>NW_027273866.1:117500-1317500 GCF_046630095.1 Trachinotus anak | reverse complement strand
GCTCTGGACTCACCAGGCAAGGTAACGTTACCATAATCCACAACTCCTCTTGGTCATTACTCAACATATAGTTATGCACACACACAAAGTTACATGAAATTATTTAACTTTTAATGGGTGATTTGTACAGATTGGATTCAGTTTAAATTGGATTTGTTTTAAGGATCAAAGAATCAAGTTTTTCTCTTTTCTCTTATGCTTCCCCAGGATCAACATTTAGGCCCTTGAACTCTGGAAAGAGGTCAGAAAAAGCAAAAAGGAGAAGACACAGGAAGACTGTTGCGGGTATCCCACAGCATGTTCAGAGAGAGCTCGGTACGTAACTAGTATTTGAAATGTATTACTTATTAAAGACATCTGTGTGTGAATTACTCTGTAAATTGTATGTGCTGTGTTTACCAATTTCATGGTATTGTTGATACTATGTTATGTTTAGAAAAAATAGAAAGATTTATTTGCATGCCGAACTTGTGCTTATTAGTCCTCCTGTCTTCTATCAGGGTTGGACAGAGTGGGCTGGACAGTGACTCAGAAGTTAGATGAGGAAGAATTTTATAATGGTGAGACTGACGACAGTCCCACCACTGATGGCCCACAGCAGGCAGCAGAATCACAAAAAGGAGCTAATGCCAACCTTCAGGACAAGAAGGTTATCCAGCCCCTTAACAAAGACCAAGTTGAGCAGCTCAATGCTACCCATGCTGGTCATAGGGACGACCTCGCCTTGTTGAACCGCCTGGGTTCTGACTTGTCAGGTGGACAGAGGCCCCGGTCCCTGGCTGTTCCATGGATGACCACTGCCAACAGCCTCCAGCAGGAGCCACCCAGCCCGGTTATGTCCATGTCACCCCAGGCTGCTTACATGTCCAAAATAATTCCCAATGCTGTGTTGCCACCGTCCATCGAGGTGGTAGAAATCAGCCGTGGACGGAGTCGCAGCAGCCTCCGCACTGTCAGCAAGAGCAGCCTGCTGCTCTCCAGCCCAGCCCCCTCCCGTGCTTCCTCTAGAGCCTCTTCAACCAGAACCATTTCCTCTAGAGCCTCCACCATCACCTCCGCCTACCACCGCAACCCCCCCAATCTGTCCGACAGCTCTTGTTGGAGCAACTCTGAGTCCTCAGAGACCTTAGTGTCTGACTCCTCAACCATCTCCAGCAGCAGCACCCCCAGGCAGAATAGGTCAGAGAATGGAGATATTTCTGCTAAGGAGGACAAAGTCAGCATTCACTCCTCTATCAGCAAGGCTTCCAAATGCACCTCCAACGGCAAGCTCATAGGTAAAGTAGATGCAGTTAAGAAAGAGGGACAGTTTGTGCGTAGCCTCTCTGTCATGAAGCCCAAAAGGGCTCCTCCTCCTCCAAGCCGCTCCTACTCCCTCCACAATAGGATGAAGCGACGATCACGTGATCTCGCGGAGGTTAAGGTAATTTCAGGGGAATCTTCTCTCCATAGTATCAGTGCCTCAGGTGAGGAAAATGAAAAAAACAAATTGAGATCTTCACCCGTCACCTCTAGAATCATAGACAGCCCTGGCTACAATGCTGACACCAGTTCTCTGGATGACTCTACAGGCTCTGTGTTATTCAGTCCCACAAAATCCCAGGCACATAAGGCAAAAGAAGCTGCAAAGGTTCAGCAAAAAGGTTCCAGAGATACCTCACAAGAGAAGCAGGAACTACTTCAGGAGAATAAGCTAAGCAAAGTAATCTCCCCGTCCAGTGGCTACTCTAGCCAAGATGCCACATCCCCACAATTTTCTAAACAGCATCATGGCTCATCTCCAAGTCACAAGAGAGGCATCTTAGCAAAGCTTCAAAGGTTATTTCCTGGCTCCAGTTCTGCTGGTTCAGCTCCATCCTCTCTCACACAGCCAGAGACTCCTGAAAACACTAAATCCACTGCGGATTCTAAACCTGACTCAGTCGACGCAACCAGTGTCAGCCCCACTGTAAGGACCTTGAGAGACCTCTTCAACATCCCTCCCCCACCTAAAGTCCATGCACCTCCACCCCCTCCTCCAGAGGTATGGGCTCACAGCAAACGTACCTTTGAATTGCTGCTGGGACCCCCTGCACCTGATAATGTTTATGCCATCATAAAGAAGAATCCAAAGGACAGGAGACAACAGAGGCAGCCCCCCTCTGCATCTCCAGAGGGCTCTGTGAAGAGCTTGGTGGTTGAAAGAAAACACAAGAATCCAGCTGTAACAGTGGAGTCTATAAATGGATCCCTACATGTACTGGAGAGAAAGGAAGTTCAGGATGGTTTGAATGCAGAGATGTATAAAGAGAAGAATGAAAGACTGGCTCAGAATGTAGATTTGAAAGAAAATAGTACAGTGACAGAAAAAGATGAGAAAGTAAGAGTAAGTGATATATTGAATGGGATGTTAGTGAAGGCTGTAGAGAAACGTGAAGAACGGCTGGCAGCCATGAGAGGAGAAGAAGTCAAGAAGACATTCACACAAGTTACAGAGGTAGAGACCCACACTGATACCTTACCTGCCATTTCATCAGTACGCATTCCTCCATCCCCATCTCCTCCAGTGTTGAACCAGCCTCTTGCCAAACAGACCACAGAAGCTGCTTCTGTTACATCAGTACGAGCTGTTGTATCCCCGGAGTCATCCTGGCCCCCACCACCTCCACCAATGGCACAAGCGGGTGCCAGTGG
Source organism: Trachinotus anak (assembly GCF_046630095.1). Lineage (NCBI taxonomy): Eukaryota > Metazoa > Chordata > Actinopteri > Carangiformes > Carangidae > Trachinotus > Trachinotus anak. The sequence goes on along the minus strand of NW_027273866.1, from coordinate 1,314,827 downwards.
GCCTGATGAGATAGATTTTCCCCTTCCGCCTCCCCCATTGTTTGGTGAGGTGCCACCAGAGAGGTCCATTCCTGGTGGTAACTCCTCTTGTGCAACTACATCTGTCGTATCAGTGGTGACAACAGTGACCAAAGAAGCTGAACTTCAGAAGTCCAGTTCATCCCAGGGGATTGCACCTCCACCACTGAATATCCCTCCTCCCCCATCCTACACAGCTCCCCCTCCACCACTTGAAGCAGTCTCCCCTCCTACAGTTAAAAAGGTCTTTCCACCACCAAAAGAAGTCTTTTTACCACCACCTACAGAGTTCTCTCCACCACCTCCACCTAAAGAGGTTTCTCCACCACCTGTAGAGGTTTCCCTTGTGAGGCTCGAACAGTCCCCTCCTCCTCCGGTTCAAGAAGTCCCCTCTACCCTTGTTAAAGATGTCTCCCCTCCACTGGTAATTAAGGTCTCCCCTCTGCCTCCTGAAGAGATCGCCGCTCCATCTGCTGAAGAGGTTGCTCTGTCTTCATCTCAAGAAGATACCTCTCAGTCTTCTGTAGGAGCAGCACTTGTCAGCAAGCTCGATCCACCACAAAGTATTCCACCTCCACCACCCATTCCATCACAACCCCAGTTATCAGAGCAGGATATTCAGCTTCCTCAAGAGAATGTCCTGTCCGAATCAAACAGTATTCTCACTCCCCCTCAGAGTATTCCACCCCCACCTTTTATAGAGCTTCTGCACCAACCTCAGGTTGCACCCCCGAACATTGATGGTCCAACAACCCACGAGGCCTCACCTTTGCCATCATCTGAAGTTTCAATCCCACCAGCTCCTGAAACTTCTCCACCAGAAAAGGCTCAAGAACCTGCTCCCCCTCCACCTGTAAACATTCCTTTACCTCCACCTCTACCTGTGCAGGGTCTTACCAGCATTAGGCACCAGCCTAGTCAAGCAAGCACAGAAAACCAAAGCCAAGAGCCAACTCCTGCCCATGTTGTACAGGAGGAACCCATTACCATTGTCACCCCCTCGCTCCTGCAGATGGTTAAGTTGCGGTCCATCAACAGCAGTCCTGAGCCCCCTACAGCTCAAGAGCAACCACAGTCTGAGGTCACAATGAGGAAACAACAGCCCAGCGATCAGGTCCCAACCTCATCAGCCAGTGGAGAAGCCCCTCAAAAGCCCATCAGAAGGTCCCTAATAATGACATCCCCCACACCCACTTCTCCACCTGTTACCTCAGTTACCTCACAAACAGCTCTGCCCAAGTCCCAGTCTTTGGTGGCTCCATCTGCATCTTCATCCACAGTCACCTCCCCTATGAAAAAGTCTCCTCCTGCCATGACTGCTTCTCCTTCCATGAACCTACAGGAGGCTATCCGCCTGAGGACAGCAGCCAGATCAAAAGAGAGCCCTGCATCTCGCCTCAGCCTGCACTCACCTACATCGCCGATAGACCTCCATAAGTCCCCCTCTAGCACAGCAAGCTTTATCTTCTCCAAGAGCAACAAAAAGGTGGTGATTGAGACCAAGCCGGCACTGGAGGCCAAGGCAAGTGTACAGAATAACCTTGAGGTTTCCTCTGTAACAAAGGTGGTGAGTGAAGCAGAGTCAGTGAAGAAGGTGCCACCACCTGTAGCAAAGAAACCCAAATCGAAGGCTAAAGAGAGTGAGACCAGTGAAGAAACAGAGCAAACTGCAGGACAGGAAGCACAAGAAGAGAGTATCCAGGGTAAGAAATTATCCTCTATGATGTATCAGACTTAGACTTTAATGATGTAATGAGTGTGAACCAAAGTCTACAGCAATGATAGCAGCTGTGAAGTTGTAGGTATACACTTAGGCACACTAACAATGCTAACATGCTGATATTTTGGCTGCATTCATTTATTATTTTTTAGACTGTAATTAGAAGCAAACTGAGTCAGAAAAAACATTCATGTCAGCCTCCAAACTGCAATTGTGAGTCTGAATTTCTGACAGCAATTATATCTTCCACTTTGTGAAGTGTCAACTGACCATTTACAAAATTGATAAAAAAAAAAAAATCATTGGTGACAGTAACATCTAAACAAAATCAAATAGTATCTCTAATCGAAAAGATCAGGTAATTTAGAAAGAGCTATAGACCATATGGTTATATATGGTTTCAAGTAACAGACTGCTTCAAATACCGAACAGCAAAAGTTGGTAATTTAGGCTATTTAAATTATGTGTCTACAAGGGTAGTAGTGGGGTTAACCATCTTGGAAAATTGTTGGAACGCTCCCGAGTTAAATTAACGGGACGTTTTCCTGTTGTTTCCATTCTGCGAAAATTGCATGAATACAGCTTCAGCGAGCGTAAGCTTAGCTTATTAGCATGCTATCATTTGCTAATTAGACCTAAATACAAAGTACAGCCGAGGCTGATGGGAATGCAATCAGTTTTGTACATATTTGATCAGGAAACAAAGTTCTGGACATATTAAGACATGAAAACTTAGGGGATCAGTGAGGTGATTACTGTGGATCAAGGATTGAATGAATGGATGACTTTACAGTATTTCAAGGCGATCCAGCCAATAGTTGAGATAATTCAGTGTGAGCCAATGAGGTGGACTAAACAACCAACAATGCTATAGTTAGAGCTATCCCACTAGCTTTCCGCACCCAATTAAACTAATTGTGCCTTCATCCTCCAATGTCAGATGCTGCAGAGAAGACAAATGGGACAGCAGGTACTGTTGAAGGAGAAGAGACATCATCGACATGATTGTATAGACTGAAGGAGCCCAGGAAGGACTTAACCCATAACGCTGAATTCACTGCAAGTTGGTCTGTGTGTGAGAGAGACAAGAAATTGGATTTGGACAGATGACATGCTTATTTCAAAAATTACATTTTGAAACATTCAAAGGATTTTCTATGGTGTGGGTCTTAAAGTACACATTTTGCTTTTTAATAAGAATAAATATTTTTCTTTCTCTGCTAGAGGGCACTCTGAGTTTTACTATTGCAGGAGATGGGAATATACTGCCCTCTAGTGTCGAACAATGATTGTACCACTTATGTCCTGCTGATTCAGAGTTTGTAGTCAGTACTCATAACAATGGGACTTTTGGGCGCTCATCTGTAAATATAGCAATATTTTGTACATTTAACATATCCAGTAATAATGGATCTGTGCTTTAAAATTCTGTTCTGTATTTTTTTCCCCAAAGAGTTTCCTCACCAATTATATTTGTTAAAAAAATATTAATTATCTTAAGTTATTTTTCCTGTCATGGTCAGAGGAGAGTCTGTGCAGTCAGAATGTTGCGTTAAACCCTAATATCAGGATATCAATCAATCTTGCTTACTTGTATAGTTCGTAATATCATATTCAAATCTATATTTTTCTCAAAAAATCCCACTTCATTTTATTATGATTAAAAGCTATCCATGTGCATGACCACTGATTCACAAAAAGACATTAAAGGAAAAACTTGGACATGGAAAAGAATACTGGAATCAATATTTTGGAACATATTTTCTGCTGCTTTTAGTTACTGATAATGGAGTTAATATGGCTCAAACAGTGGGATATTTCTGTGTTGAACTATAATATATTACAGACATTGTAATGTAGTAAATGATCATTTATAATGGAAAGAATAAAGATTTATGGACAAATGAAATCTGACTGAGGAGGATCCTTTTTCATGGGAGATTGCTGTCCAACATTGGCATGCATTTTCTTAGTGTTTTAGTAGTATGTAGTTTGGACTCAATAACAATTACATTCATTAATTTTATAAAGAAAATGGTGTCTTAGTCTCATGCAAATTATGATTAAAGACAGTTCATCAGTTGCATTTTCATGTTTATTTTTATTGAAATGAAATGTACTAAGAAGAGTTAGAACAGTCTCAGATTCATTGATCTAATACTACCTCCATGTGAAATACCAAGTCATTTCCCTGTCATCTGCTACATCTGCCAGACCGCCATCATTCTTCCACTTCACCTCATAGGCTCTTGTCCTCTCATCCTCCTCACCTCTATCTGTATACTTCCTGTTTTCTTCCTCTCCTTTAGAGTCCAGTGGCTGCACCTCTCTCTGTAGGCTGACTCTTAGTTGCTCCAGCTGTGCCCAGTGACGGAGCACTTCATCCTCCTTCCAATTCAAATCGATCGCCTGCTGTGCGTCAGAGATCTCGTCTTCTCTCCCCTCAGATCTTTCTTCAACCTCTAAAAAATCCTCTGTTCCGTACCCTGAGCCATCTACTCCAAACTCATTCGAATCCTTTACTTCAGCCTCTTTGCTCTCCTCCACTAAAACACCGTGCCTGAAAACTAATTTCTCTACCTCTCTGTCATCTGTCATCTCTTCGAGGATAACTCTGCTTTCTGCTTCATCTTCTTCAAGCTCCTCTTCCATGTAGCCTTCTTCTTCTTCATAATCATCATCATCATACTTTACTACATCTGCACTTTGCCTCAGAGACTCCTGACTGTGCAGCTCATCAAAGCCACGACTCACTGTGGCTTTGCCTTCTCTACTAATGCTGACCAGGGAGGGACTGGCTGGTAGAAAACCATCTTCTGCTGTGTATGGCTGATCAGAGACTAGCAGTGACATGCTGCTGGCAGAGCCTTGAAAAAAAATTAGAAATGTCAAATGTCATTTTTAATGTTTGAGTTGTCTGGTAAAAGATAACACTGTATAACACTGCAAGGTAAAGCAGCTCCAAGCAACAAATCCAAGTAGAAATGGGTGCTTAAATCTTTGCTTAAAAATGGTCACAGACCTTCCATCATGGCCCTCCGGGATTTAGAGGTCACACACTGTGAATCACAGCATTCACATATGGAGTCATCACCAGTGAGGGCCCTCCACCTAGCACAGCAGAGGCACAAAATATGCTCAGTCCACTTGAAAACAGTGAAAAGTTAGTCCTGGTGAGGGAAATTCTTGTATTCTTGTAAACATGTAATTTGTAATATAATATGTAGAAATATTATATCATTTGTATATTATTCATCTTTCTTAAGTATCTGTTATTGCAGTTTCTTTGAAGCTTTCTTTTCTCTGCACTTCGTCTTTGCTGCTGTAACACTGAATTTCCCCACTGTGGGACTAATAAAGGCTACCTTATCTTAGCTTAGCTTAAAAGCATAGCATCAATGCTCACCTGTTCCCTCTGTAGCTGCAAGACTTGTGTGCAGGACTTGGTTCCTCTGATGTGACAGACAGTTTGCAGTGAATGCTGATCTGAAATGGAGACAGGGTGAAGCCTCAATTGCAACTGCGTGAATTCAGAAAAATCACAGCTTCTTCACTCTCACCTCAGAGTCAGGGTCAGCAGTAAACTGGAAGGCCTTTAGGGAGAATCGCAGGGTCTTGTCTGTCCGATGGATGAACTGAGAAGCTCCTGGGTCTCTCTTGCTGTCCAGCATGCAGCTATGGATGACACCGACAGGACACTGGTCCCAGTTAAATGCAAATCAGGACAAGGGCAAAAACCAAAACATTTGAAATACCTTACATACCCAAAATTGCTTATGATGGCGTATTTGAGAGGTGATTGAGAGCCAGCGGATGGTGTTGCATAGCAGGTACTGATGTACAGTTTTCCTCTGGAGGAGAGATGCGGAGCAGAGACCTGGAAGTTTACTGTCTGTCCAAGCTGGTACACCTGGGACTTGGCTGGTATGCTCCATGAATCTAACAATGATTTAAAGGGTATTACACTACATGACACCAATTAACTTGATATTTATCCAAGTCTGGTGACACGTCTTTACGCCTACCATCCATCAACTCGATCTGGAAGTCACTGGGACGCCCTTTCAGCCTTTTACGCACAACAGCAGTTTGCCAGGTGGGTTTCACAGCCAGTTGGTACACATGATGGTTCCTGGGCAGATTTTGCAGGATGTTAGAAAGTAGGCTCTTACACACAAGATGTTGAAAATAGCAAAGAGACCAAGTCAAACCTCTGATAGCGACATTCAATGTCTATATCCATCCGGTGCGGCCTGCTTGATAACCGTTTTGGCGAAGGCTCATAATGGAGCACGAATTTGTAGAACAGGTAACCCTGGGGCGCCTGTCATAAGGAGCCACAGCTGTGATTTCAAGATTAAAGACGCAGGTTTTCCACAGTCTGGAAGCAAATGACACTCATGAGCATCTTACCTCACGCACAGCGTCACACGCCGTCAGAGGATACGTGAAGAGGAGGTCACCGTATGGCCTGAGAGCCCCGTTGCTTTTGCAGCTGCTGCCCAATTTCAGCTCCTCTGCATCTGCGCCCAGACCGTAGAAAGCCGGTTTGACCCGCACGACAAAGTCAGACGTGGAGCAGGTTACAGAGACGTCTGGGAGGTGAGCAAAGTCCGACTGGATCTTCGCCTGGGGCTTTGCTGGACGCACGGAGCGAGGTGTTCCGGGTGTGGGAGCAGGGGAGGCGCTCTGAGAGCTGAGCCGAGACAACGGAGCAGGTGATCTCTGCGGGGATTTTCTGTCGCCTGCTGTTGCCAGTTTAATTGGATTGGATTTTGGAGTACCCAGGTTGAAAACCTTTTTCCTTCTAGCAAATTGAGTTTCATAAGTGTCCGCTGCAGAGCTGAGGAGGCCGAGCGATAAAACATTCCACAAAATATAGAGATGCCACTTTGTTTTCATCGCAGCAGACTGCTGTCCTTCTACCTCTGCCTTTCAATCTGCGCGTAAAGCCCCGCTCACTCACGGCTGGAAGTAATCAGCGCAGGATAAATTGGCTTCCTGTTGCCAAACAGCCGAAGTTATGCTTCTTTAGTTTATTTACTTGTCTCCAAAAGGAACCAGTGGCTTTCCTTGGCTAAACATGACTTTTGTTAAGCATTTTCTTGATTCAAATCAGTGTTCATTTAAAACTGTGAAAGGGTTCAACCCTAATGTTTTATATTAAAATGAATTTAAAAAAAAAAAGGCTAAATGATAAAATAATAATAAAATACCAACTTGCATAGATGTAATACTATAAAGCCTATAGCCTATACTAGAATAGCTGGCAAACAAAGTTTATCCAGCTATCCACTGAAACTAGTAAATAATATACACATAAAAAGCTGAGGTGGAACCAACACTTTTTTTCCACAAACTTTATTTAGACTTAAAATTACAAATTTACAGCACATCACGTTTTTTCTTTTCTGATTTATATATTGCTCATTAAAGTCAGACTTAGAAAAAAGTATTTACAATTTATACATACAGCAGCATATAAACACCAAGGACAGATGTAACACGCCTCCCTCAGCTCATTTAGTGCAACTTCAAAGGTCTAAAAAAAGGAAAACTATGCAGGAATATATTAAGATTTAGATTTGAAATCCTTCTGACTTAATCATTTATCCAGTGAGGGTCTGAGATCATTTGAAGTTAAATCAAGTGGTTGAAAGTGATGACACATCTCCTGGACATAACAGATCCTTGTAATAGAAACTCTGGGGTTGTGCTGCTGTTTTTGAGTCACAATACTGTGAAGGCAGATGGTTTAATCACATTATGGCAACTTGTGATGAAAAATCAAATGTTTTCCACAGGACTTTAAAATCACCCGGCCACATATCCATCAATAACAATTTGCTGTTAATAAATTATTATACACATGTGCTTTCATAAGAAAAAATCTAATCCCTTAGTTTAAATAAATAGTTAAATAAAGCATTTTTCTTCCCTTGGGAAGTGAGAACGTGCTAAATGAAATGACTTCATAGTGGAGTTGACTTCGCTGTAAGATCACATTCTAAAACATTAAACCTGATGGAGATAGGCTATAATGTTAAAGCACATAAAGTGTGATGGGAAACCCTTTTCAGTAGCAAAAAGAAAAATAAACCCAACAATCTGAATAACAGGTTCAACAGAAAATCTCATTGCAAGTAATTATACAAGATGTGCTTGTAAGGCAGTGATTCACATAATCTACATTCACTACATCATATCACGAGGTGCCTTTTCCCCTTCAAAAGATTCAAGTACAATTTTTTGCCTTGATGAAATGATATCTAGAAGCAACACCACCCACAGGAGAGTAGAAATTGGAAAAAAAAAAGTAGCTCCGTACAACTTCAATTAGTGGAATAGTGTTGGTACGCCATTTATGAATATGGGCTGATACTATATGTGTCCTTCAGAGCACTCTCTGAATGGAAAGTTAGAGCTGATCTCAGACGTGGTAAACATCAAAGGTAACATCGCACTCAAGTCTGCACGAGTGAAGGTCCAATCTTGTAAACTAGCAAATAAATACTTCGTAAACAATACCACAAATCACAAGCAGTGTCCCAATTCCAACCTTTTCTAACCTGGCTTTAAGGATGTAGTGCAGTCACACTGGAGGTGTGATAAAGAGGAATTAGAAGAGTACCACTGTTCCACAATGCAATGCACAAAAGAAATGAAGGTACTGCTTACAACTAGTCGAGATAGATAACTAAAGGACCATCTCAATAAACAATAAAGAGATACATCTTTGGAAAAATAGTTTCATTTCTCTTTGTTGAGGAAAACTCAACCAAGATGAAATGACTACAGCTCCCATGAGCCATTCGATTGGTGAATGCTGACAGAAAATGTGTCTTATCTTCGTTAAAGTGATGAGGTGATCACATTTCACTGTCCAGTTCAGTGGTAAAGACCCTTTTAGGTTAAAATGTGAACAGATGCCAGTATCGTGTTTCAGCTAAACAAGGAAAAAAACCTGCAGAAAGGTATAGGAGGAAAAGAAAAAGTATTTTGAGAAGTGAAAGCAACAAGGACAGAAGTTAATCTCGGACTTTGACTCTACACTAACTGACAAACAATACACTGGAGATTTGTATCCTGTGTATGTTTCTCAATTGTCATAAATGCTGTTTAATTGGGACACAGCTGGAGATAAAGGACAACAGAAAATACTTGGAATCACACGTAAGGTGAAACTGGTTTGCCACTAGGGGGCGACGTAAACCTGTGTGATCCACTGGAGGGAGACGTTCATTGCTGATGATGTTTGGGCAGCAGCGGTGTCTGCGGTCCCTTCTCTGTTACTACAGATAGTTGGTGGTCATGTCCCTTGGCCGCCTGTGTAAACTTGTAAACCAGCGGTGGTGGTTGGCTCGTCCTCCGCCGCTACACGTTGCTCCCAAGTGCTGAAGTTTCTGACTCGGAATCTGTTTCAGAGTCCCTGTTTAAAGAGCGGGAGAACAGCCAAGAGTCACACACAAAGGATTTGGCTTGTGCAGACATGGTGCATGATACATGCAAACGACAGGGCAAAGTTTATTTGAGTATTTCATTTGAATTTAGGTCAGCTATACAGACAGGAGCTGAATTTAGCATTTCACTGGTTTGTTTACTGGGGTCATACATGAGTCCTGCAGGACAACAATAGCACCCACCCTTGTTCAGTTACCCTGGGTAATCAATACATTTCTGTGTTAAGTGTGCGAGTGCCTGTGTGTGCAATTCACTTCACACTTACAGGATTTCCTGCAGCAGTTTCTGGTTGCCTTGCCTCCTTTCTTCATCAATAGGGTAGGTCTTCAATATCAACAGTCCCACAATAATAAGACACACAGGCACAGGAGACACCAGCACCTTCAGGGTTAAACTGACTGCCTCGGGTTGTGAGCAGCTCCCAGTCTTATAGTCGGCAAATCTGTGAAAAAATGCAGAAAGAGGGAGAGAAGTTGAGCTGATTTGAGTACAGTCTGGCAAGAAGGGTATTTAGAGGATTATGTGATTGTTGGCCACATGACCACTGGACTGATGAGCTGTAGTGTGGAGCTAATCTCATATAGTGTAAAGAGATCACAGCTGTGCAGACATTAGCTGAGCGCTGATAAAGTTTTAAGGATGAAACCGCAATCGTACAAAAGAATGGATCAATAAACTTACTTTAAACTGAGGGTAGAGATACCAAGGGATATCCCAGAGGCAAACTTGATGAAGAACACATAGAACGAGTAGAAGAGGGCTTCATGACCATGGATGTCCGGGTTCTTAACCTTGAAGTCATCCACTACATCAGGAAGCATTGACCTGAATGGACAAACACAACATTTTAGAAGGAAAGACAAGTCACAAGCAACACAAATCTACTAGTGATACATCTGTATCTGGAACTAGAGACGGATTCTGTTAACAAACTTGTGCTTACCACGGCAGGAGGAAAGCTGCTGCCACGCTCACACCTGCAGCCACTGACACCAAGTAAGAAATGATCAGGTTGCTCTTGATGCAGACGATTAGGATCATGAAGGGTATTGCCCACTGCAGAAAGAGTGTGAGCAATTCTGTAACAACTCATCCTCTTTAGATGAATTCCTTTGTCGTGCCAAAAACAAGCATCTTTCACTTACTGAGACACCGAAGTAAACTGCCTTCTTCTTCCCGAACCGGGTCAAAAACCACTGCCACCACGGGATGGTGAGAGTTCCTGATAGCTGGAAAAAACGAGACACTGAATGATCAGTATTATTGCTCCATTAAATATTATTTCATACAGACAGGCTGTATATTTAGGGCTACCAGCAGCACTAAGAAAAAGCCTTTGCCACAGGATAGAGACATTCAATTCTTAAAGCTATATCAATTTTGTTGCCTTTTGATTTAAATTTAATTGAAACAATGTGAGTGTACTCCCACATACATTTTGTATGTAGGAGAAACCTAAACCTGGAATCAAGGAAAAGATTCCAACTACCAGGCACAATAAAGGCTGAGGGCATGTATTTTGGATGATGTGGAGGTTTTTGCAAGCTGTCACCATACTACATATAACTTTAAATTCTGCTGGATTTTAAGAGTAGAAAAAGAAAGTTGATAAGACAACGACCAGGGACTAAAATCAACTTTTAGTTTCTAAATTTAGGTCTTTGCCTGAGACACGTCATATATAACCATGTTTTCATGTGGTTGCAAGAAAATGAAGAATGAAGAGGCTACATCCAATTAAGGGGCCTGATTTCTATTCTTATCTAATCTATTCTTATCCATCTAAAAAAAAAAAAGCTGAATGTAGGACTTGCATTATTATAAGACCTAAATATATCTAAAATCCTGGCTGCAGCTGTGAGCCCTAATATTAATCAGAATCAATCAAACCTCTAAGGACTGTGGGAAATGTGGGAACCAGGAAGAATAAAGTGCCCACTGGAGGAGGAGGTCAAGGGACAAGGCTACAATATGCTTTGTGGGGGTCGTGACTTAACCCGGACAACCTTTGGCCTCTTGGCCACACTTGGTCAACCAGTGTTAAATGACCACACAAGAGCAAGACTGTCACTGAAAACTCAGCAGCCTAAACATCAACTGTGGGGAAATATTTCCATTCTGCCCTTCTACTCCCACCTCTCCAAATATGATACATGGCGCTGAAAAATGTCTCCACTCCTAATCAGTGGGAAAGAACAGAGCAAAGGGAGAATGGAAAAGAGGGCGCGACCAATGGTTGCAGTTCCCATGGTGGCAATGAGGGATCGCCTGGGCAACAAAAGCTCCACTGTGTGCCCGTCTCTCCCTTCATCTCCTGCTAACCCGAGTGAATGTGTGGCTGGGAGACAGGTTCCCAGGAGCCCAAACAACACCTCCTCTCACCCTGAAAATCTGCCCTTTCAGCCCCGGTGCCATGTCTCTCCTCGTGCGAGGAACAGCTTCAGAGTAACAGCTGAAAACCTCACAAACACAGAGTTTGATCTGTACCACAAGGACAGCCAAACAGGGTTTTCTGCTGCAGACTGTTCTGATGTCCTCCAAATCTCATACTGATTAGGGCTTTTACAAGGAGGTAAAGAGTCCTTGAGTGTAAAGTGGAAACACTCACCATGATGACCAGGAGAATATTCTGGAAGTCCTTCCTGTGTCCAAGAGCATAGGTGATGAAAAGGGCAAAGTTTCCCTCCAGTAGCTATAAAAAGATTTGAAGAAGTGTCATCTTTAAGCAAATTACAGCTATAGATAAAGGGATAGTCCAACATTTTGGAATATATGCTTATTTGCTTCCTTTCTAGGCTAGCTGTTTCCAGTCCTCGAGTTCAGTTTCTTATTTACCCTAAAGACATGAGTGGTATCACCCCTTTCAGCAAGAAAAGCAAATAATGGATTCCCCAAAATATTGAATTATTCCTTTCAATGAAACTTCTTTAAATTAATTCAAAATGATCCCTACATCCAGTACATGACAGATGATGAAAGACAGCATTACCATGAAGGCCAGAGAGGTGAAGAGGAAGCCGATGACCAGTTTGACGTATGGTGTGTGACTCATCACCAACCACAGGCCCTGACGGAAGGTAAGGGGGACTGATTTTTTATGTCCGCTCTCTAAAATACATCATGGAAGAGAAGAGAACAAAGATAAGCTGGCTGAAAATCTCTGTTGTAAGAAATCTGATGCACAATATGAGATAATCTTCTTGTATTTGTCTAATTTGTATCTTGCAGACTTTTAGCACCTGCTAGAATGTGGCCACCACATTTTTTCCTCCTGATAATTTTTTTTTGAACAATGAGAATGATGAGGACGCCAAATATTTCCCAAGAACATCTGATACAGACTGATACAAACTTTAAATCATGAAAAAAAATCATGGTTTTGCACCACGCAAGTCTCAAAATTTATCTATGCATTCCTGAGTGAAGTCCATGTCCTAAACTTTGCATTTCAAGTGCTAATGTCATTGTACAGACATTGGTACATTTAATGACATGTTAGAATCTTTAATGGATTCATAGTTAATCAAAACCTTTTATTGTTCAAAAGCTAAATGATCAGACGCGTCTTGGTGTATTCATGACAATTTCCAGCATTTGTATTGTATGTATGTATGCATCAGAGCCATACATTTTGCATGTCCCTGCAGAGCTGGTCTGCACACAGCCAAACACACCTTTCTCCTGCAGCCCATGCAACCTGATTTTTTTGTCGATTCTAAGTATTTGAGGTGTCAGGAAAATGTAGACTTGATTCCTCTACACAATTTTCTCTACAATGAATTTTAATCTTTGTGCATGAGGTTGATATGAAATCGTCAAAAAGCATTAGTAAATTGTTCCACATTGGCATTGGCCTAATGACAACTTTTGTTATCTCATGGATTCATACCTTTTTGCTCCTTCACACCCAAAGACACGACTACAGCACAGAGGACATAGATGATGGAGATGACCCCAGAAGCAATCAAGTAAGCTTGTTTCTGAAGACAGAAAAGGCGATATTAGCTAACTAACACTCATGTAGATGCTGTAACAAATGGTTGTACATTTCATCATTTATCTGACATAATGCAAAGGAGTCAAAACTCTCACCGTCTCCGCCAGGGAAGTACTGGACGTGCTGTTTCTGGAGGAGTTTGTGCTGTTGGACACATCAGGCTCAGCGGCACAATCTGAGGTGCCACCCACAATCTGTCCCTGGATTGCAGTGCCCAGCACTGTGCCCAGCACCTCCACCATCATACCTGAAAGCAACGCAGGAGTGGAGCGTCAGAGCATGAACAACAACAGACATGTAAAGCCTTTGGATCACACCGGAGGGCTGACGTACGATAGGCAGTGGCAGAGTCCCTCTCCTTTTGGTCGCTGCTGATGAACATGGTGAGGGCTGAATATGGCACATGGAAGCACTGTAAACATACACAAACACACAGTTAGACAAGGGAGCAAAGATAAAGAACAAAGCACTGAGCAGTGTCAACATGAAATACTAACCGTCTGCATTGACTGGAAGAGGCAGTAAAATATCAGGTACCAGACGACCTTCCCTTGCTCAAAAGGAGGCACGTACCAGATTAGAAAATAAGTCACCACTGCAAACGGAGTAGAGAAAAGGATCCTGGGAAGAAAAGGGGTAGAAGACTGTTTAGGGAGACAAAACCAAGCAAAGATATTGCTTCTCATGTGAGTTTCATTCTGTGCTGTTTGGTTTGAAACAAAAAGCGTTGGGCCTTCTATTTCGCGCTGTTAAAGAGTGTGTTTATTGCATTCTGCCAACTGTACTTTAACCCCCACTTTTTATTCTCCTGCAGTCACTTCTTTTCTACTCTCTCCCTCTCTCTTTGTGAATAATAATCCTCCTAATCCTGCCTTGCTGGAGCTCGTGTGTGGAGAAAGGGCTCAGTCTGGGCTGCAGAGGGAAATGAGGGTGGGCTGACCCAACGACGAAGCTGCTTTGGCCCACCTCACTCTCACCCCCCAGTCAGTTTCAGTGGCGTTTTCCCCAGCTTTGTATGCCCTCCAGCTGACCTCAGTGCCAGGGCTTGTTCAAAGATGCTGGTGCCACTTGAGAAACTTGTTTTTAAACAGACCACAGTCCAGCTGAATCACCCAGTGAAGATGAGAAAATCTTTTACAAAAGATATTTTTGTGCCAACAGGAAACCCCATGTCTCTTGTTGGCAACACTAAGTCAATTATTCAGTAAGTCTATTAACAGAAATTAAATCAGCAAACCTTTTGATACATGATTCATAGTTTAAGTAATTTTCAAGTAAAAATGTCAAATATTCTCTGGTTCCAGCTTATCGGTTGTAAGGATCTACAGCTTTTCTTTATATTATATGACAGTAAACTGAAAACTTTGAATTTTAGAGTGCCAGTCAAACAAAAGATGCAATTTAAATCTGTCATCCAGGCCTCTGAGGAACATTTTGAAAGACCAAACAATTGATTAAAACGTAGCTAAAAGATTAATTGATAATGAAGAGAGTGCATTAGTTTCAGCCTTAAAGTTAAGAGCTACACTTTTTGAATTTTTTTTCCTCCATTTTTTTGGATTTGAGGTGTCATACAGAGAGATAAATGCTTACTCACCCTGAGAGCCATAACACTAAACACAGAGAGACGTGTCTTTATTCTGGGTGGCGCATCTGCACTCGCATGTGCACATGGTAATATGCAAACTCCCCCCTCCCCCATTCTGGTGTGGCACATGTGGGAAATAAGCAAGAAAACGCCTCCTGATTTTGTCTAATGTCTGAGCAAATTAGGTTAATGAGAGCTAATTTATCTGGAAATAGAGGCCAGGTTGTGACTGCTTCATGGCTGACTAAACACAGGCCACAGTGCTGAGGTCACTAAGGCACAGGAAATGACCTTGAGGTACATACAATAAATTACATTAAGTGCACAGATAACAAAAACTGCTAATATCTTAATGTAAAATGTAGCACAAATAGAAAGGACAAGTGAGGGCATAAAAAGACATCTGCGGGTTCTAATCTGACTGATGGTTGTTTTACTTTGAGCTCAGAAACCAACACGGGCCACAGAGGATCATGTACATGTTGCCTTTTTTAACAATGACCTCCAGTATTTCAACCAAGCTCTTGACCCAAGGTAACCTCTCTCCATTTCCCACACACACACACACACACACACACACACACACACACACACACACACACACACACACACACACACACACACACACACACAGAGACACACCCCTCATTCACTTGAAGCTGATGGTGTGGTGTAGCCTTGACCAATCACAGCAGTAGTCGGTAAATTTCCCCTCCCCCAAACCACAACGCGCTACACTCATGCACAGCCGGCATCTCTGACTCAAATACCCACGATGCTCAAGATATCATTGTGACATCATGTTAGAGAAAAGGCTTAGGTTATTGAACCACACATTCTCATAACACTGCCACATTTCACATTCTCCTGCCTTTCTCACAAATACATATGTAAAAATGAAGCTGCACGTATTTTACTCTAAGAGCAGAATGTCAAGGTCATCAACAAACCGACCTCTATGAAATCAACTGTCAGCATTACATAGCCACAGTATATTGGTTGTGTCAATTTGGCTGCAGAAGTCATTTTATGCTCTTAAGCAGAGGATTTGAATTTAACAGTCTGCAATTTTCCTTGTTCAGTGTTGAGCTTTATAATGCTTAAAGTAAAAATATATTAAAACATATATCTAGCCGTTCAAGAAGCTGAGGCCAATCCCAGCAGACATTTGACAAGAGGTAGGGATTCCCTTGACAAGGCTTGCACATGTACAGTAGACAAACACAATCACGCATATATGGCAACAAAAAAACATAAAATTTTTTTTATAGAAGCAGATTTTGATTTACTGCTTATACCAAGTTATGCTTGATACTTTATCTTTAATATCTATCTAATGGAGAATTTTTCATTAATGTGACTATAAACTTGGTTTATCAGGTATTTCATGCACCAGATTAGCCAAAACCTGACGTTCTCATCTGCTTATTGTGTCTATATCAGATAGAATAGCACATTTTGTGTATATTGTCAATGCCTACACATACACATAAAGGAAATTAAAGGCAGCCTGTGGAGTGAGGGCCAACATGCAAAAGCGCTTAAGTGACATGATGCACCAAAATAAATATGACAAACAGTAATGTTAACAATGCATCAACTTATCAACAATCTAAATATTTAATGTGGAAAGAAATGCTCTAGACATGTTTGTTATGCCTCAAGGATACAAACAGTACAGTTTGATGAGTAACACTGAATGTTTCCTTTGCTTACAAGAAAACGCCACAGGGCACATTTAAAGTTTGCTCTCGGCACACATGGCTGAATTTATGAGTCCCTCATGGGCCTATTTATCTATGTGCTTAACAGCTGGTCTAGCTGTTTAATCTAAGTTTTCACAGAGACAATTCTCTTAAAAAAGTAAACCACAGGTGCCCTGACTAAAAGTTAAAGCAATTGGTAGAAACTGCCACAAATCTACATCCATAAACAGGTGACAGGCAAAATCAAAGTAACGAGTGCAAATAATTTGTCTACTTTTACCGTCTTTCACCACTTTTAGCATGCGTCCTAAGGACTCTACATGCACGGTTTCATACAGACTGCATTCTTGCACTTGTTCTCCCTCAGTAGCTGCTTCAACCTTGTTGCCATGGTTACTGCTAATGGCACGTGTGCTGCTTTTTGTCAGTACATTTGCCTCATACTTTTCATGCCGCTAAATATGCTATGTACGCATTTTCAGTATTTCCTTCATAATGTCCACTTTGCTTTGTGAACCTGTCCTGAAATGCATTTGCTGCTATAAGATTCAGACACCCACCAGGGCATCATACGGCCGATGCTGGTCCATCTACTCCGGCTCACCAGGAAACCCACTGTTGGGTCTGTGACGGCGTCCCATGCCCGGCCCACAAACAGGATGATGGAGGCATTGAAGGGATCCAGCTAGAGGGAAGAAATGGAAAAAAGAGTGAAGCATGAAACCAAAACAAAGAGCCAATACTACCTCATATGGCACTGCTGAATAGATGCAGTGAACAGTTCAAAAGAGTCATGACATCAATGAGGTTATGAAGACATTTTGAGGCTGTGTAACTGCTTAGAGTACGGCAGCTTGTTAAAGAACAAAGTGGCATTCAAAGCTACTCTAATGATCTCATTCCTTGAGCTCAATGGCCTTTACTGAAGGCCCTACTGTGTACAGTGGAAAAGTCTAATTTGCTAATTGAGTAACAAAGCAAAGCAGCAGGGGTCCAGGTTAACGTGCTTGACCAACCACCGCAGGATGAAGACTGTTTAACTGATCCGAGGCTGAGAAGTGTGAACACAAGCTACGGCCTTAAAGATAATCAGTGTGAGTAGCTACTGCAAAGATATAAAAATACAAAGAAAAGGGAATGAGTTGTCCAACTTGTGTGATATGAGGGGCGTTTCATTTGCCACTTTAGGTATTCCTTCAACTTTTTCCAGTTGTACAAAATGAATTTTCACTTAATAAGTCAAAGAAAAATTGTGTTTTCATAGCAAAACAAATGAAGCAGCGTAGTGTGATTTGAGTTTTGTAAAGCTCCCCTTTTTTGTAGCTCACCTGAGCCACATCCAGCAGGTAGATCTGGAGGAAGAAGCCCAGAGCGCTGCCTGTGATCTGGTAAGGAGCCCCACCGATGGCATAGCATATTTTGCTGCACACAGACAGACGGCTTCTCTGTTCCCTTGTCTGGAAGAGAATAAGAGGGGACGACACAGGAGATGTGTTATCCAGTTAGTTTGAGTTTATAATAGTTTGTGCATCTGACTGCAAACAATGAAATGCCCATCTTCTCAGAGGAGATATGAATCAAGATGAAGTGATGTGGGCAGTGGTGTGTAACATGATCATTATCTGCATTTCTATTCTGCACTCTGGAGTTCATTTAAACCCTGTTTTCTGCTTCAACTACCCTCATCCATTCCTGTGTCCATAACTTTTGGGAAACTGATGGTGTGTTAATCAACCTGTGACTGTGAGGGACGGAGATTGGCTAATTTACCTCACCCCACTGCTCAGTACCTCAGATTAGAGACAGATTAGAGTGACGATGCAGTGTGCGCCTGTGCTCCAGTGAGAAAGTGATGTGAAACTATGAGGTTACTGTAGTTCACTCACACTCCCACTACATCACAGAGACTCCAGTGCAGCTATTGGCTCTAGCAATAGGATGTTGGAGGTAGTATGACATTTCATGCTGAGTAGCCAACACTCAGCAGCCACAGCCAATCACCTGTTATAGTTTGATGATGTCAGCAAGGGAGGGCTTATAGATCTGAATTCACATCCGCCACAGACACAAAAGCGGCATCACCTCATGATAGAAATTGCTGCCCCCTCACAAATCGGGAGTGAATAGTTCTGTCACGTTTGTCGGCATACCAAGGACACACTGGCAAATTATCATGCGGAGCTAAGAATAAAAACTGAAGCTAAAGAAAGGATTGCAGCCTGCAGGCAACATTTAATAACAGACATCATTGGTGTCTGAATGATGAATGAGAGATATTTAGGGCTGTAACTTTCATCATGAAGCATTTTGTCTATGTCTAAATGTCAATAAGCAGTGAAAAATGCCTAATATGATTTCCCAAAGCACAAGGAGGCACATATTTATCAATTCAAAACCAAATACATTCAATCAACTATCATACATGAAAAGACAGAGGAAAGCTCCAGATACTCACATTAGAGAAGCTGAAACTAGTAAATGTTTGGCATTTTTGCTTGAATCATTACTGAAATGATTAATCAGTTATCAAAACAGCTGCAGATTCATTAATAAAACACAATGCCGTCACACCTTATCATAAAAACCTCGTAATTATCCGGAGGCTATAAGACACACACAGCTGTTAATTTCAGTCGTTTTAGGCTTCTGGACTTTTAATAAAAACACGCAAGTCTGTGTTCAATCACTCTCAGAGGTTGGCTTTGAATATTTTAGCATTACAAACGTCCTTGATGAATATAGACTTAATTTTAGTCCCACAAACCAAAGGATTCCTGAATCGTGCATCAAGCAGCGGCACCGCTTCACGTTTCCGCAGCACATCTGTCGGTATTAAACACAGCTGCGGCTGTCGAGACCGTGCGGTGCGCCGGGAGTCAGAAACGATGAGCGTAATTATGAAATGGTCCCTTTAAAACCGGTTGTCTCGGTCGACCTCACGAACAGCTGCCGACGACAGGCGGACAAACCGGGTGAAATTCAAATCCCGAAGACAAAGTCTGGGGAGGGTTTGAGGGTTTGAGATGCTAAAAGGAAGTGCGACTCATCAAACGTTCAAACTAGGCGCCCTTTGGCGCTCCTGAGTGAGGAAGAGCCAAACAGACAGCCGCTTCAATTTATGTAAGACCAGAAATAAAACCCACATGTCCCAGGACTTACCTTTGCTGTCTTGGCTTCTGCGTTTAAAGGTTTCACGGAGAGTAAACTCGCAGCGTACTGCTCGGCGCCCTCTCCTCTCGCCATGGCGGTAATAGTGATTAAAAGTAATGAGTTTCTCTTTGCCGGTTTCCTGATGTGTTTCAGCGTCGGACGGAGAAAACGCTCTCCACAGAGCCGCAGTGTGGGCTCAGGGCTGGGTGTGTGTGTGCGGCTCCGGCTCCACGCTGCTGTCATTCATTCATTCACTGTGTGACGTCACAACGCGCTGCAGGAAACACCGGCCTCCCACAGCCGGCGCGTGTGAGGCCACGGGTGAAGAGCAGGGCCTGAGCAGATGCACCGCAGAGCTTCATTCTCACTTTGCCATTTAGAATTATTTCCCACAGATTTTATACAAACACGTCTGTTGTTCTTTTTTTTTTTTTTTACACCAAGTAAATGACTTTACACCACATTGTACTTTGTAAAGTAAATAACTTTACAATTAGACCTTCAACGCAACAGTAGGTTAAACAGTGAGGCAAAGTCATGTTAGCAACGGATGAAAGTATAATCTCTTGACACACCCAACTCTCTAAGATGACTCCACTTAAATGTTGGCTTTTATTGTCTAGTTCACAGAGGGCAGACATAGTCGAGGATGACCTCTAACCCCAACCAGGTGTCTCTTATGCTGCTTAACCTGACCCCAGACTTACTCTAAGCAGTTATCTACTATTCCCAAGCTTTGCGACCTGACAGTGAACCCATCAAGGGGCAACCCTCCTCAGCTGAAAAATGAAGCTACCACTGAAGTGCCAAAAGCTGCAGTTCCTCGAAGGGCCGCTTGAAGCTGGCTCCAAAAGCGAGGTAATCACAGAGGTCAATCAAATGTAAAATGTTATTTCTGCTGCCCAGCTTCACAGCAGAAATAAATATGTGCACATGGTACAATTTCTTATTTCATAACAAGTCTAGGAGGGGTGAGTTTTATATAACTCGGCCATTTAAATTTGATTAACTCATAGAATTATTATTGAAATTAAAAAAAAAGAAAAATCTCTTCTATCTGGTTCACTCATGTTATGAGAGAATAGACTCAGATTTTCACCATATGGCAGAATGAAATGTGAGCATCAAAACATCACTGCCTTAACTGGATATCAGTAGTAGTCATGAGTGAAAGTGTAAAGGCTGGGCCATGTGGTGAGTCCTCTCTTGCTTAAACCATTTCAGAATATCTCGATAAGTTGGACAGTATATTAAGACTAGTGACGTGGGGAGAGATAGCTGCTCTATTCTTGACAGTCAATATGTCCAAACTGGGAGCTTCTCTGAAACCAGATGTCACCTGTTTGCTCTCACTTTCGCCTCCTCCATGCTCAAAAAGTAATTGTATCATTGCATTTTATATCCTGACAGTATGCAGTAAAACAGCGTTGTTCCTTTTCAGTACCAGATATAAACTAGCGAATGTAAGTAGGTTAAGTAGGAATTCAGTCTTAAAGCTGCACAATGTTTTAATACCACAGCCTTGAAAAGAACTGTGTTTGACGTCTAACTTATAACTTTTTATTGACACCTTTATTTTCCTTGTCGGTAAAATGTGATGATGGAGCATTTTCACACTGTCACTATCATTTAGCTTGTACACTGAACCTTGTGTATATTTTTCTTTACCATCTTATTTGTTTATGGCCTCCTTTCCAAATATGTGTCATTGTTCTTCTCACTACAAAATCTAAATACCCACAAACATATAACCTTTTAACTGTTTCCTTGGAAATAGTTAGAACCTGCATTTCCTTACCTTAAATCTGACATCTCTTTTTCCACCTCTGTCATTTAACAGCACTGCTAATCAGAAGTTGAAATGCAATGCTGCCTCTTGGCTGAGGCGCTGTGCTGCTTCTCTTCCAAAGAAGAAGAAGACCTAACTTGAAATCATGCCACCACAGTTTTCGCAGTTTCTATTCATGACTTGTAAAACTTCACTTCAGGATGAAAGTGCTTTGAAGACGCATGATACTGTATGACAGTGAAAACGAAAAAAGTGGCTCTGACTAATTCAAACATGCTCTGTTTAAAAAAAAGATGACAGTGAGTCCAAAAGAGATGTGTGTGAAGTTCATGACATTTCATAAAACTAATGATAAAAACATCTGTTGCCCATCTGAGTCACTATTGGACTGGACTCATCCTAGAAAGACATCCTTTTCTAAAGACATGTAGAAAAGAATCGTCTCTTTTAAGTTACAGCTACTGTAGGTCTACTTATGTCACCCTCATTTACATTGACCCAGCTAGAGTGAAACAAAGCCTACATGGTTGTGGGGTTGTTGGGGTTGTTTGGGGAACTTAGCTGGTCTTATGACATACAATAACCTAAAGCATCTTAATCCTGCAGATTTATTTCCAGCGGAAGGAGCCACACATGGTTGCTGCACTTTATGTAAATGAGTACTTAGGACTGATACACTTACACTTGCATTTTGATCAAAGTTAGCTTTTGTTTTGATTGAATTAAAGTGTAATAGCCTGTAGAATAATTTTCAATCCTGTTTATATTAGAAAAAAAGAGTTAGTTAAAAGGTAATTAAAGTTTACATATGTGTTCTTAAATCATTTTAAATTTAATTTATTTTTTTTATCTAATGAGCAAAACTCCCCATTCACAGCCAGTATTAGCGATCAGGTGCTGGTTGGTTGCAAGAACAACTAAAATGATCAATCAAACTTGACCACCGCACACTGAGGTGACTTCACCGTGTTTTTTGTTGAGAGTGAACAACGTATCCCACCTGTGGCTTCCTCAGGCTCACTCAGCAGAATCACAAGAACGCTCACAGGTGCGATAAATTCACACACATAGGTTACATGACCAATCATCATCGTCTTCATCCTGTTACTTTGAAATTTCTTCAAAAGTTGAACATATTTTTTAAAAGCAAATGTTTTCCAAAACACATGACAACAACATTACACTTTATCAAAAATCACAACATTATTCACATTACTTAGATATACAAAAGTTACACTCTCTTCCACAATATTAACGACAATAAAGGAACTAACCACTGTATACACAACTGACTGCATGAGAAAAGTCAAATTTCTTAATAGAGGTAGACTATGGGTCCTACAGCTGTCCCTCTATATCTAACTCTACTTAATGTTTTCAGTAGCCCTCACATATATATTGAAACTCCTTGGTCATGTCTGACTGAGCCAAAAAGTCACTTGATCTATTTTAAACCGTTATGTGCCTTTTTTGAATTAATCACTTTGCTAGCATAGCTAGATTCATATTTATAGATAATCATGGTGTATGATTACAGTATAAACAAAAATGGTCTAAGTGACTTGGGGAAAACCCCTCCACCAGGGTAGTGGCTGCAGTGACTGAAGATGTTTTTAGATATGCAAAAATAGGACAGGATTTTAATGTGGGCTTTTTTTCCCACTTAATTTGTCAGCAAATTGTAAATGGATATTGCTGTGTAATGGACATTACTGTGCCTTCATCTGGTCTTCTCGTGGAGGTCATCCCTTGATGACCTCTATGAAAGACTTGTGCCAGGTGAGGAAAGGGTGCAGGGGAAGCTGAATCCAGAAGGTTTGTATGGGATGATGTCGCCATCCCAGAGTGGTGTCACTTTTCCTTCCATCTTACTCTCCATTCCTCACAGAGGTATTAATGTCCCTTAATGCCCCTCTTGGACACAATGAATGCTGCATGTCTGGACATACAGTATCAGAAGATGATTGCCAGGAGGGATCTCTGCTGTTTTGCAAAAGAGGACAGAAATGAACATGTGGCCAAATGCAAAAGACAGGGTTGACTAGCACTGTTGTATTTGCATGTCTGCAGCTATCCTATATGTGTGTTTATACATAATGAATATAGTGTAGTTGTGTATTGCGTTGCTGAAAGTACTTTAGTTTATATTAGTTTCATTTGTGAATTACTCTATACAGTTATGACAGAAAGCATATTGAAGCATTTCTAATTAATTTCTGTAACATACACTGTAAGGCCATAGAGAAATGTCATTCTTTTTGTTGTAATGGAATCTTGCTTTATGCCAAATGAATACAGTAAATACATGAATAATACATACTTCAAAGACAATAATGATCCACATTGTAATGTCAGCTGTTGTTAGTGTTTTTTAGGTCAGTGTGGAACGTGAGACAAAGTTGTCTTGTTGAGAAACAAATGTGAGCGGACTGCATAAGTTAACAATTATAAACACCTGTAACATGTAATCACCACTGTCATGTCGCAGGTGCTCAGTAGGAGCTAATTTTAACTTCTTTCGATAACACAATTTTCAGGCCAGTTCATACTGGGGTGAGGTATTTAGTGTAGTACTGCTTTCCAGCTGGTTTGTTTGGGGACCTGAATGTAGCATGTGTGTGTGTGTGTTCTGTGCTCTGAAACAGACCTGTGAGCAGGGTTACATGTTCATCTTTTTGCCCTAAGCATTGTTTCCTCAAACTCTAGTCATTTTGAGGAAGGTCTCTTTTTTTGCCCTAACCACAATACACAGTTTCCTCAAAATCTTTTAAAACCTTTTTGAGGAAGGTTGTGACTCACACACACACACACACACACACACACACACACACACACACACACACACATGCTAACACACACACACACACACACACACACACACACACACACACTTGCCTAACCAGGTCTAACCCAAACAGCTATTTAAAACTTTTTATGTGTGTTAGGCCACCACACTGAAGCTGCCAGAACAGCTTTGACACTCCTTGGCATTGATTCTGTAAGTCTCTGAACTCTACTGGACACTGTTCTTCCAAAAGATATTCCCTCATTTGGTGAGCACTGTCTAACACATCAGTCCAAAATCTCCCATAGGTGTTGACCCCTTGTGCCCTTTAGATGGAGACATTGTTGACCTCTTTCTCCACTAATTTTTCAGGTTTTTCCTGTATCTGCATCTGTTCTTGTTAAGTAGTTAGTTACACAGAATTATCAAGTATCAAAAAAGTTAAATGCTCAAGTAAAGTACAAGTACCACTAAACTGAACTGAAGCGCAGCACTTGAGTAAGTGTGCATTGTTGCCACCACTGGTGGCTAAAGAAAATGTGAACTATCTGAAATCTGAACCTTACAGGTAAAAACTTTTATTGTGCCGCCATCTAGTGGACATCACTGTAACATCACAACATGCTGTTCTGTAGGCATTTCACAAAACTGTAAAAATTTCTGAGACTTTTTGATTAGATTCAAAAAACATTCACCTATAAGTGTTTAGTTTTAAGCACAAGATGAGCTTGAATTGAATGTGTTTCCTCTGATACTGAGACTGTCAGAGGAAAACCTACTGTATATTACATATATTACATATATATATGTGTGTTTGTGTGTGTGTATATATATATATACACACACACACACACACACACACACACACATTTAAAAATATTTTCTTTTTTCAAAATAATGCAACACAAGCAGTAACATTTAAGATATTTGCTATTTACAATGAATAAATAAATAATTATTCTTCTAGTTTAATAACATCATTAGTTTTTATTCCAGGATGTCTTCATGCTTTCTGAGGTTAAGTTGTTCCAACTATTTTGTCTTGTGACCTTTTAAAGTGACACAATATCCATTTGTGAAGGTTGCATATGTCTATGTCTGCTGTTCTGGCAGCAGGTCAGCCAAGGGATGCTTCCTTTATAGATTATGTCATTTTAGTAATTTTTAGACCCCCGAGGAAGTAAACCTATCCAGTATTCCACAATAAAAAAGGGCAAGATTAAAGATAAGTCAGAAAAAATGAACAAAATTTGCACAACAGAATTTGTTTCTCTTTTATCTTGTTAATCTTCTTGCAAACACCTCAGACTCTCAGGGTTGGTTTACTTTATTTCAGCAGAATAAACCTCTGCATCATTTGCAGAGTTCCTCTGTATCAATGCTGCTTTCCAGGGACTGTGCATTCATCAAAAACAAACAAATCATTGTAAAACAGATTGGAGTTTACATTTGAAAACTTGTGAACTAGCTTGTGCCTTTGTACATCCGCCATCAGGCTACTTTGAAACAAAACATTTTTCCCAGATGATGTGGACCCCACCTCAAAAAAGCTTTTGCTCTTGTGTGGCCATTAGGACAATATGGTGGTGGAGCCCATTTAAACAGCCCTCTCAGATATAAAATATAAATTTTTGCGTGATCTCTGCTGCTGTGTCATGAGACTCTTTTCATTACTCATTGAATCTGATTTTACCCTGTTTTTTTTAAACAGGCCATTTCAGTGGTTCAGTGTAACTAAATACATTCACTCAAAACCTCTACCTAAGTACAATTTTATATTAATAATGATAAATATTTATTATTATTTCATTTAATTCCACTTTGTAGGGGGGATCAGAAATGTGGAGAGTTGGAACACGAGTGAGGAAAAACATAATTTTTAGGCCAGAAAGTAAATTTTTTGTGCAAGAATATATTTTGTTTAGATTTTACACTATTGCAGGTAAACTCATATGATTCAGTTTAAATTGTAGCTTCTCAGGCAAAATGTGATGCATGTGATGTGAGTCCAACCACTATTTTAATACAGCTATCTAAACAATGGCTGACAAGGATGGGGTAGGTTGTAACAAATCTTTGAAAGTGTAACAACCATCCTTCTACATACAACTAAGAACACTGTCTTCATTGTAATAATTTTCCTGAATGTCTTGGCAGTGGAAAACAAAGACTGACAGAGGTGTTCTTGCCAGTGCTCTGAAAAAAGGATCTAATGAGGTCACAAAGAAGGGCAAGTCTGTCAGATTAGCTGCTAAGGCGCATGGCATCTGCAATGAAACACTGAGCAGATACAGCAAATCACTGCATAAGCTGAGAGACCGGGTTCCAGTGATCTTCCCTGTGTAGGTTACCAGAACAGCAACAGCATTTTCTCTGAGGCACTGGAGGAAATGTTGGCTTACTATTTGCCTCCCTGGAACAATGTAGCAGCTGTTCCCTAGGATTTGTGAGAAATGGTGTTGGATGTATGGACTGTACTCAGCCGGGGACATGGTTTTAATAACTACCAAGTAGAATAGCAATGTGACATTGATTCACCTCACACACAAAATGCCAGGCAGATATAATAACACTCAGGGGCCATTTTTCTAAGAGGACTCTGACTTTTGATACTTGATGTAGATTTAGCTTTTTTACCTGTTCCCTATTTTATTTAGCCTTTAATTTGTTATATATAGAGTTGTTTGTGACATTTCGCTGCTTCAGACAGTAGCTGAGGTATTAACACTTTCTCTACCACTGGGCAATTCTGCAGTAACATGAGAGTAAAAGGATCAGTTCTCTCAATTATTTACACAGAGCAAACACCAGGTGGCAGCTCAACTCAGTTCATGTGTGCTGCATTGAGGCAGTGGTTGCCTTCAGTAGTCAGTCCAAGGATGTGTCTCTTTGTGATTGAGATGTTGTAATTAAGTTAGTGTTTGACAGAAAGGATGCACTTTTTCTAACGTGTATGAAGCACGTTCCCGACATGTTATTCTCTGTTTTCTTTGATTTGCACTGACTGCAACAATGTTATGTAAATTTCACACTTTCATCAGGAAACATTGCAGCAGTGTGAGAAACCAGTGTATTTATGGCATGAGCATATGCTTTATTAATCATGACCTCAGATGTGGAGGTGTCATTTGAATATCCACAGCAATAATTTATAATTTTAACGCTAGGGTCAGGAACTCAGGCTGTAATCACACCTAATAATCTTTTCATCAGTTCAACACTTTGCTGAGGAATAAATGAAAAACAAATGATAAGATCAACAGTAAAAGCCAAATTGAACGCATGCATTGACAGATATAGCTCTTTGCAATGTGAAAGTTGTTAGCAGGAAAAGCTATCACCCCGCTGGTCACTCTCATGGTATTTTCAGGGGTGTCAGAATATGGTGTTTTACATCCCCAGGGAGCGATAACACTTGTGTGAATTATTTATGTCGCCTTTCTCATCTGCATGGCTTTTCTCTGAGTGCCCGGTTGACTGGTCCCATTTTTAAACCTGCTACAAATTGTATATATACCTTTTTTTTTGACAGGAGGAGAAGGTCAGAGGTCAGGTTGAGGGGGTTCCTGTGTCACGGAGGTCGTGGGGAAAAGGAGGACACCCCCTTGTATAGATATTCTACAGACAGTCCCCCCAAAAACCATCCAAATTCCTCCACTGCATTGTGCCTGATGTTCTTCAGGCAGCTGAGTGGGTGTTGTAGACTACATGAGGACTCTGCTGAGGTGGATCCCACCCTTTTTACCACCCACACATATGCTACTAGAACAATAAAGGACAATGGAGAGTACTCGAAGTTAAGATGGGAGATGACTTGGGGAGCTGGCTATTGTTGGTGTTAAGCATTGTTACCCCAACAATGTCCCTACTGAGGAAAAGATCTCCCAGTTTTAAAGAAGGGACAGAAGAGAAGAGAAGACATGGGCCTCATCTGAATTGTATGGGACCAGTGTTTTTTCTTTCTTCCTTTTGGCCAGGATGAAATATTCCCAACATAGCAGATTGAGGGTTGGTCCACTGTGTAATTATGGGATGTGAAGTTACAGGATCTAAAGGCTGTGATCATTGCTCTGTTGGTGAAAGGATACCAAAATCCCATTGGTGAAGCTTAAACTTAGCTGAAACATCTCTCTTTTTTGAAAATGTCCAACTTATTTTAGATTCAGAACATAAGTTGATATCATAAGGTTTTGCAGATGTGTTCCTTTTCATTTTTTCTTTATTTAGCCTGGTAAAAGTCTCACTGAATTCAAACCTCTTTTACAAGAGAGATCTGGCAAAGAACACATCATTAATCTGAACAACAGTCCTAGTTTGTCTGAGTTACAAGTAATTATAGACTTGTAACCATCTGTGGAAAATAACAGAGTTACCAAAACAGTCAAGTCTAATTGTATATGTACAATTTAATGGTAATGAGGCAAGCTCCATCTGCTGAGGAATTTCTTGTGATATGACCAAATGCTCCAAAACAGCCACTATATGGTTTTTGTAGTGAGACTGAAGGGTCAACAACCGTTTCCAAGGCCAAGAATGAATTTTAAATCTCAACATTTAAACCAACATGGATTCGAGGTGCTTGAAGTGCTAAGAAAAAGGGAAATTTAAACACTTACAATTCCCTGGCAACTGGGCAGAGTCCATATGCTGAGGAAGATCTTTTGATATGATCAAAAGCTCCAGATACTCCAGCTACTGAATAGACTTTGTGGTGAGACTGCTTTATCAAATTTGATTTTCAAGTCCTAAACAAGTTATTTTGCATCTCGGCTGGTGTGTGTGCTTTTCTCTCCTGCTCCCACAATGTCAGGCTGCAGTTGGATTGATATTAAAGCTTGATCCCCTGCACACTTTTTAAAAAGCCATAAGTCAACTATTTTCTGAAATTTTGTAAGGTCTTGAGCCTCCTTGACACGACTTCTTCACCTCTGTCTGGTACAATATTAAATAAATCATTTGGCTGCCTTTAGTGCACTTAAACCATATACCAGAACTGAAGAGGCCACCACGCAGTTGGGGGCATGTGTTTGACCTCAGACCAGTCGCTGACAACAGATGTCCATCACTAATCAGTGTCTTTAACTCGTCCTGAATATGACCAGAGATGCCGGAGGTTTTGTCTCGTCCCCCGAGATGTTTAATCAAGGAGAAGAAGCGCACGCTACGGACCAAACCGATCAATGTGTCGCAGAGGAGGAGGTGAAGGACAGGGGTGTTGTATGATTTTGACCTGGCGTTGTCTGGTCATGAGATGTTGGTGAACTTTGACCCCTTGCTTGCCAGTGAGCATAAAGAATCTGCTCATGCCAGACAATACATCTGCAAATCATGTCTCTACTTAATCATCGGCTGGTTCAATATGGTTCTATCATGGTTAGTGTTTGAATAATTGAATGTTTCAGGTCATTGAGTGCACATGGGTTTTACAGGATGCTGCTGTGGCCTGTAAACAACAATTTAAGACCAAATGCAGTAGTGTTTGTTCAGTGTGTTTGCTGCTGAAGAGCCACTCTCTCACTGTAAAGACGATTACTCATTTCACCGCCACCTGCAGAATAAATCTCAAGTGTGTGCGTGCTCACTGTGTTCCTTTGTGTGAAAATGCAGGTTATCCAAACATCCAGCACGCACTCCACCCTTCATTGTGGGAATGTTTTGCAGCTTGGAATAGAGTACACCTTTTAGCTACTGTATATACACCTTGTAACAGGATGCTGAATATGGAAATGAAGGACTGTCCACGCTGAATTCCTCTCTTTTGTAATACAAATGACGAGTCTTGCTGCTGCAAATCAACAAATGGACAACTTGTCACGGGTCAGTTGTCTTCATGAAGTTTTTCCACGTCTGCTTTGTCGTCTTTTTTGAGATAAATTCAGACATCACTAGCTTTCAGTCAAAAATCTGAATTAAATTAATCGAAAAGCCTGAGTTATACAGAATGAATTTGTTGGTGTTGGGTGGTGGACGCAGACTTCTTCAGGACGTCTGAAATCTGCCAGTTTTAACAGGATTAGGTGAAAAGAGGATGTTTTCCATCAAGGTTGAGACATATCAGATTTACCTCAGGATGTAGATCACAGTCTCTCAACGCAGCCAGAGACAGAATCTAAGTGCATTGTGGACTTGATCTTCAGTGCATTATGTTGTTACAATGAAACATGAATTAGGTACAGTGTGTGATTCATGGTAATTATGCTGGGATGCAGTGGTAGAAGATGTCTTATCTAATTAATGAGACATAATTTATGTTTAAGTTGATACTAAGTTGATCTCTGTGTGTAAAATCTTCATTTACAGAGAGCAAGCTCCAATGGTGTCAAGTATAACGTGGTGGAGTAGAAATAGAAAGCATACATCCTAATGGTAATACCCAACCAAAGTGAGATACCTAAACATTTTACCTACACGCTATAGATGACTTGAGTAAATCAGTGATTTGTAACAAAAATACATTTTCTCCTTCTTCTTCCACCGGTACTGAGCAACAGATATAATACTGAAGATAAAATACAGGCTATGTCAATTATTGTGACCATAATTGGTGTTGTAGACGGGGCGGGGCTGCGCGCCCCCCTCCCTCCCCCGCCTGCGATGCAAACGGAGGGGCTTACCCGGATCGACCGCTGCAGATATTTCCGAGGCTCCTCCCTACACTTTTTTATCGCCTTATAACAGGATATCGCACTGGCGCGAAAAACGCACTGTGTGGCTCCCTGTTACACATTGTGGGGCGGATCTAGTGCCTGTTGTCCGAGCCCCGGCGTTTTGTTTTTTTTTTCCCAGCCTTTTGTTTTTTAAAACTGAACTAAAACATAAGTGCAACGCCGCATCTTTGTATCCAGTCCCAGCTCGGACTGCTGTGTTATCCGTCTGATCCCGGGGAACCGTGGACACTTTGCTCTTTGGCCGCTCGGGGCTTGTCGGTGCCCTAAATTTCGCAGTGGGATTTTGCGGAGAAGCCGGTGAGTAGTTTTACTCGGGTGAAAGTGCCCGTTAAAGTTTCGGGTGCGGAAATGCGAGGTCTGTCTTTGAGATTGAGCCCCCGCTGAGACTGCATGAGTCTACTTTTCTTGCTTTTTCGCCGGATCAGCGCAGCACAGTGGAACAAAGCGCAGCCTACATTCCAGGAAATGCAGCCTGATATATGAGACTTTCACCCGATATAGCATCGAGAAACAAACTCTGCAGTCACCTCATGTGCTCTCCTTTCCATTCAGAACTTGCTGTGAATTATAGTTGACGCCTATATATATAAGTATATTATGTAATAACCTTGTGCGCCTGGACTTCACTGCATAGAGAGCTTCCGCAAGATGCAATCAATTATTAATGTGGTCTCATTTGTAGAAAGTAGGCTGTTAGAGGGATGTGATATCCTAATAGCTCTTGGTGGATACTTGAAATGCGATCATTCATCTGATGGGAGCGACTTTGAAAAAGGATCACTGCTAATCACTGTGATATTTCCCCTCAGGTTTTGCAGGACGTTCTTCAGGGGCGACTGGTGTCATTCGATCATTTCTGGGAATAAGCTCTAGAGGATTTTATTAGCTGGAAATATGGAGTTCGACTGTTATCAGCACTATTTCTTCGATGATTTCGACACCGAGGAGGATTTTTACAAGTCAACCGCACCAAGCGAGGACATATGGAAAAAGTTCGAGCTGCTGCCCACCCCTCCCATGTCTCCCACCCGGACTCTCAGCGGTGCTGCCCTGCACCTTTCCCCGGGAGACAAGCTGAACTGGCTGTCCAAGGTGCTGGGTCAGGACGAGGAGTGCGAGGGTCAGTTCATCCCCGATACGGAGGAGCTGTTCGGCAACCTTAGCTCCATCATCATCCAGGACTGCATGTGGAGTAGTTTCTCCGCCAGTAAGCAGCTGGAGAAGGTCAATGGGAGGATGTCAGCTGCGGCGCAGACCGGTGCCTCCCCGCTGGCTCAGATCTCCGTGAGACCGAGCAAAGCGCAGTGCGTCTCGCCCGCCGGCCCACTCGCCGCGTCGGCGACAGACTGCGTCGACCCCGCGGCTGTTCTCACCTTCCCGGCAAGCAGCTGCAGGAAGCCGGCGTCGTCTGGCTCCGAGTCTCGCTCCGATTCCTCTGGTAAGGGAGCAGTCATGCTCTAAATTGCCCCACCCTGCCCCTGCCTCAGGATTATATTGCCCTCTAACAATGCGTAATTTGGAAAGCTGGGCTGCTGTTGCATAACTGTGGTCTGTGGTGCAGCGGGGTTATCCAGCGCAATACAGGCAGTCATCTATAAAAGCTGTGTTTTCACTCTCCCTTTGACAATGTGCCACATGCTCGCTCTGAATACGCATGCAGTCTTTTAAAAACCGCGCCCTCGTCACTTTTGCTTGACTTTCCTCCTTTCAATATCTTCCACTGGCACTGCATTACAATCTGAGTGCGGTAGAGGGGCGGGGTGACCCAGTCCTGGTGATTTATTACTACTACACACACAGCGACAGACCGTGAGAGCAACTCTTTCACATTTCCCAAATTAGGGAAAGCCCCCTGCTAGCAGATCTCCTCATTTAAATTGTTGATGAACGCTCAATGACAAAAGCGTGAATTCCTGCATGCTTTGGCATGGATGACCACTGCTGTTAACACCTCAGCCCCTGCCCTGCCCTCCTCTGATAGAGGAACAGTGATCTGCCTGCGTGGTTAAGGAATGCACTTCCTTATAGTCAGTTTAGTTAAAGTTTGATTGAGCTCCACTGTGTTCTTAGGCAGGCATGTGACGCTATCAAGTATTTTGTAAAGGGTGCCATTGTAAAAAAATCTTAGTAGCAAACCTTGTGTGTGTTGCTGAATTATTTTTCTATGTGATGACAGATGATGAAGAGGAAATCGATGTGGTTACTGTGGAGAGCAAGCAGAACCGGATGCGGCTGGTGAATGTCAGAAAACCAGTCACCATCACAGTCCGGGCCGACCCCTGCCCCAAGCGCTTCCACATGTCTGTCCACCGGCAGCAGCACAATTACGCCGCCCGATCCCCAGACAGCGAGCCAGAACCTGAGGATGATGAAGAAGACGAGGAGGAGGAGGAGGAGGAGGAGGAGTATGAGGAAGAGCCTCAAAGCAAGCGTGCCTGCACAGCATCCAGTCAGCATCTAGGCTCTTCGGCTCGCGTCTCCCAGCCTGCCTCCCCCTCAGAGACTCCCCAAAACTCAGACACAGAGGACACTGACCGCAGACGGAACCACAACTTCCTAGAGAGGAAGAGGAGGAACGACCTCCGGTCTCGTTTCCTGGCCTTGCGGGATCAGATCCCTGGCCTGGAGTCGGCCAAAACTCCAAAGGTGGCCATCCTGACCCAGGCAACAGAGTACCTCATGGAGCTTCACACCAGGGAGAAACGGCAGCTCCAGGAGAAGAAGCGGCTCAAATCCAGACAGCAGCAGCTTCTCCGCAGATTATCTGAACTGAAGCGCTCTTGAGACTCAAAACAAGTGTGCTTTTGAAATGAACTGCCTCATTCACAGTCAAGAACTTTGCTCTCAAGTTACCTGTCACTTTCTAAAAGCTACAGTTTTTATATAACCACATGCCTCATGTAAATAGCCGTGAAATAAATTCTGTGTGGGATACATTAATATTGCTGTGGGCTTCCGATGAGTTGACTGTGCTGGCCTGTGAACCTGTTAATGGGGAGGAGCAGTTAGATCCCTGTGTGCTGTGTTTTTTTAAATTTTTTTTCTTTGCACAGTGTTTTAGTTTTGAACACGGCGGGTAAATGAATTGACTTTTATAGCTATGACCAAGATATTTCCTGGTATGCTGTGATGAAACAGCCTGTTTGTTAATAGTTTACCAGTGTGATAGCGAATCTATGTAGCCTTCCGGATGTGTGTGGAAGTTGGCTGAGAGGTCTTCATTGCACACTTAAAATGGAGTGAAGTGTGAGTGTCTTTCTGTGTACATAAGGGTGCATAAGTACATAAGTTTGTATGACTGACTGATGTACAAATTGTTCTGTAAATAATAGCTTATCGCTCCTGTTGGAGGAGACAAAATCAAGAGTTGTCATCGGGTATTGCTCCTCTGTATGATGTGCCACCAGGCACAGAGGAGCTTCTATTTTGTTAAGAAAATAGGAAAATGGACCAAAAAAAAAAAAAAAAAGTAGCACTGCTGTACTTTATATTCACATGTCACTTTGTGATTTTAATGCTTCTCCTGATTTTGGTTGATTTCTCTTTTTTTTTTTTTTTTTTTTTTTTAAAAAGCATGCTAACGTCAACAGCAACATTAAATTTTTATACCATGTTTGCATACAAACCTGACGTCATGGTGTTTTATTCAAATGTTACACAATGCTATACACAAGGTATTGTATTCCTCTATAAAAATGAATCTCACAACATCTTGACCTTGCCATTTCAAAATCACCCCCCAACTTCCATTAGTTTCTATGGCAACCCCTAAGAAAACTTAAACCAAAGTGAAACCTTGATTCAAGCGTTATAGTCAGAAGTGATAATTGACACAGATTTTTATCATGCATTGCGACTGTAGGAAATGTGTACCACATGCTGCTGTGGTAGTGTCTCTCCAGAAGCTCAACCTCCTATCACACACAAATCAGCTGTAAATGAGGGCAGATCATTACAAAAATGAGCCAACTGCTTAATGTTGCCGCTCTGAGTCACTTTGTGCTGTGTGTCAAATATACGCGCACGTCTTGCGCACCAGCTGCTGGTCTGCAGAAGGTTAGACTGAGCTTGTCCTTGAGACTTGCCCTTGACGAGAGTGTGTGTGATACCGTCGTGGATCCTCCCCTCTGCAGTGGCTGCTGCATGCTGGGCACCTGATGTGCTCTGAAGTAGGTTACACACACACACACACACACACACACACACACACACACACACACACACACTATCAGTATCTTTAGAACAGTCCCCTGGGTTTGGAGACAGAGGTTGTGTGAACTGCTACTTGAATCCAGTGCAGCTATTCACACAGGTATGCAGTCAGAGAGCAGCACTGCGTCATGCAAGTGGCTGTAAAATGGCTTGTAAATGGAAAAAGTGAAAATCTCTCTGTGATTTTTACATTAGTGTTCAAGACTACTCTCTTTTCCTCATTCATGAGGCTTGTATTTGTTGTGTGACAGGCCTTTTACCACCCTTTATTGATTGTTTGACCCCCTACATGCAGCTGTTGTCCCCAGAGAGCTACTTGTGAGAGTAGAAGAACACGGTCTATAGTAAAGGCAGATTTTTAATTTAATTTTTTTATTTTTAGTTTTGATAGATTAATGGTTTAGATTTAAATGAATATTAAATGAAAGTTTCTTATGCTGGACTGTGAAACATTTTAACCCTACCACGCCTCCATCAGGCAACATGAGTTCAGATTTGAGCAGGACAGCATGTTTCTGTTCACCCACCTTTGTGTGATTTATTCCACATAAAACTGAGCTGAATGCCTAACATGAAGAAAATTCCTGCATATGTGATGCTGCCTTATCAATGTCCTCATCAGCAAGTCTCTGCAAGTCTGGATGAGTCAGGTATGAGCTCCAGTCATTTGTTTAATAAACTCAAAACAAGCATTTGCTTCAAGTACGGCCTGACAGACGAGCCAGGCACACCCTGAACTCCAACCGTCTCACACCTCGCCGGCCTTTGTTATGGCTGAGACAAGCTGGAGTTTCACCTGCCTGTGTTCACTCTCTAGGCCCCATTTTCAGCCCTGAGGACACTATTCTCTGGCACAGCTGAATATGTCCGCATCAAATCAGCATTTGATCTCAGCAGGGTCAGTTGAAAGAGTTAAATGAACCCATCTACACACAATAGACATTAGAAACTCTTTACAACAATAATGACTTTGCTACATTTAATTAAGAAATCTCTTATGTTTCAGTGCTAGGTGATTTTTAGTCATCATACTTCCTATTTCCTTGACTGAGAACAAGGAATCAGCATATCAGCTCATACAAGCCTGTGTGAACTTGTGATGAAACAGCAAAGACTTCTTTGACTGACATCAGCTGCGGCTGCTGCGTCGTTTGTACTTCAGGAAGTGGAAACAAAAATCAGATATCAGGTCTTGGATCAGATAGGAGCAACCCGTCTGATACCTTTCCTGTTACCTTCCAACCACAAACTTCATCTGAAGTGATGTACAAGAGTAGGAAATTAGTCACCCATTGAATGATATATCCCAGGTTCAAAGACTATTTGCTGAAGTTGGTGGTTCATTTTAAGACCACACAACTAACCAACACCAACATACAAAGAGTTGAGACCACAGTCTGTTTCTGGAGATGCAAATGAAAATATTGCTAGCCTTTGGGGAGAGATCATATCTCGATGTTCTTTCTTTTTGAGGACCTAAAATGACAGGCTTGTTTTGAACAAGAAATTGTGGTAGAATTGCGTCAACACAAACACTTGGAATTAAAAGACCCCCCAACTTCCATTAGAAATCCGAATGAGGTTTTCAGTGGTTCACCATAAACACTCAGTGGTTAAGGTGCTCATACGTTTAAAAAAGCAGGGTTTTTCCTAAAGGAAACAATGAGGTAAGAGAATCTCTTTGTCCTGTGGGATGCTGTGTTCTGCTTTGACGGTTAACTTGCCAGACCAGATTCTCTGCTCTCAAGTTCATGCAACACCCACACAGAGCATATCTCCAGTGCATGTGTGATCCCTTTCACACACGTGCTCATACCATGGCCATTTCCTTTTAGAGCATATGTGTTTTATTCCCTCACATCTGCAAGCTGCATTTATTTTCTGTAGTAAAGTAAACCCTTTAGTCCCAAACAGCTGCAACCTGTTATGGTCCCCATTGCTAAATATCTGGTGTGTGTGAGTGGAGATCCGTGCACGGCTGTGTCATAGAGTTCTGTGAATTCCTGGAGTAAAAGACAACATGTGACCACTTTACTGGTGGGCAGACAGAAGTGTGTGATGTGTGCGATCAGGGTGGGACTGTGGAGAATTGATGATTTGGCTGGGTGGAGAGTAGCCTCTCTCTGATTTATCCATCTTCTGTCTTCACACACACTCACACGCTCGTCTTATATAAAAACAATCATTAATCTTTCCTTTTCTGTTTGAGTATATCTGCACTTCTTCTCTCTGACTCCAGGATACGCAATGGCAGCTATAGCGTGCTTTGCTGCTTGGGAAATGCTTTGATTGAATGGTTAGCATGATTAATAGGATAATTGGATGATTAATTTTAATTGTTTAAATTATGTTTAACGGAGCTGTGTAACTGGCTGAGCTCTCTGGAAGCTTAAAACAACACTGACACCTGCAGAGATAACATACTGAAAAATGTAATTCACTTTATCATATATAGCTGTGTGATAAACAACAAATAGTTTCCCAAAGAGTGAGAATAGTCAGTGTTTGTGCATGTGTTACCTTTGTCATACATCACACCAGAACAATGGCTCAATCTGTAAACATTTGCAGAGAAACACAAAAGCAGATGAGCACGTCTTATCTTTGGCAAGTTGCCCTGACAAGAGATGTTACCAGTCATACTCGCCGCTCTGGCATTTCTTGCTGATAAACCACCGCTGAGGTCAAACTAGTGCAGATTTATGGTTTCGAAAAGTCGCTGTCTGTGAGAAGTGCAGCTTACCTTAAAGGGCTTTTAATTGAGCAACTTATAAAGTGCATATGTGTTTCTGGAAAGTGGGAGGATAAAGTTTCGCAACTGTTAACATCCCCTTGCTGTCAGTGTGATGAACCTCTTACCTCTGCACTTTAAAAGAGAA
Source organism: Trachinotus anak (assembly GCF_046630095.1). Lineage (NCBI taxonomy): Eukaryota > Metazoa > Chordata > Actinopteri > Carangiformes > Carangidae > Trachinotus > Trachinotus anak. The sequence continues at coordinate 1,276,854 of NW_027273866.1, read as the reverse complement.
AAAAACACACAGACACACAGACACATTGAGCAATGTTTCCACCATGTTAACTGGTTGTGTTCTGACTGGCCTGGTTTGTATGGTGTGTGTATATTGCGTGTTTACACAGAGGGGCAGAGGAGGAAGCGGACCATAAACGCACCACACTGGTTTGTGATTCTAAGAGCATGGTTGAACTGGCTGCTTATCCCTGACCTACATGTGGGGGAATATAGGACATATAATACAGGCGGAAGAGAAACAGGCTTATCTTAGGATAACCTTATGATCTCCTGTGGGAGAATGAGCTGTTGTGGAATTGAATAATCTCCCATTAGGAGGCTTGGTTCAGGTTTGTGTGGAGCGCTTTTGGGCGGTTACATGTTATGAGGGAATTGTAGTCATCTGGAGAGAGGAGAAGTGGACTCACTGTCATCTCTTTCTTACTCAACACTCAATACACACCCTTCCCCTTATTCTATTTTTCAAGAGGATGACGGTCAAGGAAGATGGGGAGAACACAAGCGGGAACAGACGCAGATACACACATCTGTTTGTGAGGGCGCACACACACACACACACACACACACACACATAAATAGTTGCAGAAACTTTCCCTGGTCCCAGTCCTTCATCTCTCTGCCTACTGACCCACATTCCAGCCTGGTTGTGTCACTGGAGCTCAGCCGGGGCTGTGGCGGCCACTGTCCATCTGATCCTAATGAGGCTGCGAGCCCACCACAGACAAACCACATGAGTATGCTGGCATTCATCATATTCTTTTACTCCCTTTTACTCCTTGTTTTCCTGTCTCTCTGTCTTTCCTACTGTTTCCCTATCTTTCTCGCTATGCCCCTTCTTCTCTGGCTGTCCCCCTCAGAATCAGACTGCTGGCTCCTGCCCTCCCCTCAGGTACTTATCTCCAGCATTTGCTGATCTAGGTCAGTCTTCTGAGCTCAGTTTCTCTGCCTCTCTGTGTTGCTCACCCTCCCCATCCTAAGGCCACAGTTACATAACAGTGATGATTCAATTGGAACAGGCTGTATATGTTCCTCTCTCTGGATACATCTGGCCCCAGCTGACTGGTGTCAACCCAGTGTTTTGCTTTAAACCTCAGCCTGTCCAACAAACTGGTCCGCCTTAAAACCAAATAAACACACTGGGAGTCATTAGCTCTTCTGCAGCACCTGTTGTCCAACACAAAGGAGTGTGTTGTGCTGTTGTTTTTTTTTTTGCCCTTTCCACAAGCACCTTCTTTATCCTCCCTGACTAACAGTGATCTTGTCTGCTGTAGGTTAGTAGTATCTGAGATAAATTTGGGAGGGTTAGCTTGCCTGTCTAATCTGGAGCTAATCCTAATCCCGTTAGTGTAAACACCGCTGCCATCTGGGCCCAGACACACCACAGCTCTGATTATAATGAACCCATCAAAAGGTCTTCAGACCATCACACTGCGTGAGCTGTCAGTGGCTCGCGCTAAACTCTCTGACCTCAGCTTATGACACAATCATGCTGAAGATGAACAGTCCAGCAGTTAGTGAGTAAACAAACAGATGCATAGCCAATACTGTACATGAGATGATGATGATGATACAGCAGGCAATTAAGATGGGCGACTAGAAAAAAAAGCCCCTCATATTTTGTATTAGCACATATGAAGACAAACATGAGTAATCTGTTTCTATAGGGTCTTTGGTCACTGCAGATGTAAGAGGGAGCATTAGCTGTTGGTGATGTAACCATGGTGCTGGTTAATGGATAAACAGGAGGAGAGAGGAGGGGGGGACCTCAACAGTGACAACTGCTGTGCTACCCTCACCCTGGCAACCCCCCCCCCCCCGCCAACACCACCCCTCCCAGCCAAACACACACATACAGAGTGGGTGAGGGAGGGTGAGGTGGCTTGTAAGTGAGTCATTAAAGCTGACAGTGTGCTCCCAGTCAGTATCTTTAGATGCGCATTAATCTCTTGTTTTTGTTTTCTTATTCTATTTTTTTTATCATACCAGGAATATAAGTATGAAATCTGGTTATTGATATTGCTGTATAAATAATTCATTATTCAGTCTCTGATTATCTGACTCTGTGCTAACAGTCCAGGCATTGTTGGTTGGTTTTGTACGGCCTGAGTTACTTTAACAGGTGAGGATGAACCCACTTTAGTTTCTGGCTGCATGGATGCTCTGAACTTATCTCTCTGCTGGGTTTGGCCTCTCCATCAGAAGATGAAAGCAACATGCAATAAAACTCATGTTTGAAGTTTCGCTAAACACAATTTAATATAAACAATTGATCAAATGTGTAATGTGAAAGGGGTTGTTGTACTGATGAAACAAAAAAAAAAACACCCCACTCTGCAGTTCCCCTCAGCTCCATGGATCAATTTGGTGTCCCTTAGCTCATTGTTTTGGTTTCCCGACCCACAACTCTAAAAAAGTACTCTACAAACCTACCACACACAACACAAGAAACAGACAAAGTTAGCAACTATCTGGTGAACATAGTGAGCCAGAGTTTTGGTGGAGGAATTGGTGGAGACCAAAACTGTGCTACAAGAATAAAAAGGGATACTGGGATTACATTCTTCAGGTGGACACAAACACAACTCCACATGAATAATAGTTTTACTCTATGTTAGTAAGTAGTATTACTCCTGCTTGATATGTAATTTTTTTTAAAGTTTCACTTGATGTGATTATTTAATAATATGTCTAACCACTCTGCAACTCAGGTTGAAGATGCCCTTGCACATATGACAGACAGGAATAAAAACCTTGATAAGATGTTTATATTCCGCAGTATCTTGGTTACGATTAGGATACCCCATACGCTTCTCAAAACTGGCAGCAGGGCCTCTCTGGATTTCTGAAGCCAAAAAAACATGATGTTTATATGAACCCACACATAACTTGAACATTTGAAAAGCAAGATTAAAACTGGGATACCAATAAATGCCCCATTTGACAAAGAATTTGACATCTTCCCAGACTGCTTTTAAGTAGAATCAGCTTCTACATTTGAAATTATATTTTTAAACTTTTGTATGATTTCATAATAAAGTGATGCAGTCTACCCAGAGGCACTAATGGAAGTTAGCTGATCCCACTGATCTAAGAAATACATTGAAACTTGTTGCCTCTGTTGGGGGTTTTGTCTGCTGAGTAGCAGTTTAAAGCAGAGCCACTGGTGCTCTCACAATGAACTGCCAGCTTTGTCAGCCAGCAGATGTTCCATTGTTTGGCTCGGCGGTGTAAGGTTGCTTCAGTTGAAGTTGGGACACTTGCTGCATCTTTTGAATTTAGCCCCATTGAGTGCCGTCACCACCAACCCCCGCCTCCTTCTGTCCCCCAAGCTACTCAGAGAGGGGCTTTACCCCTCCCCCCTATCCCCTTTAGCCCCCTGCAGACCTCATAGTTGTTGCCCCACCACCACCACAACTATATCCCCCCCTACTCTTTGTCTCTCCCTCAGTCAGGCCTTCACTAATCGGCACCCCCCACTACACACACACACACACATACACACACACACACATAGAGTGAGAGAGAAAGAGAGAGAGAAAGAGAGAGAGACATCAAAAGCCAATTTATTGACCAATTACTGCAGTGTGAGAGAGTATATGGAGAGTGCATTTGCATCAATATACATTTAAATGGTAAAATGCAGATTAACACACACACACACACACACACACACACACACACACAGTGTGTTATCAGGCTGACTGTTATCAGATGGAGAATGTATAGTGTATAGATGCCTCTGTTTGTCCTGCATGGTTACAATTCCTTCTTTTCAGCCTTGCGTCTGAATGTCGCTGCTGTTGTGGTCAAGGCCTGAGTCACCACCACTGTGGAGCTTATGTAATAATCAGTGCCCTGCTTTCCTCTTCCTTGCTATAAGCCTGTGTGTGAAACAGAGAGTGAGTGAGAGGCTGTTATAGTGCCTAGGAAACACACAGGCAGAACACACTTCCTGTTTTTGTGTTGAACCCAATGGAGGCAGGAAGTGAGAGGAACCGCTGTTCTGCTCTTTCTGCCGTCTGACAGATGAATTCTGCCAGATGAAAATGTGCTAATGCTCAGTCAGCTGCCACCCCCTTACTTACATTACAGATTTAGGCTATGGGATGGGGTGAATCTAAACTATTGCCTCTCTGAAAGCCAATAACAACAAATCCAATTATGCCACTTGAGTGCAATGTGGACGCTGTTAATGGTCTGTGATATGACTCCAGCAGATGACCTTCAGATGTGTCTTTTACCTTGGGGATGATCAATTGCCAGCCCTTATCTCAGCAAGAAGAGGAAGAAAGGCTTCTATTTGTGTGTGACATAAACACATGAGTGGGAGTGGGTGTGAGCTTTATCCATGGAAAATGAGGAAGGGTTCAAGCCAAAACCAAGCAGAACCACAGTAAAGACAAAGAATGTGGTGGTGGCAAACATGCCTGAGTGGTTGCTTTGAAGGACTGATTAAGGTTATAATAGTCATCCGCCTTGCCTCAAGCCTTCAGGCTGTGTGTTTGGGGGGTGGGGCCTGATAAGGGGTAGAAGGGTAGTCCAGGCTGTTACCCTCTTTGTTCTGGCCCGCTCCACTCATGCCTGCTTTTGTCTCCACCCACAGTCTACCACTGAGAGAGCATTATCTCTCTATCCGTCTCGCGCCAAAACAGGGAGGGGGCGTGTTGCATTTTGGTCCTGCTTTCTTTCTTTCTGTCCCTTTTCCAAGGTACATTTTGTATCTGACATGTTTCCAGGGCAACTGCAGGTACAGAGTAGGTGTACAAAAGCTCCTTGAGTCCAGCCAATGCAGTCCCTCTCTCCCTCTTTCGCTCTATTTCTGTGTCTCTTTCTTTCTAGCATTTCCCGCCACTCCAGGTTGCAAAGAGAGGGGAGGGGAGTGGTGTCACAGCCGGTATGAAGAAAGGCTGGCTCCTCTGAGCCTCGCGCCAAATGCCGGCGTTATTCAAATCAGCTCAGTGGGTGCGGCCCAACTGTCTTCATGTCCTGTTAACCCCCTCAGAGCTGCAGACTCGAACACAAAGGCGGACACAAGTGTAGGCTAAGGGCTTTGCAAGATAAATGGAAAATATATTGCTGCTGTTCCACAGATAAAGCAGAATGTGAAGTCTTTACTTCCACAAAACAGATTAAAACAATGTTATTAATGTGACTTGTTTTTTTTTGTTCCATAAGCTCTTATTAGACAGGAAATGCAGTATTTTATGTAATGTGAAGCTTTATAGTCTCAAATTTTACCAACCTTTCTTTCATGAAATAAAATGTTTGTCATTCATTCTTTAAACTTTGAAAAATATTGGCTTTATTCTACTAAAATCAGAAGTTTTGGGACATAATAATACATATTAGTTGCCACAGACAATGAAAGTTCCTACAAACAGGACAGCTACAGTTTCAGCATTCAAAGATTCAAAATATTCAGCCTTTCAGATCAACTTCCTCTCTCAAACAAGCAGAGTTTCTCTTTCACATCCTCTTTGTCTACAGCGCCTCGAGGAATGAATGAGGCAGGGAAGTATTCAGGAGCACCCTGGACAGCTGGGAGGCTGGCTTATCCTTTACTACGCTCTAGTGGCTGTGAGCATGAAATGCAAGAAATAAGTGACACAGCTTTCAATGCCAGCACGCTACTGAGAGACTTCAAATAATGAAGCAACTCAACTGGGAAGTGTAAATCATAATTAAATTAAATGTGTTGAAAAAATACACTCCAGGTCTCAGATTTGCTCCTATATCTAGATCATTGTTGGGACACACTATGAAGTGTGCAAGTTTAAGTTTGAATGATGTCTAGTACATCTAAACACAACAGAAAGACATAAGAGAAAATATATTGCATGCATTTACAGTTCCTAAGGGTCCAGACAATAAAAGACCTTTAGCTGTGCTCAGGTAATCAATAAAGGCTCTTTGCGTCTGGTCTCTGGAGAACCTGGAGGAGAGTGTGTGGGCATAGCCAGACACATTATTATCATTAGTCGGTTAGACTGGCACAATTGCAAATGGCACTTTGTGTTGTTGGTGTCATGTGTGCTGCCTCTAGGAGTATTGGATAGATGGGGTTAATTGACCCTTGCTGGCTGTCTGATGTCAGCAGTCAGTGTTTGCTACCTCAGGCTGTGTTTGTCATCCCTGTGTTCCTTGAGTCCCTGCAAGGATGTCTGCTCAGCATCATCCTCCCAGAAACCCTCTGTAGCTGGTAAATTGCCTGTTTGTTGCAATAAACTCATAGCTAATTTTATTAATGAGGCATTTATGCTCTTCAAAGCAAAACACATGCTTTCATCTTTGTTCCCTGCATCACCTGTCTGTTTCTCTGATTGATGCCATATTTGGAGGGCTATATATGCAGTCTGGTGTCCCCACAGCCAATCAGATCCTAGATATGGAAGTCCCAGGCAGTCTGACTCCCTGGCCGTTGCCTGGCAACTGGGAGTGCTGCTTCATATTTCAGTCCAGGGAACGATCCTGCAGGGGTTTACACGAGGAAGAGGCAAAAAGAAATTATCATTACATGCACAGGGGCAAGCAAATGACCCAGGGTGGACTCCATTTCCCACACTGCTGAGCAGTAATATGAAATATATATATATATATATATATATATATATATATATATAGGAGAAAGAGAAGGAGAAGGTATCCACAGCCAAAGCCAAGAAGAAGGAGAAGGAAAAGAAAGAAAGAAAGAAAAAGAAAGAAAGAAAGAAAAAATAAGATAAATTCCTGCTTTTGTAGAAATAACATCTAGAAGAAAAAGAATAACTTCTTCACTGCAAATGATCTATTAATGCACTATATGATTAAAATAGCTTTTCTTCTATATTCAAAGATACCGAGCTCCACCTCTCTATTGGGAGAACTGACGCATGAATACATTTCAAGCATCATGACACAGTGGTGCTTTGAGTGTGCCTGTTCTGCAACAACCAGTTGTCACTTACATTGAATTACATGCTCTGCTGCTGCTCCAGGGAATTAGACACTGAAAGAGTTAAAAAAAAAAGGGGGAGGATGCAAAATGGCTTGAAGTCAATAGTGTGTGTGAGGGAGAGGAAGGCAAGCACAGAGCAGCTGAACATAGCTGATTGTAGTATTGGTGATGCCAGAGACAGAACAGCTTGAATTTAGCATTTTCCTGAATCTCTCTCCATCTCTCTTTCACTCTGCAACATCTCACTCCTGCTCTGCCTTTTTTTAGAGCATTCAGCTGAGTGCCTCTGCAGCTGCGGTCAAATTGATCTCATCTCCTGCGTGCATCAGGATTGAATTCAAATGGTGAATGCGCAAGAGTGAGTAAGGACTTTGTTGGGAACTCCTGCCAAAGAGAGAGAGAGAGACGAGAAAAGAGAGCCATCAGTGGACACACTGAGAGACAGTGTGGTCCAGAGAGAGGGAGAGAGAGAGAGGTGAGCTGAGGAGGTAAGATGAGTCTAAACACCGGTCAAACTCTGACCGTCAGTGGACAGGACTTAACCAGAAATGGCAGCAGCAGCGGCAGCAGCAGCGGTCGAGCCCCCTGGGAAGATGCTAGGATGGTTTTGAAGCCCTCCACCCCCTCCAGGAAACCTAAACCAGTGAGTATCTCTGCAGCCTTCCTCATATCACATCCATGTATAGGTAGTTTCTACGTTAAGTATCAGAGTTGTTGACAGCAAAGTGTTACAGTACATAATCTTGTCATTATGTTAGAGCTGAATTATGTTGCTCTTACTTGCTGGTAACAGCCTGTCAAATCACAGTTGTCCTCAGGACCTATTTCACAGTAGCCAGGACTGATGTCACATGATGAGTGGCAGATGAGAGAAGACAGGCACACTGGCCTCTCAACTTTATCCGTGTGTAGCCCTGGTAAAAAAAATAGCAGGAGGGTCATTTACAGGTCCACTAGTGAGAGCTGCATCGTTTGAAGCCCTCAGTTAACTGAAAGGAAAGTTGAAGAGAGAGATGTAGTCGGGTGAAACAGGATACAGAGGCTCAGTGAGGCATTATTGTGTTGGCTGAAAACTGAGCAACAGATAGAGGAGTCTTATTTCAGATCAGGTGGATAGTTCTCCGTGGCCTCGCTTGGATTTCTTACCTGGAGAGGATGCATCAAAATACAATAATAATGGACACAGCAACTTCCATTTCAAGCACTTGCAAGATGCAGGGAAATGTCTTAGTTGTAAGTCTGGTGCAAATATGTCATAAACTGATTGTCTGTTTCTAATTAATGGTAGTAATTTTTCACATAGTCTCACTGGGTTTCACGTTGAAATATCTTACAATTTTTGTGTTTTTAAATCTAAAATCACGGTAATAATCAAAATCAAAAGTTTAGCTCACTCATAACCAATTAAAAAGTAACTTCTGTGTGCTGTCCCAGCCTCCAAAGAGTTAACAGGTGTCAGCCCAGTATGTGGGCCTGCACTATCAGAGTCTTCCAGAGGAAACTATTTCATATCACACTGTCGCTTCTATTCTGAAACAGCAGCTCACTCAGTGTACCTACTGTTGTTAGAAATGTTGGGGATTGGCAATAAAGTCTTTCATCATTCTCATGCTACTATGATATGAATAATGTACTCTGTCCTTGCAGGCAGAAAGTTACAACTCTGACCCTGATTTCAAAACATCTGCTCAAATCAAGTCCATTTGTGTTTATATAGCACCAAATCACAACAGAAGTTATATTCTCTCATTCATATAAGACAATCCTCTGTGTTTGTGAAGGAGCAAGGCAAGGCTGCATTTACATGAAACATTTTTAACCTCATCTTCCAGCCCAAACCGGAGAATGCCATCACCATCGCTGTGTCGTCCCGAGTCCTCTTCAACATGGAGAAGGAGCAGCAGATCTACGAACAGCAAGGCATGGAGGATTACATCAAGTATCAGGTGGAGCATGAAACAGAGCCTTTCAGCCCCGGACCTGCCTTCTCCTTTGTCAAGGTCAGAGACTATGTGGATGGTGAGGGGGAGAAACACATACACACTATATCAAACCAGATACGGAGTGATTCCCTGGTGTCAGTATCATGTGCTGGGTCGTGTGTCTGGAGGCGATGGATGAGTAATAACCATTAAAACCCCAACCTACTCAAACGCTCACACACACTTCCATCCCCACTGCAGTGATACAGTATTATCTTCTTTTTTTACACACACACACACACACACACACACACACACACACACACACACATATATATATATATATATATATATATATATACAGAGCTCAAATCTGTGTCTGGATTTGTTCCCAGGCTCTGGAAGCTGTGAACACTCGACTGAGGGAGCTTTACCCTGAGAGCGAGGAGCTCTTTGATGTTGTGCTCATGACCAACAACCACGCATACGTCGGCCTAAGACTCATCAATACCATCAATCATCACCGTGAGTTACCAATGCATGTGAATGATAAAAACTTTCTTTAAAGAGATACTCATGAAATAATCTTTTGTCTGGTGGACATCCTCCAGCATCACTTGCTTTATCTTTTTAGCTTCTTCTTTAAAACCACAATATGTAGAATTTAAATGTGGCTGTAGCATCTTTCAAATTATTTGCTGGTAACTTTCCTGCCCTAAAGAATGACTGTATAGATTATCTGTGCAATCAGCTTATTACAACCCATTGTAATGTTTTATTGTTAGGGCGCCCTGTAGCAGCTGTAGTAATTATGATGGGAGCAAAGCAGAAAGTCAGGTGAGGTAGTATAAAAATCTGCATTGAGAGAAGGCTGTGGTGGATGAGTCAACAAAACATATGACTCTGACACCTGGACCACTGTTGGTTTCCCCTTTTAAAGCAATAGTCATTGTTGTGTATCCCAACCAAAACAATTTCATTAATGTAACCATGACCATGAGGTCCAGTGCACTTATATACTCATATGGTCATTTAATGACTTGTTGCTTTGGTGGCACAACTTTTTGTTTGTAGAAATATGATACAATCCTGGTGAAATTTGGTGAAGTCCACTGTTTGTGTTTCTCCTATTATCTGCCACAGTGTGTTTTTGATAATACCACTTGATGGTGCTAAAGTTGGAAATTTTCAAACCCTGCATATGTGGCACATGGACAGATTGACCACTAACCCTTTAGAAAAGGGTTACAGAATATTTGAACCAAAATTAATTCATTAATATGTAAACAGCTGTCCATTGATGTATCAAACTAAAAATTTTTCTTATAAATGCTTTGACATTTTGGAGACACATAGTTTTTATAGATCATAGCCTAAACACAAAACAACAGACTTAAGGTAATAGTTTGACATTTTACAAAATATACTTATTCCCCTTCTTGCCAACAGTTGGGTGGGAAAACTGAATAAAGCTGAAGCTAACATAGAGTTAGCTTTCCACAAAGACAGGGTATGGGGGGGAAACAGACTGGCTCTGTCAAAAGGTCAAAACTGAAGTGTGTAAGCTTTTATCTAGAGTTGTATGCTGATAGCTTAAGTTACCTTAGGGAGCCAGCTGTTTTCCAGCTAGCTGTTTCCTCCTGCTTCCAGTCTTTATGCTAAGCCAACAAGCTGCTGGACCTTGCATTATATTATATTTCATGACCTGTTCTTCACCATTTACATCTACAGCAGGAAGTGAATGGGTATGGAGCTTAGGGATTTGAGAAGTCAGACAATAACTAAAGCTACAGGCTGATACATTGTAGGTTTTGGTCTTTTCATGGGATTTGATGACAATAAGAAAAATCCTTTACTGGTACAGCTGAATTAATCTGTTGAGTGCTTGATGGCTGTTGACACTGATCAGTTTTCAGGCTGGAGAGTCAATGAAACATTGATACGGCTTAAGGTCTGTCCTGCTGAGGAGGTTATTTCAGGTCAGCATTGTTACCCTTCCTCATGGCTTTTCAGACCACTAACAAGGCTTTAAACTGTAATAGATATAAGCATGCAGTATGTGTAGATACAACAGTGTAAATTATGCAAAGTATGGAAAGTTTGCAGACGAGTGAGTGATCTACCACAGGTCCATGTACTGACACACATACAAACAGACTGAGGGTGGGCTGGTCAGTCTGTAGATTCTCTAGCTGCTTTCCACATCTGGTCCTCTTGATTCCCACACTGTGAATGACTTTATGACCCAGTGTCCCTTCCCAGGTCACACAGACACACAAGTGTGGACATGAAGTCTACTCAAGACATCACAGAATCCTCTGTTGACCCACTCAGAGGAAGAAATAAAAAGACACAGTCAGAGAGAAAGAGGAAAAGAAAGGAACTGTCTGTAATCTATGAACGTTTTGTCCTGTCCTGCTCTGCCATTCCACCAAAGCTATTTCCTTAGTGAAGCCCCACGTTTTGACAGACTTCCACTCAGTTTAAGGGGTCACTCTCATCCCTGTGGATGAACACGGACTGCGGGTGCTTATGGTGGGATTTTTCTCATGGTCCACACACCACATTATGTCCCCCAGGGATAAGTGGGTGGGAGTTTGGAATCTGTGGCCCTGGTTCCTCACAGGGGTTTGGCAGTCCCTCACCCTGCTTTCACTGATGTAGTCAGAGACAAGCTCTCAGGCTGTCTCCTTTCAGTCTTCCCTGCTCTGCCCCCTAAAGCCACACAACATCACAGTATTTGATGCAAAAATAGGTAGTTCTGCACTGATTCTTTATTATTGTTGTCATTTGCTGAAATAGCAGAAATTTTAACTTCCTGGTATTTAAATTTTATTCAGCATAATTGTGACAATTTTTACCTTTAGCGTTATTTAACTTAAGCTTTCCTTGCTCTTCATACAGACACCTCAGTAATTCATATAAACGTCTTCACCAAAAACATTTTATGTGATTATTGGCTGACTCTTGCATAAATTCAGTTTTATGGACACTAACAGCTTTTGATTCCTTCTCTCTGCAGAGCTGTTCATCGAACGCTTCTGTATGACTGGGGGAAACAGCCCCATAGGCTACTTGAAGGCCTACCACACTAACCTTTACCTGTCTGCTGACCCACTCAAGGTTCGAGAAGCTTTGGAGGAAGGTCAGTACAAAGAGTGAGGAGCTACATGTTACTGAGAAGTTAGTCGTTGTCTCTGCTATGATGTGCTCATATGTACCTAATCTTCAAAAGTAAATTCAACAGATAAGACTTAAAGTCAACACACAGTGCAAAATGTGTGTCCATGTGTGTGAAATATTGTGTGTACACCAGGTATAGCAGCAGCAACCATGTTCACCCCAGAGAAGATGAAGGAAGTGTCAGACACTCAGCTACGTGTTGCCTTTGATGGCGACGCCGTCCTCTTCTCTGATGAGTCTGAGCGCATTTTCAAGGCCCATGGACTGGACAAGTTCTTTGAGCATGAGAAGGCCCATGAGAACAAGCCCCTGGACCATGTACAGTATACACACAGCGACAATTATCAGTATCACAGTGCATTCGGTACATTCAATTAAAGGATAGTTCTGGTTTCCTGAAATGTGCCTCTTACTCTTGTACTTGTGGCCCTTGTTTGTGGCACTAAAACAACCATATTAAGTACAGTAGGTCAAAGATAGAAAAAGAAGTTGGTCTGTAAACTCTAACGGGCGTTCACAAAAGACAGTTTGGGGGACCATTTTATGATTGCCTTTGTTTTCACCATATACATTCTGGGTTCTGTCTGACCACGTTTTTCATCCATCTGACTCCATTTTGTGATGTCATGTTATTTCTAGATCTCAGGAACTGGCTTGGTAATTACAGTGTTATTAAACCTATAGGATTTGATTGCTAACACTATGAAATAATATTTAAGTTATAAAACCCAGCTGGTAAACTCTCCATATAGAGCACAGTTTGGTATGTACTTTGGCTTTCCGTCTAGATTCTCGATTTTAATGTGTAATAAACAGTATATACATGTAGAAACTACCAAACTGAGACTGAAGGCTTAATGTCCTGCATCTTTCCATCTTTCTGCAGGGGCCACTGAAGGGCTTCCTGGAAGCTTTGGGAAAACTGCAGAAGAAGTTTTATGGCAAAGGCCAGCGCATGGACTGCCCCATCCGGACTTACCTGGTGACAGCTCGCAGCGCAGCCAGCTCTGGTACCAGAGCCCTAAAAACTCTGCGCTCGTGGGGTCTGGAGATCGATGAGGCTCTCTTTCTGGCAGGGGCTCCCAAGGGCCCCATGCTGGAGAAGATCAGGCCGCATATTTTCTTTGATGACCAGATGTTTCATGTGGAGGGGGCAGCAGAAATGGGGACAGTGGCGTGTCATGTACCCTATGGGATAGCTCAGCGAGTTACCAAGAAAGGAATAATGGATAAAGAGATTTCTTCAGGACCCAAGTAGCCTGGACAACATGGTGCAGGTCAAAAAATTAAAGGGACATTTACTTTGGCTTTCAGGGACTAAGAATGTTGTAACTACTGAAAAATGTAATCTATCCCTAACCCTATGATAGCATGTCCTGAGTTGGGTTGAAAATGCAATAAAACCCAGGGCATGCAATGTGACCAGTATATTGTAAGATAATGTCATCTCATTATCCAATTTTCTTTCATTAACAGTTTATGACATTTTAATCCATTCAGAGGGTTATTTCATCCTCCTGTTGTTACAGCCATAGTTCATAAAAACATACTAATTTCTAATGAGGAATACTTTATAAATTATTGTAAGTAATAACTTCATTGACCGAAGCTTTATAGCTCAGTTGTTAAGCTTACCTTATGAAAAAGTGGTACTCTGTGCTGTTTGTGTTCAAAATTTTCATGTGCAGCAGGAAATTTACCTCATACTCCAGCAGCATCCTGTATTATTTTCTGCACTGATATATTTTTACCCACAAAAAGTTTAATCCTTTGAAAAACAAACGTTATCACAATAAAGTATTATTAAAATAAAACAGAACTAAATATTTTAAAAAAATCTACAAATTCTAAACAATATTTATTTAAATGCCAGGTTGCTGAGGAAACGTCTGCAGCTGAGTGAAGACTATACTTTGGAGTCAGATGCAGTCTTGATGTGTGAAAATGTGCTTTACAGCTTAACTGAAGATATTCACTCAGACACTTTATGCAGAATCTCTATTAGGGTTTATACTTTTATCACTTTACTGCTTGCGTCTTTAAAAGTTTTTGAAACTGGTGCCTTTTTCTCACTGTTGTTTTATAGATTTTTTTTTCTTGCCAGTCTTGCATGTTGTTGGTAAATGTATGTTGTACATGTGGTTGTTTGATCAGTGTATATGAATGTATTTTAAGATTACAAATTAAGAATAGTGGTAAAAGTGGAATATTTTACTTATAAAATACATTTATTTATAATTTCTTCCTGTTCAAGACAATAAAGATACGTTTTGACATATTTCACATTTATTGTTATCCATGATGTGCAATTTTCATTTCTGCCACTTGTCCCTAAAGTGCCCAAAGTTCAGTGTCTTCCTTGTTGCCTGCCTATTTGTCTTTTTTCTTTTCTTTGCCAGGTTTATTGTTGTTGGTGTTGTTGTTGCTCTACTGTTCTGTGTGTGAGTGTGAAGCAAGTTTCTACTTAATGAGACTATTGGGTAAATCTGGGCCAACTATGAACTGTGGACTGTTATGCAATCAAGTTTTTCTTTTCCAAGATTGAAGTAAAATCTATTTAAAAAAAACTTAGTGTCCTGTCTTCCTGTTTTCCCCCCATTAAGAAACAAACTGGCTATTATTCATTAGGTTCCAGATAGTTTCAACCTCTTACTCTCAATCAAGAATTAAAATGAAAATCCTTTATAATAATAGTAGTAGCATAAAAAAAAAAAGGGCTTTACCTCACAGAGAGAGCAGCAACTGAACTCTGGTCTTTCCATAGTGAAAAAAAAGAACACTGATGGTGGATAAAGTTATTCTTCCTCTTCACATCAGGGGGAGACAGAGACCAACTAATTTGTCAAACAGCTGATTACAATCATCCTCAACATCACAGGCACACCAGGATGATTAACTTTGTGACTGTGCAAATATTTTTTGCAATAGTCAAGATTAATTACTAAATAGGAAATTGATATGTTAAATGACCAGCACAGTATTCTCCAGACAGTAGTTTCAATACACAACAGTAATTAGAGTCTGGTCACTTCTGTTTTGTCACACTCTTATTACAGCTTATACTTGGAACATGTCGTATTCAATATCAAACAATTTCAAATATTTCTTAGATGAATGTTTGCTGATAAAAGTATTGTTGTTGTTTGCATTTACATCAGTGCTGCTCATGAGTTTCAGTTTGTCAGAAATTATCCTTGTGGTTGTGGATGTATTGTTGTCTTCATACCACAGTGATGAAAGAACTGAAAACATAATATAATGCTAGACCTGCCAATGTGTGCTTATATATATATCACAGGCAAACACTTTAGTTTAGCTGAATCTCATCTCAGACACAGCTCTTGTGAATTATTTCTTTGACAACAGTGTTCCTTCATTTTGATTTGCAAATGTGTGCTGTTAATAACAGTGGGTTGAGAAAGCATTCCAGGTGTCTTCAAATTTTAGTCGGCAAGGAGTGTTTGCTCTAAAATATATTAAAGGTTCTGTGAACAAGATTAAATAAGATTTTAAACAATAATGTAGCAGTGAACAACTATTTTCTACGTAAAAACACTGAACAGAGGCCTGAAGTGTGGCCGATGAAGCATTTGTTTTGGTCTGAGATGCTGGTGGCAGTGATGACCCTTTACCGAACCTTTAAAGCATGGAGAATAATTTTCATCCTCTGCAAGGCAAGTTTATCCATGTTACACCTGTAAGAATATGAGTGCATGTTACCTCATCAGCTGTTGAATGAGCCAACAATGGTGAAACATGAATGAAGCAGATGATGCACGTGTAACTTACATAAGTACTCTGCCTGAACTAATAATACTTTATAATTGCAACAATGACAAAGTATAAATACCACTTTTAGTCCATGGTTTTGATCCTCATTCCCTTTATTTAATTATATCATCATTCAAATGCAGCAGATGATACCACTGGATGAATAGTTAACAATCAATGGCAGCATTCATCTAATAACATAATTATTACTTTAGTATTTGTTATATCATTACAACACAGTCAAAGGAAATGCTAATATTGCTAAAACAGTTTTCAAAGGATTTCACAATAAAAGAAAATCTAAATGTGGATATTTTCTCCTTGGTCACATATGTTGTGACGTGTATGTGACTGGTACAGGATTAAAACATGAGTTACCATTTAGTATTCTGTTTTTGTATTTATATATTATATGTCTTTTGTACAGGTTTTGGACTGTTTTGTTTTTGTGTATTTATTACACTTGGTTACTGTAAAATGTTCTGTACTGTAAAAGTACAGTACTGACACTATCAGCTGTTTTGTAAATTTTCTTGAATTCGTCTTGGTTTCTGTCTCCTCTCAGTGTTTTGGGCATGGACAATGTGGGTCATTATTATTTCTTCCCTCCCTGGATCGACAGCATCCACTCAAAACACACAAGAACAAATGCTCTTTTAATGTTGATAAACCAGTTGACAGTAATCAAACACATAAACCTAAATGAAAGAATATAGAAAATGAGACTTTTGTTCTATTTTTCATTAAAGTAATTTTGACCTGTATCTTATATCTCATCTTATATGTCTTATGACATCTTTGGAAGAGTTATATGATCAAAATCTAGACCCACCATGATCCCATATTGTTTCAGTTTCAGTAACCATCTAGACTTACACGATTGAATCCTGTCAGTGTTAAATCAAAAGCTTTGAGCAAAGATTTCCTTAGGCTTCATTTTGTCTTTGCAGCTGAATGTGAAAGTGACAGTAGTTTCTTTACTTGTGTCATCTTCAAGTCAAGTGAGAAGATGCATATTCATGTTGTAAATCTTCAGTCTGTTACAGTTTTGTTACAAATGGATGATATCATCCATCCTACTGCTTCTTCACCAGTGGTTGAAAATTCACCAGCTGCACCTGCAATGAGACATTGTATTACATTTGAGAATTTGCAACAGACCATTACCCTTAAGGTTAAAAATATGTGTGTGTGTGTGTGTGTGTGTGTGTGTGTGTGTGTGTGTGTGTGTATACATATATACATACATACATATGTATATATATTTCCAAATATAAAATATATTTTTTTTTTTCATAGACATCAAGATCAAAAATAAATACAATTATTAGTTTACCTATTGACTGACAGAATCCCACAAGACTTGCTAAAATTCCTGTATTAGTGACTGCAGCAAAGGACATTATTTTGGCAGCAAGGGAATCTGCTACTAGTCCAGCTGGGGTGAAACCAATGACGAGCAGAATAGCAGGAGTCAGAGTCACAGTCACAGCACCTCCTGGACAGGAACAGAACAGAAGAAACTTTGTTTCCATGATGAGAGTACAAAATTTAGGGGATTGTGGTATTTAAAGATATTAAATAGGCTATGTGTTGTGGTGATTCAGATCGAAATCTTACCTGCACCCACAACGGCGGTCTTACCTGTTAATAACACACAAAAGAAAATAAAATTTTTTTTCCTAGAGTAAATACTGTATATTTGCAAATTAATGCATTTGCTAATTAATACGAAGAAATTGTTCTAACTGTTGTATAAGAAAATTATACTCACATATTTCTTCCCTGTAATTCCATAAAATATCCCACAATGCCATCAGTAAATCCCATATCATATATGATCCAGTGGAAATCCATGACAGAGCAGCAACTGCAGTGAGGTTACATTACATTATATTATATTTGAGCATTCACAACACACCATCAGCCTCATTTTACACTTGCCTCTTTGTATGGAAAACTTTTGTTCCACAATCTAAAATGACTTCACTTTATCTGCAGAGTTCACCTTGAATCCACGATGCTAAAATCTACTGATCAATCCCCAAATCCTGGTGTAGTTATCGAAACAGGCCTTTCGACATTCAACAGCTACATGAATTACATACTCAGCCTACTACCTCTTTAAAAACATAGCAAGAATTAAAGTATTTCTGTCTAAAGAAGAAACACAAAAACTTGTTCATGTATTACAATAGTGTAATGTGTCTTCAGAGGCAAAAAACCAATGAGTTGCAGCCAGAGTCCTCACTAAACCACTGCACTGGCTTCCTGTGCATCGAAGGATGGATTTTAAAATCCTATTATTTGCCTAACACACTAAACGGTTCGCATGATCTGGCCTAGAAACATTCCTCTTTTATTTGTAGGTTATGAAGCATCCACACCCCTCAGATCATCTGGGACAGATTTACTCATTGTTTCCAGAACTGAATTGCCTTGTGTATGAATAGTGCCTTAAAACTAAACCTGCCTTGCAGAGGATGAAAAATTATTTTACATCCTGTCAAGGTTCTGTAGACTATCGTCACTGCCACTAGATGTTGCACTAGAGACCAACAGCATCTCAGACCAAAACAAATGCTTCACACATCTTTACATAGAAAATAGCTGTTTAAAATCTCTTTAATCTTGTATACAGAACCTTTGATATATTTTGGAGACCCACCAACTAAAATTTGAAGACATTATTAATGCTCCCTCGACAAATTGTTATTGCCAGCACACATTTGCTAATCAATATGAAGGAATAGTATTGTCAAAGAAATAATTATACTCACAAAGTCCTGCCATGTCAGCTCTGGGAGGGAGAAGAAACTTAACTGAGTTAAAAGGAATGTTTCCATCTTATAACCATGCATGGGCAGGTCAACAGTAGGATCAAGTTTTCAAAGTTTTCATCACAATGGTATGAAGATAACATCCTGTTTCTCCAAGAATCATTTCTGAGAAACTGAAACGCAGAGCAACAATAACTTAAATATAAATATTGTATTTTTCAATATTTTAATAATAGTACAATAATAAAAAATAAATAAATAAAATACAACAAAATTAAAAGAATAAGATACAAAAATGAATAATAAAATAAACAGGAACTTTATGTAAAATCAATGCATGCATTCCAGTAAAGGTATGTTTTTAGGAGAGATTTAAAAGAAAACACTGACTCAGACAGTCTTATCTCCACAGGCAGGTCATTCCAGGGTCTCGGGACTCTGATGACAAAAGCCTTTTGATGTGATTGTATATCCTGGTTCCTGTTAAAAGTCTAGCAGCTGAGTTTTGTACAGCCTTGAGTTGTTTTGAAGCTTTTGATTGATACTTGAGAAAATGTTGTTGCAGTAATCAAGGTATGGGGAGATAAAACCATGTAAAATTGTTTGTGCATCACTCAAATTTAAAATTGATTTTGTCCTTACAATGTTTCCAAGGTGACAAAAGCATGAATGTATAAGCTTAGTGATGTGTTGGTCAAAACTTAAATTGTTCAATCAAACAGGACACCAAGATTTCTAGCAATAGGCTTTACATATTGAGATAAGTAACTAGTAGATAGCAATATTTGAGTGTTGATCTTTTGGGGCCCTTTTACCAGAATTTCAGTTTTATTAGAATTAAGCTGTAGAATATTTTAACGACATACTGTTTTTGATTTCTGAGAGGCATGCATGTAGGGAGCTCAGCATACTGAGGTCAGTGGACTTAACAGGAAGGTAAAACAGCGTGTCATCTGCATAATAAGCATGCACAAAGAAAACAGGATTGGACCAAGCACAGACCCCTGAGGCACACCATGCTTGATGTGTCTGAGGATTCCATAAATATAAAAATTCCCATCCAGTGCTGCAGTCTATTGTGATCAAGTGTATAAAAAGCTGTGCTTAAGTCCAATAGCACAAGAATTGAGCACAAGCCTGCATCAGTGTGCATTAAAAGGTCATTTATGACTTTTAGAAGAGCAGTCTTGGTGCTGTGGTACTTGCGAAAACCCAATTGAAACTTTTTAAAGATGTAATTTTCCAACACAGCAAGAAACTGATTTGAGAAAATTTTACACCTAAGTTTTACAATTAAAATCTACAGCCACCATGATCACATATTTTTACATTTTCAGTTTCAGTAACCATCTAGACTTACACCACTTTGTCCTGTCAGTGTCCAAATAAAGGTTCACTGAGTAAATGAATTGCAGAATTTATGTATAACGTGCTGCTAATTGTTTTGGGTGGAGGAAACATTAGAAGTATCTTCAAGCTTCAGATGATGTGGAGCGTTTGCTCCAAAATAAATGAGGGCAGAGAATAACTTTTTGTCCTCTGTACATTATACTGAAGTCATTTTAAAGTTTGGAACAAAAACTTTACTTACAAACAGTCAAAAGCATCAGAAACTGTCTCTATTTTGCATTTGCATTGGAAGTTGAATTGCTTTACTCAAGGTTTTAGCACTCTACCAAGCACTGTTCAAATCATCATCTGTAATCTCTATGTTGAGTTCTCTTTCACATGTTTCCTTTCAGTGAGAAATACTTGTAATGTCAAAGACACAGACATTAAACTTCACAGGTTTAGTTCAACTCAAATTAAAGGGAGGAGTCCAAAGGTGGGTTCGGTCCGACCCACGAGTACGGAGTGTTATAACTAATGTAATAATGGAGTAACACCTACATTAATTTGTGAGTACTCATGGTTCAGACTCATGGGTCAGAACATCAATATGTTGACGGGCGTCACAGCTGCTGTGAACCAATCACAAGATGGTCTCTAGTTTGTATTTATGTTATTGTTTGTTTAAGTTTCAGTTTTTCAGAAATGATTCTTGTAGTTGTTGAAACAAACTGTTGTCGTCATACCTTTTTGACCAGAACAACATTTTCTGGTTCTCTGTGGCTGAGGTACATAATGTTGTGATGCTGGTTATCCTGGTACTCCATTGTACACTTTGTACGCAGGATGTAGGTGGAGAGGACATTGATAGTACATCAAACATACATGACAACTGTCATGTGAGTATTAATGTGCACTGAATATTATTATTAAAAGACTTTTTTTGAAAATCCTGATGTCTCTAATTTGTCTCTAATTTGTAGTGTAGGAGCTAATTATAGATTCCTCAATAGCCACTTCTTAGTTTTGTAGGAAGAAGCTTTACTTTGCTTGAGCACAACAAAGGTAAGTTATGGTAACCACGAGGTAATAAGGAATAATATGTTCTCAGTATGACGCACTGCAGGGAGGCACAAGAATGGTCAGATAATCATGAGGTACAGTACAACGATGTGCTACTTGTAATAGTTTAAGTAATTAGAAATTAGGAGTCAATACTAGTTTGTGTCTCTCAGCAGCTGCTTCAGAAATGACTCATGAAGTAGTCAGTGTGTTGATACTTAGGAATTAATCATTACCTAAATGCTTCATTAATATAGTACCCCCCAGGAATTTGTTTCATCAGATATTCTCCCATTTCACTCAATATTCTTGTTTTATTCAGTATGTTCAGAATTTCACGTTTTTCTTCAAGGTGCTGCTCTGCCATGTGAAGTTGATTACACCAAAGAGCCAGTTCAAAGTTGCCTCAAAAGGATGGTTACTCAATTATTTGTAGCCTGATTTTTTAAATTGTATTAGATGATTGTTCATTATTTTATACATATTAAGTCTTCTGGGGGTAGCATGGTGGTGCAGTGATGAGCAAGAAGGTTCACAGCAATAAGGTTCTGGGTTCAAAACCTGGGCCTGGGGCCTCTTGTTTGCAGATCCTCCCCCTGTCTGCGTGGGTTCCCTCTGGGTACACCCCCATGACCCTGTACAGACAAGCGATATAGATACTGGATGGATGAATGAGTCAAATGGGATAAATAAAACATAGGTAAAGATAGCATTGGTACATCTCTTAGCTTGAGGAGCTGCTGTTCCAATAATAGATTCAGGTGTCAGGTTAATTTACTTCATGCTGCATCATCACTGGCTCATACATCAGGTTACACAACATATTAAGAAGTAATACTCATTGCAGTACAAAGGGATTACAGGTTCAAGCTTGATCAACCAGTATTACATGTCTAAATATGCTTGAATTGATTCCAGTTAGTAATTAAATCAAGAAGGTTGAAGGGAGAGGTGAGAGTATAAAGAAGGGACTCTGTGGAGCTCAGAGAGCTGAACAGCTGAGATGAGCTGTAAAAGAAATCAGTGTTTGACCAGCCCTGGGAAGAACATGAAGGGAAGTCACAGCAGTGAAGAAAATGCTACGATGGAGCAGATACCAAAACGAGTGAGTTACAGTCTTACACAACACTGATTTACAGCTTTGTCCTTTTACCATAAGGACATAATTAATGAATGCATTGATATTATCAAGATGTGTCTATTACTTGATTCATTTAAGTTTAAATTTTAACTAAATTATTTCATGTACAAAAATACAGAATAAGGAAATGTGTGGGTTGTTTTGTGCGCTGATGATTATTTTTTGTTGTATATATATTACTTTTGTCAAATTTTAGTCAAATTCAAAGTCAATTCTGAGTTTGAGAGATCAAAAACTAAAGACATTTTCATTCACAACACAACATTTGCCATTTATGATTTCAGGAAAACATGCTGTGTCTCATGCTTCAAGTCACTGTAGACTTTTTTCTGTATAAAAACAAAGACCACATTCTTTCCCTAAGCTTAAGTGCTGTCAGTGCCTAATCATAACCATCAGAAGTCCAGTAACGCCGTTATTTCTGCAAGTGGATATTGTTTTGCAAAATCATACAGACACTGAGGACTTCTGCTGGCTCACAAGCAAAAATTATGTCAAGCTTGGTACACTAGCTTTAACTCCAACTATAGAAAACACACTCCCGCCAACATCTGAGCATGGCTACCTAATCTATCTGTCTCTCACCAAGCACAAGGAGTCTGTGGAAAAACAAATCAAAAAAACAAACCTTGGACCTTATAACATTTTAGTCATATTCAGCATAAATGCAGAATGTACTTTCTTTCTGTTTTTCATAAACATTATGAATAACCTTGCAAACATCCTGCTATCGACCACACTTTTTTTTTTTTTTTAATATCACAACCAGCATCTGCTGTACTGGACCACTGGTGGTTCAAAATGTATCTATTACATGTCTTCACACAGGAGCAAAATAAGAAGTAAAAAAGTTATTTAATCAATCAGCCAATGAGACCAGGGTAAAAAATATATAACATATATTCTATCAAGAGGTAAAGAATTTTACCATACTTTTGGATAATTTACCACAATGTTTCATTTTCACAGTTTATGTTCAAAATAATTAAATGATTTCTCAAAATGTGCATGAAAAATAACCCAATTAAATCAAAAACACTTATGTTTGGAACAAGTCAAAATGTTATTAAGAATAACTATAAAATAAGTCACTTCAAATTGACATTATTGTTAAAATATCAAACATTTGTTCATTCTCCAGCAGAAGCAAGAGATTCCCATCACCATTGCAATGTCATCAGAATCCTCTTCAAGGAGCAGCAGGAGAGCAGCATCTTTATGAGCCCTGGGCCTGCAGTCTGCTTTATCAAGGTGAGATATGGAAAAATAACTAAGGAACATACACAGGAATAGTTAAACACATAAGTAGTTACAAATAGAGTCACACACACACACAAACACGCACTTTAATTCCCAATGCAGTTATTCAGTCAATTGTGTTTTTTAATGTCATGAATTCTGTTGTGTTCAGGCTCTAAGGGCAGTGAATGCCAAGCTCAAAATGCATTACCCTGAGAGTGAGGAGCTCTTTAAGGTCGTACTCATCCATGACAACTCAGACTTGACAAGCAGAATCAGTAAAAACCACAGTGAGTACCTGTTACACCAAAACAATTTTGTCAGTACCTTTCTCATGCAAATATGATTGATAAGCAACCCATTTATTCAAATGGTATTTGAATAAGTGCCAGATATGTAGGTACCAACACAATGGTCCACTGTGGCAATGATTGAAATAAGCAATGTTTAAAACTAAAATAAATAAATAAATAAATAAAATAAATAGATCAATAGAAAAATGTCATTATGTCAAGGACATGGTTGTAAACCCTCACAGCAAGGTTCATGTCTCCTGAATGGCAGAGATATTATTTGATTTATTTTAGAAATCCATGTGAGATCCAACTTTTGTGAGTCTTCATCTGAAGAAATTGGGCAGGCAAACATTTGGCAAAGGTTGTCTAAGCAGCAGCAAAAAACACTTTCAGATACTCCAAAGCTGCAGCAGCACCAATTAGGATCATATGAGAAGTTTCCATGTCTTGAGTCAATTGATGCCAATGGTTTTGGGCTTCCTCCTTTCTCAAAACCATGTACCAAGTTTGATCTGGATACATATAAGCTCTTGCTTGATAAGCTCTTGATACGACCTCCTTTCCTGCATGGTAGCTTCACTGTCATTTTTGATTGGCTGTGATGGACAACACTTTCAAAATTCAAAAATATATCTGATAAATTTTGTAAGGCTTATTATGAAGATTATTTGTTCAAATTTAAGCGAAGATTGGACAAAACTTGTCCAAGGAGTAGCAAAAAAAAAAAAAAAAAGAACCAAAAAACAGTTTTTGATAAAATCCAAAATGGCACCTTGCCATGTCTCAGCCTTGGGTCCTTCTATGTTATTACTAGACACAAAAATTTGGATTTTAAGGAAAACACATAAATCACAGTTTTTCTTACTGCACTGCCCCCTAGAAGTCAAAGGGTCACAAATTTCTTGAGCCCCCTACTGATCAGGTCCAAATCCATGTAAGCAGTTTAGTTTTCTATTCATTCATTTTCATTTATTTCAAGTGTGGAATGAGCTCATTTCCTGTTTAGTGGTTGCGCCACCATTTCTGAACAGCTTTGACATACAAATTCAAATTGACACAGCAGCACAAAAGCGTATCAGCGCAAAGGAAATAGAATAAGATTTGCAATAGATTCTGAGATAAATACAATAAAATAGAGATACTATGTACCATATCAATATGCTTAGGACAAAATTTTTCAGAGGAGTAGAAATCCAATATAGCAGAAAATGTTCTCTTTCTTTATTCCAGTTGAAAAATCCTCCTATTCTCCTTTCCTCCCATTTCAATCCATCCTCGTTGGAATGATCTCAAAATTCTCTCGAACTATCGTCCAGGAAATTTGATGTTTGGTTTAAAGGGCTCCTCATTCCCTACACTGGTGGCCCTGGTTGTCCCAGGGCAGGCAGAGTTGCCGCAAGTGGTCTGCTGTTTCCCAGAGCCCCTGCTGCTGCTCTCTCCTGGAGTGACTGGCTGTGCTTCTGCTGCTCTTAACATTAGGTTGAACCTTAGCTGCTGGAGGAACATGTCTACAACTCTGCTTAAACCCATTCTATGCACAGTTTTTTGTTTTTAGATTTTACACCCTGGGCACGTTGCCAATCTTTCTTTCATGTATGCCCCACAACATCTCACAAATGTAAATTGTAATGCCTTTATATTATAATCAATGAACAGCATTGAGAAAAAAAAATTGTCTTTCATAAGTATCTGTAATGTAGGCATGAAATGATGCATCTGTAGTTTAAAAGTATCAGCTAAAACAAAACATCATTTGGGCAATTGATTGATCAGTGGGCTTGTCATTCTTTCTTAATTGCAGACCTGGAAGACATCATTACTCCCTTGTGTGTGAGTGAAGAGAATCTCATACATGAATTACAGGAAAACAATACTCATCTATACCTGTCAGCTCCACCAGGATTGACAGTCCAGAAAGTGATGAGCGAAGGTAAGTGTAGAGAGAGGACTAAATAAATGAGAGAAACTGAGAAATCTGTTTTGGTATTTGCTAAATGTTCTCAAGCTGATGCACAACTATCTTTCAGTAGTTGTAATTTGACTCTGTCTATATATATGAACTAATGTTCCTGTATCAGGTATAGCAGCAGCTATCATGTTCAGGAGACTCAGCTGCGTGTCGTCTTTGATGGTGATGATGTCCTCTTCTTCACCAACCGTGTTAAAGGGGGACTGAAGGGGTTCGTGGACAATGAGAACAAAAGGGTCGACGAGCCAATGACTGAGGTATGTGGATAGTGGTTTTCACTTTTTTCCATAATGATTATTATCTTTACATCATCACAAAAATCACAAAAAAGTGTTACACAAAAAAAACATCATTAAGACAATTACATTAACAACTTTACCTATGATTAACAGTAACTATACCCACAGTGCATTGCCTTTCCTTCTCTCTGAGGAAATTCTGAGGCCCACAAGCTGCTAGCTCCATATACAGACAGGTGACAAATTAAAGGAAAAACCTGAAAAATAAGTGGAGAAACAGGATGACAATGCCCCTGTCCACAGGGCATGAGGGGTCACTGAATGGGTTGATGACTATGAAACTGATTTGAATCAAACGCCCCGTGTTAGACAGCGCTTTCCACCACCATCGTTAAAACACCAAATGAGTATCTTTTGGAAGAATGGTGTTAATTCCTCCAGTAGAGTTCAGACTGAAGCTGTTCTGGTAGCACATCCTGGCTGTCTGTTTTTCCTTCAATCTGTCACCTGTCTGTGTATTTGGATATGATTTAGATGTTGAAATATACTATATTATCATTTAACTGGAGAGATCGCATACACCTTAACTTCCTGTCTTACTCACTGCTCTCTCCATCTCCCGCTCATCTTACTCTCTCCCTGTGGTTTCAATACAACAGTGTGAACATAATCATAGTACTCAAATGTCTTACTTTACTGTTAAGATGAGCATTTGTGTTAGAACAAACCTGAGTTGAATCAGAGAAGAAAAACACAGAAGCCACTTTGAGTTCTTAATATGTACTGGTCTGTTACAATGTACTGTTTCATTTTTCTCCCAAGTTGGATCGCCCAGCTCTCTATTGCACTTCTAACTTTTTCCTCTTTCATCATGCAAATCAATGACTAGTGCACAGAATATGACGATGTGATAATCCTGGGGGAATGCTGATGGTGGCTACTTTTACTTTGTTCCAAGCTATTAGACGACCTGGACTGCCAAAGAGGAGATCGGGGTGGTGGAGGCAGCTGAATCAGCAAATTCAGCAAATGTAGATGGCATACAGTATCGGCAGATAGATAGATAGATAGATAGATAGATAGATAGATAGAATACAGAGTTAGTTAATTGGATAGGGATCATTTTTGATAGATAGAAAACTAATTTATAATGGTTGTATAATGAGGTGAATTAACTATAAGGGTAAGATGTTCTTAAGATTGATTGAATTATGCACCAGCTAAACCTCCTTTAAGCTTTTTTTATTATTTCTTTTCATTTCCCCATCAGATGGCCTCAAGTCTCAGTGAGGGCAGATCAGATACTAGAGGTGGAAACTTCAAAGCACATTGGTGACCAGACAGTGACACACTGTATCATGGCTGAGCTAACAATGATGCTTTCACTCAGTAGCGAGGAGCTCCACTGCAAAATGTGACCTCTACAAACTGGATATACTGTTTTACAGTGGAGGAGGAAAGTTTATGTTGAACTTTTTTTTAAAAGCCTACATATACGACCAAACATGAACTGCATAGAGTCCTATTTTACTCTCTGTTATTCTCTCTTCTTTCCCACAGGGACCATTTAAGGACTTCCTGGAGTCTTTAGGAAGGTTGCAGAAGAAGTTTAAGGAAAAGGAAAAGTTTAAGGAAAAGGACTGCCCCATTCGGACCTACCTGGTGACATCCCGCGATGCAGGCAATGCAGGCTATAGAGCCCTAAACACTCTGAAGACATGGGGTCTGGAGATTGATGAGGCCCACTTTCTGAAAGGGTCATCCAAAGGCCCCCTGCTTAAGCTGATCGGCCCCCACATCTTTTTCGATGACGGTGAGGATCATGTCGAGGGCGCAACGAAGGAGGGCGTGGTCGCATGTCAAGTGCCAAAACAAAACCGTACCTAACCATGTGGTCACAGGGTGCAGCTAATGCACATTTTAACTGAAAGTACAAAAATAACAGTCAATGAAATACTGAATCATCATTTCAGAATCATCATGTTTTTGTTTTTAAAATTGTTTTTTTTTTCTTGCTGTCAGTTCAGTGTGTCTACTAATTTTTCCTAAAATGCCAAAACAATAAGATTTTACTTGAGTAGAAAAACTTGAAACTTATTCTGTGGTTGTGGAATCTGTGTCTACAGTCATGGTGGTGGTCTGCTTCATTTATTATTTAATCTAGTGTTTGGTGCTGCTACTGTTCAGTGTACAAATGTAAGGCAGGTCATTCTTGAATAAGATAATGATTTGTACAATGCACTATGGACTGTTATGCGATAAAGTTTTTTTTTTAAGATTAACGTCATAATTACTTTGTCATACTATACTATATTTAAACTAGGCTAACTCCAATGTTTCCCCCTGGAGGAAACAGGTAGATTATCATCCATTGGCTTATGAAGTAAAGATACTTTTATGCGTAATTTTACATAATTGTAGTCCTGAAATGTAAAGCCAATGACTGGTTGTTTAGTAAGTCAGGTGGATGCATATCAGGAGATGCATTGTAAAAATGCTTCATATAACCAGGTACTTGCCTGTATATGCCGAGGTTTTGAGATTTCTTTCTGTCAAATTTCTGCCTCCACCCCAATACAATGGAGGTGACTGAATCTCCACACAAGATACTCTACCTTTCATTAGGGGTGTTTTTTTTTCAGTAGAAAGTACATCTTTAAATGGTGTGCCCCCAGAGCAAACAGAGAAAATACGCTTTTGAGTAACTTGGATGAATTAACCCTTTAAATGGACGGAGAGGAGACAGGCTGAGGTGTGTTTGAGGGGAAAAAAGTTCACCTCTGTGAAGCGCAGTGAAGTCCCAGAACACAGTATAACAACTACTGACATACATCAGCACAAATGTGATTTGTTTGTAAAATAAAGAATAAATAACGACAGTAAAAGAAAAATCTGTTAAATCTGTTGCTATGTAATGTTGTAGAGCACCACTCCAGAGATTTAGAGTCTCTCTCTCTCTCTCTCTCTCTCTGTCTCTCTCTGTCAAATTCAAATCAGAAACACATACTGGCAAAGCAGTACAGAAAATGGGCACTAGTGATTAATATTCATTCATTAGCCAAGAGAAAATTAAGCCTGAGGAAGTTTTAGTGGTGGATGGGTGTCAAAGCTTTTGATTCAACACTCACAGGACTCAGTGGTGTCTTTGTGTTGTGTACATTTTGTGCTATATCCACCATATGTGGGTGAAGTTGGCACTGGGAGTACATTTAAATACCCTGTTAGGGAGTTGCTGTTCCAATCATAAAGCATTCCTGCTTTGGGCAGGGCACCTACGTCAGCTGCACTCACATCACCTGGGTGAGTGGGAACAGGGGACCATAGGTTTCGTTTCAGCTAAAACAGCAACAGGCTCTCAGGCTGTCTCATGGCTGTATTTAAATACTGGGTATGTGAGCACGGAGAGTCAGAGACAAGCAAACAGGTAAAAGGCTGAAACCAAATGACACTGGGCAGAAAGTAAATAGGACACGAAGATGTCAGTTGTTTACAGCTGTTCCACAACAGCTTTCAACTCCTCAGTTTGCATATTAACCATCGGTCCAACCATATACTAGGTTTTGACCCTAGTCTTGTTATCCAGGAGCATCATCTCCATTATCTGAATGAAAAGCTAATAAGCAACATTTCATAGTATATACAAAGTTGGCTTTACTATACAGAGAGACCAGCAAGTGAACTTTGAACTTTCTCAAGAGAAAATAAAAAGGATGAACATTGATGGTGGATAAAATGAGTCTTCCTCTTCACATCAGGGGGAGACAGAGACCAATTTGCATTCAAGCAAATTTGTCAAACGGCTGATTACAACAGTGTCAACATCAGATAAAGACCAGGAAACTGAGTAACCTTGTGACTGTGTAAGTATTTTTGTTATAGTCAAATTTAATAATTGTGTGTGTGCGCGTGTGTGTGTTGTCATAGCGAAATGTGTTTCCACATGGAGAACACTGTAGCAGTAAGTACCGCAGAGGTGGTTGTGCGTACTTTGGCAGGTGTTTATATGTCTGTGGACAGATGTTGACACTACGACAGTTTTGCAAAAATTAGATAGAAAGATACAGTCATGAAACTTAACGAGTGTGTAGTTGCGATCAAATTAAGGACTGAGTTTGATGATGAGTGTGGTCCACAACATCAACACATTGACGGGCGTCACAGCTGATGTGAGGTGATGGTCTCTGGTTTGCATTAATGTCATTGTTGCTATAAGTTTCAGTTTCTCAGAAATGATTCTTGTCTCAAGATGCAGTCATGCTGTTGTCCTCACACCTTTATTATGCAACAGTTGAAAACATAATATTACTTAGACCTGCCCATACATTGTTATACACACACTTACCACACACAAACACTTTCCTTGTGCTCAGTTGAGTCACATTTCAGACACAGCTCCTCACTCCTATTGTCAAATATCATTATAAATATGCCTGGGGGCCAATGTTCAACTGTCATTTGGCCAGATGCCTTTAAAACAATAATTCTTTAAACCAAAACATATGTTTTAATGGTGCTAACAATACTTTGCCATTTGCATTTTCTTGTCATCAGAACAAGGTTTTCTGCTTCACTGTGGCCTAAGTACACTATTGTACTGCTGGTTATCCTGGTACTCCATAGCATTGATAGTACATTAAAATAACAGATAGTTTCTCTTTCTCTTAATCTGTTACTCAGTATGCTGTTCCAAGAATGGACTGAGGTGTCAGGGGATTGACTTGACTTGTTTATTCAATTTATGCCTCACTATCACTGACTCATACATCAGGTGACTGGTTATCACCTATAGCAACATGTTCATACAGAAGTAACATTCATCAACCACTGTAGTGTGTCTACACAAGTTTGAATCTTAAATTGATTCAGTAATCCAACGCAAGAGAGAGGAGAGTATAAAATAGCCGTCAAGTGACACAGTGTTTGACCGGCCCTGGGAAGAACATGAAAAGAAGTCGCAGCAGTGAAGAAAATGCTACGATGGCACAGAAACAAAAACAAGTGAGTTACATTCTTATACAGCACTTATTTACAGCTCCCTTTACCGTTCTTAAAGCTTCAGGAGCCAACCTTTTTTATTTTTTTTGCTGAATCTGTCACTATATTCTGACGGTAGTACATGAAGCAGGTAATATTGGAAAAAATCCGGCTCCTCAGGCTTCACCTTCAACATGTAATTTGAGGAAATCCACCGCTCTCGGTTCAATACCGCCAACCAGACCCAGTGGGAGTGTTGGCTGACTGACAGCTCTTGCACACACTGCAGACAGGTTTACCCCCCACCTCCCTCACACACGCTGCCAGAAGCGCCTACTACGCGGCTCACGCTCGTTCCCGTCTGTCAGTGAACAGAAGCGGCTGAGGGGATGTACACTTCCTCTGAGGCCTGTGCCTCGGTCTCAAAACTTTATCCACATCAACAGGTCAAAATGTCACATTTATCAAAGTGCCAGTGAGTAAAACGCTGCAGTGAATGCTAACTATTACTTATCGCTAGCCTAGGCTATGTAAACAAGCTGTACTTTCAGAAACATCGCAACCTTACTTTTATCCCAAAGTTGACTATTGCTAAATAAGCAGTAACACTGAGTCTTACCTAAAGTATAAAGTCAATAGCTAAAGTTATCTGAGAGTAGTATAGGCTAGTTCTTACTTCCGTGTGTTCCGCACTTTCTGGCGTCTCGGTATGCTGTGGATACTGTGCTCGTGCACCCAAGCAAAGATGCATGCACGCTCCCAGGTGTGCACGACCTCCTCTGTAGTCGGGGGGGGGGGGGCTGAAACTTGTGTCTGTTCAAATTTTCCCAAGCCAATCGACTGCTGGTTTAAAAGGGAGTTTTTCCTCCCCCCCTGTTGCCAAGTGCTTGCGCTTTGTGGGGACTGTTGGGTTTTTCTCTATAATACAGTAAGGACTCGACCTTATCCTGTAAAGTACCTTGAGCTAATGTATATTATGGTTTGGCGCTATACAAATAAAATTGAATTGCATTAATTGAATTAGGTGTCCTCGTTACTTCCTTGCAGATGAACATATCTGGCAAATGAAATGCATTCAGAATTTTTCTTGTCAGCAATATAAGCAAGTCCTTTTAATACTCAAAGCTCCAGAACCAATCACTTTTCAATAATATAACAAATATAAGAGTAATGATTATAATATTATATGGATGCTACCAGATTTCTAATTGCTAATGTTTCTCCAGTGGCATCATCTGTGTAAGTGCTGTTGTATCTGTGTTAAGATAATCATTCATAATTTAATGTACTTAAATAATTTAGATAAAATGTTAAATAAGTAAATTCATGTTAATTTCACAAAGTATTTAATAAGTTTGTTTCTATCGGTGCTGTTGTGTTTCGGCCCGGAACCAATGTTTATTACTTGTGTGCCGCCACGGCAGACTTAATCGATGCAGCACTGTGATGCTAGACTACTAAGCATGGCCTAAAGCGTGTCAAGAACCTCTCTTCATGACCAGCGGCTAACGAGGTATTTTTCTTTGTGTTAGTGATGCATTTTGTTTATGTTTACACAACGCAACATTTATGATTTTATTTACTTCGTGTACAATCTTTGCTGTGAGCTGATATATTTGTATATTTGTATTAACAGTTCTCACGGCATGATGGCATAGATGCACAAGGCATAAGGGAATAAATGCAGAAGGCATAACGACATGAACGATGAAGAAGAAACAAAAATAAATGCCAGTAAGAACAGAACCGTGTGTGTGTCGTGACGAGAGCTATAATCTGCTTGATCTAAATGTGGAGATGTTAAAATAAAGGCAAAGAGGATCAAAATTGTGCTAATAAAATTGTAATTTACATTTTCTGGCTTTGGAACAAGGTTTTCTGGTCCCTGTGGCTTAAAGGATCTACTTTTACGTTTTGCTATCACTACCTTGCCAACATTAGCATTAACAGCTGTTTACTTAACCATCAATAAGAAACATTGTGAGTTCAGCATCAAACTTCATTCCTTTACTCACCAAGAGCTGTCTCCAGTGGTGGAAAGCAACATACTTGTATTTCTTTCACTTCTTTTCTAGTGCTGACGTTAACATGCTAACCAAAGATGCACTTGAAGATGCAGTGATCTTGGCACTTGTTGCTCTGGAATCCACATGTTGCACTTCAGCTAAAAACAGCAACAGGCTTTCATGCTACCAGCATATGTCATATGTCAGCTGCCATGGCTAACAAAGTAGTGGCGACAGGGAAACTGATGGCTGTTTTGCAGACAGGAAATAAAAGTAATTCTTACATATTTAAACCTAATTTATATCCACTAGCGTCATCTGCTTCATCTGAATGAAAAGAAAAACGAAAAGCTGATAAGCAACAGCTAACAGTATGTACAGTAAAAGGTGGGCTTTCCAACAAAGAGACCAGCAAGTGAAATATGGGCTTTTCCAAGAGAAAATAAATAAGGATGGATATTGATAATGGCCAACATTATTCTTCCTCTTGACATCAGAGGGAGATCAACATCACAAAAAGACCATGCTCTTTGTATTGCTCTTCCTGATTCAATAAGGATTTCTCTATGTGTATTTTGTACAACTGTCATGTGAGTATTAATATGCACTAAAAATTGATGATTAAAAGATTTTTTGAAAATCCTGATCTAATTTTTTTTCTCTAATTTGTAATTTAGGAGTAATTGAATTCTAAATTCCTCAATAGCCACTTCTTAGTTTTGTAGGAAGAAGCTTTACTTAGCTTGAGCACAACAAAGGTAAGTTATGGTAACCACGAGGTAATAAGGAATAATATGTTCTCAGTATGACGCACTGCAGGGAGGCACAAGAATGGTCAGATAATCATGAGGTACAGTACAACGATGTGCTACTTGTAATATTTTAAGTAATTAGAAATTAGGAGTCATTACTAGTTTTGTGTCTCTCAGCAGCTGCTTCAGAAATGACTCATAAAGTAGTCAGTGTGTTGATACTTAGGAATTAATCATTACCTAAATGCTTCATTAATATAGTACCCCCCAGGAATTTGTTTCATCAGATATTCTCCCATTTCACTCAATATTCTTGTTTTATTCAGTATGTTCAGAATTTCATGTTTTTCTTCAAGGTGCTGCTCTGCCATGTGAAGTTGATCACCAAATGGGGGCAGCATGGTGGTGCAGTGGTTAGTGCTGTCGCCTCACAGCAAGAAGGTTCTGGGTTTGAACCCCTGGTGCCTTTCTGTGTGGATGTTCCCCCTGTGTCTGCGTGGGTTCCTCTGGGTACTTCCTCCCACAGTCCAAAGACACAGTCTAGGTTGACTTGACTCTTAATTGCCCATAAGTGTGGTTGTTTGTCTCTATATGTCAGCCCTGTGACAGCCCTGGTGACCTGTCCAGGGTGTACCCCCCCCCTTGCCCAGTGTCAGCTGGGATTGGCTCCCCGCTGAACCACACAGTTCAGATAAGCGGTATAGAAAATGGATAGATGGATGAGTCTAATGGATGAGTCAAAGGGGATAAAACATAGGTAAAGATAGCATTGGTACATCTCTTAGGTTGAGGAGCTGCTGTTCCAATAATAGACTCAGGTGTCAGGTGATTGTTTTGTAAATTTACTTCATGCTGCATCATCACTGTGAAGAACATGAAGGGAAGTCACAGCAGTGAAGAAAATGCTACGATGGGGCAGATACGAAAACAAGTGAGTTACAGTTTTACACAACACTGATTTACAGTTTTGTCCTTTTACCATGTTTAATCAAATTTTGTGTGCTAATGATTATTTTTAGTTGCTGTTGGCAGAGTTAATTTTGGTATTTGAGTCTTTTAATTACAATATATCTTACTTTTGTCAAACTGCATGAGATTGATGGTCAAAATAAAGATGAAAAGGACTGCCCCATTGGGACCTACCAGGGGACATCCTGTGATGCGGGCAATGCAGGCTATAGAGCCCTAAACACACTGAAGACATGGGGTCTGGAGATTGATGAGACCTACTTTCTGAAAGGGTCACCCAAAGGCCCCCTGCTTAAGCTGATCCTTAAGCTGCAAATGTTCAGTGTACAAATGTAAGGCAGGTTGTTATTGAATAAGATCATGATTATGCACTGTGGACTGTTATGCAATAGAGTTTTTCTTTTTTAAGATTAATGTCATAATAACTATGTCATACTATACTGTATTTAAACTAGGCTATTGCTAATATTTTCCCCCTGAGGATAGAGGCAGATTATCATCCATTGGGTTATGACATAAAGATACTTTATGCGTAATTTTACTTAATTGTAGTCCTGAAATGTAAAGCCAATGACTGGTGGTTTAGTAGCTCAGGTGGATGCATATCAGGAGATGCATTTTAAAAATGCTTCATATAACCACATACTTTTGCCTGTATATGTATATATGTTTTGAGATTTCTTTGTCACAGCTCTGCTGTGACCCCCAGCTCTTCTCCAGTTCTCCCTGTGTCTGTCTTTTTCCCTCCCTTGTGTCTCCTCCCCTTCCTCTGTGTGTGTATGTGGCTCACTTTCCACAGGGGCATGGTGCAGCACTGGTAGTCCAACACGCCTGCATTCCATTAATCATCAAGCTCATCTGAAAAACCCTGGTCATCCTCACACTTG
Organism: Trachinotus anak; assembly: GCF_046630095.1. Lineage (NCBI taxonomy): Eukaryota > Metazoa > Chordata > Actinopteri > Carangiformes > Carangidae > Trachinotus > Trachinotus anak. The sequence goes on along the minus strand of NW_027273866.1, from coordinate 1,241,399 downwards.
TTCCCAGATTGTTTCCGCCATCAACATGTCACCTGCTCCAGTGCTGCTTCACCAGCAGCTGCCATGTCACTTACCTGCTGCTTCCACGCTGCCACTCATCACCAGCCTCAAGATTCCCCTGCGTCCACCGCGCCAACACCACCCTCGTCAGCCACGCCATCCACCAATCTGCATTCACCTTCTCCCCTGCTGGGCTGCCCATTCCCCTTTACAACCCCCAAAGACTCACCTTTATTACCACAGCCAGAAAACATTAAATCCTCTTACAACCCTCATTCTGTGTCTGACTCTGCATCTGCTCTGGGGTCCAACAGAAACCTAAGGTCAAACGTACCATTCTTTCTGTCAAATTTCTGCCTCCACCCCAATACAATGGAGTTGACTGAATCTCCACACAAGATACTCTACCTTTCATTAGGAGTGTTTCTTCAGTAGAAAGCACATCTTTAAATGGTGTCCCCCCAGAGCAAACAGAGAAAATACACTTTTGTACGCTTTCTGTTAAATCTGTGTAATGTTGTGGAATAGCACTCCAGAGATTTAGAGTTGCACGGTCACAAAGTTAGTGGAGTCAGAGGAAAAGGACTTAAAAAGAAAAACCGATGTGGCAGAGGCCAGGTTCACTGACCCTTTTATGAGTCAACCTCCAAATTGCAACTGTTTTGTGTGGAGTTTGCATGTTCTTACTAATTTGTCTCAAGGGGCTTCACAATCTGAACAGTCCTCGATTCACCCTGGTTGTTGAGTCTGTGGTCCACTGATGCAGCAGTCCACTGGGATTTGGCCAGTGTGAGTCTGTTGCTTGGAGCACACTGGGCAATGCCTAGATGCTAGTTGTTAAAGCTAAATAAAACAATCATGACAAACATAGCATTATTTATTTACATTTAATAATCAGAGCATGCACAGTAATCACTCAAAATCAGGAGGTTGTGGCTTGAAACAACTGTTTGCAGCTCTCTCTCTCTCTCTCAGTCAAATTAATTGTTAATATGACAAAGTAGACCCTGAACTGTTGAGCAGTCGAAATCCCATATCAGACAAGAATGGGACAACATTTCACCTTCAAAACTCCAGCAACTGATCTCCTCAGCTCCCAAACGTTTAGAGAGTGTTGTTAAAAGGAGAGGTGATGCAACACAGAGGTAAACATGACCCTGTCCCAACTTTTTTGAAACGTGTTGCTGACATCAAATTCAAATTGAGCATTTATTTTTCATAAAACTATAAAATCTCTCAGTTTCAACATTTGATATGTTGTCTTCGTTCTATTTTCAGTTAAATATGGGTTAACATGATCTGCAAAACATCACATTCTGTTGTTATTTACATTTTAGACAGTGTCCCAACTTTTTTGGAAACAGGGTTGTAAATAAGGATGGCGATTGATAGTGGCATTATTCTTCCTCTTCACATCAGGGGGAGACCAATGTGCATTCAAGCCAATTTGTGAAACAGCTGATTAAAATATCTTCAACACCACATAAAGACCAAGGAATTGGTTGTCACTGTGCAGTTATTTTTGCAATACTCAAATTTAATAGCTAAAATAATGTGATATTATGTTTATTGACCAACGCAGTATTCCTCACAGAGAACTTCTTTTTTTTGTCACACTCTACACTTGGAACATGTAGATGTAGTAACTTCAACTATGTTTTACATGAAAGTTTGCTGATTTCAAAGAGTGCTCTCGTCAAAAAGTAATTTGTTGTTGTTACCAGCTGTGACAGTGTGGCTTGTTCTCACCTCGTGAGTCTATGTGTGCGTCTGTTTGTCTGTGTGTGACATTATGATAAAATGTAGTTCAGGACACAATTACTGTAGCAGGAACAACTACAGAGGTCGTTTTGAGTACTTTGGCAGGTGTCACAACATTAACAGGATACAGACATTAAACTTCACAGGTTTAGTTCAACTCAAATTAAATGGAGGAGATCAAAGGTGGGTTCGGTCCGACCCATGAGTACGAAGTGTAATAACTAATGTAATAATGGAGTAACACCTACATTATTTTGTGAGTACTCATGGTTCAGACTCATGGGTCAGAACATCAATATGTTGACGGGCGTCACAGCTGCTGTGAACCAATCACAAGATGGTCTCTAGTTTGTATTTATGTTATTGTTTGTTTAAGTTTCAGTTTTTCAGAAATGATTCTTGTAGTTGTTGAAACAAACTGTTGTCGTCATACCTTTTTGACCAGAACAACATTTTCTGGTTCTCTGTGGCTGAGGTACATAATGTTGTGATGCTGGTTATCCTGGTACTCCATTGTACACTTTGTACGCAGGAAGTAGGTGGAGAGGACATTGATAGTGCATCAAACAGGCAGTTCAGTTTCTCTTTCTCTCACTCTGCTTCAAACAGCAAACTACTCAGTCTGCTGTATAAAGCATTATTAGATCATTGTTAGTTATTATGATTGTTGTGTGGTTTTCACAACTCAGTAAAAGCCTTGTTGTGTGCCTGTGGTATGTGGCCTATCATCCTTTGTTCGTAATGCTCCTCCTGATTCAATAAGGATTTCTCTTGTGTATTTTGTTCAACATCATCACTGGCTCATACATCAGGTGACACAACATATTAAGTGGTAATACTCATTGTATTATAAAGGGATTACAGATTCAAGCTTGATCAACCAGTATTATATGTCTAAATGTGCGTGAATTGATTCCAGTTAGTAATTAAATTGATATAATTTTAAAATGTATATTATTTAATTAATTTATTTTTAATTTTTATTTTAACTAAATCATTTAATGTAAAGGAACAGAATAAGGAAATGTGTGGGGTTAATTTTGGTATTTGAGTCTTTTAATTACAACATATTTTACTTTTGTCAAACGGCATGAGATTGATGGTCAAAATAAAGATGAAAAGAGGACTGCCAAAATAATTAAATTTTTTTGATTAGAAAAATTTGAAATTAGGATGAACTGTGAACTCTCAACTGTCATTTGGCCAGATGCCTTTAAAACAATAATTCTTTAAAACAAAACATATGTTTTAATGGTGCTAACAATACTTTGTCATTTGCATTTTCTTCTCATCAGAACAAAGTTTTATGCTTCGCTGTGGCCTAAATACACTATTGTACTGCTGCTACTATCCTGGTACTCCATTGTGCACCACGTGCACAGTGTGTAGGTGAGGACAGCATTGATAGTACATTAAAATAACAGGTAGTTTCTCTTTCTGTTTTATACATCAAACTACTCAGTATGCTGTTCCTGAACGGACTGAGGTGTCAGGGGAATGGCTTGATTTGTTTATTCAATTAATGCCTCACTATCACTCACTCATACATCAGGTGACTGGTTATCACCTATAGTAACATGTTCATACAGAAGTAACATTCATCAACCACTGTAGTGTGTCTACACAAGTTTGAGTCAACGCGAGAGAGAGGAGAGAGTATAAAAGAGCCGTCAAGAGACACAGTGTTTGAGCTGTCCTGGGACAAACATGAAAAGAAGTCGCAGCAGTGAAGAAAATACTAAGATGGCACCGAAACAAAAACAGGTGAGTTACTTGTACAGCACTTATTTACAGCTCCTTTACCATGCTTAATCATATAGTTTTTAAACACATCTGGATTTTAAATTTAAATTTGAAAAAGTTTTTGAATACAAAAGTAAAAAAAAAAAAAAGATAGTTAGACAGAGTAAGGAAATGTGTGTCTTTTTGTGTGCTGATGATTTCTTTTAGTGATTCATTATTGTTGCTGCCTGCTGTATTAATTTTCTTATTTTTTTTATTTTGAGTTTCAATCTCAGTACATAGGCTAGGGATTAGTTTTTGTCAAATTTTTGTAATTAGATTATTTTTTTGAGTCCACAAAGCTAAAGATATTTTTGTCTGGTCAAATGTTAAAATGAATAAATTTAAAATAAACTTGCTGAGTCTCATTCTTCTCAAATCACTGCAAAATAAGGGCTACATTCTTTCGACTGCTTTCAGTTCAATCTTGAACGTTCACTTGTTATAATTAAAAATGAAAAGTGCTCTGAGGAGGTATTCTTTAGTCTCCATTTTGTTATGGAGTCAGTCAACATTTTAGAGATTTTTAGATGGGCCATGAGCTGGAAAAGGTTGGGAACCACTGAAGCAGGGTTAACCTACAAAATTAGTGGTCTGAGGATGAGAGTGGCCTGGGCTGGTGAGATTCCCGGACTGAATCAATCCCCTTTTACACAGGTCAAAAAGACCCACTAACATTTGGCTTTGTCAGCAATAAGAAGGGAACAATAGACGTTCACTCCTGGATCAAATGTTTCAAAATGTTGTGGTAACTTGGTGCATTAGCTTTAACTCCAGCTATAGAGAGGTGTTACATTAACTAAGCAATTCAATCAGAAAAGAAAAAACACACATGAGCCAATATCTCAGCTTGGCAACTTTAGACGACTCTTTTCTCATCAAGCACAAGAATCCTCTAGAAAACATATGAAACCTTGTCATGATTCAGACAGAGCATGTAAGTTGTGCTGCCATCAGCTGATTACCTATCCTCTGTTTCTTTCATGCTTCACCATCACTGGCTCATAAATCATCGGTTTGGCTACCAGCTGATGAGTAACATCCAGTAATTTTCTCATCATTGTTGTGATTACTATCATCAATTAATAAAACACCAATTGCAGTAATTAACATTGAGTTAACAGGTTAAAGATTTATCTATAACACACCCTCACACAAGAAGCAAGTTAAGGCATAAAAAAGCTATTTCATCTCCATCAATCAGCCAATGAGACCAGTGTAAAACTAATATATACTGAATAGAGTGTACAAGAATAACACCTTTACCATACTTTTGAATAATAATTTGCCAACTTTCATGTGCACAATTTGTGGTCAAAATAATTTAATGATTTGTCATGAATATGCATGAAAATTACCCAACTAAATTAAAAATATTAATAAAAGTGATTGTGTGAAATAAGTCACTTTAAAGTGGAATTATTGTTAAAATGTCAAACACTTGTCTCTTCTGATTCTCCAGCAGGAGATTCCCATCACCATTGCGATGTCATCAGAAATCCTCTTCAAGAAGGAGGAGAGCAGCAGCTCAATGAGCCCTGGGCCTGCCTTCTCCTTTGTCAAGGTCAGATGTAGTAAAACAACGAAGGAACATACACAGGAACAGTTAAGCACATACATAGTTACAAACAGAGCTACACACACACACACACACACACACACACACACACACACACACACACACACACACACATAGATGCATAGATCAAATCCAACTGCAAATAGTGATTTCTCAAGAAGAGTTATTAATTGTATTGTTGAGAATATACAGTATGACACGCAAAGCATCAACACAAACATGTACTCACACAAACACATGCAGAGTAATAAAGAGAGCAAGTATATATGCACACACACACACACACACACACTCACACCTACGGAGTTACTCAGTCAGTTGTGTTTTCTGATGTCATGTATTGTTGTGTTCAGGCTCTGAAGGCAGTGAACGCTAGACTTACAAACCTTCGCCCTGAGAGTCAGGAGCTCTTTCAGGTCAAACTCATCTGTGACAAATCAACAGACTTGTCAGACCAGTTCATCACAACCCATGGTGAGTTACTGATACAGCAAAACAACTTTGGCAGCATATATTTTTCATGCATTCAAGTACCTATGTCTGATAAGCAAACCATTTATTTAAATAGTCATTTGAATATATTTTACTGATTGGAGCTCAGTGTTTGTTGATATGTTAAGTCAGAAAGGCATCAACCAGCAATGTATGAATGAAATGTATCTAGAGGAGAGTTCATGTAGAAGTAATTAGACCATGAGGCTCAGAATAAAAATGTTACAATGAGTGATTACTTACCACTGAGATGAAAACATCTTTATGTGTATATAATTAATAAACAGCACAATGTGACTTTCATATGTATCTGTAATGCAGCATGAAATAAAATCAGCTAAAACAGAACAGACTCTGGATGACATCACCCTGGCCTCCAGTGCTACAGTCAGAAACCTTGGTGTCATTTTTGACCAGGACTTGTCCTTTACTTCACATATAAAGCAAGTCTCTAGGATAGCCTTCTTCCACCTGCGCAATATTGCAAAAATCAGACCCATTCTATGTCTAAAGGATGCTGAAAAGCTAGTTCATGCATTTGTTACCTCAAGACTGGACTACTGTAATTCTTTATTGTCAGGATGTCCCAAAAATTCAGTAAAAAGCCTCCAATTGGTCCAAAATGCGGCAGCACGAGTAGTGACAGGAACTAGGAAACGAGATCACATCTCTCCTGTGTTAGCGTCTCTGCATTGGCTCCCTGTAAAATCCAGGATAGAATTTAAAATCCTCCTCCTCACCTACAAAGCCATTAATGGTCAGGCACCATCGTATCTTGGAGAGCTTATAGTTCCCTATTTTCCCAATAGGACACTTCGCTCTCTAAATGCAGGTCAACTTGTGGTTCCCAGAGTTTGTAAGAGCAGAATGGGGGGCAGAGCCTTCAGCTATCAGGCTCCTCTCCTGTGGAACCAGCTCCCAGTGTGGGTTCGGGAGGCAGACACCCTCTCTACCTTTAAGATCAGGCTTAAAACTGTCTTGTTTAGTAAAGCTTATAGTTAGGGCTGGCTCGGGTATGTCCTGACCCATCCCTTAGTTATGCCGCTATAGAGCTAGACTGCTGGGGGATTCCCATGATGCACTGGGCTCTCTCTCTCTCTCTCTCTCTCCCTCTCTCTCTCTCGATGACTTCATGCCATTAACTTTGTATTTTTTTTCTCTCCCGTAGTTTGTGCTTCTCCTCTCTCTCCCTCTCTCTGTCCTCATTCTGCAGGTCTCTCTGCCTCTGGAGCAGCAGGATCCGGATCCACCACTACTCATCTTTACTATTAACCACTGTTATCTGTCATTATTATTGATAACACCATTACCTACACAGCTGTTCCTGGTCTCTCTCTCTCTCTCTCTTTTCTCCTCTCTCCTCCCCCCACCCCCCCTTTTTTATCTTCTCCTAAACCCAACCGGTCGAGGCAGATGGCCGCCCACCCTGAGCCTGGTTCTGTTGGAGGTTTCTTCCTGTTAAAAGGGAGTTTTTCCTCCCCCCTGTCGCCAAGCGCTTGCTCTTTGTGGGAACTGTTGGGTTTTTCTCTGTAACAAAGTAAGGTCTTGACCTTATCCTGTAAAGTGCCTTGAGATAATGTATATTATGATTTGGCGCTATACAAATAAAATTTAATTGAATTGAATTGAATTGAACATTATTTGGGCAACTGATTGTTCAGTGGGCTTGTCATTCTTCTTTGTTTGCAGACCTGAAAGACATAATTACTTCCATGACTGTCAGTGAGGAGCATCTTATAGAGAAGTTACAGGAAAACAAAACCATTCTATACCTGTCGGCTCCACCCGGGACAAGGGTTCCAGAAGTGATGAAGGGAGGTAAGTGTAATGAGGGTAGTAAATAAGACAGAAACTATCATGGTGTTTTTATGTGTTTGAGAGCTGATACACAACCATCACCACTGATAACCTGAACAATAAAGTTCATTCTGTGTTCTGTTGAAGAGAACACGGAGGTGTTCACCCAGAGAGTTGCCCCCTTTCAGAGGGGGACACACTGTCATACATGAGACTGTTTTTTACAGGGTGACAGAGCTCTCAGGGTGTCTTACAGCACCGGGTGTGCCAGGCCTTGACGACGCAGTGGGCCTGATCACGAGAATTAATGATCCCTTCTAAGTGTTGGCAGCGTCAGATCCAGACTGACTGCCTTCCCTCCCTTGCCCCCTTCACTTAACAGATCAGCAGAGGCTTCCCTCTTGATACATCAGGGAGAGGCTTCACTGTCAGGGACAGCCACAATGTAAATTAACTCAAACAGCTCAGTGCATACCCCAGCCTGTTCCTAACAAAGCCTCAAGGAATGCTTTGGGCCTCTAGCGTCTTATTTCAGACTTTATTGAAGGGAACTGCTAGCCATCATGTGGAGGGGGCTTACCTTAGAAACAGGTGAGGCGAATCAGACCTGGTTGGCGTGTGGTGCAGAGTTGTGGAAAAATCAGTAAGATTAAATCTCTCATCAAATTTTAAACCTTTTATTCATAAAAAGAGTCGTCCATCCATTTATATTTAATGTATTTAGCTCAGCTAAATTTATCATCAAGTGAATATAAGAGTATATGAGAAACTTAAAGATAAAATTGTGACATATGGATATGGTGACATGAGTCCATAAGCAAACAAAATAAAACTTGACTTATTCTTAAGTAACTACATAACTTGGATATAAAGAAGAGAAAAAAAAATCATTTTCTTTATTTACACCATCTTGACTCCAGAGTAAAAGCAGTGATATGGATTTGGTTGGGATGGTGAAGAGAGCTGAAATTTCACACTCTTTTCCTTTTGCAACTTTCAACACTATAGCTGTGTATGACTGTGTATTCATATGAACTAATGTCCCTTCATCAGGTGTAGCAGCTGCTGTCATGCTCACCCCAGAGAACACCATGGAAGTGCCGGAGACTCCGCTGCGTGTTGTCTTCGACGGTGATGCCGTCATCTTCTCTGATGAGTCTGAGCTGGTTTACCAAAAAAAACAACTAAAAGGGTTCTTGGACAATGAGAGAGAAAAGGTCAACGAGCCATTGCCCAAAGTATGTGGACAGTGATCTTCACTTTTTTCCACTGTGATTATTATCTTTGCATCATCATTAAAACTAAAGTTTTACAGCAACAAACATCATACGATATAACTAGATTAACAACAACAACTTTACTTATGATTAATCTGACCTATACCTTCATTACCTTTTTCTCCCTGAAAACAATCATAGTGTTCAGGCATTCAAGCTGCTGACACCATATATATTATATATGATTGTAATGTTCATATATACAATATGTCTATTAACTGGTGTTAGAGTATACACCTTAAACCTCTCATCCTAGTCACCTGTTGTGGTCTTCATCTCTGAGTCATCTTACTATCTGCATGTTTTCAACACAACAGTGTGATCATAATCACAGTACTCAATAACTTGATACTGTTAAGATGAATATTTGTGTTAGAACAAGCTTTAGTGTGAAAGAAAGAACAGCAGCCACCTTGAATTATTAACATGTGTTGGTCTGTTTGAATACACAATTTTAAAATATCAATTATTATTTTGTCTCTGTTTTATTATTTATTCACTGACATTTTTTCAGTTTTCATCCAAGTTGGATTGCCCTGTTATCTATTGTACTTCTATCTTTAGTGGCTACTTCTACCTTGTTCCAAGCTCTAATGAAACTTGGACTGCCAAAGAGGGGATTGGGGCATTGGAGGCAGCTGCTTGATGGTTTACAGTATTGTTAGAGTGATAGTGAGAAGTGTCAGGTTACAGATAATACAAAGGAATAACTGGGTCACTTATAGTAATGCATACATACATGAGCGACAATGAGGACAGAGTGGCAATTACATTGACAGGAGCTTCAGAAAAGAAATTTATTATCATCTGTAATGGTTGTATAACAAAGTGAATTAACTATAAGGTGAGAAATTTTTATGTTTTATTATGCACCTTTTTTTTCATTTCCCCACCAGGGGGCCTCAAGTCTCAGTGAGGGCAGATCAGATAGTAGAGGTGGAAACTGCAAAGCACATTGGTGACCAGACAGTGACACACTGTATCATGGCTGAGCTAACAATGATGCTTTCACTCAGTAGCGAGGAGCTCCACAGCAAAATGTGACTGATTTGGTCAGTGACGGTCAGTGCAGTTTGAAGATTTGTCGCCCCCTGTACTGAAAATCAGACACCCTCAAATCCTCCTGCAGGCCCGTCCTACATAACTATAAAGGACCTCTACAAACTGGATATACTGTTTTACAGTGGAGGAGGAAAGTTTATGTTGAACCTTGGTTGAACACATTTTAAAGCCTACATATACGACCAAACATGAACTGCATAGAGTCCTATTTTACTCTCTGTTATTCTCTCTTCTTTCCCACAGGGACCATTTAAGGACTTCCTGGAGGCTTTAGGAAGGTTGCAGAAGAAGTTTAAGGAAAAGGAAAAGTTTAAGGAAAAGGACTGCCCCATTCGGACCTACCTGGTGACATCCCGCAATGCAGGCAATGCAGGCTATAGAGCCCTAAACACTCTGAAGACATGGGGTCTGGAGATTGATGAGGCCTACTTTCTGAATGGGTCACCCAAAGGCCCCCTGCTTAAGCTGATCGGCCCCCACATCTTTTTTGATGACCAGATGCGTCATGTTCAGACTGTAATGAATGAGGGTGTTGTGGCATGTCATGTGAAATACTGACAGAGTTCCTAAGCCATAAATTAAATTTTAATTTGTTTTTTGTTTTTTTTCTGGCTACTGCTTTCTGCATATACTTTTCATTTGTAGTGTGTAGGTGGTGTTAACTATGTATTGCCTGTGCCTGGTGCTGTCTTAACTTAGCAAATTTAAGGCAATGTGGGAAACAACAGAATTCAGAGATGTTTTTCACTAAGATCAACTGCAAAATTAATTTCCAGTAAATGTCCATAATATGCCAAAATGAGAAGATTTTACTTGAGTAGTCTGTGGTTATGAAAGCTGTGTCTACAGTCATGGTGGTGGTCTGTCTCTTTCATTATTTAATCTAGTGTTTGTGCTGCTACTGTTCAGTGTGCAAATGTAAGGCCGGTTGTCATTGAGTAAGATAATGATTGTTATTGTGGATTGTTATACAATAAAGGTTTACTTAATTGTAGTCCTGAAATGTTTAGCCAATGAGTGGTGGTTTAGTGGCTCAGGTGGATGCGATTTTCTGCATCTTAAATTGCTTCATCTAACTGGATATTTTTGCCTGTATATGCCGAGGTTTTGAGATGTCTTCAGTAGAAAGCAGTTTTTTAAACAGTGTTCCCCTGAAAACAGAGAAAATATGGTTCTGAGTAATTTGGGTGAATTAACCTTTAAATGGACAGAGAGGAGCATGCACAATAATCACTCAAAATCAGCAAGTGGTGGCATGAAACAGCTCTCTCTCTCTCTCTCTCTCTCTCTCTCTCTCTCTCTCTCTTTCTCACTCAATCAATCAAATTCAAATAAGGTTTATTGATTTGACAGATCAGAAACACATACTGCCAAAGCGGTACAGAAAATGTGCACTAGTGATTAATATTCATTCATTAGCCAAGAGAAAATTAAGCCTGAGGAAGTTTTAGTGGTGGATGGGTGTCAAAGCTTTTGATTCAACACTCACAGGACTCAGTGGTGTCTTTGTGTTGTGTACATTTTGTACTATATTCACCATATGTGGGTGAAGATGGCATTGGGAGTACATTTAAATACCCTGTTAGGGAGTTGCTGTTCCAATCATAAAGCATTCCTGCTTCGGGCAGGGCACCTACGTCAGCTGCAATCACATCACCTGGGTGAGTGGGAACAGGGGACCATAGGTTTCGTTTCAGCTAAAACAGCAACAGGCTCTCAGGCTGTCTCATGGCTGTATTTAAATACTGGGTATGTGAGCACGCAGAGTCAGAGACAAGCAAACAGGTAAAAGGCTGAAACCAAATGACACTGGGCAGAAAGTAAATAGGACACGAAGATGTCAGTTGTTTACAGCTGTTCCACAACAGCTTTCAACTCCTCAGTTTGCATATTAACCATCGGTCCAACCATATACTAGGTTTTGACCCTAGTCTTGTTATCCAGTAGCATCATCTCCATTATGTGAATGAAAAGCTAATAAGCAACATTTCATAGTATATAAAAAGTTGTCTTTACTATACAGAGAGACCAGCAAGTGAACTTTGAACTTTCTCAAGAGAAAATAAAAAGGATGAATATTGATGGTGGATAAAATGAGTCTTCCTCTTCACATCAGGGGGAGACAGAGACCAATTTGCATTCAAGCAAATTTGACAAACAGCTGATTACAACAGTGTCAACATCACATAAAGACCAGGAAACTGAGTAACTTTGTGAGTATTTTTGAAATAGTCAAATTTAATAACTGTGTGTGTGCGTGTGTGTGTTGTCATAGCGAAATGTGTTTCCACATGGAAAACACTGTAGCAGTAAGTACCGCAGAGGTGGTTGTGCGTACTTTGGCAGGTGTTTATATGTCTGTGGACAGATGTTGACACTATGACAGTTTTGCAAAAATTGAGAGATACAGTCATGAAACTTAACAAGTGTGTAGTTGCGATCAAATTAAGGACTGAGTTTGATGATGAGTGTGGTCCACAGCATCAACACATTGATGGGCGTCACAGCTGATGTGAACCCATCACAAGATGGTCTCTGGTTTGCATTAATGTCGTTGTTGCTATAAGTTTCAGTTTCTCAGAAATGATTCTTGTCTCAAGATGCAGTCATGCTGTTGTCCTCATACCTTTATTATGAAACAGCTGAAAACATAATATTACTTAGAGCTGCCCATACATTGTTATACACACACTTACCACATACAAACCCTTTCCTTGTGCCTGGGGACCAATGTTCAACTGTCATTTGGCCAGATGCCTTTAAAACAATAATTCTTTAAAACAAAACATATGTTTTAATGGTGCTAACAATACTTTGTCATTTGCATTTTCTTGTCATCAGAACAAGGTTTTCTGCTTCGCTGTGGCCTAAATATACTATTGTACCGCTGGTTATCCTGGTACTCCATTGTGCACCACGTGCACAGTGTGTAGGTGAGGACAGCATTGATAGTACATTAAAATAACAGGTAGTTTCTCTTTCTCTGAATCTGTTACTCAGTATGCTGTTCCAAGAATGGACTGAGGTGTCAGGGGATTGACTTGACTTGTTTATTCAATTTATGCCTCACTATCACTGACTCATACATCAGATGACTGGTTATCACCTATAGCAACATGTTCATACAGAAGTAACATTCATCAACCACTGTAGAGTGTCTACACAAGTTTGAGTCAACGCGAGAGAGAGGAGAGAGTATAAAAGAGCCGTCAAGAGACACAGTGTTTGAGCTGTCCTGGGACAAACATGAAAAGAAGTCGCAGCAGTGAAGAAAATACTAAGATGGCACCGAAACAAAAAAAGGTGAGTTACAGTCTTGTGCAGCACTTATTTACAGCTCCTTTACCATGCTTAATCATATAGTCTTTAAGCACATTTCGATTTTAAGTTTAAATTTTAATTTATAGTTATTGTATGTAAAAGTTTAAAAAAAAGATAGTTAGACAGAGTAAGGAAATGTGTGTCTTTTTGTGTGCTGATGATTTCTTTTAGTGATTCATTATTGTTGCTGCCTGCTGTATTAATTTTGTCTTTTTTATTTTGAGTTTCAATCTCAGTACATAGGCTAGGGATTAGTTTTTGTCAAATTTTAGTAAAATAAACTTGCTGAGTCTCATTCTTCTCAAATCACTGCAAAATAAGGGCTACATTCTTTTGTCTGCTTTCAGTTCAATCTTGAACACTCACTCGTTATGATTAAAAATGAAAAAGTGCTCTGAGGAGGTATTCTTTAGTCTCCATTTTGTTATGGAGTCAGTCAACATTTTAGAGATTTTGAGGTGGGCCATGAGCTGGAAAAGGTTGGGAACCGCTGAAGCAGGGTTAACCTACAAAATTAGTGGTCTGAGGATGAGGGTGGCCTGGGCTGGTGAGATTCCCGGACTGAATTAATCCCCTTTTACACAGGTCAAAAAGACCCACTAACATTTGCACAATTTGTGGTCAAAATAATTTAATGATTTGTCTTGAATATGCATGAAAATTACCCAACTAAATTAAAAATATTAAAATAAATAACTTTAAAGTGGAATTATTGTTAAAATGTCAAACACTTGTTTCTTCTGATTCTCCAGCGGGAGATTCCCATCACCATTGCGATGTCATCAGAAATCCTCTTCAAGAAGGAGGAGAGCAGCAGCTCAATGAGCCCTGGGCCTGCCTTCTCCTTTGTCAAGGTCAGATGTAGTAAAACAACGAAGGAACATACACAGGAACAGTTAAGCACATACATAGTTACAAACAGAGCTACACACACACACACACACACACACACTCACACCTACGGAGTTACTCAGTCAGTTGTGTTTTCTGATGTCATGTATTGTTGTGTTCAGGCTCTGAAGGCAGTGAACACTAGACTTACAAACCTTCGCCCTGAGAGTCAGGAGCTCTTTCAGGTCAAACTCATCTGTGACAAATCAACAGACTTGTCAGACCAGTTCATCACAACCCATGGTGAGTTACTGATACAGCAAAACAACTTTGGCAGCATATATTTTTCATGCATTCAAGTACCTATGTCTGATAAGCAAACCATTTATTTAAATAGTCATTTAAATATATTTTACTTTATTGGAGCTCAGTGTTTGTTGATATGTTAAGTCAGAAAGGCATCAACCAGGAATGCATGAATGAAATGTATCTAGAGGAGAGTTCATGTAGAAGTAATTAGACCATGAGGCTCAGAATAAAAATGTTACAATGAGTGATTACTTACCACTGAGATGAAAACAGTAATGTAGTAAAATCAAACCCAGCTGTCAGCTCCTATTATATCCAAGAACTCAGCTTTCTTTCATATATGTCCCACAAAATCTCATTCATTCCTAATGCAAATCTTTATGTGTATATAATTAATAAGCAGCACAATGTGTCTTTCATATGTATCTGTAATGCAGCATGAAATAATATCAGCTAAAACAGAACGTTATTTGGGCAACTGATTGTTCAGTGGGCTTGTCATTCTTCCTTGTTTGCAGACCTGAAAGACATAATTACTTCCATGACTGTCAGTGAGGAGCGTCTTATAGAGAAGTTACAGGAAAACAAAACCATTCTTTACCTGTCGGCTCCACCCGGGACAAGGGTTCCAGAAGTGATGAAGGGAGGTAAGTGTAATGAGGGTAGTAAATAAGACAGAAACTATCATGGTGTTTTTATGTGTTTGAGAGCTGATACACAACCATCACCACTGATAACCTGAACAATAAAGTTCATTCTGTGTTCTGTTGAAGAGAACACGGAGGTGTTCACCCAGAGAGTTGCCCCCTTTTAGAGGGGGACACACTGTCCTACATGAGACTGTTTTTTACAGGGTGACAGAGCTCTCAGGGTGTCTTTCAGCACCGGGTGTGCCAGGCCTTGACGACGCAGTGGGCCTGATCACGAGAATTAATGATCCCTTCTAAGTGTTGGCAGCGTCAGAGCCAGACCAACTGCCTTCCCTCCCTTGCCCCCTTCACTTAACAGATCAGCAGAGGCTTCCCTCTTGATACATCAGGGAGAGGCTTCACTGTCAGGGACAACCACAATGTAAATTAACTCAAACAGCTCAGTGCATACCCCAGCCTGTTCCTAACAAAGCCTCAAGGAATGCTTTGGGCCTCTAGCGTCTTATTTCAGACTTTATTGAAGGGAACTGCTAGCCATCATGTGGAGGGGGCTTACCTTGGAAACAGGTGAGGAGAAGTTGTGGAAAAATCAGCAAGATTGAATCTCATCAAAGTTTAAACCTTTTATTCACAAAAACAATTTGAACTTCTTCATACACATTTGGCACATCACATCAAATGCCACTGTAAATAAAGGTCTAGTCTGCGTAAATCACCATGGCAACAGGCTCCTTATTGCACAACATCTGCTCATTGCAAAAGGCAACAGGCCTTGAGTTAAATACAATTCCTTTTTTTTAATATCAAGAGTTACAAAAGGCCTTCTTTTCAAAGTATAACATGACAAAATAGATAAAATATGACATTTAGCATGTAGGATGAGTAATAAACAATAAACATAATGAGCAATGAATACTTCTGCTGAGAAGCATGAATGTAAAACTTAAAATTACATATGAATAAAGTTGAAAAAGGTACATATGGTGCATGTGGTAAAAGAGCATATTTGAATCATACTGACTATAACTGTAGCATAACTTACTGAATACATTAATTAAGCACTTTATTAATGTATTGAGCTTGGCTCAGATTTATCATCAAGTGAATATAAGCGTATATGAGTATATGAGAAACTTAAAGATAAAATTGTGACATATGGATATGGTTACATGAGTCCATAAGCAAATAAAATAAAACTTGACTTATTCTTTAGTAACTACATAACTTGGATATAAAGAAGAGAAAAAAAATCATTTTCTTTATTTACATCATCTTGACTCCAGAGTAAAAGCAGTAGTATGGATTTGGTTGGGATGGTGAAGAGAGCTGAAATTTCACACTCTTTTCCTTTTGCAACTTTCAACACTATAGCTGTGTATGACTGTGTATTCATATGAACTAATGTCCCTTCATCAGGTGTAGCAGCTGCTGTCATGCTCACCCCAGAGAACATCATGGAAGTGCTGGAGACTCCGCTGCGTATTGTCTTCGACGGTGATGCCGTCATCTTCTCTGATGAGTCTGAGCTGGTTTTCAAAAAAGGTGGAGTGGAAATGTACATGGACAATGAGAGAGAAAAGGTCAACGAGCCATTGCCCAAAGTATGTGGACAGCGATTTTCACTGTGATCATTATTTTTGCATCATCACAAAAATTTACAGCAAAAAGCATCATATGATATAACTACATTAACAACTTTACCTATGATTAAAACAACCTATACCTACATTACCTTTTCTTCTCTCTGAAAAAAATCAGATGGTCTGTTAGAATACACAGTTTTAGAATATGAATTATTATTATGTCTCAGTTTTATTATTTATTCACTTACAATTTTTTTTTTTTTTCATCCAAGTTGGATTGCCCTGTTCTCTATTGTACTTCTATGTGACTGTAGTGGCTGTTTTTTGTCGTGGCTGATTTTATCTTGTTCCAAGCTCTAATGCAACTTTGACTGTCAAAGAGGAGACTGGAGTGTTGGAGGTAGCTGAAGGCTTACAGAGTGATAACAATGGAGCTTTCATATTGTAGTGAGGAGCTCCACTGCTAAACGTTAAATGCTGATTTGGTCAGTGACAGTCAGTGCAGTTGACACTGTATCATGGCTGAGCTAACAAAGATGCTTTCACTCAGTAGTGAGGAGCTCCACTGCAAAATGTGATTCATTTGGTCAGTGACGGTCAGTGCAGTTTGAAGATTTGTCGCCCACTGTACTGAAAATCAGACACCCTCAAATCCTCCTGCAGGCCCACCCTACATAACTATAAAGGACCTCTACAAACTGGATATACTGTTTTACAGTGGAGGAGGAAAGTTTATGTTGAACCTTGGTTGAACACATTTTAAAGCCTACATATACGACCAAACATGAACTGCATAGAGTCCTATTTTACTCTCTGTTATTCTCTCTTCTTTCCCACAGGGACCATTTAAGGACTTCCTGGAGGCTTTAGGAAGGTTGCAGAGGAAGTTTAAGGAAAAGGACTGTCCCATTCGGACCTACCTGGTGACATCCCGCGATGCGGGCAATGCAGGCTATAGAGCCCTAAACACTCTGAAGACATGGGGTCTGGAGATTGATGAGGCCCACTTTCTGAAAGGGTCATCCAAAGGCCCCCTGCTTAAGCTGATCGGCCCCCACATCTTTTTTGATGACCAGATGCGTCATGTTCAGACTGTAATGAATGAGGGTGTGGTGGCATGTCATGTGAAATACTGAAAGAGTGCATCAGCCACAGGGTGCAGCTGATGACCATTTTAACAGCAAAAGCAAAAGCAAAAAAATGCTTTGTCGAGATACATAATCATTAAATTGCATTATTTTAAATGTTGATCTAGCTTGTAGATGGTGTAAACTATGTATTGTTTTTCACTAAGGTCAATTGCAAAATTAATTTCTAGTTAATGTCCCTAAGATGCCAAACAAGATTTTTCTTGAGTAGAAAAACTTGAAAGTTGGAAGCTGTGTCTACAGTCATGGTGGTGGTCTGTCTCTTTTATTATTTAATCTAGTGTTTGGTCCTGAACTGTTCAGTGTACAAATGTGAGGCCGGTCATTATTGTGCACTGTGGACTGTTATGCAATAAAGTTTGTCTATTTCAGGATTATTGTCTTAATTACTATGTCATACTATACTGTATTTAAATTAGTCTATCTCTAATATTTCCCCCCTGAGGAAACAGGTAGATAATCATCCATTGGGTTATGAAATAAAAATACTTAAATTTTACTTAATTGTAGTCCTGAAATGTAAAGCCAATAAGTGGTGGTATAGTAGTGCAGGTGGATGCATATCAGGAGATGCAGTTGCCTACATTTTAAAAATGCTTCATCTATGCAGATATTTTGTGCTGTATTTGCCGAGGTTTTGAGATGTCTGTCTCTCAACTGTCACATTTTAGTGTAGAAATCTTTCATTGGGAGTGTTTCCACCAGAGTGAACACAGAAAATATGCTTGTGAGTAATGTGGGTGAATTAACCCTTTGAATGGAGAGAGTGGAGACAGGCTGTGCGGTACTTGAAGGGAAGAAAGTCCACCTCCCAGAACAGAGTAAGATAACATCCCAAATGCTGACATATATCAGCACAAATATGATGTGTTTGTAAAACAAAAACAAACAACTCTCAAAAAAACTCAAACACAAACAAAAACTCAAAGAAATGTGTTTTCATCTGTTTGTAAGTTATGTTGCAGAGGGGCACTCCTATGGTTTAGTGATGTACTGTAATCAAGTTATAGGACTCAGAAGAAACAGATTTTAAAAGAAAAATCAATGCAGCAGAGGCCAAGATGCCATGACCTTTTGTCCCTTGTATGAGTCAAGTCTCTCTCTCTCTTTATTTTTATTGCCATGACAAATCTGAAACATATATTGCCAAAGCAGTACAGAAAATTATTAACACTGACAGATGATTATCAATAAATATACAGTAATATACAAATATCAACCATCATATCAAATACAATATGACATTAGGCTTTAAATAACAATTATATTTTATTCAATCATGACCATGACCATGCCACCTCATGGACACAAAAGTTGTCCATGATCTATGGAAGGAGTCTAGTAGATAGAATAACATGGGCAGCTGTGATACATTTATCTTTTCTTTAGTGTATGAAAACAGTTAACATACTGGACACTGACTTTTCTCCCCACATAGACAGAGCTGTCTGAGCTATCAGAGAGATGGATAAACTCAAGATATACTGCATATCTTTTTATTTTTTCAAAGAAAACTCACTCAAATCCTCACATTTCTCACTGTATAGTAGTTAATAATGTCTCATCTTCTTTTTTATGACATCTCTGTGTGACCTGAGTGACTGACATCTCTCTCTGGTTGTTTTTAATTAGGTCTAAATTCATTCCAAACAGGCAAACAAAAAAAAATAAAAGTAGCGTCAATGGGTAATGACAGAACGACAGAACATTAAATGTTACTTCGACTTTATTTACAGATTTGGCAGAGGAGGTTCACATGGGCGCTGGTCCCAGAGTGGGAGGTCCCCCACCGCGTTTAACCCTAACCACCGAGGGGGGAGGGCAAGCCACTCCCATGCACCATGATGACCATGAACATGTAAACACCTACAGTTGAGCTCTGTGCAGCCTACAAGACATCACATCCTAAAACTGAGATGGAAGAAGTGTGTAAGTATATTTTCCTCCATATCAGTCAGCTTGATGAGCAAATATATTTAATAACATTTGTTTTCTTTTGTGTTTCATCACCAACAGGTAAGGCTGTCGTTATAGGCGCAGGTAAGAGTAACACTATAAAATACAGGGCGCCTCTTGTTCACAGAGGTGCTTCGATTTAACTTTCGAGGAAAGGAGACACAAATGAGGAGCTGGGTGCCCGCAGAGTGCAGAGCAGCGGCACACAGAGCCGAACAGCTGACATCAGTGACACAACAACGATGACAGCCTGAGTGAAGCAACAGGGGAAGTTCAGCTAAAACAAATGCGCCGAACAAATGCCTGTGCTCCCAGAAGGTGTCAGTCATCTTTTCACGGGCGTTAGAGACGGGTTTATTCTGCATGTACTTCACGGTGTGCTTTGAAATAAGAACAAGTCGGGATTTTGTTTCTCTTTATTGAACATTATAAGTACGTTATTCACAGATTCGAGCATCGCTCAGTGCGATATTTGTCTTAAAAAATATGCGATATGGCGACATTAACAGAGTAATAAACTGGTAATAGTGAGGTAACAGGCTGCTGTTTTCACAATATTACAGGCTACTATTTGTGCAATGCCGTCAAAATCACGTGAAGATTCTTGGACATCAAAATACATTTAGGTTCATTAAAAACAACAACAACAACAACAAAAAAAAAAACAACAACAAACTAACAAACACATTTCTCCAAACTGGGTGTTGTAGTATAATCAACAGGAGACCATTGATGAATGGAATGATTTTGGTGACACTACATATTATAATAGGTAAAAGTAAAATAAAAATAGCCTTTTTCTATCCCCAAAACTAAATGTGGCAGTGTGACCAACAGGAGAATATTGATGCATGAATAGATTTTGATGGCACCACACAACACTCTTGACAGTGTATAAGAGTGAAGCAGCTGATAAGGGGCAGGCTGGAGTAGAAAACAGACTTTTGTTTCTCAAGCGCACAGCTATGCTAAAAAACTAACATACTGTAATACGGTAATCTAATAATGTCACATATACTGTGCACAGTGGCTCCAACATAGCTAAACTTACCTACATTTACGTATCAGTAAGAAGCAGTAAGTATTTCATGTGTACTGATTTATCGGACAAAATGACATTCGGAGGAATTACATAGTAAATGTTAAGATTTTTTGCTCTTATCATTAGAGACAATGTTTTTTTTTTCTGCTGTGTTCTTGTTCAGGAGGCGTTGTGACTCTGGCCCTGACTCCTGCTGCTCTGGCCGCCATAGGTTTCACCTCAACTGGAATAGCAGCAGGGTCCCTTGCTGCCAAAATGATGTCTTATTATGCGATTGCTAATGGAGGAGGAGTTGCAGCAGGAGGTCTGGTGGCAATCTTGCAGTCATTAGGTCAAGTGAATATTTTATTTATTTTTTTGTCTTAATCTATAATCTTAATCTTAGTCTATCTGCATAAACGCCACAGAGAGGCTTTTTCTGGCAAGGAAAAAAAAACAACCTTGAAATATTTTAACTTAAATAGAATATTTTTAAATATTTTTTATTCTTGTTGTTTTCACAGATGGAAAGAAAAAAAAAAAAGTTATGTAATGTATTTTTACTGCAATGCCATTATAGCAATCGCATCAGCCAAATGAGTAAATGTAAATGTTATGTTAGGAGGAGCAGCCTGGGCTGAATAGTTAAACTAATAAGTGGTAAAAGATCAGAGTGAGCATCAATGTAATGATGAAATGTTACTCCACCATTAGGTTTAATGTTTGTCTAAATGTTTGATTTAAGCTTTGGCTTTTATTGTCCTGTGTACAAAGGGCACTGCCACCTGTACCATGGAGAGTGAATGCTCTCATTGGACATCCCTGTATAAATAAAGGTTCAATGAGTAAAATAATGAAAACACATGCACTGCTAATAATAATGGGTGGAGGAAATATTAGAAGTGTCTTCAAGTTTCAGTTGGTGAGGAGGTGTTGAGGATGGAGATGGACCTTTTATCCTTTGCAGATAAACTGAAGTTATTTTAGACTTTGGAACAAAACATTTACTTACAAACAGGAAAGGGTCAAATGAAACTGATGGTCTGTTGTGAATCTTCAAATGTGATATAATGTGATGTAATCTCACTGCAGGTATGGGTGGTCTGTCAGGGACTGCCACTGGAGCTGTGGCCACCGTGGGAGGAACACTGGGATGGATGTTATCAGCCATTTGTAACCAAACTGGTACCCAGTGAGGACCTACAGCATGAATACACACCAAATTTTCTCTTTACCCAATAAATACATCCTCAAACCATGTATTCTGTAAAGTGATGAATCTGAATAACCTAAAAAAATAAACAAATAAGGGATCACCAAAATTAATACAGCTCATCCTGTGGGAAACATAAATAACTGCACTAAGTTTCATGGCAATCTATCTGTCAGATCATTCAGATGCATTCAGTCATTCCCTGCCAGCCTTAGCCATCCCACTGACTGTCCTGTTGTTTCAGATCCTGCCACTTCCACCTGCCCTGCACTCAGATGACTGTCTTACCAGTCACCTGACTTCTACAAACACTTCCTTACCTGTTTTCCATTTCCTCATTTGCATCCTGTCTGCTGACAGGACTTTGTCCCTCACCATTCCCCCTTACCTGCTTTGTCTGCAGTACCTGTTGAATAAAGGTGAACAGTTTACACGTTGTCTCTGAATTGTGAATGTGAGTTCTGTGTTTCTGAGTCATCCAATAATTGTGAACACATTTAACTTAAAAACCAAAATGTTATCTTCATGGTGGTGCTAAATGAAAAATCAGGGTACCAGCAGTCAGTGGGATTAATTCTCTGGGGACCGTACATGTCTGTACAAACCCAGCTGTCTCACCCTGTATGATATGGCGACCTGTAGCTTTCCCAGCATAGAGATTTCCATCATTTGAATTCTAAAGGACTCTTCATGTCTTGGACACTACCTGTTTGAACTGTTGCCCTCCAACTAGTGCTACAGGACCATCAGTGCACAATCCACCAAACTAAAAGACAGTTTATTTCCCAGGGCCATAAACACTGAATGATGTGCAATATGATGAGTGTATGTCTACTGAGTCTCTCTCTCGCTCTCACACACACACACACACACACACACACACACACACACACAAATAGCTGTGTAAGCAAAAGCTAATTTTATAATCTGCTGTCAAACCTTGTGCTAGGTGTCTGAGGAAAATGATCATCAAAACACATCACAGGTTTTATTCAGCAAAATCTTTCCTCAAAAGATATAAATGTTGAGTCTGGCAGCTCATTTGTAAGAATTCAGATGAAAATGTTTCACATCTGTCAAGGAAGTAAAAAAATCCGTGTGAGACTTTCTCCAGTTGAGTTTGTCTTAGTCATTGAAAAGCTTCATGCAGTTTTTTAGCTATAGCTAAAATTAACATGTCAGTATTTTGTCCCAGTTTACAACACCATGAAACAACACTGTTGCTTTTGCTGAAAGATAATTGAACTGAAGTAATGTAGTGAGGTGGTAAGTCTAACTTAATGCTCTGTTTTCCAGTTGGCAGAAAGAGTCATAAAAGACTTTATTCAGACATTTCTAGAACCACGCTCTAAGTTCACCGTTTTGTTGTTTGCACCAAACTGTTGCACAGATGCATTGTTAATGACAATGGGGATTTTTCTATAAGGTGTGACACATAAAAGGCACAAATTATATAGGGTGTGACAGTTTCTTCTCCATTTAGAAACCATGACAAAAGGTTCCTTGTGGTGTCTACATTTTCATCCCATATACCAAACACTCAAAAAATGTTTTGTGAGAGATATTTCAAGACAAATATTTATTTTGTTCTACATGGTTTTTCAGAACCTGCACTGATATTAATCCTCAGCGGCACAAAAGTAAAGACATGAGAAGGTGCAGAGCAAGAAGAGCAGGGACATGGTCAAAGAGAAGACAGCATCAGTGAACCTGCATGTTTACACTCATCGAGAAGAGCAGTGACTTCAAGTGGGACTTTGTTTGATCTTTCATTGTAGTAGCAGTAGTAGTAGTAGTAGTAGTAACTGTACGATAGTAACATACTGTAAATTTACAGTAATTTACTGACAAAACTGTGAACAGTATTGTGTTGTAAGTTTACAAGAATACAGTAAAGAACTACACATGTATTTCCAGTGATTTGCTGTAATTCTAATACTGTAAGGAACTGTAAAAAAAATACAGTACCTTATGGGCAAAGCTGCTGCCAGTAAATTACTGCAAATTTACACTAAAAAGTCTGACAGTGGGATCACACAAATATGCACGCACACCTACTTGTACTTCTATCTTTGTGAGGACACTCATTGACAATGCATTCCCAGCCCCTTACCCTAACCTTAACCTAAACCTAATTCTAACCCTGACCCGAAAACCAAGTCTTAACCCTCAAACAGCCCTTTGAAAGTGTCTCAGGAAATGAGGACTGTCCAAAATGTCCTCACTTTTTCCAAAACGTCCTCACTCTGTTACAAAAATATTTTTTTTTTGTTCTTACGATGTAGCATTGACAAGTGAACACACACAGTGCTCCTTGAAATCAGCAAACTTTCATCAAAAAGATATTTGAAATGATTAGATCTATATGTTCCAAGGAGTAAGGAGTAATACAAGTGTGACAAAATACAAGCAACCATGGATTTAAGACTGTTTACTGTAGTGTAGTGAATTGAATTGAAACTGGTGTGTGAAGAATACTGCACCTCATTAAATGTTACACTCTTATATTATTAACAAAGTTCATAATTTCCCTGCTCTTTGTGTGATGTTGAAGCTGACTGTAATCAGCTGTTTGACAAATGTGCTTGAATACATGCTGGTCTCTGTCTCCCCCTGATGTGAAGAGGAAGAATCGTTTTTCCTTTTTAATTTCCCAGTATATACTATCAGCTGTTGCTTTTCATTCTTTTCATTCAGATGAAACAGATGACGCTGCTGGATTAAACATACAAACCCTGTTAACAAGAAATTAAGTTTATATATTGCCAAGTTGTTCTTATAATTTTGTTGCAGAGACAAACACAATTGCTGTCTAGATTTAATTTTGAGACAACATTTTTGGAGGGGGGGGGGGGGGGGGTAGTTGCAGGGAGGTCATTGACCCCAATGATTTTCTGTATTTGAGATTCCATTTCCACAGTTTTTTTACAATGTGAAGCACGATGAAAGATGATGAGTGTGAGGATATGTGTAGATTTAGAAAAATCACATTTCTTGTAGAAACCAGCAACGCAGCTTAGTGTCAGCTCTTCCAGAAGCCAGCAACCCCTCTGCAGCTTCCTCAGAAACTGTATAGTTTTCTTGCATTGATGCAGCAAATACTACAAGAGTAGACAGCAGCTTTTAATCGGGTCGGTCAGTCTGACTCATGTCTTTCAGCTAATGCAAAATAAAAAAAAAAAACATTTAACACCTTTATTGATGATAAGGGGAACAAAAGACAGAAATACAAAATACAAAAGTATTGGTAAACCAGTTTAGTTCTGACTGCTCCTTCGAACTTGCAGTCAGGACAAACTTTCATCTTTTACTAAGTCACAATAGTGTTATTATACACCTGAGGGTTAAACCCTCATATTATTACTGTGTCTGTAAGGTCAGATAGATCAATACTTGAAAAAGATGCATTCAGACGCATTTTATTTTTCTCAAAACACAAAAATGCGGCTTTATTATTTCCTTCATTAGAGTGACAGGACGTACAATTTATTAAAAAAAAAAAAAAAAAAAGAATAATAATAAGCAGAAAATATATGAATCCGTAAAGATTTTCAGCGAACGAAGCTCGCCAGCCATCCCACCGCGGCCCCAGCGCCGGTCACAGCTGCGCCGGCAGCCCCAGACACACCCGCCGCGCCTGCAGTCACATGACACACATCTGAAGATCAATACATGTTATCATGGTATCAAGTGACAGAGAAACGGAGAAATCCTCGTTGTAAGTTTAAAAAAAAACAGCACTCCTGTCATCACTGTATATATATATATATATCATAATTTTATCTGCAGACTGTCTTTTCTTGAACTTAAATTATCCACGTGAGGATACAGACGGTTAAAACCAAAATAAAACATCGACTTATGGTGTTTACCTATCGATTGGAAAAGAGCCACCACACTTCCCGATGCCACTCCGCCTCCGTTGGCAACTGCGGCGGCCGACATCACTTTAGCCGCGATGGAGCCCGCTGCTACCCCAGCGGAGGTGAAGCCCGCGGCCCCCAGAGCGAGAGGAGCTGCGAGCACAGCGCCTGCTGCACACGCTGCAAACGGAGGAGAGCGCAGCAGAGATGGATCATGCACGATTTCAAAAAAAAGCGCACGTCTATTGACTTTTCTAGATGAGTGTTTTTTTAAACTCAGGGGAAAAGGTAAACACGGGAGACAAATCTGTCTGAATGTCTTACCTGCTCCTGCTACTGCACCTGTCACTGAAACGCAAGAGAAGAGCGAACATTGACATCTGGTCACAGACTTTTGTTATTCTGATCGCTGCTGGGTTTACTTTTGTTTAGGCGAAAACCCTTCAGGTTCTGCACCCATGCCCTGTCTCACATAAAGGTCTCCTGGGGGGTGAAGTTCATATTTGGTGCACATCTGTTCTACCACAACGGCTCCGGAGATCACCTACGTCTCTACACTATCACAAATCACATCTCACAAATTCACAGTAAAAGTTTTAATTTGCAAATAAATGTGTGGAGGAGTGGTACTCACCAGGGTCCATGATTTTCCTTGTTCTGTTCACTGCTCTTCTCTGTTGTGACTGACCAGCCTTGAGGTGGGCGTCTTTTTATACACCGTCTATGAACTGGGCTGAATGTCCTTAGTATTGTTAAGGTTTGTTTCTTGAGAAACGAAACTATGTTACAATCTGAGCAAAAGAGGGCGACAGAGAATCACTTTATCCATGTGACTTTGTTGTGACAGGCTCAGTGCAGTGCTTAAGAGGCTCAGAGATGTGAAGTCATCACTGTAACTAGGGCATAAGAGAAAAAAACAGATGAAAAAAAATAGTTTTGGCTCTAATGAATATTAAAGTCATTGTTCTGACAGTACAATATAGGTATTTGTGCAAAGAACTCATAAGGGTGGTGAGGTGGTCCACTGTCGCCTCACAGCAACAAGGTTCTGGGCTCCAACCTTCCGGCCGGCTGGGGTCTTTCTGTGTGGAGTGGGGACGTTTTCAGTCAGTCCAAAGACATGTAGGTTAGGTTAGCAAGAGACTGAATGGGGACGTGAATCGTTGTTTGTCTCTATATGTCAGCCCTGTAATAGACTGGTGACCTATAAGTCCTATAAAGTACCTCGCCCACTCCCAGTGTCAGCTCAGATAGATAGATAGATAGATAAATAGATAGATAGATAGATAGATAGATAGATAGATATTTAAAACGACAATGAACCAGTGAAAAAGTTTCGAATGCATTTTATTAATTATTTTTCATTGTTTGAAAGTTGGAGTACTTGACAATGTAAATGTGTTTTGTAGAAACAAAAACAAAACATTATCTCAATGACCCTCACAATTCAAATGCTCTGCTTCATTAACATAGTCTGCTGTTTCTCTGTAGTAAAAGTAAACATATTCTTCCTTCTATTTTATTCCTTCATGACTTTCAGCTTGGTCTCAGATGAGTATGGCCAGCAATCCTCCTGCTGTCCCTCCAGCACCGGCCAAGGCGGCAGTGGCAGTTGTTGACAGACCAGCCATACCTGCAGCCAGACAACAACTGTTTATGACCAGCAGAACATCAATGGATTTTATTAATCATCAAACTACAGAGAGGATGACAAAGTCCGGCTTATCTTCAGTGTGACATAATGTGACCTGTTTCTTTTAGGTCCCAGGTTGGTCAGACTGAAGTTTTTGTTGCACTTCAGAAAGAAGTCGATGAAAGTTTGAGGGTACATGACGCCCCTTTGATTATCATTCCAGCAATGGTTATGGTTTTTACCTGCTGACTGCAAAATAGCCACCACACTTCCTGCTGCCACTCCACCTCCATTAGCAATTGCAGCAGTTGACATCATGGTTGCAGCGTAGGACCCTGCAGCTATTCCAGCCGAGGTGAAACCAATGGCCCCCAGAACAATGGGAGCAGAGACCACAGTGCCAGCTGGACGCAGACAGACAAAGTTTGTCAAATACATTAGGTGATCTGAACTGTTAGCATGTTTAATCTTTTAATCTTTATTCATGAAAAAGGTGATTCATAAAGGTGTTCTGTCTTACCTGCCCCAGCGGCAACGGCCATGCAGGTCACTGAAACACGAGATGAAAACAAAAATGAACATAGAAACTACAGCTAGCCATTATCAAAGATATTTGCTGTAATGACTATCATCTAATTATGAAAAGCAAGTGTTAATTATCAAAGAAATAAATCAATATTGTCAAAGGAGCAGTTATACTCACAGAGACCCATTTTTGCAAAGAACAACGAACACAAACAGGGTGTGGTGCGTCCAGTACAGTAGCTGCTGGTGCAGTATGAGAGCAGCAGCAGTGGCAGCTCCCTTTATCTGAGGCTCGGCTGTGATTTCCACAGAAACGAAACTTTGCCAGCATCATAACAGCAGAGGGCACCACAGAGCACTAGTCTCCATTTTCCCCTAATAAATTGTATAATATTTGACCTGATTTGAACCCATAGATCTAAAGGCCAGATACATAAATCTTAAAACCCCCATCCTCTTATTTAAATCACAAACAACTGTGAAATCACCATGATGCAATACTAAGCTCTTATCTTATCATATTCTCCTGCTGCATAAAAGGTAACAGTGGCAACAAACCCTCCCCAGTTTTAAGCCCCTTTCTGTTGCCTTAGGTTGAAAACGTAAGGTCATTGTCTGCTTAGAGAGAGAGAGAGAGAGAGAAGAAATCTTTGGTGTTCAAGTTGTCAAGAGCGTTTGAATAAATAAATAATTTTGCTGGAATACTGAATCGTTTATAGTTCAACACTCTGCGGTCCCCCTCAGCTCTAATTTCATTATTGAACAGTAGACAATTTGATCAAAAGCACAATTTAAATTAATTTCAACATAGTTGCGTCAAAACAGAGCCTATCAACATCCTGAAAAATTATACCTGGGCTGAACTTTGTGTCAACTGTAAAATGAAGCTTTGGCACGTTTAAATAAAATGTTGTATCTCATGAAGAAACTGGGTTGAATAATTCCAACACACACTGGACAAACCTGCTGCATTTATAGTTATGATGATCTATGATTTATGATCATACATGACAACGTCAAGGCGAACTCTTTGTGTGTGAGAACTTGCTTGGTTATAAACCCGTTTTTGATTTGGCTGATTTGGAACCTGCATAGATGTAAAGCTGACTCATGCTGCTTGATTCAGTCGATAACTCACTGACTGACTTCCTTTCTGGTGGACATCATGGAAATATTTACAGACAACGCAATGAACCAAGGTCTTCCACAGTACATACAGATTTATTTCACACTTCAAACATCTGAGCTCATGATACTGCTCTCTAATAAATGAACGATTGAATCGGCTCCTGTTATTCATCTTTATTGTCTTTAAGTACTTTTCGGCTGACGAAGCTAGTCAGCCATCCCACTGCTCCTCCAGCGCTGGCCACAGCTGCAGTGGCAGCCCCCGACAGACCAGCCGCACCTACAGTGAGATATACAGATTTTTTTTCAAGTTTTTGAGCCACAGAGAAGCTGAGAAAACTAAATCAAACATCAGCAATTAAAACCATCTTAAAATACCTGCTGATTGCAAAACAGCCACCAGACTTCCTGCTGCCACTCCACCTCCGTTAGCAATAGCTGCAGCTGACATCATATTAGCAGCAATGGAGCCTGCTGCTATTCCAGCTGAGGTGAAACCTACGGCCCCCAGAACGACAGGGGCCAGGGCCACAGCACCCACTGCGCATGGACAAGAACACAGCATAGGACAATTTGTTTCTGATGGCAGTGGGCTGATCTATCAGATCATGCACCACATAGGCTTAGCATGCAGGCCAAATGGCTTTTCTGCAATAACATGTTAAAAATCATTTGAATATAACTTTTTATTGATCCCATAAAGATTTTCCAGTCTTACCTCCTCCTGCCACAACAGAGGCAGCCGTCACTAGAACACAAGATGAAAACTGAAATTAACATTTACAGCTCATCTGGCTGAAATAAACACATATACTATAGTTACTATTAGTATTAAATGTTTTTTATGACGAAAACATATATGTGTTTTGGTAAGAAACAGTGACACTCACAAAGGCCCATCCCATGTTTATTTTCCTGGTCCAACGAGTATGAATTGTTGTAAAGTTGTATTTTGTATGTATTTCTGCATCCAGCATGTATATGCCATTATCTTTCATCAAAAAAAAAGTTGGCGTCGTGTAACCTTTCACATGTACAGTCGCACTATAACCCATGGTCACCAAATTTTTTCAGCGGTGTTTCAGATCCTGATCGGTGATCTATACAAATAGTGTTTATGTCCCAGCAGTGAGCCCTCTCCCCATTCATTTAGATAGGGGCTTCATCTATTTTAACCCGAAATGTATAAATACAATTTCTATGGAGATGACTGGCCATGGGTGTTTCCATGATGGGTGCTGAGTGGCAAGACTTACCTATAATGCTTTTGGCTGAGCTGCTGGGAGCTTTTTTCTCTTTTTTATCTTTTTCTTTCTCTTCTTTTTCTTTTTCATCATCTTCTTCTTCTTCTTCTTTTAGTCTGATGTCTTCCTCTTCTTCTTTTTCCAATTTCATTGCAATTGGCCTGTCTATGATAAAGTGTGTTAAAAATCATTCAAGAAAGTAAACACCTGAAAATCACATGAAACGTTTTCCAAAGTCTTACCTGTTCCTGGCTCAATGGCAGCAGCTGTCCCCAAGAAACCCAAGATAAAAAAAAAGAAATCAACATTTACTGCTCATCTGGCTGAATCAAAGACATTTGTTGTGGTTACTATCATCATATATTTTTTTTCATCACGATTATCTTCATCTTCATTTAAACAGTACCTTCCATAACATAAAATGCAGCTCAAAGTGCTTTACAACAAGAAAGTTATAACAAAACAACAGATGCTTAAAGATAGGACACATTACAGCAATAAAAGACAAAACAATAACATCCTGAAAAAATAAAAGGAAATAAGATCGTAAAGAGATAAAGAGATGATACTGGCAGTAAAAGCAATTTAAGTTATAAAAAACATAAAAGGGAAATAAAATAATTCTCAAATAAAAGGTTGAATTAATTAAAAACAGCAATATAAATCCACCATAATAATTAAGCATCAGTACTTTCAAAGAGAGGTGTAGCACTATTTGTTAAAGTACCGGAGCGCACCTATGACCTCAGCTGTAATGGACCACAAGATTAAAAAAGTATCAGCTAGCATTAGGCTAATGTTAACCATTAGCATGTCTGATGGGGTGAAAAAGGCTCTTATTTTCATTGGCCCCCACAAATACCACTTAAACCACAACCAAGTACTGTGAGTTTTAACATAGCTCCTGTTATACTGATGATTAATTTGTGTGAACATATGTTTGACAGGCAGACTTTTTTTTTTTTTTAAACATAAACTCAAACTGAAAAAACTACAATGAAGTTGGCGGCTCAAGAAGCATCTGATTCAAAGGCCATTGCAACAGTTTATTCTCAGACAGTGGATGGAGGGATGGGTGATGTTTTCTGCGCAAGAAGATTAAATACATAAAATAAACACAATTGCATATAAACTAACAAAATAACTCAGCACTACAAAATAAGGTAAATTCTGACTTTGAAGAAAGTAATAAAAATTGTCTAAAAAAAATCATTTTCTCATTATTCTGGCATTTAACAAATAGAAATAATTGTGGTAATCCTAATTGACCAAAAACAGGAAAAGTTTAATCTGATTTAATGTTAGACGGTGAGAAAAAAAAAGGTTATGTGCCTTCTTATATAGTGTATGTAAACGTCTGGTTTCAACTGTACCTTCCCGTGTGTGGTTAGTGGGATTTGTTGTGGTGGTTTCAAGTAAGGTCAACTTGTGATTTAACTCAAACTGTGGTTAGCTGTACTGTTAGGCTAGATTATAAGAGTAGTTTGGATAAAGAGAAACCCTCAAAAACCTCTTTAACTATATTTTCTGGGTGAGGTAACTTCCCAAGCCTCCTGGATAGGCTGTTTGGACCTGACTTAGTTAATCATGGTAAACGAAATTAATGTTACTTAGAAATAAATGTCTGCCCTGCAATGTAAAGTCATTTAACTTTGAATAACTACAATTAAACTTTTTTTTTTTTTTTAGTAACGGCAGAAACCAGCGCCACACCTTAACCAGCAAGAAACGAAAGTCATGAGCGAGCAGCCCACACACCGCTGCCACTGTGTGTTACCATGAACTGGGAATAATACATGTATCTGAAATAAATCATTCAATCTGTCTGTCGTCATTTCGGTGCGCTCCGGTATCACCTCACACACGCGTTCAAAGAAATGTGTCACCGGTTCAGTAAGAAACAGTTCAACTCACAAAGGCCCATGTTTTTATTCCCTCTCGTCTGAAGAGGCTGAAACTGCGCAGGAGCTCTGACAGGCGCTGGTTCTTCTTCTTCTCCGTATTTTGTCGCTTTCGTTTTTCTTCTTCTCCTTCTTCTTCTTCTTTCCTTTCTTGGTATTTTTGGTTTTATTTTTCAGCATTTCGTGGCGGGTGGCAGCCAGCGTTAAGATGAATTACCGCCACCTACAGCGTTGGAGTGTGGATAAAATAAAATAAAATAAAATAAAATAAAATAAAATAAAATAAAATAAAATAAAATAAAATAAGATAAAATAAAATAAGATAAAATAAAATAAAATAAAATAAAATAAAATAAAATAAAATAAAATACTCCTGATGGAAAATACATGTTTTAGATTCCACTCCAAGTTTCCTGATTTAACTCTTTGATGTCTCCCAAGTACTTTTGGCCTAATGTTTATGTATTAAGTTTGGTATGTTCTGTTCACTGTGCTGCTCAAAGGTGTTGTGTTGTGTTCACTGTATCCTAACACTGCTGCCACTCTAATGAGGTTTCTTTTGATTATTAATGCAGAACAAACCTTTCACATCCGCTGTGATGCTGCTGCAGACGCCAGCGTCTCGCCTGCAGACAGAGGAGCTGCTGTTAATCCCTCCACAGACAGTTGTGAAGCTGGTGAACTGAACCTTCGCTCCCTGTGTTAGGATCCTTGGACCCATCAGTGTGTATTGGGACAAATGTTTGATAAAACGTTTGTAGACTATCTTCAACCAAGACTGCGACATTTCCAAAACTTTTATGTACCTGCATTTTTTCCAAAATATATAGCCACCGTGAGGATAAAACGTCTTCATCATTTATGTCAATGGTTTCATGAATGATAACAATGATGATGAATGATAACAATCTAACAATCTTTTGAGTCACAGACCAACCAGCTGCTCTACAATTTAATTATATTTACCATCTATTTCCAATATAACTTTTTTTCTTTTTAATGAATACTAGTGAGCCTGTTTAAACAAAACAGATCATATGTGAGATGTTCACGTCATGTCATCGCATCAGTTTTAGTCAAACGGGAAATGATCCTGGTAAATGATGGTGGTCAACTGACTAATTTGTTTTCTTTTGTCCTTATTGGTAAAACAACAGTTTAGCAGTGCAATCGGTGGAAATGAGAAAGCAGGCCTCCGTTGTTGCTGCGTCCAGACCCGATCACATGGTAGGATTTGCGCATGCGCGGGGGATTGGCCTCTGATGGAGAGAAGATGCCCACTGCCATCGTCCCTGTGTAGCGCAGGAGAGCGGCTCCCCGGTCCTGACGGTCCTGATCACCGCAGACACCACACTCTCTGTTGTCTTTCAGCTCAGCTGCATGTTGTAGCCCGACACAAGAAGCCCGATGTCTGTAGCAAATGCGAAACACACTGTCCTGAATCCGGTAAGAGGCTTATTATTGTTATTAGTATTATTATTATCTACATCAGCCCTCTGATGCCATCATGCAATGATCAGTAGACCCTCCTGCAGCTTCTAATGCAGCGAGAAACTCTGTGCGAGTCGCTGTGTTGTCAGCATGTGTGCAGCCCCGGCCTGCACGCCGGACCGCTCAGTCTATATTCTAGACAACGCACGGAGCACAGAGACGTTTCATTTTAGCTCCCTCGGCTTAGGCAGCATGTCATCAGTTGTTGTCAGTGCAGGTGTCCAGTGCTTCAACGTCAGCTCTCCACCTCAGGTGATCCCATACACAGGGCCCATACCTGGAGGCCTGCACCCTGGGGAGATCATCATCATCCAGGGCACTGTGCCCCCAGATGCCGACAGGTAAAATTGAATGAAACCAGATAATAAACTGAAGATGAGTTGATGTGTCTTGATATTTGATTAGTAAACTCATAGCATTTACATTTTTTTTTTTTTATCTGGAAAAACGTTAAATGCTGTATTGTCTATTTCAGTGGTTCCCTGACTTTAGGCACTCCTTCATAGTTATTTTCATACTTCATACTTACAACACCTACAAACCAGCAACCTTCTCAGCTAAAAATGACACTGTAGGTATTTAAAGTAAAGGCCTATTGTCATTCTCTCTGAAAATATTTACCTCAAAATATAAGGAAAAAATCTATTAAATATATTTTTTCAGTTTCATGTAATTGTTGCCTTGTTTTTAGGAGGTGAAACATTATTGAAAATATACAGTAACAGATTGAAATGAACAGATCTTGCAGCACCTTTGTCCCACGCTCAAGGCAACACCTGGTGTATTTGCATGGACACAGTGGAACAGCATCTGATCACCAACAAGATGATGATAGGAACTATTAAAGTCATTAAGTTCACAAATGATCAGCTTCAACCACAACATGGCAATAATGATAATGGCTACAAGATGAGTTTGGTTTAATTTTAACTTAGCTGTGACTTAATGGGTCTTTTAAGCTCCTTAAATCATAATTTATTCATTTACTTATTTGTTACACTAAAATAATAAAAGTCTTAAAACGACATTCTAAAATATCACTATACAACACCAGGCCACTAGATGCAGTAATAATGCAGGACTTGCCTGTGTTGTTATACTTAAGTGATGTAAATTCCCAATCAAATTAGCAGTTAATCAAATTGTAAAATCCTTATGACACACAGTCAACCTGCGCGTCCTTTCTGCAGGTTTCAGATCGACCTGTCGAGCGGCTGCAGCACCAAGCCTCGCTCTGACGTCGCTCTCCACTTCAGCCCTCGCTTCAAAGGCTCGCCCTGTGTGGTGTGTAATTCCCTGCTGGAGGAGAGCTGGGGCAAAGAGGAGACGCTCCATCAGCTGCCCTACAAACGCGGAGCCCCCTTCGAGACCATCATCCTGGTCCACGATGACGTCTTTAAGGTCAGTGACTTCATGCTGCTAAGGATGAAGGCAGTGACAGAGTCAGTGTTGCACCTAAAAACAGCAATGGCACAAACTAATTGAATTAATGTGAAAAAATAGCGTTCTAAAATATTTGTCTTCACCCATAGGTGGCAGTAAATGGTACTCACCTGTTGGGATACAAGCACAGAATCCCACTCAACAGGGTCGACACGTTTTCTATTTCTGGGAAAGTCAGGGTTCATGCTATCGGCTACATCCCAAACTCAGTAAGTACATTCCCACCACTTATTTTCCCTCATTTCTTCTTCACCAGCTGGTTTGATGTGTGTTTCTTTTATAGACACATCTGTTTATTCATTTCTAAATGTGTTTTTTCTTCCTCTTAGGCAATATATTCAGAATCAGGTGACTTGGTGAGTTTTTCCTCTTGCGTCATCTACATAAAACCCCTTTGCCTTAATGAGCCCAGCATCTTGTGATGCTGCTAAAACAGGATCACACTTCCTAAATGATTCCTTTGTTTGTGCACTATCAACCTTTCACTACAGCATGACCTTTTAAAGAACAGCTCTGGTTTTTTACAACCTTTATCTCATTTCTGTGATATCACTGTAAACACTAAAGTAATTACTAAGATTTGGGAGCATGTCTACAGCAAAGTCCAGTTGGGCAAGAAACACAAGCCTTCATGCAGTTAGACAGGTTGTAAATAAAGTTTTGCCTGATTATCCAAACCTCTTTATATGGAGGGAAAACCCAAAGTGAAAGTACATCTTCTTAATGATGATGCTCCGTTCCTACGTCTGAATGGAGGGATGGCCAAAACCATGAAAATAAATCCAAAGCCTTTGCAGATGCATCAACAAATAGTTTGGAGTAACTTGAAATGGCTCATAGATATCATGATTGGCCATATCTGCACACCAAACACCAATCCAATAGTTGCTTCGGATGTGAACACAGAATGCTTTTTCTCACATACATACATACTTTGACTCATACACACACTCTCACAAAATATGCCAATGAACACAGTCATGTAGAGTACATAGACATATAGAAACATGCTGCTGTTATTATCCTGTTTTGTCTGTTTTGTTCACTTCTCTGTTTAGCTGAATTTAAAAGCCTAACCACGGATGGTGGCAGCTAATTAGCTCCAGCTACATGTGATATACACACTGTATCTGTTGAATTGCTTCTCCCTGTGTAACATGGTCAATGAATAAAGAAATTGATCAAATAAAATCAACAAAAAGGTTGCCAAACTTAAGATTAAAAAAAGAGCCCTCGTGATGAATGTGGATTTTTAGAGAGCACGGAATTAGAGCTGCAACCCTTAAATGATTCATCAGTTAGTCAACTGACAAAAAGTTAACTAAGCAGTTATTTTGATAATTAATTCATCATTGTGGTCATTTCTGTCCCCAAATGACAAGCCGAACATTTGTTGGTTGCATCTTCTCAAACGTGATGATTTACTGCTCGTCTTATTGATGTATGACCGGAATGATGTCTTTAGGTTTTTTGACTGACTTTTGACTAAACAAATAATCTGAAGACGTGGCACTGGACTGTGGGAAATTATACTGGGTATTTTTTAGTATTTTTATAGATCTCTATCCAAACGATTTAATTGAATAATCTAGTAAATAATCTGCAAAAAATGAGAATAAAATGTATCAGCAGTTCTGCTGTCATTTCAGAGCCTCCCTTATAAAGGCAGTATACTCAAAGGACTGAGCCCAGGACAGCACATCACAATCAAGGGACAGGTCAGCATGTATCCTCACAGGTAAAGTGACACATCTACCTCAACATGACAAATAAAAGCAGCGTATATGTATGTTACTGATTTGTTTGGACTACGAATGTAAGTTACATTTCTCTCTGGTAACTCTCCAGTTCTTCTCTAAAAACGATTTACCTCTTATCCATGTTTCTTCCAGTTTCACAGTAAACCTCTGCAACAGCAGGACGGAGAACATCGCTCTCCATCTGAACCCCCGCATGAAGTCAGGTGTGTTCATCAGGAACTCGTACCTGAGTGAGTCCTGGGGTCAGGAGGAGCGGGAGCTGCCCTTCTTTCCCTTCTCGTCAGGGGAGTACTTTGAGGTAGAAACCACCTGCAACTTGACTTTACTTTGAAAGGGTAACACTGTCAGGTGTTTTATAACACACCCTTAAACCATGATGTTGTGTCATGTATGTTTGCGTATTGAGTCATGACTGTTCCTCAGTGGGTTTTTTTGTTGTTTTTGTTTTCAGATTCTCATCCTCTGTCAGCCGCATCAGTTCAAGCTGGCAGTCAACGGCTCACACTTGTTTGAGTTCAGGCATCGGGTGCAGGACCTGAGCAGCATCAACCAGCTGGAGATCATGGGAGACCTGGAGCTCACTGATGTTAAACTGTGGTGACTCTTGACTATAGACTCACATAGAAACCAGCTTTACAGACACTGTTGTGTTCTGGTTATCAGTGCTTAACTAGCTTAGCCACAATGACCCAGATATAATGGATGCTAAAAACATCACAAACCTGTGCCGAGTTCAGGTTTGAATTTCAGGTCCAGTTTCTCTTCAGCAACCACAGGTCACTGATCTTAAGCTAGTCTAGCATTTTTGGTGGCCAAGGATCCTTAACAGGTCCCACCATAGACTCAATGATCCATCTCTCCAGCCCCGGCTAGAGGACTGATGCATGAGAGCTAGCTGTGTTGGAGCATCAGGCTGTGAGCTACCATGACTGTTTACAGCTACAACTTAGGTTTGCCTTGGTTTATTTCTTACACTGTCTCTAGTGCATCTCTGCTGTGATACGCCGTTAGCGCGCTGTATAATTAAAAGAGGAAATATATGTAAATGTTAATAAGCACTTAACTACTGGCTTTGTTTAAATGTCATGACAATAAATACAAACAATGAATGAGACTGAAGAGCTCCATTTTTTTGGAGCAAGGCCAAATAAAGACTAATTTATTGTACAGCTAATTTAAATACGTTCAAAACATTTTTCATAATTACTACATCAACTGTAGTGGTTATACTCTCTATTGGGGTGGCAGTGTTAAACACAATTTATTGAATTGTCAATTATCATTTTCATCTGCAGATTTTTGACATAAAATGTAACTAAATGCCCAGTTCTCGATTATTTTTATCAAGTTCATATTCCTCAGGATTCTTTAACATATGACAATGTGCTGCGTACTCAACATTTAAATCGATTTATCACGTAATGGTGCAGCAGAACTCAAGCACAGTGCAGTACAGGGTCAATTTAAAACATCGCTATTTAAATAAGCTAACTTATGCTGTTTTTGCAATCTTTATGCAAGCTATAGAGTATACTGGAATCCTGCATCTGTGACCACCTCCTGTCTCACTGTTCTCCCACTCCTGCTCCAAATGAGAAGAAGCATCCCAGGTAATATATATATATATATATATCTGGGAAATTTCTTTTTCAATGTTACTGAGGTTTTTTCCTTTTTTTGCATTGTCTGTTGTAATTGTTGTAAAATATGTATGAAAAATCTTCCCCGTGTATGATAAATGATTTAATAATAAATAAATGTGTTACTCTTATTTTTATTTCCACTGTTTGGGTTGGCATGGTTTTATGTTGGGCTGTTTAGACACCTTGTACTTTCAGTCTCTGAGAATAAACTAAAAAACTTTTACCTGCAGTATTCATGGGCAACCACAAGGTGGTGGAAGAGAATTAAAAGTTGACTGTCCTTTATTACCAAGACACCACCAACCACCATGTGTCAGTGAACTCCAATCATTTTTTGGCTAAACCCCCCCCCCCCCCCCCCCCCAAAAAAAACCCCAATAATTCCCTCTTTAAGGCTCCAACGAATCACTTTCCGTGATAGTGCGAGTCGTTGTTTTAGTCCATACATCTCTCGCTGAAGGTTAGTGCCTGAGGCCTTACTAGGACTCATATTATATTATTATATTACTAGGACTCCTGTGAAGATGATTGGGGGACTAAATGGCCTAAGGAAAATCTCAACCTTGTTTGAGCATCCATAAATCCATAAACATTCATCAGACAGGCTGTTTTTTAATCTGTCTCATTTACATCTAATGACTACATGCACTGGTCACAAGATAAACCTTAAAGGAAATGTCATCACCACATGACTCTCACATTAGCACATACTGTGTTATTCCTCTGAACCTCGATATTAATGACATCATATCTGATAAAAACTTGGTGTTTTATTAACATCCACAGGAAATATAATAATTTGTCAGAGTTGTAATAACCATGGTATAGTACAACAGTCTCTTATTTTTTAACATAGAAAAAGCAGGATGATATGCAACATGATGACATCAACCATTGCACTGCTGAGAATGTCCAAGAAAAAAAAAGGCAAAAGACACAGTCCAGTCAGCAACAGGCAAATAGGCTTAAGTTTGCTTTACAAAAAAACTGTCAGACCTGTGACGTCAGAACTGACAGAAATTCAGCCTTCTGACCAAAATGTCATGAACTGTCTCAAAAGTTTTTTGTTTTTTTTTTTTTGTTTTTTTTCTTCTTGCATGTAATGTCTCAGACATACGCCATCTTGAAAAAGAAACTCTCCTGTCCAGTCTCCAGGAGCGAATGGATTATGTTTCCCTTAAAGTAAAAAAAAAAAAAAAAAAAAAAAGTAAAATAAGATAGAGAAGCGTTTCATCTCTGAGTTGTCATACACTCCACTACACAGGGAACCATCTCTCCCAGTTCCAGTGGAGAGGTTTGGCAAGACAGTGGCTGAGGACAACTGGTTTCACTTCGGTTCAGTTATATTCCACAGTTTCTAGCAGCTGATTTCAAACCACAGCGTTTTGTTTTTTTTTAGTAAAATGGCAAATTCATGGGGAGAGTGATGTGGTCCAAAAGTGGCACAGGACAGGTTCAGGGGTTGGATGCATGTTTTCAGGAGGGAGGTGGTGGGAGGAGGGGGTTTATATCCCATTGTCAGACAGAGCTGAGCTTTACCAATCCTCTGACAGAGTCCTCGTGTAGTGAGTCTTGGCTGGCTGGGTTGAAAAAGCCGGCCTGCATGGTGTGGCTGTGACCCAGGGGGCTGCCACAGGGAAGCATACCTGGCGGTGAGGGCACTTCCTCTGGGGTAAGAAAGTGGTGATGGGCCACCGGCTCCTGGAGGGGGTGGCTGTGGTTGTGTGTGTGGCTGTGTCCGTGGATTGGTAACATGTCGGTGGCCTCGTGGCAGCTGAGGCTGGGGGTGGACGTTGGAGGTGTGGGCTGGCCGAGGGGGAGTGAGGTGCACGGACCGGCAAGAGTGAGGGAGGTGCGGCCGGGTAGAGACCCTCCATTTTCAGGAGAGGCCGTCAGGATGACTGGCTCACTGCTCTGCTGCTGGAGGAGAGGGGTGGCGGCAGCCTGCAAAACGAATTTGGTGCTCTGAATGCACTGGTCTTGGTCACACTGAGAGAGAGCAGCAGAAAGCAGAAGGAAAAACAATATGGGAGGGGATGTGAAAGTCAAAGAGATAGATAAGGTGCCAGAGGTGGAAGACGGAAATAGAAAACAAATGAGAGAGAGGCAGTGTTGAGAATTAGATAGAGAACACGGAAGAAGAAACGAGATAGGGGGATCAAGGAAAACAGAATAAGTGAGAAGACAACAGAGGAGAGGAAAGTGGTTGGATAAGGGAGAGAAGAAGGAGAAAAGGATGTTAGTGCCCATGTTAGAATGCAGAGCCACACAGAGAGCCCGCACCAGCTCGCGCATCTGCCCCAGTAAAAACAGCTGAAGTCAATCGACAGAGTTGAAAACACCGGGTTATTAAGTCACTGCTTCATGGCCTATTGCCTTGCTTTAGAATGGGGATCACACATCTAGAAGTGGAGCGCAGTAACTGGGTTAGGACACAAAGAGTCATCAATACCACACATTAGCTACAGGGAGTTTAGCTTTAACCTCATTAGCCCCTTATCACCACAGAGCAATCGTGCATTAGAGACCAGTTACAGATGAAAGAACACTAGTTGTACAGAGATGACAGGAATTAAAAAGCCAAATAAACAAACGGGAAAAGTATTTTGATGCCTCCCTCCGTCCCACACCACTCCCACAGTCTGACTGACAGGAAAGTTGAAGCACAAAGATTTGTCCTGGTAATCTCACCTTTCTGTCTCAATCACACTGACCTAAAAAGAGCAGATTACAGATGTGATTTAAACAGCTGTTCAGCTACATTTGACAGTGGAAGAGATGAGATTCCCAGTATTATCAATCCTCTTATCAGCCGCACGCATCAGCTGCTCTCGACTTATCATCACCTTTACAAGCCTGGCTTCTCTCCAGGCTGTCGAAAAGACTTACTGGAGCGAGGGTTACTGGACTGAAATGACAGAAACCTCACTCCTGCCATGTTAGCACACAGCTACATCAACAGCACTGGATCGAATCTCGAATAACAATACAGGGCTTTGTCCTTTTCTTTCTACTTTCTGGTTTCATAAACAGTCTTAGCCAAACTGACTGAGCACTGTCAATCCCATACAGCGGACACACACAAACAAACAAGGAACAATATATATACCTAGACTGCTGATAGGCTAACCTTGGATAGCAAATAGCAAGTGAGGCAGCAGAGGCCCTGTTGTGGTTGGCTTTCACACGTAGCAGTGATGACACAACAAGGATCCTCATCAAAAATTTAATTCTGTATTTACATTTTATTCTTGGCACATACCACAAAGGTATGTCCAATGAATCTGACCTTGTGTAAAAAAAATAAATAAATGATTTCCCAAAGCTGTCGCAATTTATGTTAATCTTTAAACAAGTCTCAAGATGAGACAGTTGAATCCAGCAACAAGTTGGGAGATTAAAGGTGTCTATGTTATTCCTGACAACAGTACCACAGAGCAGCTGACTGATAATAAGTTGTACATTTGGCTGGGAACTAAGGTGGTACTTTTGGTTGAACTGATCTGGGCAAGAAAAACTGAAATCTACTTCCTTTCTGTTAAATCCTTTCATCTCTTAAAAACGGACTAAACAAAGTCTAAATATTGATTGGATCCAGCTCTAAGGGAAACAAAGAAACAAGTTGGGAGCAACACCATCAGTCATGCAGCTGACTGTAAGAATACTTAGTGACTTCTTACTGAACTAAGAGCGAGTCGTCAAACTGAAACAAGGCTGTGGGGAGTCAGTACCCCATACCTCCCTATCAGCCAGGAAATGGTGGTTGATCAAGTTGCACTGTGTGTGTGTGTGTGTTTTGTATAAAAATAGTTTGAAGCTCAAAAAAGGAAAGAGACAAAGGAAGACAGGAAGGAAGGAACAGAGAAACATTTACAAGGCCAAATGCAAACTGTGTGACACGAGGTTAACAACTACAGGCAAATTATAACACTAACCTACAGCAGCATCTACCCATCCAAATAATTGGGTTTTTTTTACAACAGAAATGAGTGAAATTGTGTTTGTCATGCACACAACAAATCCCACATCTTTTAGATTAATTGATTCATAATTTAGTCAAGAAAATATCGAATAATTGCGAAAAACGGCCGCCAAACATTCCCAGAGCCCAAGGTGACGTCTTCAAATGGCACATTTAGTCCAAAACCCCAAAATCTTCAGTTATATTAATAAGATAAAAGCAGAACATTTGACAAGCTGGAACCAGACAGAGTTTGGAATTTTTGCTTGATAAATTACTTTAAAAGATTAACTGAATATTAGAATTGTGGCCTATTAATTTTCTGATGATTGATTGGTGATGATCAATTAATTGGCAAATTATTTCAATATAATACAAGAAAACCTGAGATAATACAGACCCAAACTACATGAATGGCAGGAAGCCAATAGAGTCCAGTGAGAAAATCTATTGCTTGTAATGTGGGTGAACTGACCCTTAAACTGACGGCAACGATCACTGCTTTCAGCCAAATTGTGTCTATTTTCCCCCCTAAGTGAAATCCCAAATGGAGGTTTTATGTTATCGAGGTGTAATGTGACATCACATCACACAGTGTTACCATGGCAACCACTTACACGGCTTCTGCATACCAGGCTGGCGTTTTAAGCTGCATCACAGGCAAAGTACCTCAGAAAGAAACAGGGCTTTCGTTCCCTGAATGTAAATGCAGCCTCAAAGCATTTGCAAACACAGAACTAAAAAAAGACAGGATTAATGTGACGGACACCAGTCAACAATAACACTAAGATATAAACACGTTCTGTTTCCTTTACACCATGTCTCCTCAAATGACAGATCAAGTGAAAAAACATCATCAATCTTGTGCTTTATTTTCACATTCTGCTAAATCCAAAGACTGACTGAATGATTAGAGTTGTTCTTGATAAAGGACATTTAAA
The DNA here is from genome assembly GCF_046630095.1 of Trachinotus anak. Taxonomy (NCBI): domain Eukaryota; kingdom Metazoa; phylum Chordata; class Actinopteri; order Carangiformes; family Carangidae; genus Trachinotus; species Trachinotus anak. The sequence goes on along the minus strand of NW_027273866.1, from coordinate 1,198,084 downwards.
TATACTTAGGAATTGATTATTTTTGCTCAACAATTCCTAGTTAAAATGGTAAAAACCAGTGCAAAAATCTATATTTCTTCCCTGTTATCTTTAGCTTAGATCTGTGCACTATTTATTTCATGTGACATGTCTGAGTTACAGTATTAAATATATGGACTTTCCTTTTCTTTCTACAAATTCCAAGACGTAAACGGTTGATCTGCTGTACTGTATTTTCCACACTCAGTATAATCTTACATGAAAAGGGGAAAAAACAGTGATAATGATAATAATATTGACAAAACATATGAATCAAATATGATACATTTCTTCCACTGTTCTGCTCTCTTTATCGCCTCTTCATCTCTCTTTCTCGCACACACACACACACACACACACACACACACACACACACACACACACACACACACACACACACACACACACACACACACACACACAAAGTACTTTCACACACTTTCTCTGAAGAACACCCACCCACACACTCCTGTAGTAAACAGACTGAAGTGATAGGAGACTTTTACTCATCGTGGTTCGAACTATTCAACTAAATCAAACCGTTTTAAAACCTGCTAGAAAAGAGTCACTCCTGATGTCCTCTCTATGTGGCATGTTACAGAATAAAAAATGTATACGAAGCACAGAGCTGACTGTGGATCAGTGTGCAGATAAAATGGCCAGCAGCCGGCACAACAGGACAACTCTAGCTGCTCATCATGACTGCTATAGTAAACAGATGGTAGTTATTTCTGAATGTGCTAACATAGGGAGAACGTTCCTATGGCTCTCAGCCCATTACAATTACTCCACACATTTAGGACCTGAAGACACATGACATTCATGCTTGACGTCTCAATGAGAATGAGCAGGATGAGGTCGAGCTTGGATGAGAACAACAAGATGACTGTGGAGCAGAGGGAGGGCGCCAGTCAAAGACGTATAGTAGCTGTGTGTGAATGGGTCTTAAATCTAGCATGTAATGTGTGAGGTAAACAGCTAAAGTGAACAACAGGAGACTTGTTGCTTCTATTCAGGCACCAGAGAGAAGCTGGCCAGTGAGGTCAGTACAATGTCCTCTTCACGACACAAGCTGTTCTCTCCCAGGGACAGCTTAACATTGCAGAAAATATCTGTTTACAGTCTTTGGTGTACTTTCTGTTTAAGAGGTTGCAAGTTTGCACAAAATGGTGTTATTCATTCTACATTATCTCTCTGACTCCTGCTCATTCTTTTTCTTTGGCCCACATCAAGACTTGGATTATCAGCCTGATGAGAAAACACAGTCACACACACACAAAACCCTTGATTTTACACATCCCGATGATGAGCAAACCCGTGACAAGAGAACGGCTCAAATCAGGGGGAGAAAATCTTAACAGTGCAATCTGTGATGCCACCTCAGCACCAACACACACAAATGATGCTTCATAGCTACTGGTGACCTGATTTACAGAAAACATGGAGCGATGCATGCAAGACTCAAAAACATTGCTGACTCGTTCATTGCAAACCAGAGCAATTTTATCAGTTTCAATCTAGAGGAATGAGAAGCTGACTGGCTTTATTTTTCCAGTGCAGTATTTGTGATTCTGTGGTATGTTGGAAACACTAAGAATTAAGTGACTTTGTTGATCATGTTATCTAGTCCAATCCTTAAACCAAAATCTGGTGTTTACTATTACAAACCAAAACAATGAGACACTAAAAAGACAGGACAGGACATCCACAGATTCAATTCCTCAAACTGACAAATTCTACGTCAATTTGTGAGATTTTAGTTTCTGTTTCTGGCAAATGAACAAAAGACGACACCTGAAGATTCACTCTCTTAGAAAGACTGCTGTTAAAGATGCTTTGTCTGTGTGTCGTGCTGACCAAGCCCGAGTCCTGCAGGAGTTTTGTGAGGGCCTGAGTGAGGCTGGGTCAAAAAGTACATAAACCTAAGAACCAGTGAATTTAGACGACTACAAATGTCTATTAAAATGTTGCTTTTGAGATAACACCAGAATGCTTCTGGGACAAGAGGAGAGCCAGATCTACTTGAGCTTCATCCGTCAAGTGACCTGCCCAATCTCAGTCTCTGTAAATACACTGAACAACACTATGAACATCTTGCGATGATTGTGATCCCTCGTGACAACTCGTCACTCGTCTACATTTTTACACCAATAAACTTATCAACCTGATACTCTTGTAACTTTGAAAAAAAGACAGTCAAGTCAGTATCTTACCATGTGGCTCTGCTGAGACTGTGTGGCCCCATACATAGTGATGCCATTGGTTGGTGGCGCCAGCTGTGGTGTGTCTGATTGAATGAAACCCCGTCTGTCAATTAGACTAGTGAGACAAAGAGAAAGGCGAGAAAAGGAGAAAGGTATTTTTCATTAGCATTCATTCACAACAAATGCTATTACCAGCTAACAGATCAAATACAGTAGAGTAACATCCCAAAATGGATTCTTTGGAGCTCTGAAGGGTCTTTAAGTACAGATGTACAAATGAAACTGTCTGCAACTACAAGTGTAAAGGATTAGCATCATGCTAATGACCATGTGTGTCAGTAGCTGTGGATACATCGACACATTCTGTATGCAGTATGGTCTGGTGTTCAAATGCACAGACGCACAGCTGTGTGGCATGCACAAAAGTAATGAATACATCACCTGTCGAGAAACATACAGGCATTTACGTCAAGATGGATGGCATGCACAGAAAGAATGCAGCCAGGAAGTAACCAGGTTAAATTGTTTACATGGTACAAGTTTTCTTTTGATCGGTTTTATGAAAAGTTTAAACTTTGAAATGTCAATCATTTGCTTATTGTGATTGAGGTGTTTATCTTTTATATCCCTTGGGCTTTTAAATCTAATCTAATCTGAATATTAGACCCCATGTAAACATACCTAGTGATACCAAACTGTAAATGGTTGAGTGCAATATTTTTTGTTGTGTACCAGCCTCAGTATTCAAGTATTGCCTATGCAGAAGACACAGGGAGTGCACACACTCATTTTTTCACTCACACTCAAATTCACACAAACACAGAAAATCACAAGTTTGTGATAAATCACTGAGGCCCTGCTGTGGAGCAGTGGAGTGAATCATCGTTTCTGTCCCATCGTTAATGCTCAGACACAGCTGGTTAAGCTGTGTCTGAGTTCTGCAGCATTAACAATAACAACCTGCTGAACATAGTGCACATTTACATGTGTGCGGTCAGATATCATGATAGTGGCTATTTATCAGCCAGATACAGGTTGATCTGACACAGAGCAGTCTCTACCACACACACACACACACACACACACACACACACACACACACACACACACACACACACACACACACACACACAGCTAGTTGAGGTGTTAATGATGTGAGCGGGGTAATCATTTAACAGAAAGTGCGTTGACAGTGAGCTCCAGTGAGACTGAGCTGGATTCAGGTGGTTTCATAAAGACAAAGTCTGGGAACCTACAGCAGTGGCTTGTGCTGCTGATGATGAATACTGGAACGTCTGCACATGTGGTTAGGAGGAACCGAGCATAAAAACATGTAGGGTGATGCATTAGAAAATGTGAGTCAAGGTCTCAGCAGGGAATGAAATGCAAGAGGCTTTTGTCTGTCTCTGTCTGTGTGTGTGTGTGTGTGTGTGTGTGTGTGTGTGTGTGTGTGTGTGTGTGTACGCGCACAGCGTTGTTTGCATAGTCCGAGGCCGAGTTGAAACATTCTTTCCTTACTGGTGGATCCAGCTGTGTGATGCCTGTGGCTGGCCACAAACACACACACACACACACACGCCCACACACACACACACACACACACACACACACACACACGCCCACACACACACACACACACACACACACACACACGCCCAGATGGCAGCCACCTGTGCACTGAGGACTCCTTTACCACCCACTGGAATCATAACTGGTGACTTATGGCTTGTGATGGCCAGGGAACAATCCAGCCAAACATATTAGACAAATATAGCAGGCAAAAGCTGCCAAAATCCCCAATCACTCTTCTTATTCTTTGTAAAAGTGTGTGCGCGCATCTATGAATATGTTTAGTAACTTGACAAGGCTGCATATGCAGGTGCTTAACGACAGACTGTGGGTTCCTCAAAATGTCTGTTTGTACTTGCAAAATGCAAAGTTAAAGGCTGCGACTTCCAAAGACTAAGACATGCTTGTGATGTCTTCACAGTGTCAGTGTGTTGTATCTTCAAAGTGGGTACAGTGGCCAGTTAAGATATAAACAGAGAGCAGGTATTTCTGTCCAGTGGGTAACAATGAACACATTTCTAACCATGATGGAAGAAACAAAAGAACATTTTTAAGTCAGGAAGAGCGAGAACTACAGCTTCACAGATGAGTAATGAGAATTTCTGAGCAAAAAGCTGAAGTGAAAGAAGCTGGGAAGGAACGTGCAATGCGTACTGACATTTACAGTCCCATGGCCACGAGAACGTAGCTGTGACAGTTGGCCTGTATTTTTGTTAAATCCATGAACGGCAAAAGTGTGAAATCTAATATATCTAGCCAACTTTGATCTTGGACATGGTTAAAATGAGCTTGAAATGATTTCTGCATTTCTGTATTTTAGGAGCTATGTATAGAGAGAAGACTGTAGGCAAGCTCATTTCAAAACAGCTCCTCATATCAAAAGCAGTCTTGACTAACAGTTCTATTTCAGCCTTTGGACAAAATGGAAAATTACAATGGGGAGGAAAATAACAGGTGCTGTGACCTATTACAGAAAAATGAGTGAATGGGATTCTCAGAGCAGTCTAGGACAGGGCTTACATGTCATCATCTGGGCATCTGACAATACGTAAATCACCTCATAAAAACACACATGCACATTCACACATGTCATACCTCGGAGGCAGGGGTCCACACAGTGCTGCACAGCAGTTGGTGAAAATATTGCCATGGCTGTAGGGATTGTGGTTGTCCTTCCCTCTTTTAGAAGACCACGAACCTTTTATCTGGACGAGACCACACACCATCATCAGTCACAATTTCAGAGAGACTCAGCTCACCACAACGATGATGATTGTATATTGTGTTGATAAAAAAGTTTTGATAAGGTATTTGCAGTGTACATTTCAAGTTGTACAATAACATGTAGCATAAAGATATCTGTTTTATGTTTCTACTCACATCTTCATTGGTGGTCTGGTTGGAGCTGATCAGGTAGGTATGGAAGCCTGAGAGGCCCACTATAGACCAGACAGAAAAGAAACACACCACCACCTCCAGCACAGTAAAACGATAAAGTCAAGGAATAAATGTCTGCCACAATTTTTATTCAATCCATTCTTACATTACATTTAGTAAAAACTGACAATAGTGATCGCCTATATAGAAGCATACATCCTTCACGCATATGGTGCCAGCATGAACCAAAAAAAAAAAAAAAAAGGGCAGGGGTTCTGACAGCTAGCATACTGACCTACAGCCTCAGGGCTGTCCTCCTCTTGCCAATAGTTCCTAGTTACCAGTTCATTTGTCTGGGACTGCAGAACACTGCTCATTTTCTCTGCTCCACATAAAGCATAAAAAACAGACACTGTTCGAGACAAATCCTTCTGCCTTTAAAAAATGAATGACATCTTAGAATACAGTTTCTAAAAGAATGCCGTTCATAAAATAAGATCTACAAATACCGACACACTACAGTTTCACTATTTAGTACTACAGACAGGTCCCTGTGGGCATATTGGAAAAAAATAATTTGCTAGGTCAGTACAATACAAACTCAAGGACCATGAGTCAGTCTGTTAAACTTTACTGTAAAAATCAAATGAATACCCTCTCTCTCCTCATCTCCCTCTCTCCTTCTTTTTTTTACTCTCCTCCTCAGCAAGGACGAAACATGTCATCATTCACCTAGTACAAAGGACTGCTACGACACTATTAACTCCAATTCCCCTTTATTAAAGTCCTGATGGACACAGGTTGTTATCAGCTCGGCTTGGCACACATTTCTCTGCTGGAGAAACAGTTATCTTACTCTGCCATAGAGAGAAGGGCACAGAGAGAGACAGTGTCATGACCCTGTGTTCTCCACTTGATTTGTGACTCAGGAATAGCATTAGGTATTATTTAGATTTGATCACTTCTGATCCAAACTTGCTCAGTCCAGTTAATATTGGATCCTGGTGCAGATCTTTGTATTATTTAAGAAAGAGAAGAAACCAAAACATACTGAAAGCAAAAAGTCACCTTTATCTTCAGCAGACATATCTTAGGCTGTCATTAATAGTCAAAAGACAATGGTGAATAAGGTGAAACAAATTTCACTCTTTATCCAGAAGAAGGTGGGGAGGTGACAATAAATTTAAAATATGATGTTATGAGACTGCCTCCTATAGCTAAAGGCTGAGGTCAACTGGTGTGAAACTAAACTGTCCTGAAATGACAAAATAAAAATGATTGACTTGCCTGGATTTACCACGGCCCATGTGATCATCACTGATGTTGTGTTGAAACAATAAGCTGACTTACAGGGCATTTGTGACAGCTGTAGCTTAAGACGTCTCACACACACTTGGAATCTATCACACAGACAGACACACCAGCGCTCATATCAAATCTCACTCACGCAACATCTCTGTGGAGGGAGGGGCCCATGCTAGAGCTGGATGAAATCAAAGAGACTGAATCAGTCAACAGAGACAGAGCGGAGCTGCCTTGCGTGCTCCGTTAGCCCGATGGAAGAGGACTAATCAGATGCACACCAGTCATGCAAGTACTGCAACTATGCAGAAAATGGCAGGAGCAACAGATGGAAATGCTTTGAAAAGGCATGTCATACAAATTAACTCTGAACTACAGAATAAGTGCGACTGAAAAACTATAGACAGGCATGTCTACATAGGAAATCAAGGACAGGCAGCAGCAAAAATTAGACAATCACATTTAAACAAAGGATATCTGGCAGGACTATCTTTAAGTGCACTGAGGAACCCACTTTGATGGGAGCCTGTGAACAGAGAAAGACAGTGTTTCCATTAGACTACTATACAATTGTGTTTGCCATTAGATACACACTATCTCACACAATGGTGCATATCAGCATTAAAAAACACCAACTGAATGCGGGAACTTTTTTTTAAATCAGATTTTGGGTACAACACAGTCTGGAGCCATTACCTGCTGCAGACCCTCTGCTTGTTAAAGTTTAAATGTCAACAAGATGAACGGAGCTGGGCAGATTGTACCCACTGGCCAGCTATGTGTGGCTGTAGCAGACATCTCTGTGGCTTTAATCAGTGACACTGATCAGGTAACTAAGTTTTAATTGCAGCTGAGCAAAATTCAACAAGTGGGTATAAATTGTGCAAAGGCATGTTCATTTCAAATTACTGTTCACAGGGTAAATTAAATATTGGGACAAAATTGAGGTGAGATTTTGGCATCTGAAGTTAATACTAGAGGACTGTAAGTTTGATTTGAAGCTTGGTCAGTGAAGTTTTATCTGTACCGCACTGTACTATTATAAGCTGACAAAATGAACCAATTATTAAACCACTGTGATGTTCTCTCACTTGGTCTGAGCCCCACTAGGAGGGGAAAAAATACAAACCAAAGAAGTCAAACTGCTGTGATGCCTTTCTGCCAAATCTGACAGAACTTGGACTCAACACAGCATGGTTAGCATCAAAGAGAACAGAACAAGCTCAAAAGAGTTTTCATCAGCACTACAATTTTCCAGCAGCTAATCTTGGCTCATATTTCGTTCCCAGAGCAACATTGATCCACTAACTGTCATTTATGCAAACACATGTACGTACACACACACACACACACACACACACACACACACACACACACACACACACACACACACACACACACACACACACACACACACTGATGGGGAGCCCAACAGTCCACTGCCTGCTCCCAGCTGGAAAGATGGTAACAAGCCAGAACACTGCAGCTTTTCACATCGCCCACTTACAACCTGCTGGCTCAAAAACACGCCAAGCACACAGCCAGGAGGAGTGTGCGTCTGTGTGTGCGTGTGTCTGTACCATATCTGAGAGCACATGTCCTTTTCCTCTCGTCACAGCTACTTACGTATAATGATGTGTGTGATGACAAAGGCGAAGATGAAGATGGTGAGGAAGGAGAGTGAGAGGATGAACATGTAGAAGAAACGGTAGTTCCTCCTTCCCACGCAGTTCCCCACCCAGGGACAGTGGTGGTCAAAACGCTCTGGATGGACAGGGAGAGACACAAAAGTTTATTTTGGATACAAGGACACACCTACGACTTTTTCCTTGTATCACACCACACTGCTGTGACAGAAATACTTCCCCCGTCTGAGGTCTTTGTTGTGCACATGGGCTCATGTAAAAACCCCATTAGAAACCTGGTTTATTACATTTTATTTAGAAATCTCCAGAAGACGTTTGGTATTCTTGTTGCCTGATTAAGAAAACCAGGTTCCTCATTTACAAGACAAAAAAAACAGGTTACTTAAGTGCAAGTAAACATTATGAATCCAGAACTGTTGGAAATTAGGGAAAAAGAAAAGTGTCCCTCTGGGTCTTGGCATAACAATATATACATTTTTCACATAGTGCAAACTGGCTATTTATATAAACTAGCTAATAAAAGTTACAGGCTGGCCAACATGACTGTGTATGGCTGAAAAAATTGGGGGCTGAGCAAGGCTGAGAGGATAAAAGAAGCACTTTGCTGGGTCAACAGATAAAGTGCCTCCAGTAAGACCTCAATATGAGAAGGTTTGAGGACGTTTGAGAAAATGAAGACAAAGGACAGGTGGTAAAGTAAAAGTGCTGTTCAGACTGTCATGTCTCCACTACAGAGATCACACAGCTAAAAACGGCTGGGATTTTCTGATATGACACTGACCTGAGCCTTTAAGCCACTTTGGTACTGAGTGTGCAACTTTATGGAAGTGAACAAAGTGTTACCATGTAGCACAGATGAGCCTCTTTCATCTCTGTTAAGTGAATCAAATGTCTTGTATGCAGAAATACTTCCTGTGATAGATTCAAAATACAAAACATGTGTCTGAGTGCAGTCTGAAATGCTGAACTACTTGAGAGATTTTATGTGAAATGTTTTCAAATGAAAACTGGTCAGTGGTATTTTATTAAAAGAATCAATGAGCAGCTCCAGGAAACTTACCAATTCACCGATTGCTTTGAGAGAGGAGAGTTTATTGTTGGTGTGGTTATTTAATCAGACCCCACTATGGTGTCCTCTGGACTACTAGCTGTGCACGGTGGTAGCTACTTAACTAATTAATCAGAGACATTATTTGTTTAGTGAGGTGAAATGACCTGCTTTTGTCTTCATTAATCAGTGCATGGTTGAAATGTGTCTGGGAAACACAGCCTCCAGTTAGACAGGGCAAAAGGGGACAGCTACTATTAGTCAAATCTGATTATGACCACAGCCTGCCTCAGTGGTCATTAACATTAAGTGACCAACAATGCTTGGATGAAGTTAAGAGAGACTTTGATATTGTTCTGTATTCAGGGTATATGCAGGAGTCCTGAAGTCAAATTCAATACCTTTTAAGATTTTTAAGAAGACCTCTACAATATGTTTTAAGAACTCAACGAGCTGTGAGCAGTTACGTCAGGAACACACCTTGAACTTACTGTAAATTGATTTTGAGATCGCAAAACTAAACGGTCTTGTTTTGTGATAACTTCTATGGACCCCTGCATTAATACAACAGCATTCGCACAAACTTTTAGCATGCAAACTTTTTGGACAAATAGGCTATTCACATTGTAAGAAATAGTTACAATATATATTAGATTGTACAATGGCTATTAAGAAGTTTTAACACTTTTTAAAGGCCTTCATTTTTACTAAATTGACTTATTACCTTTAATACTTTTCAAAACCCTGCAGACACCCTGGTAGGTGTACATTGTGTCCTATTCCTGTGTGTTCATATGAGGGTGTTTTAACAGTGAGCCAGGAGATCCACTGATATTCAAGAAACGTAAGGATCAACTATCAACCTCATAATCAGGAGGAGAAAGAGGTAGCAGAATCAATGGTTAATATATGCCAGGTGTAGCAGCTATATGCTCAGTTACATTTCCTTCTGGTGATTATTTTAAAGTAAAACCAAAAGCTTGAAACACCAACTCCTCTAGTTTCAAGATGATCCAATATATTCAGATTTAAGTGCAATCTTCTTTTAATGTATTTTATAGTTTGCCTACGTATCAATATAATTTCCCCAAGAGGATCATTAAAGTGTCATCTAATACTCTGTAATTAAGCACATGGGAAAAAATAAACAGCCAACAGACCTAAAATTACTCTAAAAATCAATCACCAAATCCCAACCCTCTGCCCACACATAAACAAGCACCAGTGCTTATGAACACTTACAACTGGAATTTAAAAACAAACAGTCACACCATCTTGTCCTGCTGTATATGCTGTAAAGAAAAAAACAGAGCATGACTGCAATGGAAGAGAAGGGGAGCGGTGTGTGTGTGTGTGTGTGTGTCATAATTCTGCACGCTTATAAGCTTCTTCTATCATAGGGGAAGTACTCGCATCACTTTTTCATTCTCCATTTCCATCTTAAGAGAAAGTGCCAGTCCAGTTACTTACTAATACATATTATTAGAGATTTAGCAACCATGCTAAGGTTATCCAAAAAAAAAAAAAAAAAAATCCAGTGTTTGTAAAAGGGAAGATTGGGAAGATGTTGGTCCTTTTTCCTGCACAGGATGTAATTCACTGTAATGTTAGTCATGCAGTTTTATCTCTAAGGCTTCATTATGAACGCTGCACTGACTGAGTCCAGATTGCACTTTGGGGATGTGAAGCCATGTTGGGTGGAGACCTGGATCTTTGAGATCAGGCTGAAAAGTAAATCTTATAAAAAAAGGACACTAGTGACATCTGACAATCATCACTGGAGTTCACTCCCACCCACCTGCAGTATGGAGAGTCCATCTATATGTCTGTTTCTCATTTTTCATTTCCTTCCCATCTGTGGCTCAGAACTATGATCTAGACATATTTTCAAACCGTATACCCAAGGATTTGATTTATCAGATCATGATGCTCTGTGTCCATGTTTGGTCTAAAAAGTCTTTAAAATATCTCCTGTGATTGCAATGGTTTAAGTGTGTTGCTCATTTACTTAATCCCATTTTAAAGACTGGATATCTACAATACATTATGTAAAATTTTAATTAAAAAGTGAACTGCAACGCTTTTAACGTTTATGAATTTAACATCCATTTAAAATCCACCTTTCTGTAGCGACATACATAGCCTGTTTGTGAAAATGACTGCCCTCCCCTGTTTTTGTTCAGCTGCCAATCGGTCCTCTTTCCTGCCAGTGTGCATCTGCTGCATCTGATTACCACCTCCTCATCTTTTTTCCTGTGTTTACTACTTCCTCATCTTTGTCTCACAGATTTTCAGCCAGTTCCACTTCTGACAAGGAAACAGACATTCAGAGGAGGAGCTGTTTCTGATGAGTGAGCAGCACAAAAATCCTGATGAGAAAGATACAGACACAGGTTTCTGTATCTCTGTCTCTATCTTTTAGTAATTGCCTAACTGTGCTCCTCGCTTTGTCTACAGAGACAGAGCATGTGGTTGTGAAGAGCAGCAGAAAACAACCATTATGCTGCTGTTTTCTTTCTGCTCGGTCTAACTATTCCCTTCCTCTCCTCTGTGTGGATGCCAGTTCCTCAAAGCATATGTAGTGTAAATACCCTGTAGGTCTACATCACAGACTCCACACTCAGCTCTGCTTGTGTCCTCACAAACAGATGTGTTTTTTTATGTTGTGAGTGGTTGAGGGCAGGAAGGCTGGATAGGCTAGCATTTTAATCAACCCCAGTTTTGTTATATAAAAATTGTAATTATCTCAAAAAGGCCTACATACTAGGATTAGACTGATATGGCATTTGGCCTGTTTATCAGATCTGTATTGACCTATTATAAAAAATACATATAGACAATGGTTAGAGAGATATACAGAGGATGGTTTGGTGATGGACTGTTTGTGTTTATTACACTATTGTCTCAGAATTAATTAACTGATAAAAAACAAAAAAATTCTTTACACAGAATACTGACAGAAAATATCAGAAAACAAACACACACACAACCAGAAAACATCCTTCACATCACATTAACATCACTCACCCACACAGTTGTCACACAGGCTGCAGTGAGAGGCACGTGGCGGTCTGAAGATCTTGCAGGTGAAGCAATACTTCAGTTTGACTGTCTGGCCGTTGATAACCACCTCCTTGGTCCTGGGAGGCGGCCTGTAGCCCGTACTGCCATTAGCAACATCTGGCAAAAATAAAAAGGAGAGAAAAACAGGAGATACATAAGAATCTAAGTCAAACGACCTCACTACCACACTGTTTTCTCTGAGTTTCAGAGAAAACTACCATATATATACAGAGAGTCCCACATACAGTGCTATTGTGTGCATGTGAAATGGGTGATGCAGGTGTGTTAAGATTATTCCAGTGGCACAAAAACACAACAAATGCAATAAAAGTCAGGAGGAAAGGCTACAGTACAAAGTCAATCATTTCCACCGTATGAGGAAAATAACAGTCACTGGTAATTAGCTCAAACAGAGCGTAGGTCATGATAAATGTAATATACTGTATGATAAGGGAAAGACACTGGTTTCAACTCAACACTGAATGGCTGAAAATATATATATATTTTTTTGTAATCTACTTTTTATTAGTTTCAAAATTGAAAAATATTTTTAACAATTACAGTTATGTTACATGTTATAATCTCTTTACTTTATAACCTACTAAATGCTTTTTACTCTGTATTAAGTCAAACATCACTGTTTCTTTAACAACCTCTACTTTACATGCTGGACAAATAACACAGCCCAAATGACAGACAGCAGCACTCTATATGAAGGCCACAGGTTACTAATGCTTAGAAAATGTCTATTTGCAATGCAGTCTTGCTAGAGTACATGTCACGCTGCCTTCAAAACCTAAAAATGTCACAATCTACCACGATTTTCATGCTTTAATCATTATTTTTTTGGCACAGGGAAATGGAATTTGTAAAATCAGCAGCTTGAGACACTTCTAAAAAAGGTATATATTTTACATTTTTTTTATTTGTGAGATAAGCCAGTTCAGGTTGTCTGCTTTAATTTGTCTTGGGACTGATGAATCTCAAAAAGGCTATGGTACGGTGAAATCTTTACTGATCTGCAATTATCCTTATCCTATGATGAAAGGTAGGTGTCATGATATCAGTAGCTTAAAAGGCTTGAACATGGACAACCCACACAGCTGATTATTTTTAATTAGCCCCACCATTATAGCTCTTTTGCATGAGCTACACAGATTCTGCTGCTGTGTGTCAAACCAGAAAGAACCTTTTGTGCAGCTGATAAAACGCTACCCCCCTAAGACTAGTGGTCCTGTCTTCTGAATAAAATGAAGTCAGTGGTTATAGTTCTTAAAATTGCGATCCAGTCCAGGTAATGTTAACAACAGTCTGGAATTTAACGTGCACTTGACACCACCATCCTCACACTATAATACAGAAAAGAAAATGGTGGAGTAAGACAGCAGTGATGACAGGCTAAATGGTAAGGATAAGAGCGATGATAGTGATTTTCAAGCCATAAAAGGTAGAGCCTGTATCCTGTTATTGCTCCGTTCACTTTGAGCACTCTCACGCACCATGAGAGCAGGAGATTGTGTGTGTGGGAAGATCATTTTGAGATCATTTACACAGAAGCCCACTGCATTGCTAATAGAGTGGCTTATGTGTGTTATTTGGGGGGTGGGGGGGTAGAGAGAGCGAGAGACTTGTGTGGGTGTTTGACATTTCTTAAGGAGAGAAGAGGAAATGCAGCCAGTGAGTTCTGTTCTATTAAATTCGTCTCTCTTGTGATCACTGCCCAAAGTGAGCTCTCCCCTCCTCTATACTTCCTCTGTCCCTGCGCCCTCTCAGCAGACTCCACTGAGGGAGACAACCAATGAAGCGAGCGTGCAAACAATTCAGAGCACAATGCAGTTACCACAGTGTTAAGCAACAAGGAGATGTCCCATTGTTTAGTATTTTTTTTGTGCAGTAAAGTTTACAGTAACACTAGATCCTGTCATGTCAAATACAGAGCTACACCATGCCAACATGGCTTGAAAAGAGCATAAGGCAACAGTACAGGTTCGCTACAAATGAAGGCAGACATTTAGCAGCATCAGATCATCTTATTGAGCTAGCAACATTAGTAGTATTATTATAATTACCTGCAGGCTGGCCAAAGTAGATTCAACTCATTCTCTATAAAATGAATTTAATTTAAATGGTACAAGAGAATCACTCATGTCTTTATTGTAGAAAATAATTCTGAACACATGAAGTGGAAACAATCAAAGCAACACTAAAGCATATATATATACTACCATTTATAATATCATTAAAATATGTCTGGTAATATTATTGTTCGTTCTCAGGTGGACATAGACATCACAAGCTAATACCACCACAAAGTATGTTAAGCACTGTAATCTTCCCATAGGTAGAAGTCATAACTGGGTTATTGAACCATATTGCATTATACTGTGCACATGTTGCTGTTCGTGTTGAATTCTTTCAACTCCATGAAGCATGCAGTTGTATGTGGTTTGATATAGTGTAATTTCAGCATTTACATCATAATACTATAGCTTTTTCCCCCACTGGTTAATGTTTTAAAAGGTTAAGATCGTATTTCTCACTTGTATAGAGAATGCTCATCTTGCCTCAAAAATAAGAGTAATTCAATTGAATGAAATTTACATGAAGAGTAAGTAATATGTTTATGTACACACAACAACGATAAAAACAATTTACAGCCAGTCTTTCGTACTTGACTCGAAATTCAAGTATAGCCATACAATGTCCTGTAAATCAGATGTGGTCACACCTTAAGTACAGTCCAACCAGCCCATCAACATTCACTACACTTGTTCACAGATGCCTGCAGTAAAGTAGAGGGTGGGGGGGTGTCAAAGTAGATTTTCTGCTGAACAAAGCCGTTTGTACATTTAGCCATCCTGGCAGCCAAAGCTTAGCCTTACACCAGCGGCTAGTGGGAGATCCCTCAGAGAGATAGGCCAAGCCTAAGTGCTGGGGGCTAGAAAATAAGGCCAGGTAACAGAACACAAACAGATACACACACCCTCCGTACCCACACACACCCTCAGGCACAAAGTTAAATGAGGGTTCAATGTCAGCCAAACTGCACTAGGCGTTGCCTGGTGAGGTATAAAGGGAATCTAATTGCTATCCTACTGTGTATGTGGAGGAGAGAAAACTGGAGTTTTTACCTTGGCAGATGGAAAAGAGGACTGGAATATAGTACAATGATGATGGCTAACTGACCTCAGCCTTAATGATGAGATTGAAGACCACAACCAGAGAGACACAAGCAAGTTCTGTTCGGTCAAGCAGCCTTGTACACTTATAGCCAACTGGATAAAAAACAGTTTCATACTTATCATACATAATATATAACATATGGTCATGTGATGTCTCATGAAAAGCCAAAGTGAAAAGCAGAAGGTGAGTTGTTTTGAGTTGTGCTGGATGATTTGGCAGGCAGAGGTGATCAGTAAGTGAAGCCTAATATTGCAGTTTCCAATACAAATAGAAAAAGGCATTGTGATGTAGATTAGGGTTTGGAGTGAAGTCACTTCATATTGATGTCACTGCAATTTTTCAGAACAATGACCGAGTGAAGATTAACTGATCAATCAAGGCTAATCATGGCTAAAGACGCAGCTTTCTATATTGAATATTAAATCTAACCATAGTGCCTAACAGTAGTCTGTCTAGAAAAATCATTGTTACTCAACAGGTTATATCTCTTCTCTGACAAAGCTATTGTATGTGGATAATTATCAAAAGTGTTTTTGATAAGTGCTGAAGAGCAGGAAGAAGGTGTGAGACACGGACCAGCCATGAATAAATCTCCCAGCTTGCAAAGATGTTTATTATAAAATGATCAATCATCATCTGCCCTATAATAGCAAATGGTATTGTGTGCAGTGTCCTGCTGTTGTTGGAAGCCAGACATGAGGCAGGGTGGTAAAGAAGTGTGTAGGAGAACAGTGTTTACAGCTAAATAGAAGCAGACAGATAATTCTGTCTGCTGTTGATTTCTTTAAAGTAAATCATACCAGTTATAAAAAAAATAATTAAACCAACTCTGGTTGCTGACTTCATCAAGTGCAAAAAACATCATTACATTAGAGGAAGTTACTCTGGAGTTGAGCGACATTCAACTTGTGCAGCTTAAGTGATGTTAACAGAGCAAAATACTGGAAGAAGCAGAGGAATTTCCTGTTCGATCTTGAAAAGTTACACCTGTCAGTTCAAACGACAGTCAATCTTTTTCAAGATAAAACAATTTTTTTATAAAAAGGCGCTTGAGGAGCAGCATGGTAAATGAAAAAAAATAATAATTTGGTTATACCGATCTATTTAAAGCAGTAGAGCTTCAGCCCAGGACAGATAAGGTATTTCAAAATATTTGGTACAATGCAAAGCTTTCTGGATGCCTTTTAAATAGATATAATTTTCTGCTGAGCATCATTTCAGATGTGGCCACATCACAAAACAGGAGAATTATTATAGGCCTACAATGTGAGCAAAACACTGCACTGTTTTCAATTTTCTTCTAGTCTGTGCTTTTCCACTGTTACTGTGAAGTAGGCTGAAGTTATGTAAATGTCCCAATTTCTTCAAAACAAATTTTGACTAGCTGTGTAGATTTTGCAACTGTTTTTATTAAGTCAAACATATACTTTGGCCTATAAAATCCAACACAGTATAAAATATGTGGAGCAGTCTGCATGGGACCAGTGTTACGAGCAGCCACCACTGACTCTAAGGCAAGTAACAGAATCAAAACACAAAACTTGCAGTATGAAAGCAAAGTGAATCGTCAAAGTGACGATCAGGAGATGGTGAATGGTGGATATAAACAATGTGAAATCTCATGATAAACTGTGCCACTTTTAATTGTTAAATCTACTACAGGGATTTATTCTGTGGTACCCAGACCAAGGCAACCTTAAGCTGAATGTCTTGCCATGTCACTCTGAGTTGAACTGAAAAAGGCCTTTGCCAAGACTGTGAGGACTCACTAGTCTGGATACAGAGATGTGACATCTCTCTGAGTGAAGGATTATAGTCAGGAAGAAGGCCTGGTCAGGTGTTGGATGAAGCTAGAATATGAGAGCAGCGCCAGGGACACACAGCTGCTGCTTCACCCTGGACTTCTCACTGGTTAATGAAGCCTGATGAGATCCACAGGGAGACAGAAAGACACACAGCGATAGCCTATTGAAACACTATTTCTATAGTTATTAGTCATATATTAATGCCTTTATTATTACCTAAAATGACCCATGTATTAGAGCATACATATAGATTCTTTCAGCTGAAGTGCATTAAGCTGAAAGAGAGAGAAACAGAGGAAGCATAATGGATGGAACAAGAGAGTGAATGATCAGCATATTATATCATCCTGGTGAATCCAGGTCAGTCTAATTTCGCAACAAGTTTGTTTTCTTTTCTTGTTGTTGTTAGTTCTATTCATATACATTTCTCAATTTCTGCCCCCTGTAGCTCCATCATCCACTCACATAATTTCTTTATCTGTTGTCTTTTCACATCTGTCACTGAAAGCCTGGGGACTAGTCCAGAACGAAGGAACGAAAGAATGTAATTTTACCTTCAGAGTATAAAATGACTCTTTAGAGCACACATGATCAAAATTTCATAAATAGCAGATTGCAGGAGAAGATTTAATTTGTAAAGAGTGTTTATAAACCTAAGACTATGTTACATAACACTGTCCTGGATGTTGGGGGTTTTGCGAACAGATGCTAAATGAAGAAAGCTTCACTTCAGCAGGGAAATCAAAGATACAATTTCATATTAGTGAGCGCAAGCAACAGCCGGCACTTATACCTTTTACTGACCTGGGAGAATAAAACACAACAGCAAGATTAAGTTTCTTCTGCAAATGTTTAACATAATTCAGCTTATCTAAATTCAGTCATCTACTCACACCTTCTATGATACCTTCTTTCAAGCAGTTTCCATCTGTCTCTGTGTCATGTTGAACAGTGCCAGGCTCTTCCTCCCTTGCTGACATGCCCCCTTGTCAGTCATAATAAGGGAGGGCAGGCTGAGGTCCATGTACCAGCATTTCACAAATGCAGAAGTTGAGATGTCAAGTGGCTTAGTAATAGAGTCTCTTTCCGCTTGCTGCACACCTTTTACTTATTATGCAGCCAATAACAATGAAGTCAAACATGAATGTGACCTCAGGTGGTTAGCCACACTGAGAGGGGAGAGAGGAGGGAGGAGGAAGGAGGCCAGTCACAGTAATGATTTAAGCACCAGCAGGAATTATGATTGGGCTGTCATTCAAAACAAGGTTTTAATTATTTACAGTACAGACATCACAGCAGTGTGTCAATCGACAAAATATTATTATGCCGAGGGCAAAAACATGAGTTACGCAGACCATGCTTCTGATGTACCTGGTCAATGTGAGGTTATCTCTGGACTACATCAGTGTATTTTGCCTGATTTATTTCACTTTTTAATTTCTAGAGTTGGAGCCCAGCTGCAGGTCAGAATTAATACAGCCCTGTGAACTGCACTCTCTATGATGATTTAAATTGGTGCCAGCTTTTTAATCTTTAGTGGCATTTAACAGTGCAATGGTCAGCATTTAAGGGACATTAATGCCAAGATGGAAATAAGTAGCCACCTCTAACATCTTTTCTTGATCAGGACATGGCTGTTAATCAAAAGGGCCTTAGTTTATTCATGGTACAGTGTCAAATTTGCCTCCAGCCAAAGCAAATTCAAAACTACAAGCAGATATACAAGGTGTTAAAGCAAACAAGCATGTGTGCGGAGTCTTATCATTGCAGAGAGTGGAAGCTGTATCTAATGTGATTAAAGCTAGTGCTCATCGTAGAGAATGGCTCGAGCCAGTCTCTCTGCCTCTTTCTCATAATGGGCTGTGTGCCATTTCAATGCACTTCAACAATAATGATAAACACAAAGTAACTGAGTATTATGTGGGTCTGGTGGTGAAGAGCACAGAAGTATGTTTAATTGCTTTGCACCTAAAAAGATAAAGGAATAAAATTTGAGCATAAAAGAAAGAAAGACCATGTGACTAGATAACCTCTGGTTAAAACTTAATGTTTGGTTTGTAACTTTGATAAGTGCATGACCCTGGTGCCTCCACAATGCCTCTGTTGTCTGCCAGGCTGCCATTGCAAGAGGAGTGGAAATATATTTGAAATGAAAAATCAAGACAGGCTAATTGATGGCAACAGAAAGGAGAAAAAACTTATAATTAAGCAGAAAAAATAATACAAATTATATTCAATTGTGTAATATCAGCATTTTATAATGATTCCAACAGCAGATTTTACACTTCCACCAAGATTTTCAATGCCCACATTTACACAGTATCATCCAATCGGCCAATCAAGTATCTGTGATTATATCAGCAGCAGGGTGTCCAGCTTTTGTCCCCTCAGCAAGGCTCAATATCTGTACAAAGACTACACTTCACTCAATATTCAGTTTATTATGACGTTACACACTTTGGCGGAGTAGAAAGAGTCAGGGAACATTACCAACGGTGGTGGGGTGCCAACAATAAAGCATAAGTCAAAAGCGAAGAATAAGGCAGGTGGAACTCCTAGCACAGATGAGTTTGTTCATCAAACATTGCAAATACAACATCTTTTTTTAGCGCCTAATACCCTGTGAGGTTCATCATACTTCTACAATGCCACAGTTTTCATGCCATACATATTAAGACATGGAAATATTCCTGGCTTTACTTAGCATGCGTTCAGTTTCTATTCAGACATACCACCAAGAAAAAAGAAAGCACTGATGTCCTCACCTTCAAACACCCATACTGGATGCTCCTGCAGTCATGAAAAGCCTAAATGTCATTGCATCCTCTACTGATGTGCCCGTCCTCCCTCCAGCAGCTCGTGCTCTAAGCCTTCCAAAATCTATTTCCTCTGCTGGCCTTGAGTCTAGCTGGCAGCTTTGGAAAAAACTGTGAAGCTGTCCTGACATTCAGCAGCTAGCTCGGACCATATTAGGTGGAAGGAAGGAAACAGGCAGTTCTGACCATCTTTCACTCTGATTAGTGCTTTAGAGAGTCTTTTGGATTTGGCATGTGGTAGCTGAACTGATGCCAGCCTGTCTAGTCCTGACATATTGGGCAGGCAGGCAGACATGCATAGACATCAAACGTGGCGCACTGAAGAGACATCAACTCTTGTCTCCATTTCAAGCAGGGATAAACAACAAGCTGTGCTACCTTTCTTGACTTCCCACTCTTTCACCAATCCATCATAGGTGCACATGGCATTTCTGCTGCATTAAGAGTACACTGAAGAGTGACAAGATACTGAGAATGAAGATGACATATACAGTGTTATCTCTCATCTGTTTTTCCATATATTTTCACCTGTGCAAACATGCCACATTTGATTTTGTTTGAGGTGGGCTATACTTCAGGCCACCCACCCCAACCTCGTTTTCACAGACTAAAGGCTGAAGCATTTGGCAGACAGCAGAGATATCTGCTCGCAATGATGACAGCAGAGGCCTAGCTATCAGCTTTCCCTCCTGAAGTACAGGGAGGATGAGAGACCTTAATGTCTCATATTGTACTAACATTATTTCCTCTGTTGTTTGGTCAACAGATCAATAAGACTGGTGTTGAACTTGAGCCTTGTAGCACTTGGACTTGAAAACATCATTACCTATTTATGAGCCTGCTGGTGAATTACAAAACTCCTTGGGCTACTGGTGACCAACGTAATCAATCATTTTTGTTTTAATTAAGATAGCTACATGCATACACAGATTACAGAAGCACAAGATGGCTGAAAAATATAGTCAAGTGTTAGTTTGTTATTAGCAGCACTCAATAAATGTTAGTTATACCTTCTAATTAGGATTTTTATGGAAATTCTTATAAGAGGTGAATGGATGGTACTTAGATAAATGATGTAAGCAAGTGCTGTATGTCAAATTGCAAATCAAATAGAACAGCAGCTGAGCATATGAGAAACAAAGCATGAAAGTGGTTAAGAGCCATTACATTATGGCTTTGCTGACGTGTATAAAGGTTAAGTATATCAGCTGCTTTCTTAGTATCAGCGTCTGCACAGTTACATAAGGACATATTGACCTAAAAAAAAAAAAAAAAAAAGTTGTATTGGTTAGAAGAGGAAATAAAAAAAATTAAGAAATGAATCCAGTCATAAGTAAAAGAATTGGAAACAGGGAAGAGAAACGAAGAGCACTGGCATGAGAATGCATGTACAAACACACACTCACATACTGAATACATAAAAGAATAAACATGAGGAATGAAAGCAGACATTGTAAACTATTTCACAACTTCAGAAGGCATTTTAATCACTGCTTCAAGACAGATGTGCAAGAAGCAAATACAAGTGGTAAAAACAGAGTGAGGCAGAGAGACATAGAAAGAGACAGGCATTAAATGTTTTCTCCTGGAGGTCATTGTGAGGCTGGTTGGTACTGGGGCTTGGGATGGGGTAAGATGATCAAGCTAAGAATTTACAGATGTGCTACTAATATCTTGCGTGCCAAGGTGCCACGCCACGACTAGAACCAAACAGCAGAGTAATGCACAGGTCTGGACAAAGCAACCAGAAAATGGAAGCAAAGGATGAAGGGTGTTTGACAATTTGGAAATACAGAGCAATGGGGTGTGTTTGTAGAGAGACTACTATATAAAGACTGATAGAGACTGACAGAAAGAAAGAGAAAGCAGGAAGAAACAGCAGCAGAGCACAGTAGGCAACTCAATGAAGAGAATGCATTTTAACAAAGATTTTGTACTTTTTTGCCGGATGTGGGAAAAGGCAGCGACCTTTACCTCTCAGTATCTTAAATCTTACATTCCTCGCTGAAGGATACAAACTACCTGAAGTATTTATGTGCATTTGTGTGTGTGTGTGTGTGTGTGTGTGTGTGTGTGTGTGTGTGTGTGTATAAAATCCTTCTGCTATTACAAGTCAGGTTCTTTCAAATGGAAGATAATGGTAGCCATAATGGCACCATCACTAAAGCAGTCTATTAGTCTCCTGGCAGCATCACAAATGCCATGGGATGTGGACGTTTCAGGGAAACACTACCAAGATCTAGGGGCATTGCAACCATTAGAGCTATTCTACAATTCAAACAGTCCTCACCTAATCAATCTAAACATTCATCTAAACATTTCCTTGAAACAGAATATTATGGTGAACACTCCCAAATTGTTGTGGCCATGCAATTACACAATTACACAAGTAGTTTGTGAGAAGAATGTTACTATAACAAACACAAATGAGAGCCAAAACAGCAAAAAAAATTTAAAAAACCATGTTGTAGCCTAATCCTATTATTTCACCACCCATGCACACAAAGATTTGGGTACAGGCAATCAATATGACAACAATCATTTGTCTGTCAACGAGAGATTCCAGTTTAGAAACAGCCAATAGCTGTACTTGCAAATGTACAGAACAAAAGCTAATTGGAATGAACTGATGGTAGAGAGTGGGGGCAGGGTGGTATTTGGGTCAACAATGTTCATATTTTCAGCCTTTAATTTGTTTACCCTCTGAAGAAAATGCTTGCCAATACAACATGGTACTCATGCATGGTGCTGTTTCAGCCCATTGCTCGAAGCTCTCTGTGCTTTACCTTCCCTCCAAAAGCTTTTAAGTCTCCTAATGAGATTAATTAAGCCAGTCCAGAGTTTGTTTAATGAGGCCCCAGTGGCCTGAAGCACGGAAAGGACCAAAGCTTGGAAACAGAAGCAACACATTCCAAATAAAAGGACCAAAACTTTAAAGGAGGCTTTAAAAAGAGGGTTTAGAAAGTTAAACCTTGGAGTAAAGTGGTGATAATCCATTTAGCTACAGGGCAGCAGGACACTATTGGGGACTGGTGAGTCAGTCCTACAACTTACTGGTGAATAACTAAACCGCATCTATTACCACTGTAAATTTCAGCATGAAGTGCCTTTGAGCATGAGTCTCCCTACCTCTTCTGAAAGGGTCCTCGTGTAGCTGATTGAACATCTTTATGTTGGACCCATACAATTTCCCAACATGTAAATGAATTTAGTTGCTTTGGCACTGCCTTTTACAATGGCTTTGATGTTTCAAGTTAACAGGCACAACTTTGATATGCAACACCTGTCCATTATCCATGGGTTCTGTGTAATTTGTACAGAAAAGTAAGCCTTGAATGGCTGATCATCCTTCTGAAATTCCATCAGTGATAACACAATCGATAAAAAAAACTATAGATTTCTTTAAAGCAGTGTAATATAAAGTAAACAAAGCGAGAGCTGTGAGTTTCCTGAACAGACTGAATCCACATCACAAACTGCAGTCTTGGCTGATTCTGACTCATGGCGAGATACCGTCAGTACTGTGATGCTGGTAATTCAGTTACTCCATATCAAGTGGTTCCTAATGCACCAACAGTTTTACCTTTCACATCATAAATTAGATTCTGAAGTTATCAAAATGCAATTTATGCATCAGGTAATACATCAAATGGGGGCCCTTGGATAAGTTGGAGCAAAATAAACAGATCAAAGGCCATTTGGTCAATACTTCACCTCAGCCTAAATGTAGAGTGCCTTTAAAGTCAGTGGAAGTTTGATCCCCATTTCTTTGGCTATACAGACAAACTCCAGACACATCAACCAGATAATCTGGCATTTTGTATGGGAGGTTGTAAAAACACAGAAGCTATTCTGGATCAGTACCATGCAGAGAGGCTTACTCAGAGAAAATACAATATCTAAGATAGTCATAACATAAACTCAGACAGGGAGAGAGGAAGAGAAATGGATGAATGGGGGGATTTAAAAGACCCTTCTTTGACCTGCTTAAAAAAGGAACAACTCAATATGGTTTAGTGGCTGGTCAAGGAATATATTTTAAATCTAAAATCATTTAGTTTGAGTGCAGTCTTACCTATTTGCCTCTCAAGATCAGCTGCTTCATCTGGGGTGGCCCTGGGCAGCACCCCTGGGTCACTGAAGCTGGTTCTCAGCAGTGTCCCCAGTACAAACAGAAACAGCACACCTCCTATGACTGGGATGGCCGGGGTCAACTGCACCGCCAGGAACCGACAGCTGGTAGGGCAGGAAGAGATGGAGAGAAAAAGATAAATAAGCAACAAAAACTGTGGTTCTGTCAGACTGGACATGCCTATCTGAGTGCTCAAAACCTGGACTTTTAAATAGTCTTTGGGGATTACTGGACAAACATCACCTGATGGCTTGAGGGGCACATGTCTGTCTACTCACATACAAACTGTTCTTCTTAATATAAACATTAGTACACAACACTGAGCCTGCGCAAACAACACTGTGTGGCAGTTGACACAAGCCCTCAAGTTTAGGAAGTGGTAATACCGGCGAATTGTTGCTTAATGACCAGTAAGTGTACATATCTCGTTAACAGACAAACAAACGCACACATGAGGCTCTGTAATCTGTGTTGTAATCTGTTCAAATGAAACAATTTATCATAATCCCATTAAACAGCCAACAGTGCAGATGGTTATTACAGTAATCACATTTACTCCAATAGAGGTGGGGCACAGGCTGCCACATCCCATTTTATTTGCAAGTCTGTGGTCAATTCGATTGGATTTGGGGTCAGCAAAGAGGTTCCATTCCAGACAAGGGAAACTAAAGGAACATGTGGTTCCCATATGTTTTGAGGGATGTTGTTGAGAAATGCAGAACAGTACTGCGACTTGAGCCAAGGTTTTCAATAAAATCTCTGTTTATACAAAGACTCTTGTTCATCTGTTTATCTATTTAAATAAATGTCTCAAAAGGAAACATCTGTAGTCTGGGTCTGTAAATCACACCTTTTAGTATCAGTTCTTTATTATTTACTGAAAACACATCCTATCAATTGCTTTTTATCAACTGACTTTAATTGGAGAGATTTTAGAGTTTAAAAAAATACAAAAACCATACATGAATTAATTCCCAAAATGGCTCATTTTAGTGCAGGTACAGGTGATTTGTTTATTCTATGCTCTATATTACTGGCTCTAACAGGGGAGGCACATTTGTTATGAATGGATCACTGATGAACAAAAATACTGATTTTTATTTTAAAATCAATGCAGACATGCAACTGCTGCGGATTATTAACAAACTGAGGATGTTTAAGTGACACTGATGGCTATAGTAGCCATAAGCAACAGTGCTCAACCAGGGTGTTTTTCAAAGAGGTTACATAATTTACAGACCTCATGTCTAACTGTACAGCCCTACTTTGAATTAATCAAAGCACTATTATTTAATTTATTTTTGAATAAAATGTGCAACACATTCTTGTTGGATATTATAATACATCACAGCTTTCAGATGGTAACACCTTGGGAGGGCAGTTACATCCGCTGATCTATGCCAACACCAGTTAATCTAATAAACCAAGCCAAACTATATTTAGGTTTGCCATGCTGGGCTCCACCAATGATAGAGGAGCAGGAGGCTGTGAATATGGACATACAGAATTGCTAACTGGACTTGCACATACTCTGTGCTTTCATGTGAACTGCTGGAGATGCCTACCCCTCAGCCAGGGGGAAAGGTCAGCCAACACGACACCTTCGCAAAGACCACAAAACCTGCAAATTTCTAATTTTATAAACACCAGTGGCTGGCATTATGCCATATTCCCAAGTAAGGTGCAACTTGCCTGTGAGCTGAGTAAGCCAGTTCAAAAAAAGATGCGCCCAATACTTGTGACTCTTTGACGAACAACGTTTGAGCTGTGACACCCCATCTGAGTGGACACTGACCAGTCCTGCTGCTCTCTACATCTGGAGTGAGCCTGAACTAAGCAAAAAACACACCGGGTTGTCTGGGACATCAGCAGGGGGCTCCACGCAAGACAACACTGCACAGCACAAACATTTCTCCAGTTCAACACTTGCCTGGAGTTTCCATGGTCATCATTCTGAACACTGACTGCGTCCATGTACAATATACACAACTTAGACATTTGCTAAGAGGACATTCATTTCATAGCCCTCAGTGCTTTGTGATTCTCCGCCAGCCTCAGGCAGCTGAACTGGGCAGGGAGGAGACACACCATCCAGCACTGAGTCTTGAGATTGTAATCTAATACAGGGCATATTCCTATCACTGGCTAGGATGGTGCTGCAGACAATCTTTCTGCTTATAATCTTCCAAATCTGACTGCCACTGTTTAAACAGAAAACTGCTCTGTTGCTCCTGCATAGCAAAATACTTTCATAGTAAACACAACCAGTACAAGTTGTACAAATCTGCTGCACTGCACCTTGTCTTTAATACTGCTCTAAATATAATATTAGGCTATATGATGTCATATGATTACTTATGCAAACATAATGCATGTCTTGGTAATACAAGGGAAAATAGGCATTGGGCATCTTTTTTGGCCAATAACTCTTCAATTCATAAGCTGAATCAACATCCAGAGAGGAAACAAGCAACAAAAGAATGCCTGCAGATTTCTGATCATTTAGGCAGTGCTGAGAGGACAATTCCTTAAGAAATGCTGAAGAGAGATGACTACTCCAGTCATGCAGAGAGAGAGCTCAGTTCTTTGTTTCTTGTCTGGGGGCTTAAAATGCTTGAAAAATGTAACATCATCAGCACATAGCAAACACAACCCACCCAGCTGTTAGCTAGCTAAGTTAAATACAAATATCCACATTACAACCTGCATGATTTCAAGTTTCTCTTTCAAGTCCTTCTCTGTATCCACAAAGCGAAGATCTAAAGAGAAACAGACATTAACCAATCAACATCTACAGCAAAGTATATTATTCTATGTAAAATAATTCTTATTCTTATTGTTGTACCTATTACAATTAATTATGAAGAGCTGACAGCTGAGTACCTAGCTTCATTTTACAAATTCATGGAAGATTTTTAATAATTAATAACAAAACTAGTAGCAAGTATCAATAGTCTGCAGCTTGCCACTGTCTGTCTGCATTTGCCCCTGAAAAAAAAAAAAAAATGTATGTCTAATGTCATTACGCGCCATCTTTTCATCTACCAACTGAATCTATTCTCTATTGTGTCTGTTAATTGTCTTAATCTCATCTATTAATGAATCCATCAATTAGAGGTGTTAATGGAAAATCACTACAGTTGTAAAAGAAATCTGTAACAACAAGCCCAAAGCCAAGATTTGAATGGTTTCAAGTAATCAATGAGAAAGTCAAGCTCCCCACTGAAAAGTCAAATATTAACAAAGGTCATTTAGAGCCACAAAGCCACAGAATCGTATGAACACACTGTGTGTTCTCTCTTTCTGCAGGGAGTACCTGAACATGCCATTTTGTGCACTCTTCCATAAAAATATTACTATATTACAAAAATTGTCATCTGGCAAGTGGTGATGGAGATGGCTGAGAGCAGCACAAACCGCTGCCTCTGTCCTCAAAAGCCTTGTCTCAATGTGTCGGACATTGGGAACCTAATGAAAAGGCAGTCATGTGTGATAGAAAGTGGCAGGTCGGTAGAAACGGACAGAGATTAAACACTGAAACCATTAGAGAGCCTGCCTGTCCTACAGACGTGGATCAATAGAGATACGTGGACGAGCTGCAGGTAGGCAACAACTTGCCTGGTTTAAATTCCCCCTGAAGACAATGTCCCGGAAATCAATTTTTATCAGTCACTGAACATGAACGGTAAAGACCGTGAACAATTTTTCAACAGCCATCTTTTCTGTTAAGGACAGTAAAGAGTGGACATCAACAAGGAAGTGGACATTTCTAAAGTTACACCTTCATTTCCCTTTTAGTTTGATACCAAATTTTATATTTAACTGGGACTTTAGGGGCTTTGTTGCCATGGAAACAGACAGTATCCAATGTCAGACATGGTAAATTTCGAAAGGGAATGTGGTTACCCTGGAAACAGCCACATGAGTGAGCTGAAGCCTCCAAGGAAGAAAAAAAGAAACAAAGACACTCAACAAGATATAGGTAGTATGATACCATTTATTACAATCCTTTAAATGTCGCAACAAACCAAATGGGTGATGAGGATGAAGGCTGAATTATGGTTTGATTTGATGCAGAAATACAGTGACCACACTGACCACTGAAGAAATCTGAGTGGAGGACTCTGGTACTCAGATATGTTATATTCTAGGCATAGTTCTACATTTCTTAAGTTTTAGCCTCCAGGACAGTAAATACATGGACTGGGACATAGGTTCTGTACCATCCTCAACACACACTGTATATTAAACCTGCACACATTTATATGGCAAACATAACTTGGGGTCAATCCTTCTCGCCTAGTCAAAAGTTGGAGTATATATTGATTTTCCAGGGTTGTTTTTACTACTTCAAATGGCTAAAATCTTATTTCATTTTTCATATTAATTTCAATATTTCCTTATTTCGTAAAGCTGTGTGCAGTGCATTGATGCACTCAGCCTCTCCTTGCCTCCCTCTCTCACAAACACATTGACAATGGACCTGTCTGTCAGTCAGACTGGTCATCAGGAGCACCAGGAGAATTCCTGGCACGAGTAAACAGCCAAAAAAATCTGCGACATTTTTACCATCCCCGTCTTTGCCGGCCATCTCTGTGTGCCTCACATTTGGGGTGCACATGTAGGCTTGCTGCGAACATGTGCTGGAACTTGGCTCCCTTGCCAATCACAATTTGTAATCAGCTCTCGCCGACTTGGGTATTTGCTTTACACAAAGTGAAGCAGCAATGGAGCTGTACATGCGGTTCAGTTATTAATTCAAATCTATATAAATCATATACAGTATGACCACCATGCCCTGAGCAGCCAACACACAGACTACAATACAGAGAAGTTTGAAAAGTCAAGTCTATCATTGCTTCACATGGGATCATCTGAAATAAACTAAACCAAACATTCTGTATATATATCTATCAGAATCATTTTTGCCAAAACTTTTTTTTTTTTTTGTTTTACAAACAACTGAAAACACACTGGAGCAACAGGCCAACAAAAACAGTCTTGTTGGTCAATCAAAGCTGAACTGAAACTGTATATCACTATGGCAAGTGTAAGACAAAACACTGACCAAGGTCTGGGATGACTGCTCTTTGACAGTTTGTACTAATAACTACTAGAGATAGGTACCCATTTATAAAAATGGAAAAGCTTGACTGTCAACGTCTGTGTAAATTAGTGAGTGCTGATGGCAGTGCAATAAAGCTTTGATAGTTAATTCCTGAGGCAAACAACATTAACTCAGCTGGGAGTTAATGCATCTTCAAGAGATATTGGTACATGTCAATGTAGGGCAAAGAGTAGCATAACACACTGTTGAGTAATGACTTTAACCACAGGATGATGGTTACAAGCATTCTGATAGCAGTAAGCAGCAGCATGACGCATTTGGTCTCAGACCGCACTGTATCTTATGTTTGAAAATCATGAAATATTGCAAACCTACTACTTAAAACAAGTTAATTCATACACAATCCAGTAAGAAAAAAAAATATGAACTCCACTCTCTTTCCCTAAACCAACAGACACACAAAACACTCAAAAAGGGTCAAAGATCACAAAGACAGGTGAGAGATGCTAGTTTAGACTCGGGTTGAATGCCTCTTAGACAAGCCTACTTAAACATTAAGCTTCATGCTGAGCAGGAAGGACTACAGTTCTCAAACAGGACAGGAGAGAGC
Organism: Trachinotus anak; assembly: GCF_046630095.1. Lineage (NCBI taxonomy): Eukaryota > Metazoa > Chordata > Actinopteri > Carangiformes > Carangidae > Trachinotus > Trachinotus anak. The sequence continues at coordinate 1,168,243 of NW_027273866.1, read as the reverse complement.
AAAGCAAAAGTCAATCAATGTTTAGGATGGGCACTGTCTCATAAAACCGATCTGTACAAGCATCCACTCAATCACGTCTCTGAAGTTCAGGTCTAATACCAACCTTGACAGTTAATATAATAAACCAGAAAAGAGTGTATTTTTCATTCCAGTTTCCTATTTGTTCTTACATACTTACAGCAAATAGCATGTCAATCAGAAAAAAGCATGTAATTATCTAAATTCATAGACTTCTGGTATAAATTCAACATATGTAATTTATATGCAAGCTATTGTCATGACATAGAAATAACATACAATGTGTTAGTAGTATCACTCTGGTAAATCTGATATTATAGCTCTTTTTCAGCAAGTGTCCTCTGAGCACCAGTGGGACGTGTTGATTACTTCCACAGAATACTAAAGGTAAATCTTTCTACCTCAATAGGGTCTCGCAAGGTTTCCCAATTCATTTGCCTCTCATAGAGTGTGCTAATCTCAACAATAATCCAATCCAGATTACCGTTATCACATTTCCCTCTAAATCCTCTTATGGTGCCAACCAGTTTTTCAAAACTCAGCTGGGAGTTAAGCTTCAGGGACTTTCATCTCTGCTTGATGCAACCATGTGACTGTTTGCTTCACCCGGCACTGTTCACTGGGTGTCCTTTCAGCGTCACCTGAGATAAACCGTACCCTCGTTTATTTTCTTCTTCAGCCATACAGCTTTGAAGGCAATCAATATGCTGTGATCTATAAAAAAAAAGTCTGTCAAGCATAGGTCATCCATTCTCCAGCACACACAGTATCTGGGCCTGTAATTCTCCTCAGTACATTCTTGTGAAGAGGTGTAGTTTACCCAGAGATATAACTCAACACTGACGCAGCAGCAAAGATGTAGATATGTTTAAAATGTGCTTAAGGTTGTGTTAAAATGCATTTGAAGCACTTGGCTTTGTGGCCTTTCATTCTAAATTCTCATTACTCATCTGGGCTACATGGATACGAGGCTTTGTCAGCTTTGCCTTTTATTACATTTTGATTGCTTTAGATGGCAGGCAAGGGCAGAGAATGAACCCCCTCTGAGCTGTAGGCCAAGTCATTTGTCAATGAAACGACTCAACACGACATGCTTTTGCAAATGGTTACGTTTTCGCCCGGACTACTTCATGGAATCACAATTTCCTTCCACCTTTCAGACAGATGTCAGTAGTGCACAACACAGTCTCAGAGGACTGCAGTGGTTCATGTATGCATGTGAGAAGCCTCCAAATTCAGAAGCACAGCCTTCCAACCAACACGTGCCATGCACTCAATTACCCCTGGCACAGGGAGTGAATGTGCTAGTACGGGAAAGCTGTGTGACAAACAGAGGGTGCAAGGTCGATTGAAGGCTTGGAGCTAGTCAGGGAGAGGAATCCCACTACAAAAAAGCAAACAGCTGGACATGATTCCTGGTTTCTGTGAGCCTAGGTGACAGCTCTGCCTCTTGCTTCTACAGCAGAACAGACAGCAGCAATAAAGTCTCTGACACAATGTTCTGTGAGGAATTAAAGTCACATCCAAAACATATTCACTTCTAAAATGACCTAGATCTGGCTAGCTGATATTTATACATGAGTAAACAGTCAAGTCTAACATGTCCATTGTCCATTGTCCTCGTTTACCCACCTAAATAAGGAGTACACTGTAGCAAAAATCAGAGCATTTCATGCTCTTATGTTGTCCTTATGTGTGAAAACTTCTCTTTCGCCTATTCAATTAAATGAAAGACTGTGAGATTAAATCAGGAATGGCAATGTATTTCAAATACTTTTCAGCTCGGCCTGAGAGGAATGCTTTTCTTGTCTTGGGAAACCATGTCTACCATGGGTGTGACTGTTCAAATTATGAGGACAAAGACTCTTTCGCAATAGTTTGCCTTATGAGACTCCAAAGCTTACTTTTTATTTTGTCCAAGCATACAGCAAACCCACTTGCTATTCTTCTGGAGTATGTGCTGAACTAACATGGTACAAGAAAGAAAGGGTCACCAATTCACTGATTTCACTGTATCAAATTTGTAACAACAGGAGAGCGAAAAGATGGCATGCTTGAGTGGGGTCTTGAGAGCTGCTGTACCCTCTGAATAAAGCAGGCATACAAAGCCTGGGGTATTTCATGGGGTTACAGGGTTGTCTTTCTATTCACAAGAAGAAATGACCAAACACCATTTGTAAGGAACTTGACCTCGGCCTACTGGTCCATTTTAAGTGTTGGTCACTTTATTAAAGCAGTGGACAAATATGATTGATATGATATGATCAACTTTAAGTGGTTTTGCTCCATTTCAATATCTGAGCAGGTTTCTTTCCAACAATTTGTATAGCATCTAAACAACAAGGATTGCCTGCTGGTGTGAATGGAGATATTAGGACACAGTTTATCACAAGACTAGACATCGGTTTGTGAGTTGATTTACATGACAACTGCTGACCCAGCATAAACACAGTTCTAATAAAACACAGAAGCACACATTGTGTAGATTACAAGTACTCAGGCCAGTCTTTGGTATGAACCAGTCTTTGGTCTGAACCAAAGACTTGGGTGGGGGGGGGGGGGGTTTACAACCTGCAGTGTTGCCAATATAGCACATTTGAAACTGACGAAACTTCTCAAGGAGGTGGAGGAGCCCGCACTGCAGTTGGCTTAATCTGTGCATTGTGAATACAAAGTGCTTTAGGTTCACTTTGCCCCTTTGCAATTGTACTTAAGCCCTGCTGTAGACAGATCACGTGCTATTGCCCTGGGACACTCGAAAAAAACATATAGACGGGACAATGGCCACTAGTTACGTCAACGAGACTGGTGGATGAAGAGCAGTTTGGTTCGAGGAAATAACCACTGTACAGATCTAGAATGAACACATCAAATGGCAACTGTCTTTTCTAGTCAAAGTAGGAACCCGTCTGTCTTGTTTATAAGCTACAACCCTCAGATGGCATTCATGACAGGATCACTATGGCTAACCTCGTGCCAAAGTGGCTCAAATTTTCTTCAATTGAAACCAGAGTTTCATTTTCTGCGACAACTTCCAATAAATCAGTTTTGTCATAGTATTTCTGGAAAAAAGGGGCTGGTTTTTATAAAAAAAAATGCAATTGCCACCCTTTTAGTTATTTTGCAATTATCTGCACTAATATTTAAAAACTACCAGGAAGCAGGAACTGTGACTGTTTAAAGAACTTGATGCATCGTAAACATCAACAGTAAACATCATTTCCAAATGTTTTAGAGCAAAGTTTCTTGCCAGGTAAATGTAATAGGTTTTTGAGCATTTCCGTTGTACTCCATGCAGACAGCAAGATTTTCCCTTGTGAATTAAGCCTGTCAGGCTGCACACATTCCAGAGCAGTGTGCTGTTCCCAACAAGCACCACAAATTAAATGGTTACAGGCTTTACTGACGGACATAAATTAGATGTGACTAAATGCGCAGGACACTTAAAGCAAAGCCCGACACATTTTTATACCACTCAAACAGGCTGCCTATACATTCCTGTATCAAGTAGGTGTGCTGCCCAGATCTCCTGATGGACTTAAGTTTTAGTCTTTTTTTTTACCCCGAAGAATAGCATTTCTTCAATGTAATGAGTGATCTGTACATGCAATGTCATCATTGCAAGATAAAAATTATGAACTTCAGTTCTGCAAGAAATAATACTGCAGGAAAAAACAGTAAATGAGGAATAATTAAAGTCTGGGTGAACTCAAACCTCCAACATGTTATCAAGGTAACAACCACCCTATACAATTCCTGTTGTATGGAAAACATTCAACAGTTTACAGTTGCTCACAGTGAAGCAGAGCATGTAATGCAAATATAAGGAAATTAAATAAATCCAGCCACTGAAAGCATCAGCATGAGTGGCACAGTTTTGTAGTGAATGGCAAGTATATTTATGCGAGCACTGTGTGTAGTAGACTTTTTTAATGTATTCTTTATCAATCAAATTCTAAACTCAACTTATCTGAATACTCCAATGTCTTTTTTTGGTCCAACCTTTAGACAAAACTCCAAATATATTCACTTTTCATATATGACACAGAAGATGAGCAAACATTTGAGAGAGATTGGTTTCTTGCTTAGAAATCGTCACAAATTTTCTGTTGATTGACTAATTGATTCAGCGGTGGTTCAGGAGGTAGAGTGGGTCATCCACAGTAAACGCTCTTTAGCATTTCAATCCCCTGCTCCTCCTGTCTATGTGTAAGTATTCTTGGGCAAGACATTGAACCCCAAATTGCTCCCAATGGTCAGGCCAGCACCTAGCTCACTGTCATCACTATGTGAGCATGTGTTCAAATGGGTGAATGAGAATTTGTAAAGCTCGTTAGATAAAAGCTCTATATAAACACAGCCATTTCATCTCTGCACTATGAAGGTCCTTCAGCAATCAGCGCCAACACACATGTAGCCACTATTCCCTGCATCATCTCACAACCCAGTTCTAATGACTGCTACATTACATTTTACAGTTGTGTCCACATAAAAATACAACTAAAACCAAAGTGTTTCGCCTTCTCTCTGCCCAAAACTGTAGTTCTTGAGATCGATTTTCACATCAAACAAAACAGCGTAACAGAACACCACTTCAAACATCTGTCTGAGTGAACTTTTACTAGGCATAAGGGAAAGCAGGCAACATGTGCAACTACAGCACACATGGACGTCTGGAGGGAGCCAGCAACAGAATAATAAACAGACCAAAATCTGCCGGTCACTAACAGGGTTTATTGTGCATGGCTGAGCACCCCTTAGACAGAGACAAAGAAAACAAGCAAAAAAAATATGGAGATGTAGAAAGGTCTCAGCTAAATGTACTGTGCATGTCTCCATCCCTAAATACTCACCATCTGTTGACTCTTTCTGGACTCCACACACAGATACAGACCACGTGTGATCAAACCACAGCCTTATTTAAAGTACCATAAAAGGACAGAGGCAATTCAAAACACAGAAGAAGCCCTTACAAACTGAATGAGGAGCTGTTCTCCACTATGCTGACGACTTGTGCGAGGGGTTAGAAAAACACATCTAATCGAAACGCATTACAGTTAATGACAACAGAAGCCAATGTGCAGGTCTGCTGACTATCCCCCTGTCCAATAAATGTCTCCTTTCAGCTGATGGGAGTAGGGTGGGGGGAGAGAGAGGACAGTCAGGAGGACTCTGTCTGCTTGGGGGCATGGACAGCTGAGCAGGGTGGACAGTGCTAAGTTGAAAAGTGGCTTTGTGGTAGCACGGTGTTCCTGAAAAATGTCCCCTGTAGTCACAACAAACAGAGGACAGTGCATTGGTCTCAGCCTCACTGACTGGTCATGGTGTAGGAAATGAAGCTATCTGAGGGAGAGAGGTATCATCAGGAAGCATCTGGCATCCTCCATCTGGATGCTGGGGAACATCCAGGTTCAAATGGACATTGCGATAGGTTTCCCTCCCATTTCAATACTTTACCAACTGCTCCATAATATGGAGGGTTGGAGGTTTAAGCCTGCAATGCCCTGTCTCCAGCAGTCTGCCCTTTGGTCATGGGTTATGTCAGTATCTTTGCTGAGGTGACAATGCATTGAAAGATGAAGTGGTCCAGAGGTCACTGCTGATAGATGTGTTGCATTGTGCCTGTGAAGGACTTCACACACAGGGCATTCAAAAAAGCTAACTGGTAGTGGTTTGGAACAGGACATATCAATCATTCTTATTTATGAAATTAGTCGCTAAACACCATTTTAGCCAGTTATTTTCATGTGACTGATCTGTCAAATATTTTTCAATTTGATCAATATAATGTCAGAAAAAGTGTCAAGTGTATATGTAAGTATAAAATACACAACTTCCAAGAGTTGTTGTTGAACATCAATACAATATCTCTATCAAATAAAAGTATTCTATATATTATAGTAAGTCATATAAAAATGTTGTGAGGTGACAATGTTTTATACACAAACTCACAAAGTCAGTTTGTTGATTATTATAGTGATTGTATGCATACTATTCACCGACTTCCCTACTTTATTAGTTACACTTATACAATCTGATGTAATCAAATAAAAAGGCCCCACAATGAATTCTACTTTTAGTAATTGCAGGTGATGTCACTGTAATGGACTATATTATAATATATAATATTCTGTTGACCCCATTCACTTTCACAAGGGGGGGGGGGGTATTAGAAAAAGCTTTAATACAATGCAGTCCAGTACAACACAACCACCAAAAACAGAATCATCACCTTTTTGACAATGTCACTAAAGACTTAAAATATATAAGCTTTACACAAGTAGAATTTATGGCTGAGCTATTGTATTAGATTGCATTAGATGTACACATGTAACTGATAAAGCGGGCAGAGAATGTGTATCATTAAGCATGGACTATCTTTACAGTGCAGATACTGAACAGCAGCCATCAACCACTGCACATATTCTGCCTATTAAGCTCTCTCTGGCACTGAAGCACTTTACCCTGATAAAGACTGTCCGATTGAGCAACACATTTCATGATGGAGCAGGATTCTTATCTAGTACAGATGGGGTTTCTGAGATGATATACTTCATAGTGATTACTCAGGACTAACGAGGAGAGAGGCAGTGCACTCTCTCTTGCAGTACACTCCAGTGTTGGCACCATTAAGGTCAGTGTCCGTGTCCACATGCTGTAACATGCACTTCAGTCACAGTGGGTCAATTTGTCCAGGATGAGTTCAAGATGACGGGCTGGATGTGACAATATGGAGAAGAACATGCTGTCTGTTGATTACAGAGATTACAGATTACAAAGACAGAGAGCTCCTATGGGGATAGTGGGACTGTGCTTAAAGTGCAAGTGGCAGGCAGGGCAGACAGATAGACACTGAATGGTCTACTCTGTAAGCAATTAATGACTTGTCAAGAGAGAAAATGCTAAGCAGAGCACTGGAGGGACAGCTGGTTATCTGGAAAATTATGAGAGCAGATAATTATCACCGTGTAAGGTAAGCAAAAACTAATTGTTAAATATCATACCTAGGTCAGCTACAGGGCAGCAACACACACGATTAAACACCTTGCTCAAGGACACCACAGCTGGCACAGAGTACAGCCTACCCCCTTTTTCAGATGAATACATCTTGCAAGGGCATATACAAGCCATAAACAAATTAGGGCTGGAAACACACAACTTTTCAAAGGAACCACAGAGTTTCCATAAACAATGGCCCCTGGCAAAACACACCTCCTACTAGAGAGTTATATTTTCTGTACTTCCTCAAAACAGAGATGCCTATGTCTAATCCCCCAACCAGTTTGTACTGACATCTCCCTGAGTCCTGAAAAGATCACAGGAAACACACCCACTCAACAGTGATGGCGGTGACATAACTGACCTATATCTAAACTTTTCCTCTGACAGCTGAGCCCATGAAATGAAATCCCTGATCCCCAATGTCAATGTGTTCAAGTAAATAGCAGATGGGAGCATACAGAGAAAAGGAAAAGAGCTTCAACAATACTTACTCAAAGGAGAAAAAAAGTCCACAGGTCACTAGGATGAGGACAAGGGTGAGGTAGAAAACCCCTGTCTGCTTGGCCATCATAATCCTCCCATCGCAGTAAAATTTATTCCGACCTGGGAAGGACTCCCACTTCCTCTTTTTTGGGGTCCTTTTCTTGTAAGGGGTCTCCATTGGTGTGGAGCTGCGAGTGCTTATTTGGCTGTACTCGCACTCTCTCATGGACTCAGACACCCCGAGATGCATCAATTGCTGTTTAAAATCCCCACAGCTGAATAGATCCCGGGGCAGATGTGCCTCTGTGAAGAAAACAAACCAGTTCAGTGAAGCTGGCAGACTAACTTCTCCATAGTTGGAAAAAAAAAAAAAAAAAGTTTGTGTAAAGTGCAACACACTGCTATTAATAATATCCAGCTAACGCACACAACACACTTGTACTGTTTTCTAAATAACTATCTCGCCTCAAGTGAGCTGTAAGTAAAGCTAGCACAGCAGGTTTGGCTAATGTCACGTTAGCTAACTTGGCAAATAACTTCACCAGCAGCTCTCACATACCATGGCGTTTCGTTAACAGCACCTTTGTTAGCAAGCAACCCGGCTAGCATCCCGCAGAAACTACACCTTAAATGTCGCCATGGCTAACACGGCTAGCAAGTTAATGAGGTGGCTGGTGAGTTAATGTTAGCACGCCGGCCAACTTGTGCAATTAAGGGCTAGCTTGCTGGCAACTCTCCTTCACCCGCATAACTACATGGCTATTTTACTCTCAACTCTCCCGCTCAAGAGGAGCTAAAAAAAATAAAAATAAAAATAAAAAAAATGAAGGTTTGAGTGAGCTCTTCGCCTGCGCTGTCAACCACGTAACCCCGCAGACACCGAGGCTTCACGCCCCGGCGGTGCTGGTCCGCTGTGCCCGCCGAGGCGACGGTTGAAGCGCTGCCTTACCGAGGGAGAGCACCGCCGGTCGTCGCGTCGGGGTGTTGTCACGTAGCGACTCCTTTCGTTACCCAGGTTTGTTGCGAGTCGAGGACAAAACGAAGAACACCATTTTCGGAAGTTTAAAGGGTAAAAAAAAAAAAAAAAAAAAAAAAAGAGTTTGAATTTGGCCGCCGCTCGTCGCCAAATGAGAAGTTGGTTTAATGAGGGGAATCCGGAGAAAGAGCACACGGCGGGGGCTCTCAGACCAGCTCCAGCATCCTGACTGGCCGTCGCTCCGAGGAAAAAACAAACACACACTACGAGTGTTTGCGCACAACACAAACGAAGAAGGACCTCACAGCCATATCTCCGAGTATTTCACAGCAACAATCGGCGAGTGATCGTCGGAAAAAGTTGCAGCATTCCCCGAGAAGCGTGCAGGCAGGCCGGCCGACGACCCTCCGCTCACGGCGCTGCCTCCCTCGCCAGCGACAAACATCAACACAGGGGCAGAGCAGAGCCTCGCTGCCTGCTCCTCCCCCTCCAACCGCGGCCGAAGTCACCACTGAGGAGGCGCAAGAGGAAGACCGGGCTGTTAAAGGAGGTTCCCAAACCGTGGTCCACGGACCTCCAGGCGTCCGTTTTGGGAGGAGGAGGAGGAGGTTGATGAGGGGAGGGGCCCCATTAGCAGGGGTGTGTCCAGGGAGGGACCTGGGGTGACACTGGGGCTTTTGTTCATTCTGAAATAAACATTTACAAAAACCCACATGTCCCCTCATTTTTTTTTTTTTTTTTTGTGAGTGAATCCCACATAGACTCTCTTTTGCAGTAAACACTCAATAGTGCTATAAAGAATAAAAAAATAACAATAAATAAAATAACTAATAAAATATAAAATGTATATATTTTTTTCTTTTTTAATTGGTGGCAGGTCCAGAGTCAGGGCCCAATCCCTAGGCATTATTTACTTCTACCACAACTTGATAAAAACTACAGTGCCCATCCGTCCTCTATTCCATCTATGTAAATATAATTAGATATACTCATGACCCAGTCAAAAGTTTTATGTTTTCAACAGGAATGAATGTAAATGGGATAAAGTGGGGAAATTCAGAAAGTATTGAGAGAGCGACCCTTTTCAAGTTTCCACTCGTGAGATTTCGCATCATCAGACAACCCAAGACCCAAGACCGTGGCTGCCAGTCCTCTTGTGCTATTGCTTCACACTTATCACTGCAGATTCCACCTGAAAACAAAAGCTACATTTCTTCAAAGGGTGTCATACTATTTGTCAAGCAAATTATTAGCTAAAAATCACTATTACATCATATACATCAGTATAATGACGCAGTTGGATGTGTGAGGGTTAAAAATACTGTGCTTTCTTCAGTATAGCAGTTATAGTGTTTAATAACCTTTACCAATGGATTTGGCGACAAGCCAGATATATCAGAGTTTTCAGGAAAAAAATGGACAATCCCAGTCATAATTCCCAATGGATGCTGAGGTGAACGCTGTTTACAGCCGGGAAACTGATAATTACAGTAACTCTGATATGATGTGAATGTGGCCAGCTGCGGTACTGCAACAAAAAATCTCCTTCAGCACATAAACTGTTGAGGAGACACCTAAGACCTTAAAAAAAAAAAAGAGTTCATATTATCTGTATTCTGAATCATTGAATATTTATGAAACTTTCCCAGAACCAAGTTGTAATATCAGTTAAATGCCTATTGGACTAGTGGACAGGGCCAAGGAGAGAGACATTGCTCTATGTGCAGAGAGCCTCATAGCACTGAACAAAAAATGTGGTCACTACAATAAATGAGCGCCATCTCTGAAATCCATTATCCCACAGGCATGATCTGGACCCCCAAACTACTCTGGGTCCACCCCTGACTCCAGGAGGTCCCCAGAAAAATTCAAGATGTTGGTTTTACACTTTGGATAGAAGGCAGGATAGTGAAATATTGTGTGACTATGGACATTTGTGGATGCCCCCCCCCCCCCCCCAATTACTGAACGAATCGACATGATTCAGGAAGATAATAACACAACTGAGGAGACTGAGAGAACAAATGTTATTGACAGTAAATTATTCAATACCTGGGGGCAGTATTAGTCATATTAACTGTGTTTCTCCTGAAGACAGACACGCAGCGATGTCGCCTCATACATGCCAAGTTCAATTCTCTGATGATGCAATTTCCTGTTCAGCTCGATTAGTACAGATGATTGCACCATCGGCCTACAGTTCCTCTGTCATCTGTCCTCCTCTTAGCACCTACGCACACACACACACACACACACACACACACACACACACAGGTACACGTGCACATGCACACCCACCTCCTCATCTACCTCTGAAGTCACCCAGGCTGTTTGGCTCCTTCACTCCCACAGCCACACAAGTATCCGCTCCCTCTGAAGAGAAGTCTGGCTGCACTTCTTGTTATGTGAGAGGACTTAATTGTTCAGACTCGCACCACGCACAGAAGGGAAAACATTTCATCTCACTGCACTTTTATGGTCTGCCAATGCGTTTGTTTTTATGAAAATAGGATGGAAAAATTCAGACATATTGATCTTAGTTGTCAGATTGGACGTGGCGCCTCGGCTATCTGACACACACACACACACTCACACACACACATATACAAACTGCATTACTTCATACAACCAACTTTGGTATGAAGTAATGAAATGACAGAGCGCATCTCAGGCAGTGGTAATGTACAGTAGCGTAAGCTGTCCCTGTTAAAGCTGCGTCAGGCATCTGCAAACTGTCTGAGAGCATGATTGGCCGCCACTGCTGGGCATGTGAAGCTATCAAGTGGCACATGTTTCACTTAATCTGTTGGAAAGCTGAGGATGTTTTCAATGGCTGTTAATGATCTGTAAGCCCTCCAGACTAATTCCTTAACTATGGGGCTCGTTAAGCAGCGTGATGACATATGGCTGAGGCTGTGCTTGTGTCGGGAAATGGGTGGACATGATAGGGCCTTTGAGTCTCAATCCAAGAACAACATGGGCCTGAATCACATCCTGCCAAGGCCTCATCCAGGCAATATTGTTTTGTTTAGAAAGCTGGACGTGAAAGAAAATAGTGAGATTAAAGCCTCATCAAGAAAGACCAATGTATTCTTTATGGCCGCAATTATCAGATGCAGCCTGATTTAGTAAGCACACAGCTCACACCATTGCTACCACACATACAGTGCATTGTAACACATCACTGGAAAGGTCAGCTTAGTCTCTATTGTTTTTACCCAGTACTCATTCATCTACCTATGTTAGCAGTGAGAGGCAGAGGGGTGGGGTACCCATGCCAGCAGTAGCCAATGAAGGGCCCGGCTTCTTCTCATCCAACACATCCATCCTGTCAGAGCTCGATGACTCAGCTTCTCAGAGGAGTGTGGGAGGTTTTCTCCTGCGGTTGGCTGCCTACTTGAAACACATCCTCCATCACCAAAAAAGTACAGCAACCCACTTTCCCTCCAAACTCTAAATGACAGGCTGAAATTGAAAACACTCAGAGGTATGTGGGCTAAGTTTCTGTTTATATTGTGCAGGTGCATGTGTGTCAAAGCAATACAGCTACAGTTAAGATGCCAGGGCGCACCCAAAAGCATATGACTCATTTCTTTCTCCACAGAAACATTAGTTAGAAATCAATCAAACCGTCAACCAAGTCTCAGGCATGCTGTATTTAATTCTCAGGTGTCAGTAAAATTTTAATCAGATGAGAGTGACTGATTGAGCCTCTCTGCAGCCAAGAAAACCAGCTTACAATCCTACTTTGATACACAGCCTGCGATGACGAGACTGTTCGTTGCCTGTGTTGTCAACCTCAGGATTGTTATTATTAACGGCAGCTTAAAATAGGACTCAATATTATGCCCACATTTCCCCCGGCAAAGGAAGGGACAGAGAAAGACATCAAATTCCAGCTAAATAGGAAGTAACAATTCTGGAGAAAAAACAAACTGAGGACACTGTCACACTCAGGCAGTGTCACATCTGAAAATACAGTGAGTCGCTGGCAGTAGTGTCTCTATTAACACTTGTAAAATAATGCTGGAAAACTTGTTCAAGTTGAAGAGAGTATAGTAGACCGCAGTATAAAGACAGTAGAGACTGCATGAATTGCATTTTTGTCTTGTGTTTATGTCTGTTTTTAAAAGCGATTCCTTCCTGATGTCTGTGTTTACACTTGCAACAACGTGCATGAAATGAGAGAATCTATGAGCCTGGGCAAACTGCCATCTGCAATGAGTTTAAATAAGAGAAATAATAATAATAATAAACACTAGACTGGAGATTCAACTCCAAGAACAATTTGTGAAATGAATTTGACAGTGTGCTATCCATTTATCATAATTATATTATCTTTGATTTGATATTGGAAGATTGGTGGCACGGCCAAAATTTCTAAAACTGTGAATAAAGCTGGAGCTGCAGAAGGCTAAATATAATCTAGTCATGGGATTTCACTGTGAAATTTTGAATCAAATAAAAATAGGAAAAGGAAATACAAGAGGATGCCCCCTCGTATTAAATTCACTGAAGTGGATAAATAACATCGAAACGTACTATAATATAACATGGAGATATAGTTCACATATTGTGAATTCCAGGCTCAGTGAAAGAGGAACGCTGCAGAATACAAGGAACTGTTGTGAGTTCACTTAGGACAAACAAAAAATCTTAAACACTGGACACAACAACACTATTAAAGAGAAAGAGTCATAAAATATGTCAACATATTTACGTTATTTTACCATTATGTACAACAACCAAGTATGAAAGGAGAATCAAACAGCAGAAAACCTACAAAGTCACCAACAATTTTGTGACATCAACTCTAATGAATGCACTGATATGGTACGGTATCTGTTTGAGGAAGCACCGCTCTCGCCTTCTGTCACTGCAGCTCTTCTAGATTTCTGCTCATGGACTTTGATGATTTTTTTTCCCCCCATAAACAGCACGAGAGTGTTAGGGTGGTGTGAAGACATGTGGAGGAAGGTTACCCATCACTCTACATGCAGAGAATGGGGGATGGAAAGATCACTGACTTCCTTCTTGATGACGAAATCATGAAAACTGATGCTCTAATTTCAGCTCCCATGAGAACAGCAATGAAAACGTTGCAGTTCAAACCCAGACTGCAGCATGAACCAATCATTAACACACAGCAGTATCATGTGAATAATAAATGGTTTAACCTATTTATATTTACATTCATTTTGAAATCTGACTACATACTGTTCAGAGTAGCTGTACTTTATATCTCTCTTCCAAGGGATGACAGATGCATTCAATGTAAACTACTGATATCACCAGGGTTGTCAATCATAAGTCAAAAGAGGCTCTAAACTGGAAGGAAGTCTGTATATCTGCAGTGGGTTTAGAAATTAATCAACAAACTGAGTGAGTGGACACAATGAAAGTGGAAACAAATGTAAGCTGTATAAAATTCAAGCCGGTGTCCCTCTGTGGCTGTACAGTATGTCTCATAGTGTGACTAAAGGAGGGTAACTGCGGCCAAGTTTCACATTGCACACATGGTCATGGAGTTGCTGCAATGACTCTTGTTTCTTTGTTATACATGTAAAAGAGTCAGCACATCAGATGATATTGCAAAACAGTCTGTGTTAAGTAAAAGCTAGTGTTTCATCTGCAGTAGCAATGCTGATAATTATAACATAAACATGTTATTGTCACTGTTAACATGTTGCAAACCATTTGTTTAATTCAGCAGTTGTAATCAACACTTTAAAAATAAAATGATGTATATTATATAGTAAAGTAATACAACTGACCTGTTGGTGTCCTAGTGATCATTAAGAATGAAATTCAAAACTCAAGATTCATGGATGGGAAACATTTTGAATATGCAGAGACTTCTGAAGTGACACCTGAAAAGCAGCTAATTTTATCTTGAAACTGAAATATTTGCACTCAGTCGGTTGTGACTGTGATCAAATCATTTTGAATGAAATCAATAAAAGGCAGGCCATGTAAGCAGTTGATGTTTGTTTTATTGGCCTAAGATTGTCTGGACATAATGCAACGTCTCCGGTGCTTAACGATGTTCATCGTACATTTATTTGTGACATGTGCAGCACAGAGTATAAATGTGTATACTGAATAAAAGAGAGACATGGAGTCATACGAAAAAAGGCAAATTTTACAATGCGCTTCCAGGACATTTTGAAGGATCTTTTCAGACTTTTCTTTTAGAGCATTATCTCGATTCAAAAATATGCCCATTGACATGAATGGAGGACATTAACAAACAGAAATGTGTTCAGGTTTCTTATGTAACCTCGCCTAGATATCCTCTCACCCTGGCACTTCCACATTTGATTACCAAAGCGATTGTTTTCTCAGCTATAATACAATGCATACAGGAATTTTTACATTGAAACATCAGTTACATCTGCCATGTTCAAATATTTGACCCCATTAACAAAATATGTATAATAACAATAACAAATTTTACCAACAATAAAAGCATTTGTTATAATAGTCAGAAAGTCCCATCTCTTGCTATGCTTGATAGAGACTGAAAGAATCATGTGCGTCCATTGTACAACGGTTTATATACACAGTGATGAAAAAATACAGACATAACACAAGTGCTTAGGAAACACAAAGTTCATCTGTGAAAGTCGTTGAGGCTATGATTGATAAATTAGACACTTCTTTTGACAGATGCGCTTCTCTCTTGTTGATTGGCTGGTGCAATGCTGCCTCCTCATGGCCTAAAGCACACACTGCAGGTGTCTTTAAGGATTTACATTTTCTTCTTCTCAAAACGGACAACTTGCTCTAGTCCTATTGCACAATGTATCTTCCAGCGATGGAGACATATACATTTCAATTTAAAAAGTCAGTGTTTTTTTTTACCCCCCACAACTGTTGGCAAAAAAGTTCAAACTACTGTACAGTGTCACATTTTAAATAAATACTCTCCATTAACAAAATGTTGATGAGTATATTAGCATTTATAAAACTGAAAAACATCTCAACGACTCATCGACTCAAAAGGAACCATGTAATTCAGCACCAAAATCTGGTGGCAGCTTTGGCTGAAAAAGTAAACAAACACAAACAAATGCCAAACAAAATATTAAACATAGCAATCCAACACCAGCAGGTATTAAATATTTGTATTAAAATGAGCTTTCAAATCCCAAACCCACTTTTTTAACAGGGCCCAGAAGCTATACATATATAGATATTTTGTTTATGTGGATACTTCTTTTAAAAAAACAAACAATTTCTGTAATTTTGATAAATAAAAATAGAAAACCACAGAAATATCTTGTCCACCTCAGGGTCTGCCGTGAAAGTCCTGCCTCTCCTCCTGTCATAATTTCCCCAAGTGAAAGAGAACTTGGCAAATAATGGCCACCACTCCCGCGCTGAGCACCGAAGAAATGGAGATGTCTAATAATCTGCTTTCATACAGCACAAACTCTGTCTTGTTCTCCTCCACTTTAGCCATGGCCAGCAGGCCTTTAGCTGCTCTGCACATCATGTTTATGCTCGGTGGGTCCATAGGGGGATGCCCCATGTGCAGTAAGCTGTGTGGGTTCTGCTGGTACTGCGCCATGCTAACACCGTCCTCCAAGAAACCTACCAAATTACCCACACTGCCCTTCTGCATGGCTATGGCACGTGCCGCTGTGGGGTCTCCTTGTGCCAGGTGGGAGAGGACAGCCACTGCCATCTCCCTGTACACCTGGGCCTTCCTCTGACCCACGTAGCGGACCAGGACAGTGAAGAGTTTCTCCTGTCGGCTGAAAGGTGGTGTAGCTAGCAGGAGGTCAATGTTGCCGTCCTGGATGCTCAGCTTGCAGAGACACTCCAGCACCAGCCTTTGAGGAGTGAGCTGGGAGTGGGGTGCTGCCGATGGGAAGGGATCCTGGGCTTCAGCTGAAGGGCACACCATCCAGTGGAGAAGGCCATCCAGGATGGGGAGGCAGATAGTGTCAGAATAGTTGGAGAGATCCAGCTGGCCCGAGATGTTGGCCAGTGTGACCATGGCATTCTCCCTGAGCCGACTCAGACACTCCCACCACCACTCCTCTTTGCTGCTCGACAGCCCCTGCTCTTGCTGTTCGTCTCTCTGGTAGCTGGGGGGTGACCTGTTCCTCTCTGGGTGCTGGTGGTGCAGCAGGAGCAGCCTGCCCAGAAGAAGGACCAGAGCAGGGTGGCGTGACATATCCGAGTCATTCCCCGGGATGAAGGACAGGCTCCGGACGATGTTGGAAATGCAGAGGCACCGCTTGGACAGCGAGTCCTGCCAGTCGGATGTTGTGGAGAGCGGAGCCTCGTCCAGGCAGCGGGGCTCATCCTCCAGCAGGGTGATGTGGTCCCGCTCCCCATCCGAATGCACCCTGAAGGGGTAGGATGGCAAGGAGCGTGCAGGATGAGCGTAGGAGAGGGCATCAACACGAGCACACAAAACATCATCAATAGTAGCAGTGATGTGTTTCAGGGGTTCTGTCTTTTCATCCTCCATCTTGTTTTCCTGTTCGTTCTCTTTTCTCTTCTTCTCATCCGCCCTGGCAGGTGGTGCACCACGGGGCTCAAAGTGTGTCTGAATGTGTGCAGTGGAGTCGCCTCCACCTGCCTGCCAGTGTAGCAGCCCACTGGTGAACTCGGTGACGTAACCTAAGTGCTTTGTCATGTCTTCGATCAGGTCCTCTTTGTGGACGATCTTGATTGGGAGCTTATCGTACTTGCTGGCTTGTTTAGGTTTAGGTTCTAGCTCTGCAACAGGCTGGTCCAGAGACTCATTTTTACTCTCTGCTCCTTCTTCACTCTCTTCCTCTTTCTCCCCTCTCTCAATGTCTTCTTTTTTCTTGTCCTCCTTGTTTACACTCGCCTCAGACTCCTCCTTTTTACCGTTAACCACTGGCGACTCTGGCCCTGCATTGATGGATGGAGCTTCCTCCATGGCACCTCCTGCTTGCTCCTCTTGCATCTCTTCTGCTGGGGCTGACTCTGATACAGGTTGGACAGTAGAGTCTGTTTCCTGCTCAGGGATGGGTTCTTCTTTCTGTTTAGAGGCAGGATCCAAAAGGCTTTTATGAGCCATAGTCCCCATCTCAAACTCCTCCAGGATGCCAAAGATCTCAATCAGACAGCGGCGGAAGTACTCGACGATGAGCTCGAGGAATCCAGGCAACTGCTCACACAAAGATAAAATATGATATGTAGGAAGTCAGACATATGTTGACAAGTAATCCTGCACAGTGAATACAAAGCCAAGATTTACAATCTTTGGAGCGAATATTCTGTACTAACTTCATGCTAACTTTCTTTAAGTAGTCATACTATAATGAATCCTTTGGACTATGTTAACAAATAAGAGCAATAATGATCTTATGAATATTTTCCCCTCACAAAATTTTATAAATCCTCACTATGACAGAAAAGGTTTATCTTGACTTTACGTCACGCTGTCACAACATGGCCTAGTAGGATAAATGAATCTCTTCTTTCAGTCAGCAGTGATATGTAGTCATCAAATTACCTGGGAGAGGTTAAAGGAGGCCACAGTGCTGTCATCGTACAGCAGGATGTTGATGGTGTCTAGGGCCCATGTGCTCTCTGCCAGCAGGCCAGACTTCAGAGACATCATGACGCGCCAGGCCTCAGGCGTTCCTGGGATTAAAACGGGGGGATTTTTTTTGAGCCAGGAAGAAAAAAAGTGGTGATCAGACTTTGTACAAATGATAAAAGGGACATTGAACAGAGTAGATCATTGTAACTCCTTTTATAAAATTTACCTCATGTTGCTCTAATTCTATCTGAAAATTTGCTGTAGAGCCAAAGCAGAAATAAAATAATTTTTTTAGATCATGAAAATACTGCTAATGCACAACTAGCTACACATCTTCCAAAGAGCTTCACCACCCCTTGCCCCTCTCTAATAGTCCTATTGAAAATGTTGACCCATGAAATGACAGGACTCCATCTCACCAGTGTCCTTGGAGGTAAGCTTGCGTCTGGGCTTGAGGATGGACATGGTGGCCTCGACTGATCCTGGCGGGTAGTTGAGGTCCCTCCTCAGGTTGGGAGGAAACTGACCCAGGGACCCACTGCCCTGCGAACCCATCATGGGCATCCCAGGCTTAGGCATCTTCATCGGTGACATGAACGGTACTTTGCTGGGTGATATGCGCGAGTCCAAGGAGCGCTGGAAGGCCCCTGGACTGGGTGCTCTTGGCAGGTGGTTGGCCATAGATGGGGAGTTGGAATAAGACGATGCTTGGCGTGAAGACAGGGGAGGCATGCCGGCTGATGATGACATGTAGGGGGACTGACGGTGCCACTGCTCCTGCCCGGGCCGCCCGTCCATGTCATCTCTACCAATTGAGCCATAAGGCGGCATTTGAGATGGCGGCCCCTGTCGGTTGGGGTAGGGATAGCCGAGGTCTGTCCTGGATGGCCACATGTTGGGTCCATCAGCAGCGTGGTTGGGAGTGGGCCCCCCACCCATCATACTGTGCTGGCTCTGTCCTGAGGGGGCCATACGGTCGCGGGGGTAGGGGTAGGGGAACTGTCCCTGTATGGCTCTGTGTTCAGGGCCTGGGTATCCACCACCATAGTGGTTGTACATGTCTGGCTGCTGGTTGGTGTACTGCATGGCATACATGTCACTCTCGTGTCTCTTGGGTGGGGGGCCATACATGCCGTCCATGGGCCGTTTGTAGCCCTGCTGAAGCAAAGGTGTAGACAAATAGTGGTGTTTTTTGTTAGTAATTTTACTCTCACAGACAAGGAAGATTCATTCTCATCATTTCTTTAGTACTGCTTCAGTAGTGTTATGTGGAATATGGAAAGGTGAAGTAATAAAAGCTTAGTGGAATTAAAATTAAGAAACAACATTAAGGTGAATATTACAACAAAGATTAATTACAAAATACTGCTAAAAATAAAAAAGCAAACAAAAGCAACGCAATTACAAAAAAATCTTGTAATTTAATATGCCCTAATAATCCAATGATTATTATATATATATGATAAACTGTCTGGGTTATATTTATTTGAAATGTTCTGAACAGATCTACTTGTCAGACTGATTACTGAGGCAGTAATAATAGAAAATAGAAATTAAAAATAAGTGTCTTGAACCCCTCCTGGCAAAAATCGTGTTTTCAACACATTCTTTTATCCCAGTTACACAAACTCAACTTGTTTGACTCTTTTTTATCTTACAAATAAAATGTTACTTGTTTATATTGTATATCTGGTGTTATTATATTTCTAATGTTTATATTGTTTGTTATCTGTGCTTTAAACTTAATTTGACTGAACTGAGACAAACTGAGGTGAAAACACCCGCAGCAACGCATCAGTAGGTAGAATCACTGCATGAGGCTCAATCTGACAATGACTTCCACTGTGCACTTAGAGCAGCAAGAGGCAGAGATACAACATCTGTGGTGGACTTTCATCACCACAGGTATGGTTGTGATTATAATGTGGTTTTAACTCAGTTCTAAATGTTTCTAATACTCTATTAGAACAGTCATTTTAAAAGACACTAAGAAAAGTAACAAGCCACACCAAAGTTTGTTAGATAACACTCACTCAGTGATCAATGGACCATTGTCCATTAAAGTAAATTAAAGTTTACTGTACTTAATGGAAATGATAACAATAAAGTGGCAAACAAGAAGTAACAAGATGAAAATAATAAGAGCAGAAATACAGAATTGACCCCTTAAACTTAATTAGGCTAAAATGCTCTATTGGAAGAAATAAATTACTCAGTATTTTACCAGAGTTATTCATAAATTATCTGTAACACAAACTGTGGCATTCTTTGAACATTATCTGTTGAAAATTGTTCTAACCTTAGAATGTGAAGTTACTGTATTTCCATCTTACTGTTAGAGATAAACAGTGCTGAGTGCATTACAGAGCTGTCTCTCACCTGCTGTTGAGGGTACATCCCAGATGGATGCATCCCATATGGCATGCTGGGATACTGCTGACCGTAGCCATCGTGTCTGATATAGAGAAGAGGAGGGAGAATATCACTCACTGATTTAAAAAACATTCAGCAAAGCTTTAGACATGAACACATACTATTTGACTTTTTTTCTGACTTTCTACAGAACTGGATTCTGCAAGCACACACACACACACACACACACACACACACACACACAGGTGCTGACCTCTGCTGTGAAGGGTATCTGCTGGGAGAGTACATGCTGCCTTCACTGTTGGAGGGTCCCAGGTTGTTCTGACTCCCAGGGGGACCCATGCTCCCTTCCATCCCCATCACATGGTCTGGTCTGAGGATCAAATAACAGGAAAACCACTCATGCTACTGACAAGACATCACTGTCATAACTTCTGTTACAAATACATGAAATAAAAACACTACAGTCTGCCACAGAGCTCAGGTTAGAATGATGCCAATGCAGTAGCAGGTTAGCACAGGCACCTACCTCCTGTCATAGCCTGGCCCATACGGATACTGCGACCTTTGGCTCATGCTCAGGGCAGATGGGGGTCGACCGTACATGTCTTGCATACCACCACCAGGCATCTGGCCCGGCATGTAGGGATCAGCTCCTGCCACTGTGGAGGGAGAAGGCAAAGGTCAGTCAACAACATGGACTAAATGGGTGAGAAAATATGTATTTTCACAGGCCTTAAGAAGCTAAAAAATTAGTCTAACTATGACTGTCCCGGCTTAACCTTGTTCTTAAACTTGCTCCTTTAATTGCATGAACCATGTCTTCTCTTAACCAGCAGGTGGCAGCAGTCCTCTATGAATATTCACCACATTTCATGATTAAACCTATTGTTCTGAGGCTGTGACTGTTGTTATGCAGCCAACATCCACCATATTATTCATTCAGACTCCATTCTCCTCAGCCTTCAGAGGAGCCGCCATCCTTTCTAAAACTACTGTTTGTTCTGAAAACTAAACCACATGAGTTGGTCAAAACAGGTGCCTCTCAGCAGGGTGGAAAGGATGAAAGGTTGAAAACGAGAAGGATGAAAAGGATGAACAAAGTTAGGATGAGACGAGGGCTAAGCTACACGAACATCAGACAAGCTGGTGTGTTTTCGATCGAGCGTTGTGTGGTGTAACAATCAGTTCTCATCTCCTTTCATAGTTCTCATAGCAGAACACACACACATCTGTCCTGATCTGAGACGACACGGTGACTAGACAATGGATTAGACCAACGAGACAGACGAAAGAACAATGGCTTTAGGATACATGAGTCATTTTGACAGAGCCAAATAACTTCATATAAAGTTTAAAGATGAAGTTTCATTGTCATTGTCTAAAAGCTCCAAGTTTATCTGACAATATAAAACAGTTGATTGAAATGGATTTTCTTTTAACACAGCAAAACAAAAGCTTATTCAGATAAATCAAAAAATATTCTGTGAAACTGGGGGAAACAGGTCCAGGCCTTGGTGTTTGGGTGCAAGGGTGTCACAGCGTGTGTCTCACTCACTCTTCCTCATCCCAGCGAAGGGGTCCTTGGCATCGTACTGCATCCTCATCATCATGTCAGGCATGCTGAGGCCCTGCTGGTAAGGAGCTGAGGGGGGCAGGGAGGTGGCACGCTTCTGGAAGGCCGGGTCACTCACCTCCGAGAAGGGGTCCTGTACGCTCACGCTACTCCTGGACAGGGAGGAAGGAAGGGAGGAGAGGGAGGAGAGAAGGAGGAATAGCATGAGAAAGGTGCGGATCAGTGATTGGACACTGAAACAATATGCTGTGAAGGAGAATATGTACATGAAAGACATCAGATTTTATATGTAAGAGTACCTGTAGTGATATCATAGGTGGTGGCAGATGTACTAGTATTTATATTAGCAGTATTATGTTGTCAGTGGTGCATTGACAATTTCATTCATGATAAGGACAGAAGTATTAGCAGCAAAATACAAAATAGCTGTCAAAAAAAATGCAGTGGAGAAAATGGATAGTATTTGGATCTAAAATGTAGCAGGATATAAAGTCTCAGGAAATACAAATAAAGTACAAGTACCTCAAAATTGCTTTTAAGTAAATGTTACTTTCTACCACTGTTTTTTAATGTTTAATTCATTTGTGTCATGTACATACCAAAGACTTCTCACACATAATATCACAAACAAAGCAAACAAAGAACTTTGCTTCCTCTCCTGGGCTCTGCAAACACAACTGTCATGTTCTATAATCATCCGACAAGAAATCAGCAGAGACGAAGGACATTCTACTAAAAAGTGAAAGACTTTAATCATCATATAAAGAGAAAGAAAATGTAATACGGTCTTCGTTTTCAGTCTCACCTAAATCGCCCAACAAACAAAGCTTTTCCTCTTCAGGGAGACTATTATGTCTCACTGCTTGGATAATGGTTATGTATCTGAACTTAACTGAGCATGTAGAGATCTTAGCCTTTCACTTAAATCCTGCTTTACTACATTATAGATGTTTTATATGAGACATAATTTAGGTTTATACCATACATCAACAGACAATGCTTGTTTATACGTGAGGGATAATTAGTGCTGATGCACACCACTACCACACTAGTAACTAAAAAATCAAGTATATTAATTATACTAAATTAGGAACTACTACTAGTACCGTAGTGGCAGCAGTAGTAGAGGCAGTAACAGTATTAATATTAGTAGTAGTAGTAGTAGTAATAGCAGCAGAATCATTAGTAGCAGGAGTACTGTAGTAGTAGTGCAGTATGTCTGTGTGGTACCTGTTGGGGAGCAGTGGTGTGACCTGTCCCAGAGGGGTGGTAGCAGGTGTGGGGGGTTTCAGATCCCCTGCTGCCTCTGCTGTAGAGCTGCTGCCAGAGGACTGGGGCGTCTGTGGGCCTTGGAGGGAGCCGCCTGAATTAGCTGGGAGACAGAAGTAGCCTTATTATTCTTAAAGCTAAATGATTCATGAAAATTCACGGTAAAAACTGCAACACATTCAGACTGCAGGGCTCCCCTGTGCCTTCAGATATGATCTTGAAGCTGGTTTGAGTTAGAGCGGCCATAGTGGGCTTTCGCTGCAGCAAGGTGCTGTATTAGGGAGATAACTTTAGACTTGAGGCCAAAGCACTAACAGTGATGCCCTACATGAGAAGTGAGGCCATCCAAAACGTGCATAAGAGGGCTGAGAAGATGGGAACGCAGGAACTGCTAAAGAGGGGCCAGAGGAGGAAGGGGAGAGCGAGCAGGAGGAGGGGACACATCGAAGAGAGGGGAAGGATTTCTCTGAGGGATAAGCCCATTCGGGTGGTCGCAGCACAGCTCTTTATTTGGAAGCTTTTCGAAGATGGTTTAGCAGACTTTTTTTTTAGGAACTTAACCCCAATCCAGCTAATGAGGGGTTCATGTAGAGGGCTGAGCTGGGGGGCACACATGTATTTTAAGAAAAAATATATATATGTGTATATATCTACTATTAGGGTAAACTCTAATGATGTGCAAAGCTAATACCATAGCACACATCCTCTCAATATGAGTGAGGACCTTGAGAAAGCTTGTGCTGATGACCTCCTCTTAGTGAAAATACTTCCCCTCACAGTCTCCAAACTGAGGTTAAAATTGGGTTAGTGTGCTCTCTTGTTATGACACCACATTTTTGTGAATTTCTCAGTTCAGATGACTAGAAAATTATGGGAGTGCAGAGCTACAAGAGCCCAACACACAAAGAACCCCCAGCCAGATAAAACCAAGGGATACAAATTCCCAGAAGCAGGTTTAATGGAAAATGAGGACCGTTCCGGCTAAAAGATGACAAAGACGAAGAAAGAGAGAATATGAAAGTATCCTAATGAGCATTTAGCTAAGAAGGCTTTCTCTGGAACAGCCTCAGTGGCCTTTCCCTGCACAGCACGTTTCCACAGGAAAAAAAAGAGAAAGACTTAAGCTTTAAAAATTCATGCTAATTCTGAATTATTCAATGATACCCCCTGCCTCTACATCATTGGAGATGGAGAGAGAGAAAGAGGGAGAGAGAGAGACTGGGAAAGATGGTTATCCCATGATGATGAGGAGAGATAGGAGAGAGGGCAAAGCAGGGGCAGGGAGCATTACTTCCTGGGACATCCCTGCTTCAGATAAATATGAATGCACAAACACACACAAACACACACACACACATGCACTTGTGGAGAAGTGCAAACAATGGTGGGGTTAGCCAAGGTTAAAAGGTTCACAATTCCTCAAGAGCAGGAGGGCAGACAGACAGATACATAATATAGAGAGGGTGGGGTGGGGGGGTGGGTGAAGATGGAGGGGAGGTGGAGGAGACCGTGAACCTAAGTGCCCTCCGCTCTACATTTAGAGAGAGAAAAGAATGACAGAGGAGGCAATGAGGGGGGAAAAAAAGTGCTTGTGCAAGAGGCATGAGGCTGACGTTTGATGTGTGTGCGCATGAGATCCTGTGTATTTGTGTGTGTCAGCGTGTGACATAATCCAGATGGGTGGTAGCGGTTCAAGGAGGGGGGGAGGGAAAAAAAAAAAAAAGTCAGTCAGCTGAACCAGTTTTGTGAATGAAAGGTGACGGCGAGGTCGAGCTTGTTTACGTTCTACATTCCAGTTCTCATTAATCACTCCCCACACCCCACCACCACTACACACACACACCCACACACACTCCCCACCCCACCACCCCCACCAGCCCGCTGGACAAGTTCCCTTAGTGACATCATTGGGCTGTCAGTCTATATATAGGCTGGCAGGGTGTCAGTGGGGCAGTTTGCACTTTGTAGCAGGCAAGCACAGATAGCAGATCAACACAGAGGTACACAAAGGAAGTAGGTGGGATTTTTTTCTGTTCTATTATTGAGCTTTTTTCATGACTGAATTTATCCTAAACAGCCAAAGTTTTAGAACTGGGTTGTGTAAGTCGAGAAACAAAGCAAAGCCTGTCAGTCTGTGCCTCGAATTCTGAATTTAAGTCAAATAAAAGTCTCCATCATTCAAGTTACTCTGTATTTGTATGTATGTAAATTCCTACTTATTATAAATATTACTAGAGTATGTATTCATTTCATTACATGTAATCATTTAAATGACACTGATGTATCACAAACATCAAGAAAATGATGCATCGCAATAAAATGATCAAAGTTTACTGATACAAGTAAACGTCTCACCAATTTTTTAAATTAAGATTGTGTATAAATCTAAATTTAGTCAGATAATCAAAAAAATTGTATAGAAGCCGCCAGCAGTCACATTATGTAAACCACTTTACCTGGAGGGAAAACCTTAAGTGAGTGCACCTGAAATGTTAGGGTAATAATTAGGGTTAAAAAATATTACTTCAATGGAATATATCACTCTTTTCCTGGGATTTCTCACCACAATGAAGTTTGATTTTAAAAACAAAAAAGTGAATAATTAATCATGAACTGAAGTTTTAATAAAGTTTCATACTCATTAGATTATGAGACAATATTTCAGAGTTGAGTTTGAAAAATGACATTTTCCAACCATACAGAATCTTTTGATTGAGTCAGTCATAGTAATTATCCTTCACTGCACAGGTCATGGCTGAGTCTTACACTGTCTGGGGAAGGTTGGGTAATAATTTTTCTGTATGTCTTTGTTTTCTCTTTCAAATATGTTCAGCTAACCTGACGGTTTATTAAAATCTTGTATGATTGTCAGAGTGCTCCTGTTTTCTGCTGGTGATGTTGCTGTCATCAGAGATCTATGCAGTTAACTCTGTGAATACAATGTTAAGAAAAATAACCAAAATCTGAAAGTACGACCCAAGTTGTAGCTGGAATTTCCCTTTATAATGACTATGTTCTGCACTGATGGCATCCTGTAGAACATGTAGAATAACCTTGTAGAGAAGAATGTCTTTAGTATTACAGTGCTGTAGGGGTTCAACCACCCATTCTTGAAAACACAGACGACATCCAAAATATGCAGGAGGTATTACTTCAATCAAGTGTTGCAGCATAAGCAGTTTACAGTCGAGGTGCTGCACATCCAAAAAGCAGCCCCAACATCACAAGTATTAACATTTTCATATTTTCGATGTCTCTGATTGTGTGTGCTGTGGTTCCATCAGCTGATGTGGGCAAAATGAGATTCTATGAAATTGAGGTGTTCAGATCCCCTTGAACAGACGAGAGGGGACTGAATTATGAATTATAAAGTGTTATGAGTGAGAGGGACGATGTGTGTTTATACATACAGTATGTGTGTGTGTGTGTGTTGCTCATGTGCACTGTATGTAAGTGTATGTACACGTGTGTGAATGCAAATGGAGGCAGATGCTCTTTTCCACCCACCAGGAAAAGCAATCTGCAGTGTCTCAGGCAGGTGAAGTGCTCCGATGTTCTATTTAAAAGCCAGGGTCACTTTTCTCATCTCCGCTGCAAATTAGAGACGTGACCTCACTGCTCTATATCGCTCCAACTCTTTCTCTCTCCTCTCCTGATCCCAACATCATAATTGTGCACAGAGACGCACAGTGTGAACAGGTAATATACACAAACAAAAAGCCCCCTTTGTGTTATGGTGCTGCAGCAAAACAATATTACTTAACCTCTAAAGCACCGTAATCAAATAAAGGCGAGTCCTGGGTTTGAGGTACAAGTAGTGACAATATCATAACTCACCTTCATTAAACTGAGAATCATCTCATCAAAACAGCGTTAATGTTCACTCATCTCTAAGGGTTTTAAGTTGTGTTCATGCAATCACAAAACATCCCTCTTTGCTATTTTTAATAATGAATGTAATACTTACTGGCTGGCCACAGTACTTAAAGATGTTCGAGAGACAATTCAGCCAAATTACAAAAAAAAGCCCTAGTGGTATCCACTATGTAAATTTTGTTTGTCATAGCACCACAGACTGAATCCCATTCAAGTGCATTATACTGGGGGGATATCTCATAGATGGATAATCTTAAAACCTGTGCAGGTAAAACCAAAATGATCTAAATGGGTAAATACGACCATGTACGCAAAGAAATATGTTTTAATTTACGTGATCTGACCATTTAAATGTCAACTGTCCTAATATTTTTTATAGTAAGAGGGTTAATGAGTTTTTCACATTTTGAAGTATTTGTATTTCTTAAACACATTTTACTGTTACATTTTCACTCTATTGTCTTTTATGCAATATCTAATATTGATATCAATGCAATGTTTCAATTAACTGAGAAATAAGGATGTAATTCAGAACCAAATAAACACAACATCAAAACAAAAACAAAAATCCACTCCCATGATACCCCCACTCTTTTCATATTTGAAATGGAGGCCTGTTAGTGCTCTAATGTACTCTCGGGCGGCCATACAGGAGGTTCAGGGGGTTGACATGGTTAATTTATGATATGAGGCTGTTGAAAATTTTTAACATAAGTTGATCATTTTTAAGATAATGTGCACAACACCTAAAATAACATTGTTTAGACTAATAACATTACCTTGTGTTTCTTTGGTAAATTAACCTGAAAGCTAATTAGCTACAAAATCAACTGTAGCTATTTGTTTAGGACAAATGAGCGCACTCTTTTAAAATTGTACCTTTGGCCATGACCACAACCTACACCAGGGAACAATTTTACACAACTTGCTAATCAATATTTTCTATGAATCTGTATTTGCTACATTTATAATAAACAGTATTTCTGCCAGTTCCCAGTCGTCCACGATGCTGTAGTAGCAGCTATGCTGACAGGAAAGCGTTTGACACAGCTTTATTGCAGCGCTGTTGTATGCCACATTGTCATGAATGCAGATTGCTGTGTCTCTGATGCTTCCTGACACCTGTAGTCTGATCAGCAGCACCTGTTGTTTGGCTGCTGACAGATGGGAGAGTGGAGTTGTGAAACACCCAGAGAAGCGGTCTGTTATCAGGCCTTACCAGGTGAGGGTGGCTGGATCTTGACCTGCTTTCTGTTGTCCCCTCCAGCCATGCTGCTGCTGCTGCTGCTGCTGCTGCTGTCTGCTGGCGGCTCTTCTCCCCTCTCCATCTTACACTCATAGGCAAACAGATACTGGATGTACTGCTTCTTGAGGGAGCTGGCGGAGCTGCTCGACGTGCCAACGTTCAGGGTGGTGGACAGCTCACGCCACTTCTTGTTCTTGTTTACCTGAGTGGTTGAGGGATGGGACAATGACAAGACATGAATAAGTTAAATGATTGGTGCTGATCGCAAGGGATTTGGGGTAAAGAGTAATTTCTTTTTGCTCATGTCCTCCCTGTATACAGTTATTTATCCCAGTAGAATCAGCCACATGCTTGTCATTTTGCCTGGACTATGGTAGACCACAGCCTGCTGAATTTAATCAAAAATAATCAATTCCATGCCTGGGCACTCACTGTTTTTACACTTACTATAACCACAGAGTTGTAGGTCACTCGTGAGTACTGCACATAATTTTCACATTGCTGTTTTTAATCTAACAGGAAAATAGCACTACAGTATATGGCCAAAGATATGTGGACACCACTGACACCACACTTTTACTCTGGGCCAGTTTTATACTGTTTGGGCTTCGTTCCTCAGTTCCAACTAGGAGACATCCTAATTCTACAACATACAATACTAATATTTAAGACAATGCACTTCCAACTTTACAGCAACAGTTTGAGGAGGATCGCTTCCAGTTTCAACACAACAGTTTGCAGATTTTGGTGTCAAAGAACTTGAAAGGCCTGCACAGAGACCAGACCTCAACCCAATCAAAAACCTTTGGGACAAACTGGAGGGGCCACCTGTGAGCCAGGCCTTACTGCCCAACATCATATTCTGATCTCACAAATGCTCTCATGGCTGAACGGATGCAAACTGTAGCTTGTGGAAAAGGTTCTTCTGAAGAGTGGAGGCTATTATAGCAGCATAAAGCTTCATATGTTTTGTACGTGCTTTTTTATCACATAGGTTTTGACACACTTGGAGTTTGCTCAGAACTTGCGTCTTGTGACATCATCAGGAATATACTGTCTCTCCTCTAAGATTTATTTTGTGTCTCATTCTCTTGAGCACATTTCTCAACAGTTACAAGCACACCAGATGCCATGCTGCTGAGTGCACGTTGCTGATGAACACTAAATAACCAATGCACATGATTAGGATGAAATGACTTCACTGTATGTGAGGTTATATTCTCCCTAAATTCTCTTTTGAATTTTGGTACTTGTGTGTGTTAACTCCAACACTGTCCCATCATAATGTTCCCTATACGTTACCATGGCGAGGCCTCCTATCTCCCGAACAGCCATGTAGAGCTTCCAGAGATC
Organism: Trachinotus anak; assembly: GCF_046630095.1. Lineage (NCBI taxonomy): Eukaryota > Metazoa > Chordata > Actinopteri > Carangiformes > Carangidae > Trachinotus > Trachinotus anak. The sequence continues at coordinate 1,138,539 of NW_027273866.1, read as the reverse complement.
CAGTGGCTTCTTGCCCACTGCGGGCAGCTGGGCAACAGGGGTGCCCCTATCCTCCATGAAGGTCAGGTATCGTTCCACCCAGCCCCGCCTCTCCGGCTCCACACCCAGCTCATAAAGGCGTGTGATTCGCTCCCCACTGAGGGAGGAGGGGTTAGGGTTGGCTTTCTAGTGAGGGATAGAGAAAATAGGAACAAGAGAAAAACTGGGTTATTATAGACTTTATTTATTCATTTACTTTATTTATAAAATGTATACTTTATTTTTCATTTATATAGACTTTAACTTATGAATGTGACCTTTCAATTAATATATACATGTTAACATCAATCTCTGTTTCTCATAATAATAAATGACTATATTGGATACAGTACATGATTTGAGCACAATGGAGTTATTTTTCTACACTTTCATACCCCATACTTGACTTGAGAGGACACATTATTTACAGAAGTTTACATGTGCTAATTATGTGCATTTATACACAGTGTATTCTATATATCCTAACATGTATAGTCTATTCTACAGTTATTTCTCTTTGCTGTATCCTATTGCTGTTTTCTGCTATAACAACCCGCTCACCCCATGGGGATCATTAAAGTTTCATCCTGTATTTACACATTCTGAAGAAGGCCCTTGGTTGAATGACCAAGCAAAAATAAACACTTCTTTAGAGCATTTTGCTCAGTGTGCAGTCTGTGTTTATTTCAAAGTTCACTCACAGCACATTTATATCCCTCATGTTCAAATTGCTGGACAAAGTTTAATCCCACACAGCGATGTCTGGCTTCAGTCCAGGTTTCTAAAGAGTTTTGTTGTCTAAGAAGCAGCTTTTGATCAAGTTATTACACAATAATCCTCTAGTCACACACAAATCAATCAAACTAACAGGTTCTACAGACATTATTGTCCATAATGCGGAATTAATTTAAGTTGCTTGGTTTGGTCTTTGTGTCTAAATATTAATTTAATTCCTATATTTTCTGAGGAAATTCACACATCCAACCAACTGTGCTTGAGTGTCTAGTTCTTACGGGGCTGGAGGGGGTCTTGAGAGGCCAAGGGGGGCTGCTGATGCTGTCGCTGTCATCTCCATGGTAGGAGGACAGGCTGGCTGGGCTGGGTGAGAGGGGGGAGGGTACGGGCAGGGCACCACCTGGTGTGGCTGGCTGGGACACACACTGCTGGGAGCCACTGCTGCTGTTATTGTTGCTGTAGCCGTCCTGTAGCTGGTAAAAGAGAGAGAGAGAGAGAGAGAGAGAGAGAGAGAGAGAGAGAGAGAGAGAGAGAGAGAGAGAGAGAGAGAGAGAGAGAGAACAATACTGAGGTCAGACAACAGACAACCCAAATGACTCAATATGTGTGTGCATTGACATACAATCATTTATGTATGTTTGTGTTGTGATGTTTGGATCCAGAGGTGGAAAGTACATCAAATACATCAACTATATCAAGTATTTGGAGGTACTTCCACTGCACTTGAGTATTTCCATTTTAAGAGTTGACAACTATAGACACTGATTTTTACTTAAAAAAAAATAATTTTTTTTTGGCTAAATTATATCTTAAATACGACACTCTGTTAGATTTAAATAGTAGTAGTAGTAAAATTAGTTTCAGCTCAACCATCTTAAACCAGTTTAGCCAAAATTCTGCTAATATCTTAAAGCATCGTCAAAAACACATTTTTACTAAGTTTATATCACATTTTTAATTGTGGACAGTCACTGTACTTGCAATACAGTCTGTTTAAGTACAGGACTGAATACCACTAAGAAATTCTCAACACTGTTAGATACAGCAGCAGTAGTACTAGCACTAGTATTGTGCATAAATAACTATGTGTTGTGTGTGTGTGTGAGTGTGACCTGAATAATACTAAATAAAATTTATGCAGTGAGTATGCATTAGTCTACATAGTTTGTCTAGAACATGTGGGTGCATGAATTTAGATAAAATCTTCACTTTGTGTAAATCACTCACACTTGTGTCTAGCTATGAGAGTCTTTCAGTGCCTGTGTGCACGAGGGTGTGTGTGTGTGTGTGTGTGTGTGAAAGAGAGAAAGCGGGAACAACAGCTTGACAAGTGCTTCTGGTCTGTGTACAGAATGCTCATGTCAGCAAAACCTTATCTTTCCCCTCCCTCTCTCTTTCTCTCTCTCTCCCTCTTTCTCCCTCCTCTCTCTCTCTCTCTCTGTCTCTCTCTCTCAGCAGACAGATCATCTCTTTTGGGAGCACTGGGGGTCTTTCTGGCTGCTCTGACTGCCTTAAATAATTCAAAAGGCCCTACTACCCTAATCAGCAAAAGAAAAGACAGGGATTTGGAGGGAAAAGATGTGTAGTGGATGTGATGGAGGTGTGTGTGTGTATGTGTGTGTGTATATGTGTGTATGTGTATGTGTGCGTGTGTGAGAGAGAAAGAGAGAGGGGTTGTTAAGCAAAAACAAGGGGAGGGAGGAGAAAAGAGCAAAGAGCAGAGTTCTGTTGTTGCTGAGCTGAGCCAAGCCAAGCTGCAATTGTAGGGCAAAACGAGAAGTCAGCATTGTGTATTGGGATGTGTGTGTGTGTGTGTGTATGTGTGTGTGTGTGTGTGTGTGTGTGTGCACTGAGAAACAAGTGTTTACGAGAAGGATGGTGTGTTTTTATGAGTGTGTGGAAAGGCCAGTGTGTAGCTTTTTGTCTTTATATTTATGTGTGTGTGTGTGAATACACAATATTTCTTTGCTGTGTTTGAATGTGTATGTACATGTGTGTGCTGCAGAAGCCGAGCCCTCTCTTTCTCTCTATGTCTCTCTTTTTTGCAACTCTGGGCTGCCAAAAACATCAGCAAGAAGAGAGTGCTGGGGGCAAAAACAAGGCGAAGAAAACATTAGGAATGGTAAATGTTAAACAAATCATTAAATATGGCGAGAAAACAACAGAGAAACAGCCCACTGTGCTGAGGCAGCATATGTTGATCAGATTTGGTTTGCTTCATTAAGGGAGCTAGATCAGAAAATGCAAAACAAAACCAAAAAAAATGAGAGCGAGAGAGGGAATTGCAAAGAAAGATGGGAAGTGGGAAAAGGTCAAAGGGGTACCTTTGGTTTATGAGGCTCGTTGGTGAGGCCTGTGTCATCTTTTACATCCGTTTTGGGTTTCCCATCTGGGCTCATCATGCTGTCTCCTGACATTCCCATGGCTCCTTCACCAAGAATGAGAAAACATTCACTAGAAAATATTTGTACTAAACTTTCCACAGTGAAAAAAATGCTAATATCTGCTGATAGTTTTGTTGTTTGTCCATAATCACATTGTTTGAACTGAACCAAACAATTTTTATAAAAAGATTATTCACAACAGAACAGTGAAAAGGTATACAAGGCATGTTGTTATATTATGGTCGATTCAACATTATTCAACTCCCTAAAATGAACGGTGCTGCGTTTGTGTGTGCTGAAGGATACTGTAAAATGGTTTGTAACATGTCACAGACAAAGTCAGACAATGTAAAATGGTTTAACGTCTTTCCACAGTTGAAATACAATGTCCCTTCTTTCTGTCTTCTCAAGGCCTGTGAAGGGGAGACTGTGAAAGAAATGTATAAAAAGACTGCTGCTTAAGGAAGACATAGAAAGAGAATGAGATAAGACTCCACAAAAAGCAGGCCAGTGCTCTCTTTTAACCTCGCTGGCTGCACATCCTCAGTTTGGGAGAAATCTTACATCTTCTCGCATTTTCAAAGTAGTGACAGAATAGGACGGTTAATATTCAAGAGATGCTGGCTGACAAGAAGACGTGTTTCTGTTTTCAAAGACATTTGTGTACCTTCATGAGGTTTCTAATTGAAGAAGAGTTGAGATCCGTAAGAGTATTTTTAATAGTGCCAGCTGCATATTTCTTATTAACAGAAAGAAGGGGTCCTTGGATACAAGGCTCTCCTCTTTATTTTTCCCTTGTGTGCTGCAGCACAGTGAGAAAACTAATGGCTTTTTACTGTGCCCAGGGGCAAACCAGATGAGTTTGGAGGAACCTTGGCGCTCTAATTCGTTTGAAGTTTTCCAAATGTCACGCGTTCTGATATTTGGTTTTGAATAAAAGGTGCCTTTCATTTTGGGAGCCACAGTGCTCTCCGAGGTGCGTTTAGCAACTATCCAGCAGGGTGAAGGGCTGAAAGAAAAAGGTATGTAACACATCAATCCTTGCTCACTGGAGCGCCAGCTGTACAAGTAAAGTAAGAGCACTGAGAAAAAACTGGTATTGAAGCGAACTCTCTTGATTTCCTGGCCTTTCACTGTCTTTTGCTCCTTCTACTCCTCTGTCCCTGTCTCTGACTGGGAACAATTCTGAGTTGGTTCATCTATACATTCAACATGAACATATGGGTTAATCTTTAGTGGCTCAGTGTCTTGTCTAACATTAACCTGAAGGCCTGTGACTGCTTTTTCAACAGGTTCTTTTCTATTTTATCAGCATTTATTCTGTACATTGCAATGCAAGATAAGGAGGTGGAGATGGGGTCACGCTTCTTTTTATGTAACTGTTGGAGCTGGGCTGTAGCTATATCAATGGGCTTGGCTCTGAAGTCAAACTGAGATAATTTACCTTGTCAGATATGTGTTTTCCAAAGTGGTGAGTGGTTTAAATTGCTGTATGTGGTCAGGATTTCTGAAGGTTTCAACAAATTAAATGTAAGACTTTTAAGGCATTTTGAAGACTGTCGTAAAAGTAATTTTATGGCGGCTTTATTTTTTCTGACTTTCAATGAAAAGCTCTATTTAAACATTTTCTTCCAAAAATTCATTATTTTCAACAGGCTTCAACAGAGCACGACCCATATTAAATGAAAGTAACATTAACAATTTTAACTTATTACTACTAGTAGCTATTCTTTTAATAGGAGGAGAAGAGCGAAGTCTGCCCCCGACCACATTGCATTACACTAACTGGGTGTGCTATGATAAATTATGACTGGGCTGCACAGTTTGCATTAGTGGTTATTGGTTCCATGTTGGTTTAGTTTTGTAGATTTGTTAGTGTGATTAACACAGATTTTTCCAAAAACACATTTAAAAACAATACTGACATTAATGCAACTTTATAAAAGTAACATTAACTTCATAATCCAATCAATTCTTAAGGTAAAAAAATAATGTATAAGACATTTTACGGCCCAACATTATGATTATTGGATTTTAGGTCCCATCCCTGCCCTGTGTAACTTTCCAAACAAAAATACACTTGCACAATATAGGCCGTGCAGGAACCTCTGCTAGCTGGTATTAGCTGAATACCTGAAGGCGGCATGTTGTAGGCTGGACCTTGTGCGTTAGCGATGGCTGAGCTGTTGTTGCCTGTGGGCTGGCTGTAGGGGACAGTGGTGGCTATGGTGCTTGCTTGGCTGATGCCAGGGCCTTGATAGCTGCTCTGCCTACCACTGAAAGAGGAGACAGAAATAAGTGGATGTGGAAGAGATGATTTGAAGTTTAAATTCACAATGTAATGGCAGGCTGTGGAGACATAAGTGGGAAACAGTGAAAGCCGCAGAACAGAAGTCACAAAATCGCACAGAGATGATATTTGGCAGCGTGTCACTGCCGTACTCCTTTATTTATGTTGTAGTATAAACCGAGCAGCGTGTGCGTCTGAAAGTCACAATAAAAAGCAACATATCCCAGATCAAACAAACAGCACTTCCAAAAGACTGAAGATGAGCATACAGCATCAGAAAAGAAAAACTCTCCTATCCTCCCTTCTCTGTTCTTCTCCTTTACAAATCCCCCCTCCCCACCCCTATTCTCCCCCTCTTCCTCCCTCTCCCTCTCCCACAAGTCATAATTTAACTAATTAAGGTGTGCTTTTGGAGAGGATCATGTTATTTGTTGCCATGGTGACAGCAGAAATCAATCCCGCTCAATCTCCCTCCCTCAGCCTCCCCTCTCTCTCTGAGGCAGCTCATCACATGGCGTTGCAAGTGACATCAGAGGGGTTTATCTGCAACCTGCTGAATGCTAGCCCTTTGTGTGTGTGTGTGTGTGTGTGTGTGTGAAAGAGAGAAAGAGAGAGAGATAGTGTGTGTGTGCATGATTGAAGGCAGTGTCTATCGTTGCATGCCAGGCAGGCCGAAGCCAGTGACATGGGGGCTGAAAGGGAACACCATGTTTAGAACAATTTGGTCTATCTCCTGCTGACTCAAGATTATCTCCTGGACAACCATATAAAAAAGACTGGGAGAAAAGGGGGGAGGCAGATGGAGAGAAAAGAGGGAGGGAGAGCGAGGCCTAACAGATCGAAAGAAGAAGAGAACGGAGGCGGATGACTGAGGATGCAGGATCAAACTACTATAAATTAGAAAAGAAGACAGGAAGAGGAGAGGGAGGAAGATAAATAGTAGTAAAGGAAGAAAGGATGGAAGGAAAGCAGGAAGAAAGGAGCCTTTGGCCCTAATGGCCACACTGTTTTATGTAGACGAAAAGGAAAATACTATCTGGATTTATGTCAGTCAATTCCCTCCTAACTGGAACCTTTCTCTTTTTCACACACTCACACAGACACATAGTATAATACCTCATATTGGAACCGATACACATAGCCTAAGAGGAGGGATCGGCTTGGTAAACCTCCCCATAATCTCATCTCACAGATGTAATTAGTCATAGAGCACGGCTGATGATACATATGTAATCCCTCTATGGGGGCCGAGGTGCACAGGGGAGCTCCATGGCAAAGAAACAAGCTCACACCAAATCCACGCTTATCTGGCCCCGTTTCCATATAATGGGGGAAGTATACACTCCTTCATTTGCTGCCTACATGTTCCCTAAAAAGCTCTGTGTGAGTCAAGACACAGAAATAAATTTACATTTTGATCACTGCACCTTCTCTCGCAAGTAAAAAACGTATGTGCAAAAAAAATATATATATACGTGTAAATTTCCACAAAAGAGAGTGCTTATAAGCCAGCAAGGAAAAATAAGTTTAGAGATGCCAAATGTCTGAGAAGCTCATCTATCCATACTGTAAAAACACCCCTCACCCACCTTAAGCAATATAAGCACAAGCTCTCATGTGAATAGTGAAATATCCAAATCAACAACAACAACAACAGTGGTTGGAGGTTTTCGACTGTGGCGCTCTCCCATTATGACTAATTCATGTCATAAAAAAGCCCATTAGAAAGCACTTGATGGAGGCACTGCACAGCGTTTAATCACACTTAATATATGCATGTGCCGCTATCGGGGAAAAAAAAAAAAAACGGCACAGTGCATTCATCTTGCTCTCGGGCACCTTTGTGCTGGGGAAAAAAAGAAGCATCCTGTTGCCGCAGAGAGAGAGGAAGAGTGAGTGAAGGAAGAGAGAGAAAGCAGAGATGGAAAAAGAGGGAGAGGAGGAAAAGAAGAAAGGAGGTGGAGGGAGGGAAATTAAGGCCTGAGAAGCCTGAGTAGTGTGTGCATGGGTCCCTGGTGGACCGATGGGGGGGCGTATTTTCAGCTCAGGGGCCCAGAGCTGGAAGAAATCTCTGTTCCATGAGACTGAGCTGAGTGAACACAAACACACACACACACACACACACACACACAGAGTAAGAGACGCAGAAACATCTATCCGAACACTATCAGGCCAGTGCACTCTCAGTTTGTTGTCTAGGTGTGGCCTGAGGAGGGAAAAAGAGAAACTTTGCAGAGAAACTCTACCTTGAGTTTTCTGAGTTTTTAAAGAAAAGTTAGGGTTGAAGAGTTTTGACATCACATTAGAGTCCAGATATATGACAATACAGCTCTAGTGTTCAGTCTTTTGTTTGGCCTGTCCAGGCACCGTTAGGGCAGAGAAGCCATTGAAATGCATCAATAGAAAAACACTGTGATAACTGCTATTCTATTGTTTTTCTATTCATTCTATCTAAATGCTCTACGCTGTAACCTGTCCTTCACACTCCCTCGTTTTTTTTTACCTAATTCTGCACACACACACACACACACACACACACACATACACACAAACACACACAGAGCCATCTCTCTTCTCTTTCTATTCAGTCCACACGTGTGAAGGGCATTGGAGAAAGCCACTTTCACACCGTGGGCAGAGTGTGTGTGTGTTTGAGCGTGTCCTTGTGTTCATGCGCGGGGTGGGCGCTGTTGCCAAGGGGATGCCATGGTTACGAGGTGCCAGCCAACCAGCTGACGGTGTCTCTCTAGAAGTGGCAGCGCCTTTGTCCTTCATTCGTGGTGACAGGCCGCGCTGATGCCTCCCAGCGCCACTAACTGGACGAGACAGCAGAAGCGCTGGGACCAGGAGTGTGTGATGGCTGAGCGGCCCTCCCTATCGATCCCTCTGCTTTGTGTGTGTGTGTGTAAGAGTGTGGAGAAGAAAGTGAGAGAAAAAGAGCCAGAGAGAGGCTGCTGGATGGAAGGATGGAGTGGATCGGCTGGAGGCCATGAATTATATATGGACCCAATCTGTTCTCAGGGCAGCTTCAGCTCCTCCAAACTCCTGACTCAACTCACCACACAAACACATATACAGACAGAGGGGAGACCAGAATAAGCCCCCCACAAAAAAATAAAAGGACAGCTTTTAACATATTAAATCCAGAGAAAAGCTACTCTTCCCTTCTCCCTCCCCTCCTCAAACATCAAACAGCTCAGGATGGATGGAGGAGAACCCATTTATTTTGCCCATCTAATGAAAGCAGAGCGCTCCACAGCACTGCCAAGACTGCGAGCGACAAAGCGCCACAGGCAGCATCCCCCGTTCTTGACATTCAAGCGCTGCTCTTATTTATTTAGCAAATTTACTTACTAAGGAGGTCAGAAATGAATTATTTGGCGAGGATTTGCCTGGGAGCACTCTCCTCTCCTCTCTTCTTCCCTCTTCCAACATTTTTCTCCCTTCAATTTCCCTTTGATTTACGGCTCTTTTTTTTCTGAGCTTTGCTCTTCTTGTACTAAGTGCTTATTTTTTCGACAGAGCCCGTTCCTATAGCTCCAGGAACTTCTTGTAGAGTGTCGCCGGCAGCGCTGGAAAGTCATTTGCGAAGCCAATTCTGTCCTCAGAAGCTGCTGCCAAGAAAAGCTTATACCTTTTAATACTTTCTGTTCTCTTCTCTTTTCCAAAAATTCCCGAACATCAATCCTCAGTCGCTAAAAAAAAAATTCTGCCACACCTTTCTTCCAAACAAACTTGTAACTCCTCCACACTGACAGGCTTGACATCGTCTGTGTTATTTGAACATTTTTTATGCTGCAATTCATCATCCTGACAACTGGCAGCTTAGTGCCCCCAACTAGTCAACGACTTTTCATGAAACAGAAAATTAACCTGATTCTCAGATGGACCAGTATCTATTTGTGAAATTAGGTGAGAGTGCATGAGCAAGTGCCATTTACATTTTACTTTCCATACTTAGCTGCAGTAACTACAGCAGCAGAAGCTCAAATTCCTAGATTACAAAATGATGATGAGCAAGATGTTAAGTGACTTTGTCATTAAGGTAAAGGCATATTCTTCTGCTTCAACTTTTAGTAGAGTAACTGGATTCTTTTTTACATCCCCAAAACTCTCAACAGTGTTTCCCTTCAACCACCAATCAAACTGATTAACCACTATAAGTGGGACGTTTGTTTCTGATTCCAGTTGGCTGGTGGAGGAGAAACTCTGAGAGGGCTCGAGGAAAAAAAAAAAACACTCATGCCACACTTTATGAAGATTTAATCATGACCCTCGCCTGCAGCCATGGGATACCAGAAGTGGCCCTCCTCTGTTCGTTCGGCATTCTTTTCACTCAGGGTAATGAAGCTGGAGTGTGTTTACTAGTGTGTGAGGGGAGGATGGATATGTGAGATGAGGAGTGGAAATGTAGAGGGATTATTGGTGGGGAAGTAGTGAAGGGACGTGCTAATGAAAAAGAGGAAAAGAAGAAGAAAAGGGCCAAGCCGATGACAAAGTTCCGATATAACTAGCCCCTGATTTAGAAGATCAGGAGCAGGTGTCTGTGGCAGTTCACCCAGGGTTGATGCATCAAAGAGCGAAACTAGACATGTGCTATGACTAACAACTTGTTTCACAGACAGAGAGGAACTAGGTCTGAATGTTTCAGAATGTTGTGTTGAGATCTAGAGAGCAAACGGGGCACTGGAGCCTTTAACTGCAGGTTTTCGGAGGCCAATTTTCTCCTGATCTCCCTCAGATGTTCTAAAGTGGGATCTGAGGAAGAAAAACATAACAAGGCTGTGCTGGAGACAGCGGAGAACAAAAAGCAAATTGGGAGGAAGAAAGACAGAGCGAGATAAAACAGTCTGGGTAGGATAACAGAGCTGCACAGAGACTGAGAGGGTGATACAGTTGGGAGAGTTGGTAAAAAGAGTGAAACAGGTGGGAGGAGAGAGAACAGAAGCAGACAGGGAGGGATGAGAAAGGTAGAATGAGCGACAGCAGACAAGAATAACAGTGAGGCTGAGACAAGCAGCAAAGAAACGGGAGTATTCTGCAAAAGTGTCCATCGTAACAAAACATTTTGGCTCTGTTTTTTGTTTTTAACCAGTAAAAAGACTTCCTGCTTGCCAGAAGACTAAACTCCTGTTTGCTATAAAAACATGTTATTATCGATGAAGAAATCAATATTCTGAATAAAAAAGGCAGAAATAAGACAAATGAATCAGATTTGTGAATAGTAATCTGCCTTGGAAACAAACAGTCTCACCCAATTGGCAGACTTTTTACACCTGCTAGTTTATAAAAGTCTTTTGTTGTTTTGAATATCCAGTGTCTGCTAGGTTTTTGCTCCAGTGCATGCTTTGTTTTGAAAAACACAGTAGCAATTTGGAAGTTAGCATGCACAGCAACAACCACCAAGACTGAACAGAGAACGAAAAGACAGATTTCCAACAGAAAATCAATAGAAAAAGCTGTTTGGTCTTTATGAAATGTGATCTTTGCAGTGCAGTTAAAAACCACAACACAGTAATGGCTGCTTAATCCCAAAGATGGAGATAAAAGAGCAAACAAAGGCAAGGAACCCACAGATACTTCCACAATCAACAGTGAATCAAAATGGATCGCTGTAAAGATAGAGAAATAGATGAAGACATAAACAAATTTGTAAATTTCAGAGAGAGAGCCTTTAGCAGCACCACAGTGAGTGACACCACTCTGGTGACTGACAGGCAATACACATAATTAATCACACATACTGTCAGCCATGCCACAGCCCCCACCCACCCACACGCTAAAATGTTGACACAACGTGTACGACTGCATGTGCTCACTTGCTGCTGTTCCCATTACGGTGACTAACACATGCCGAAGATGACAATGATGACCACAGTTATGATGATGATGATGAAGGTGATTATGGCAATTACAATGACAGCAATGATGACTCCTCTTGTTTTGCTCTCAGTGGGTGCTTGTGATAATGAGCATGATCACTTTTATTTCTGTTTAGCTTGAAAAAAATCCCATTCAGTTTAGTCACGAAACACACAAACACATTCACTTATATACAGAATGTATATGGACACACACTCATGTCATGAAGGTGGTGGACCTACCTATGGTGCTGTGAATGTGAGGGTGGCGGGATGGATGGGTGGTGAGGTCTGGGTGGAGATGAAGGTGGTGGACGGGTGGAGGCAGGGTGGGGTGCAGGCCAGAGGGTGGAGGTGGGCTGGGGTGGTTGCATCTGGGCTGGGGACCTTACATACGAAGACCGCCTGCAGATTGGCATCGACAGACCCCCGCCCGACAAAAAGAGAAATTTCACCTGAAATATCATCACTGGCTCACAGTCTTCAGTCTGACTCACGCATCATCAGAAATGGACAGTCTGCAGAATGCTGGCGAGACTGTGCCCATAATACATTAACAGGCAAAACCCCCACCGACTGGAGAAAGCCCACAAATCCACCCTTTCTCTCTGAAGACCGCCATGTTTTCATAAGTTCCCCCCAGAAGGGTTCACCAGAAGTTTACTGCCCACACAATCCCACAACAGCCCCACTCTCCAACGCTACAAACACTCACATATACAAAGCTCCTACCGTGATGGAAAAATAATATCCTTTAACTCATATACCATAATAGCATTGGAGCGCTTTGTATTTGTGTTAAGGTGCTTGGTGTCACTTCTGTCTCTGGTGTTTTCACAGTTAAACCTGCGGTTTGCTTTTTCTTCTTTTAATGTTTTGACAGGGCGGTATTCAACCCATACAGTCCTCTCACAAGCCAATATCTCTCTTTCTGCAACAAATGGCACTTGGTGTATAGTGCCAGCTATCAAAATGTCAGGCACTTTATGAGATGTGTGAAAATAGGGATAGTTCCGCAAATGGCTCATAGAAGTGTGGAGCCCCTGAGAATGAACTCTTGCCTGCACATCTGAAAAGGCTCTTGGAAAAAAAAGTCAAACTCTGTGGCACAGAAACTCTCCGTGGTGCTTTTCAGCACACGTCCCCACAGACGACCTGCGGAGAAAAGTCATTCACCAGACAGCGAGTGATGTAAGAAGGAAAAGCTTGCTGCCCCCTAATTTTAGTGTACCACTATTTCCAGGTGAAGTAACGTAGTGTCAGTCCCACAAAAGAAGTTGGGCCATTTCTGTTGGTTTGGCACTGTAACACAGTTTTTATACCACTCCTTTTTTTTTGTCAAGATCATTTTTGATACCAATTAGGTTAATGAACAATGATGTACAATAACATGGTCATGTTCACACATTCACATATAATTATATACACACACACACACACACACACACACACACACACACACACACAGATGAGGAGCAATAAAACAAAAAAGTGTTAATCTTTCAAAATAAAATTTTTAAAGAAATCAGGCCTCCTGAATCCTTGCGGTGCTCTTACCTATTGTGTGTTGAGTTGGCAGATCCAGGCATGCCAGCTGCTGCTGCCTCCTGGGCCTTGCGGTTAGAGCTACCCAACGAAGGAGGGCCCATGCCTGGCCCAGCTGGCTGAGGCATGCTGGGGGAGCTGGGAGCCATAGGTGGGTATACTCTATTCTGGTTACCTGGGCCATGGCTACGTCCCACAGGTATGGGCTGGCCGGGGCCCTGGCCGTGCATGGGGCTGCTAGCATTCATTCCCACACTGTTGGTCATGCCGGGGCCGGGGCCGCTGTAGCTGGTACTGGCCGTCCCGCTGTAGTTAGAGGGCCGAGGGTAGTTACCTGGAAAAAGGACGGCACGTGAATGAGCTGACTCCAAAATCACTGCAAATTAAAGTATTACACATATAATGTTGCTCAAAAGGTAAAACATGGGATGTAGTCACTCCAGATGTATAAGTTCCCACTTGAATTTGATCGATTCCTTACAAGAATGACACCAAATGGCTGCTGTGAATTACTGTAGTCGCAGCTGGGTGCTATGAATCTCTTCAATTTAAGAGAAATGGAGTGTTTATCAAGTGTTTCCCAGCTGATACCCTCATACCTACAACAGGGATGAATTCAAGTATTTAATCCATCATGAAAATAGTCCTGTGACGTATGAGAAATTAGGAATGTAAAATGCAGAACAAGATTCTGATTCATGACCTCTATAACCTCCAGTGGATGCAGGAAAAACTATCAGGGGTGTGTTCTGGTGACATTTTACACAGCTGCAGGTTGCTGGATGGCCCTGGGAACAATTGCCAAGCTTAAGGCTGACTTTGTGAAACACTTGAGAGGAGCTCTAATCTGCAGTAAATGCTTTCTTGCTGCCCTGGAGTGCCACACGGCCGTGATGCCAGAAGCTTTCCTAAGGCACACTTAAACCCCTCCATTTTGGCTCTGAAACCCCTGCTCAGCTCCAACACCAGCTGCAATAAGAGCTGAACGAGAATCACCATGCTGTCAAAAACAACATGTACATACATTCAGGCACCTACTGTATATGTAAGTGCAGTACACACCCACACAAACACACACAAAGCACATCACACTGTATTGCCTCTGCAGGCACTGGGCCTTTTCCACTGTGATATTCCCTCCCTGGGACAAATCCTCTGCCAAATAGAAATGGAAAATGTGGCATCCTCCATTGTGAAGGGGGCTATTTATTTTGATTTGATTAAGGGTGCTTTAGTTGGGCCTCACTGCTTAATCCTCTGAGAATATGTCTGGAAAAGGGGATCAAGTCCCTTTAAAACCTGAAGGCTTTTCTGCACGCTCAAACGAGGGAAAGTTGAATGACAATATTCCACAAGGGGGAAAAAAACGACTCCGAAAATGGAAATGGCTTCTCAGAGTCCTCGAGCTGCTTCGGTGAAGACACTTTCCACATGACATAAGCCTGCGAGTCCGACAGAAGGAGAGAGCAGGAGGAAGCAACAGAGGGTGGGGGTGGAAAGAGAGGAAGACAGACAGAAAGGGTTGAGGACATACCCCTGCCCCCCAAGCCCCGAGATAGGATTTATATTGAATCAAAATAAAAGTCTTTCCCATAAAAGTCAGCAGCTCCGGTTGAATTTGTCCAGAAATTGTGATGAAATCTACTGTGGGAGATGGGAAAAGAAGAAGCGGATTATTTCTGGGGAGGCTTTGGTGAGTCGGTGAGCTGAGTACGGCTGACACCTGTCAAGGGTTTTGGGGCTATAATAGGGAAGCGTTCAGGAATGAAAGGATGTCTGCTAACGAACACAGGAGGATACGTATGGTGCACAGTCCGTGTGTGTGTGTGTGTGTGTGTCCATCTGCTTGTCTGTGTAAATGCATATATAATACGTCTGAGACCTTGCAACTGGTGAAAGACACATTTCCATGTTTCTCCCACTCATACGCGACGCAACTGCCTAGAATGCTGTGGAAAATCCTGGGAACGCTGCCCTGCAGCCTCCTTCCTCTCTCCTCGCATGGATGGTTTGCTGCAGATGAACAAGGCCCCAGTCAGTGACCTCTCTCAGCCCTCTTTGGACAGCTGTTGAGCCCCATGTCATGGCTGCCTGCCATACATTCTCAATAGCCTGGGCGGACACTTTGTGATTTTTGGCCCTTGTGACAGACTGAGGCTCCAACTCACCTCCCAGGGAGTTGTTTATATCACACAGTCCCATTTGGACAATCTGCATTTTTTTCCGTCTTTAGCGGACGGGCCAAATGACCCAAAAAGTGGGAGTGAGTGTCTGGAAGTTTCCATGAGGCTATTCTCTACTTCGCTAGGGGTTGTGTTGCTGAGACAAATCCACCTGAAGAGGTTTGTGTTTTAAAAAGGTGTCATTAAGTCCACACACAGCACCGAGAGAACTCTTGATGTATTTGATGTACTACCAGTCAAAATGCTCTAGTTGTGGGCTATGTTTGCCTCAACTGACAAAGGAAAGACAGAGTAGCTGTGGGACTGGGTTTAATGCTAAGCTTTCCTGTGAGAGTCTTGCTCCATCCTGACAAGAATGATTCACTTCCTGAAGGATTGGTAGTGTGCCAGAGCACTTCTTCAAGGACAGATAGTGCACTAACCCACTTTTTAAAATGACTGAGAGCTCAACCCTGACATTCTTTGTTTCGTTTTCATAAAAGTCTCAAAACTCAGATAACTATAGATATGATAACAAATAAAACATAAAACAAATTAAAATAAACTATTGGTGCTAATGCTGGTCCTGTTGATTTGACAAAAAAATATACTATGATGACTCCATGTGTCCAGAGCTGAGCTGAGAATATTAATTACTTGCTGTTGACTTATAAGATGTTTCCAGACCTCGGAGACAAAAAACGCTGTTGCTGTAAAAGCCAATATTTGTCATGGGAGTAACAGTTTGACACTCACTGTCAAAGAAACTTGGGAAAAAACCTGAGGCCTTCATGTGAGTCACTGTCAACATGGTCATGTTATATAATCAAAAACAATATTAATTCAGTCTTTCTAGCTTGGAAAGACTGAATTAACATTTTTAATGTCCACTGTAACAGCAATGACAGATATCTGCCACTGGCAAGTGAATACAGAGTTGTGTGTCTGTTCTTAGCCATGACAGTGGCTTCTTAGGCAGTATGAGTTGTGCACATTGCGCAAACTCTTCCTTTAGAGAACACAGTGTCAGTGCTAAGAAATGCCACTTCCTGGCATTCAAACAGGCCAGGAGAAATAAATGTGCTCTCTCTTAGCTTATGTTAGCATTAACATAGCCCACTGTATATGCACAGAAGTGTGTCATGTGCTGCGCCTGCTTTGCATGCTACTCATACTGCTCTGGAAACCAATCAAGGAGGGACAAGAGGAAAAGAGGACATGGAGGATGTCATTTCTTATATGTCCTGTCGTGCGTCCTTGTGGCGGAGTCTTGGTTTCCTGCCTGCTTCTCAGGCACTTGGTGCCTTTGGGGAGTCTTGATGGTATTTATAGCGCAATGGAGAGGAGGAGAAGGAGAACTCATGGTGCTTCGTTCACAATTACATGGAAATTCCCAGCACGGTCACGCATTCGGTGGACGCTATATCCTGCGCCGGGTTTAATCCCTGCATTCCCGCGGGAGAGCTTGAGTGTGACCGAGCAGATTACCGTCTACTGCTTCCTCAGCAGACTGGACCATCCAATGCTAACAGCCGAGGCAGTCATCCTCCCGGCTACGGTGGAGTGAGGTATGAGGGTGCACCAACATGCCCTCCAGAGCTGTGAACTCCATCAATAAGCAGTGGAACGCAGATTACATGGCTGCATGTTTGAGCTACCAAGGACAGGAGCGCGAGCAAGACTGTGCATGTCCACTTGTGGCCCAACACAAATAAAAGAAATGGATAACAATATTTTTCTCTTTTACTTTTTTTATGGATGGGGTAGGAGTTACGGGAAGATGGTTTTCTTTGGGATAGTAAGAGAGAAGCTTCATGTGTAGACAAGGATTAAGCACCCTGCTACTAATTCTTTTCCATTTTAGGAGTTCATTTTCTAAATCTCAGTATAGGTGCTATAAGAAACTATCTCCTTTAATTTTTCTGATACAGCCATACAGTATTAAGTTTAACATTCTTTTACTTAGAAGATAATTTGAACTGTTTCTAACTCAGCTGTATCTGTTTTTAACTGTTGAAATATCTTGAAATTAGGCAGATCAGTTTTCAATAATGTCTGTCAATATCGAGCCTTTACATAGAAATTTCTTCATTTGCTTTATACAGTTTTAAGACTCAGTTTACATGTATGACTTGCCGGGAAGGATAATTTTTTTTTTGCAGCATCTTCTCTTGCCTCAGGCCCCCACATCCTCTCCCATCCACCTCAGCACCTTCCGCGGCAGGGTATCTGAGCCTAAGCAGAGCTGGGGTGTGCCTTGGGGCTGCTGAGCTCCACCACACACTGTCAATTTCCTCTAAAAAAACTCCACTCCCTCCCCCAGACGTTGGCTTGAGTCATGTTTTTTTTTTTCCTCCCTTTCTTTTTTTTTCTGGCTGAATTATACGTTGGCTGCGGCAAGGCACCAAGACTTAAAAGTGCTGTCTGAAGCATGGTCATTACCAGCAGAGTGCTTAACCCCTCTGGGGGGGGGGGGGGGGGGGGTTGCACACTATGCGATGGGTGGGAGAGAGAACAGATCCGAGACAGACTCCAAATCTCTTTCCTGTAATGGCATGATATCCTCCTCCCCCATCTGTCTGTGTGTCCACGTATCCACACGCTGGCTCCGTACCATGTCCGAGTGCATGTCTTGAAAACAGCTGTTGGAGTCATTTAAGTCCTGAGGAGAGCCTGATATCAACACACTGTATGAGATCAGTTTAACTTTGGATAAAGAGGGCTTTCAAAGGACAGCCATACACATTTAGCAGCTTAAATATTTTTTGGAAATACTGGGCAGTCCACGTTCTCACTGTAACACTCATTGAGACAGTGGGAAAACAGCAAAAGGGAAAATGTTTGGCCGGGTTCAACTGTATCAATCTCAAAGAAGGAAGCAGGCTTATCTAATCCTAAAACTATGGGAATAACTACTACATATTTCAGTATTGTTTGTAGAAGGGCCATATCCTCCCTCAGTCTCATGTATCACTGTATCTGTCTGTTGGATGGAGCTTATTTAGTCGGTTAGACAAGCTGCACTACGTTTGCCCCTGATAAAAGAGAACTGCTGCAGTCTTTCAAGTTACACAACACCAGACTGGTTTTTTTTTTTTGTCCTTTGGTGAGCTACAAACTCTCATTGTTGGTGTGTGTGGCAAGGATGATTGCTGAAAATTTTGTGTCACACACAAAACACACAAACTCACGAACACACCACAAGTACAAAACCCAAGAGTTGGGTTCTCCCAGCACAGACAAGCCAAGAAAAACAGAGAGCAGAGTTCAGGAACTTGGAGTGAATTTCTGTGTTGGCTAATGGCTAACTAATTTGTTAGTGCATGAGGAAGAGGAAAGGAGAGCAGATGGAGCTGTCATTAAGAACAATGACCAGCAGCTGTCTGCCCTGTTCAGCTTACACAGGGTCTGATGGGCCCTCTAAGAACTGGGGCCTTGGCTCTGACCTGTAGTCCATATGAATGGTTTCCTGTGTTGAAGATTAGTGGGATCTGCTGTGCTGAATGGCGTTGGAATAATGTTTTCATATTTCTCAGTGAGTTTTCGATTGTATAGTAAAAATTTCTGGATGAGGAACATGTGTCCTCAAAAGGAAAATACTCCACATTGAATACTTTTTACCAGTTTAAAGGGATTTATGTTTGTTAGATTAGAACTCACGTAAGACCATATTCAGACTGATGTCAGCAAGTCTTATTTATTTCTATGAGACCACTGTGTTGACACAGTGGGGGCGCTGACCAGAGGGCTCCAGCTAGAAAACAGAGGGTCGTCAAAAGTTGAGCCAGGTTGAATATTTGGCCAAAAAGCTAAATGCAATGTCAATCACGTGCATTCCTGATAGAATAATAATTCTCCTTCTTACCTCATGATCATTGAGATTTGGTAACTTTCCAGAATCATGAAATCCTATTTCAAAGTGGCATTGGTGTGCTGTGCATTAATAAAACTAGTGCAGCACATTGTGTTATTTTAATGTGGGAGGGTTGAAGATTACAGGGTTAGAGTAGGGTTAGATTAGGTTAAAGTGTGAAAATTGGGATTAGAGGTGGGTCTCAATCTAAGGCATCCGAGAGTGAGTGTTGTCAATGAAGAGTATGTGAGTAAAAAGGCCAACCCTAACTTTATCATGCTCTTGGCAATACTGTGTGCAAATACAAATGCAGCCACACAAGTGCATTTTTAGACAGTCCCTGTGCTGTTGTTTGGATATATTCAACAGTCTAATGCAGGGCAGATACAGGTGAGTTGCTAGTGTATTAAATTTGAATGAGAGTATACACACATATACAATATATACTGTATATGTGTGTGCCTGAGCCGTTCTTTCTGTTTCTGATGGGAACATCTCTCCTGTCATCTGAGTGAGATTTCACGCTCATCTGCCTCCAGAGCCTCTTCCAGGCTAGTCCGCCTCGCTGTCGCTCTCTGCTTACTTTATTTCTCCTTTTCTCTCTGCTTATTGGGCTGTCAGCCCAGCCAAAGTCACATTAAGAGATAAGAGTGGGTGGAGAAGGGAGACCAAATACCAAATGCATTAGGGCTATTAATCAACATTAACAAATGCGAGGGAGAGGCCACAGTTTTGGGAAAACACACGCACGGATAGGCGCATTTATCAAGGTGACACATTAAAACACACATTTACCAAAAAATACCATAATGTTTCATCTGGTGTGTTGCCAAAGGCAGAAAACGAAGTACAACAGCAGATGTCAACGTTTGTTGTATGGCCTGGAGTTGTACGTTGGAGAAAACAAGCGAGCGAAGAATGCTTAATTATAGAGAGCGATCCAAACTTTTTTCCCCCAAAATTTCCTGAAATCTGTCACTTGTTTTTTTTCCAAGTTTTTTTTTTTCTTGAGTATCAGAAAAAAAAGCTCAGTTTGATGGTTGATGTGACTGATTTCCCAAATAGTTTATCAAACAGGCTTGCATACATGGTAAATGGAATCAAGGACTGTAGGAACAGACAAATATAAATATGTTGTTCCCACACTGATCAAACTGAGGACTTAAACTTAACACTTTTCAAATTAGTTAACAATATCTGGAACAACTTCAGTGACAGCTTGAAATAGCAGAGTAACCTCTCTGCAGCTGGGCTTAAAATCTAACTGGATATATTCTGCTAGTCAGCTGCATATATTAAAATGTGAAGCAACATACTTTTACACTTTTGTTTTTAAAAGTTTTACAGTGAATCTGCAAAATTACTAATGTTTGAAGCATTATATGTGCATCTTGTCATCAACTTGTCATGAACACAAGACAGACAATATACAGTACATGAAAGACGGATGAACAACATGTCAAACCCAGTAAATGTCTCATCAGAATAAGAGTCTGTGTCCTTTCAAGACATGAGAGCCACACATAAGGTGCCATAACTATTTCTGAAGTTCCTATTTTTGGTACTGGATTTAGGATTAGGGAAAGTGTGGGACTGCTCTTATCTGGACACAACATCGTTCTGCAAACACAACACTGAGTTCACAGTATCTAACATGTATTTGGAGGAAATTTAGGAATTATTCACAATTATGCCTGAGTAGGGAAAGATGAATGATGACTATGAAAAAGAGGCCTTTATTCTTTTTAATAAGAAAACTGGCCCCTTTTCTGAGGCTAATATTAAAACATTGAACCCGATTACAGGATTGGACATCATCATTCAGTGGATAAACCTCATAATGTGTCAGTCTGCCTTGTCAGTCTGGAGCTACCTCATAATCTTATTATGAGGAGAGTCAAGAGGTCTGTCCAGGGTTCAAGTGTCTCATGAATATTCTTAGAGTCACACCCTCAGAAATCCCAGTTTTTAATGCCCCGCAGTGAGACCCACTGCACAAGACGGGAGAAGACTGTATCTGTGTGTGTGTGTGTGTGTGTGTGTGTGTGAGTTGTAGAAAGACACAGATAGATTTAGAAACAGAGCCAGAAGATGGATATGTCTTTCAAAATTTGTCTTTTTGTATCCCTCATTAGCAAGCTCTTTGAAACCAGTGGCACTGATGTCAAGGCCCAGTGTGACTGTGGAATGGGGGCCAACATTCATCAAAAAAGACTAATGTGACTTTCCCATCTGAGGCCAAACTTCTCTACAACCCCTCTGAATGAATGATAAACAAGGTATTCATCACTTCAATATTACTAGTCACAAAGCAGAAGCTGCTCCACAAATCTGATGTCAGGTAAAAGTCAACAAAGGAAGTCAATACACAGCCTGTTATTGGTTTTCATGATTAATAATTCATCTGAAAACTTGAAAAGAGTCATAGCTTGTGGGAAATCAAATTCTCTCGCTTTTGGTTCTGAATAGTCTTTTTTAAACTGTGGCTTGAAAGTTATATCCTCTATTTTTGACGAAGAGTGAGGAGTTGTTTTATATTTTATGCTCCAAGGATTTAGTTTATTGTCAGTGTACCAAGATAATGACACAGTCCTGGAAAGGAAATTTGGTGTGGACTGACTTTTTGGTCAAATTACAAAGCTAGAGTCGCAGATCATCCTTTTAGTCTTCAGTAGGTTATTGGCTCCAGTGCTCTATGCCAAAATTTCAGTAAACACAATATGAAACATCATCTCAACATTTTGTTCAACTTAAATGAACTTGGATGTGCAAATTTGCACCATTACCACCAATACTGAGTCATCTCCATGGTACTTGTGTTTGAGGGAATGGACAGCCTAGAGTCCATCATGGAGGAAGCTGTGTTGAACCATCCAGTATGAAGTGCCCACAAAGGAGGAATGGTTTGCAGACAGTTATGAGGCAGTCTGCAAAATTTACTGCTTGAATAACACAATTTATTGTGTGAAATAATGTGTATTACCAAAAAAAAAATAATAATTTCAGGTAGGCGAGCTACTGACTAACACTAGCATGTTCCTCTCTTGCTAGCATGTTGGCGGTTAGCTCGCTAGTGCAGTGGTTAAGTAGAATAGAATCTACATATATTTTATAAAAATATTACAAAATATATTTTTAATATTAGGCAAAGATGGGCAGATTACATTTTCTGTGCTAACTTTTGTTGTACCTGGGCCTTTAATATGAAGCACTGGAGCCACTAGCCTACCAAAGACGTACAGATAACCTTTTTCAGTGCAAGGTTGATCAGTGGGCCAATCTTTCAGAAACTTCTAGTGTGGTGTAATTCTGCAATGAAAACAAGTTTGAATGTGTGCTAAATGCCCAACCTTGGTGTCCATACTGTGCTCCTTGAGGTCCATAAGGGCCTGTGGGGCCACTCTGGGAATAGGGACCCATTCCAGGATACAATGGGCCCCCAGGTGAAGGGTGTGGGGACATAGACGGTCCGGACTGTGGAGAAGCAAACTGGGAGCCGACCTGGTTCCTCTGCATGTTAGACATAAACCCTGAAAAAAAACACAAAGAAACATAAAAAGCAATGTCAACACTTTGCTTAGAAAACCCTTAAAAGCCCAGAGAGTTCTTCAGTCGTGAATGGACCTGCTCAGTGAAATCAAATGTTGACTGAGGGACTGAGTGTGGGTAGATGTGATCATTCTCTGGCTCAACAAATCAGGATATCCATTCAATTTCCTCGTGTAAAGAGACCCTTCGTTTTGAAAGCTCTAATCTTTTATCGTGGCAGCGGCTCCTGTTACTCATAGATACACATCAGTGAGTAACATAGCATGGACCAGGTGACAAAACATGCACAAAATGGAGAGGCTGACATGTAATATAAACCCTGAGCACAAATAAAAACACACAGGGAGAACATGTAGTGAACGTTATCACTGGCAAAGGCACAGGTCAAGTGTATACCTGGCCTGAAAGATGTATGTTGCTGCAAAAGCTGAGTCTATGTGTATGTGAGAAAGAATTGGCATGCTTCAGTTCAAGAAAAAACCTCTCTCTACCCTCCACAGAATAAACCAGTGATTTGACCATGGCTACTATGTTATTCTAAGCTGTTCTGTCAATAGATGTGTCAAAGCCTCTCAGGCCCAAACTCGCCTCCACCATTCAAATTGACATTTGGAGCGATCCTCGCCTGGGCTTCGCTCTTTCAAACCGCCCCATTCGTTTTTTAAAACCCACAGAAAGGTCTCCCAATCCACCACGAATGGGGAAAGGTCGCTGGATGGCCATTGAGGGAAAACGAAAGCGTGTGTGGGTGTGGATGTGTGTCTGTGTGTGTTGGGGGGATTCAGTATAGCAGATTAGGTGTAAATGGATTGGGTCTGCTCGAGTGTAAACTTTGATAGCTATCCGCTTTATTGACTGTGCGTGCACAGACTTACTCTTAAGTGAGTTCGGTGTTTAGGGAAACGACAGGGTTGGAAAGTGCAAGTTGACACTTATAATTCCTTGTTTCTGCTAAGAGAGCAAGAGAAAATGTGAAGAGAGAGGAGGGGGATAGAAGTTTAAAAACGCTATGTGGGTATACATGCATGTACATATTAGTGTTTCTGAGTGTGGGGGGTAGATAACTGAGAAAGAGAGCAATAAAAGCTCTGTGTGAATGTGTGTTTGTGTGTGGGAAAGAGACAGAGGCCAAGACAGAAAGGGAGGCAGAGAGAGAAAGTGTGTGTGGGAGGGAAAGACAGTGCAACGGAGGGAAAGAACGATTGGGGCCTGAAAGTGCTTAGGCTGCGAGTGCCGGGTTTAAGGAGCGAGGACATTATTGTAATGTTTTGCTTCCATTAGGGTAAGGGGATTCTGGGAGAGGAGGAGAAAAAAATACAGTGTGTAATACCGCACTTTAAATTGCCTGGAAAATGGATGGGGAGAGGAACATTTTGCAGACAGTGCTAAAAAAGCAAATAACACATTCAAGGATTTCTCTCTCTGCTTCATTCTCTCTCCCACTTTACACACACACAAACACACACATGCACAGAAACCTTTCTCTCTTTCAAGCAAAGCGAATGAAGCTCTCAGCCGGACAACAACAACAGGCAGCCGGCGAAGCACGCGAGAGAAAGTGAGGGGAAAAAAGGGACATTCAGCGGATTTATGGAAATGAAGAGTGGAGAGAGGCTCTTAGGGAGGCAGGCACTTGAGCAAAGTGGGACGTGTGTGTTTGGGAGGGGTTGGGGGGTTAATCCTAGAAAAACAGCGAAAACAACAGCCAGTCCTGTTAACCAGCACTGTGTTTTCCTGGACTGGGCTGGGGAGGGCTCGAGGTTTACAGGCATTAGAGAGCAGCATTAAATCTCCAGCTTGATTTCATCATGTTGGGAAATAACCTTTTACAGCACTTCACTTTCTCTCTCTCTTTGTCTTCATCCATCCATTGCCTCTGTCTCCCTCTGACTTAACTGCTCTTTGGTGGGTGATAGAGAGAGAGCATCACAGTTATTCCATTAAGGTTACATCCTGGTCTTTCAGGTTTTTTGCAATGTTGTGTGGATGTTTTTTTTTTTAATGAGCAATTCTGACGTTTTTAGAGATAGTCGAGAAGTGGCCATAATTGCTGGAAACATTCCCGCTTGGCCGGCACGTGTGGCTTGTGGGTTAGCATTCATGTTTTAAGCCTTTAACAACAAGTTGTGGTCAAAACTGAA
Organism: Trachinotus anak; assembly: GCF_046630095.1. Taxonomy (NCBI): domain Eukaryota; kingdom Metazoa; phylum Chordata; class Actinopteri; order Carangiformes; family Carangidae; genus Trachinotus; species Trachinotus anak. Next base: position 1,114,001 of record NW_027273866.1, on the reverse strand, counting down.
GTGGTTCTATCAAAAGAACACACATTCTGAGTTGATCAAAGTCCAGGATAAGTTGAGTGAATGTTTACTGTATAATTTTTACCAAACTGTGGTTTTCCTATGACACATAATACATAATGCTCAGACCTTGTGTGTGTGCATGTTTGTGTGTGTGCGCACTTGCTCAGTGTAAACTACAATCGTGTTTAAATTTTAAACACATACAGGATCAACCAGTTTGATCAACCCGCCGTGTTTAAAACATTTTAAACTTTAAAATGTTTTAAACACGGTGCCGCAGTCAAGAATGAAGAGCAATAAGCAAAGTGTAAAGCAGGCAGTTTACTTGCTGAAGGAACTAATAGTCTTTGGAACAGTATGGTTTTACAGACAGAAAATGTAGTACAAATTGCTTACATGTCTGTGCTTCAAGTCCCTCAGAAAACCTTCGCTGGTGCTATTCTTTCTTGCTGACATATCAGTTCTGTTTTCCCTTTGTTAATGTCTCTAATGCTCATGCACTGCTCACTGGTATGGAATGTATAGAAAGTTTTTCCATTTTGGAGTAGTTTAATTTTGTAAGTATACAACCTATTTTTATTATTTATGTTACATACAAACAGAGGCTACAGCCTATGCACTGGGTCTTCCAAGTCTTCAAGCCAATCCGTTTCACTAAAATAAAAAGCATGCCACAAACACATACATGTATTTGCACACACAGAATCCTGCTTTTACAACCCTCACTACTCTCCCACCAGACGAGGCCAAACATCAAACGCTAGCCACTGGCTAACACACATACACATACCTCTCTCCTGAGCCATAGGTGAGCGGGTGATTGGTGGGTGGGCTCCATCTGGTCCGTTCCCAGAGTTCTGTGGGGCCATGGTGGAACCTGCAGAACAATATTAAATCAGAACTTGAAGATTCAGACAAACGTGGCAGCGACTCATTTTCGGGGTTACAATGGCACAATTCTGTCTTTGTAACAAAAGCTGTCACATTAAAAGAAAAAATGTTTTGCATGAATTGAATTCCATTATTTGTAGGAAAGCGACCAATACAAAATGGATTTATACTTGCTTCCTATCTGCCTTGCTTGAAAGTTGAATGAAATTGCAGGAACTGTTATAACAATAAAGCCCTGAAAGACCACTTTTGTCTTTCTCTCTGCATTTCTTTCAATGGTACAAAAGTTACCTGGTTCAGAAAGTTCCCTGCCATTTGATTGACAAAAGAAAAACAACGATGAATTATCAGTATTAGGCTGTAGGTTTACTTTGACAGAGGCCACCCTGGTTTTGTTTCTCAAGCGTCTGGGTTAAAGGGTTTGATGCCAGATTCAACATTTACAGACACACCAAGAACCCAACACAATCACTATACATGAAGTTGTTTGTGATTCACTATTAGCTAAATGACAAATGCACTTCTAGAGGACATATCAAGTCATCGGACCCTGTGCCACTTCCTTGTGTAAGCATTAAAGCCAGAGCGATCCCCTATAGAAATCCACAGCCATTTGAGGATCATTGATTAGGTGGTTGTGCAGGTCTTTGGGCAGCGCCTGTTCCATTGAAATCCAATAGTGAGTTGAGGGTCTGATTAGGACAATGGCAGACAGAGACTATGGTGGATTGATTTGGCCCAGAGGAAGGAGAAAGATGGCAAATTAACCTTTATCTTTGGATTCAGACCTGAGACACTGTGGAGAGGGAAAGACGAGAGGAAAACTGGTTTGTTATTTCAAACTGTAAATGGATGAACGTTTCTGTGGGTGAGATAGGTAATTTAGTGTTTAAATAATGTATTTGAGTTGCAACATGACCAAACATGCAAGAAATGTTGACGTTATTCAACTGCACATGTTCAGTGATGATTGTCAGTACATATTTTTACAATTACAGTGTATGATTTGCCTTCATATGGAAACAGGAATATGTGCCAAAAGTAATCATCGACTCAGGATGAAGTACAGTGCTGTAGTAACACAATTTTGTTGCTACAGTGTCCTTAAAAACTCACAGTGAATATAAATTTGCTTTAATAGAGGAAACACTTCACATTATTCAATCATGCAGTAGAAAGTGCTGTTTCAAGAAGTGTGTATGCATATGTGTGTCTGTGATGTGTCTGTCCATGATAGCAGTAATACATGACTGGGGGTGGCACACTCTCCACATAAACAAACCCAATTAAGTCAACATAATTGGTTTGCATAAAACTGCATAAACAACATTTCCATCCGCCCGCCCGCCTACACACACACTCACACACACACAGATGTACAAGTAATTGCACAAACAACTGTAAATAAACACACTTAAGCACACAAGGAAACACACATAAGAGCACAAAGGCACATAGGATGTGTGCTGAAATATTCACACGCACACACACAGACCTCCTGCCTCACACACGAATAGATCCAGCAGCGCTGCTTCAAAGAGAGAATATTCGATTAGTTAGTCTGTCACCATGTGGCGGGAGGGAAAGGGAAACGTCACTTTATGAATGTTGAGGCAACTCTGAAATAACATATAGAAACACTGGCTCCCTATTTCTATGTGTGTATGTACCAGTAATGAAAGAATTACAACTTTACTTAAGTAAAATTAGCAATACCAAAATGTAAAAACATTCAATTTCAAGGCCCTCAATTCAAAATGTCTTCAGTAAAAATACACAAATAATAGCAGGACAGTGTGCTCATTCCAGTTATTATGATATACATTATGTTATTGGATTATTATCATTAACCGTGCATTTATCATACAAGCTTGAGTGGGAGAAAATTTTAATTATTATCATGTTGTGAGTAATCTTGTTTTTATCTGAATAAGTAACTATAGATGTACAGTAGTGGTGGGGTAAAAAATTGCATAAAATGGAAATACTCAAGTAAAGTTCCATAAAATTATGCTGAAATACAGTATTTGAGCCTCTGGTATGTGTGTATGCATGTTTGTGTTCTGCCATGTGATGGAATATGCTGCTCCTGATGATCTACACTCTAATGTGTGTGCTTGTTTCTGCTTATGTGTGTGTATTAATACTACATTGTTCTGTTTGTGTAGTATGTGCTTGGATGTCTGACTGGAGGAGCCTCTAAAGCCTCTTGGAAAGGGTCATGGCCACTTGTTGCTGCAGGGACCGATTTAGCTGCAGTGCGGTTTGAGATGGGTGGATGGGTAGTGAGGATGAAGCGTGCTAGCAGGAGTTTACTGAACCCTTAAACTATGAAAACCGACCCTACGATAAAGGCTAGTCTTTGTGTGTGTGTGTGTGTGTGTGTGTGTGTGTGTGTGTGTGTGTGTGTGTGTGTGTGTGTGTGTGTGTGTGTGTGTGTGTGTGTGTGCAGGGATGCATGCCAGGCACCAGCTACGCTGTCAGACTCTGTTTGTTTGGATGGCAGAGTGGTGGTGACAGCAGCTTGTACTGTATGTGTGTGTGTGAGTGCGTGCCACTATGAAGGTATAAATAGGGAACAGTGCCCTCCATGCTCCACTACTCTTTCCACATAGCCATGTAAATTGTCACCAGAGATGAGATTAATGCAAAGACATATGAGTGTGTGCATATGTGTATGTATGTGTGTGTAGAGAGAGAAAGAGAAAAAAAAAAGTCAGAGGGAAAAGAAAGAAAGAAAAGAAACTGAGAACCTTGTTGTGAAAGAACTGAAAAACATTTGAGAGAAGAAGCTGTATAGTAGAGTAGGACAAGGCCTCGTCCCTCCTTCCTTCCGAGTGAAGCTCGGAGCACATCGTAATTATTTCACAACCAATTACTTTTCTAAACAAAGGCTGTTCTCACCTCTCCTCTGTCCTTCCTCCCTCGCCTACTCCTTTCCTCTCCTCACGATCATTTTTAACAAGTTGCCATTAAATAATTACGTCCAAATAAAACAAACAGGCTCCACAGTGAGTCCTGGCACGTTTAATCCGTACCATTAATAATTCATACACTGAATCTTTGACGTGCAGCTCTTCTCCGCGTGCTGCTGAGAGAGAGGAGAGGAGAGAGCTAAATGTCAGCAGGAGCTGACTGTGTATCTATGCCTGTCCATAGAAAAAAAATCTGGCTGTGAATGAAGATGTAAAACAAATAAATGGTATGGAAATGTCTCTTACTGGTGTGCATGTGTGTGTGCAATTCAATATTTGTGTTGATTGGTAAGATTGTCTGGCTGTAACTATGCACAATGTGTAACTTTTTGTGTGAATTTTTTGAGTACATGTTCGCTTTTTTGTAGTGTTACACGGGCTTTTGTTAGCTATTTGTGATCATGCTTGTATCTATTTGCCAGTTATAATACATTTTAGTTTCATCTATGCGTGTTTTCATGTGTATGTGCTTGTTCCTTGTAATGCTAGTGTTCCCATAGGTGCTCTACAACACAATTAGCACATGTGGCAATCCACATGCAACTGTCTGCAATTTACACCTCAATGAGTGCGCAGCTGAACACACACATCAAAACATACACAAACACACACTAATGAAAATGAATGTGAAAAAAAGCCCTGCCACTCTCATTCAGACATATTCACTTGAAAACAACTGAGGCAGATGTTTCAGAAAATCTAAAAAGGAATTTTTTACATTTAATTCATTCAGTGCTTTTTTTCTGTATTCAAATAATTTCTGACTTTCAGATTTCAATTACAATTCATTCATGAGAGATCTGAGCGCACCTGTACAAATGTTTGTCCCTAACACTGATCTATCAAAGAGCATTAGGCTTTAAAGACGAACAGATCTGATGTTTTGATCATGGTGACAGGGCTTTAGAAGGACGGGGCATGCTGCATGAAGACATGAAGAACAAACAGGAAGATATCTAGAATGAGGATGCTCTTTGGAACGCCGCTGAGGAGTCAAATAACTGTAATTTCCTCTTTATAAAAAGGCACTTAGCGAGCACATCCATTTTCTACTCTTTCCTCATGATACAAGGCAGCAAGGGCCAAAAGTAATGGCAGTTCATTGCGTTTTTGGAGATAATGCTCCTTGCTAAAAACCCAATACACATTTTAAACTTCTCTTCCACAAGGACTGTTGAGACAACCCTGAGTCTCCTTTGAAGAGAGGGAGTGCAGTCTTTGAAGCTTTTTTTCATCAGGGTTTCAAACACAAATGCTGGGGAAGTTCAAAGCCGAGGGGGAGTACTTGTGGCCATATTTCTGCTTTGTTTCAGGGCCCTGGTAATATTAAGCGTAGAAGTTACTGTGTGTTTGTGTGTGTGTGTGTGTGTATATGTGTGTGTGTATGTAATGTCAGTGAAGAAAAGTCAACCAGACAGTCAGTGAAAAGACTTTTATTAATTGGTGATGAAAGGAAGGTGTGGGTGTGCATTAGCAGACGTCCGTATTTGCTTGGAAGTGTGTGCAGATACACTGTATACACAGGGATGGAGTGATGCCTCTGCTCAGCTACACAGTGCACACACATTCACACACACACTCCCTAATTTTTTCCTCACCAACACAGACCCCCTGGAGCAGCGGGGGCCATTTTTGCTAAAGTGAGGTAACAGCAATGAGCACTAATAGACTGGTGTAGAATAGAGAGAGAAAGGGCTGCTTCAGCACCATCTCTTAATACAACCCTTAGGCTGTAAATGCACACACACCTGCACCACCCAACAAATACACACACACACACACACACACACACACACACACACACACACACACACACACACACACACACACACACACACTCACACACGTACCAAGGTAATATCCCCTCCTTGCTGCGTCTTTAGGGGAAAGAGGCAGATAAACAGCAGGCTCCAATAATGGTGGTTTAGATCTCTATGGGTGCGAGTCAATGCCTCTCCAAGCCGGGGGCTAATGCCAGTTAACTCTCCCTATAGGGGACGAGCGCAGGCCTGCAGTGGCTCGCAAAACAAGCGCTCTCCCAAGATCCTCATTACTTCCAACGCTGAGTAGCAACTGTAAGTAAAGCAAAACTGCAGCTTAAGCTAAAAAAACAGCGAGCAGGATGCGGGGGAGAGAGAGAGCGATGGAGTGAGAGAAAGCAAGAAAATAGGTGTTGGGGAGAGAAAATAATTGCGCACTGTGCTCCAGTTAGGGCTTTCCAGTCGGACGGAGTTAGAATGGGATTTCTCTAAACGGCTAACACAGCAAGCGGGCGCTGTCTTTTTTTTTTTTTTTTTTTCCTGTTTTGGCCAACGGTGTGCTTTGTGAATATAATGCCTGTGGGGAGGGCATTTTACTGTTTCACTCCGAACACGAGCAGCCATCAGGAGGAGAAGAGACAGAGGCATGTGGGAGGTGGGGAAAGAGTTGTAGTGGTGGTGGGGTTGATGTGTGGATGGGGATGAAGACGAAAAAAAAAAAAAGGAGGACAAAAGTGGAGAAAGAGAGCTGGAGGAGAGATGTGGAGAAATAAGAGGGAGGAACAGAGGCAGAAATGTGGATGGAAAATTCAGCCTTGTTCCTCGGTGGGAGGCCTGTACCACAGCAACGCTCTGAGCGAAGAAAGCAGCTGAGACAAACAGAGATGGGGAGGAAAGGGTGGGGACGAGGGAACATGAGACACAAGAGGGAACATAAGAGAAAGCGAGCACGATAAAAATAATGAGAGAAAGAGAGAGGGACAGGGACAGCCAGAGGCAGTGTTCCCACCACACAGCCTCTTAGGGAGTGGTGCGACTAGAAAACTTGCCCGGCTCCACACACTCTACACTGCAAAACACACTCGCATAAAAACTCAACTCCCCCACCCTCTTCCGCTGCTTTCTTGTAATAACTTTCACCACTAACAGAGGGAAAATATAAGTTTTGGATGAGCAGCCCTGCAGCCTCTTTACTGGTCTGATATTTTGCAGCTTGTAAATTTGTTTTTCTCTCTCGTTGGGGAAATCGTTTAATGGCATTGTTTTGAAGAATTGCCACCTTTTTGCATGCAAGCCCAATCTGAGGTCATCACTCCTGTTCCTTCCAGGCTTCTATGCTTGACCTTTGACCTCAGTGTGGAAAAAGAGCGCAAGTTTTCTTTTTGCTGTGGCTCTTATTACCATAATTAGAGACAGAAATATGTTTTTTAAAAATTAAAAACTGAGTGCAAACCACAGGCAAGGCTGGGGGAAAATGAAAAGGACAAGAGTGGATAGAAAGCGGGTTGGAGGAGATTCACAGGGAAGGACCCTTGAGCTAACAAACTGGACAGGCCTGGTTTTCTCTCCCTCTCTGTTTCAAACCCTCCATCCATCCGTCCTTCCCCTCTCCCTCCTTCACTCGCCCTGACCTCTCTGTCCTTTTCTAGGCCCTGGAAGCACTTGAAGCGAAGCGCAGATAAACAGCTTAAACTCTCCCGAGCGCTCGCCCGCAAGCTCCAATCACCTCTTTAGAAGAAAATAAAAACTTGGGAGGGGTGAGGAGAGATGGAAGAAAGAGGTGAGAGGATGAGGAACAGGGAGAGGGGAAGGAAGGAGGAAGGGGCACTGTTAACTGGACCTCGGAGGACCTTGGTGGAGAGAGAAGAACAAGAGAGAGAAAAATAGAAGAGGGAGAGATGAGTATTTGTGATTTTCTGCAGCAGATAGAGAAAGCTGGGCCATGGAGGAGTGTGGATGTGTTCTGTGTCAATTAGTAGCTGCACAATGTGGAAAAGTATTGCAGTTTGGCCTTCAAAGGCTGGCAGGCATGCAGACATAAATGTGTAAACACAGCGGCACACAGAGAGATAAAAATACCCAAACACGCACCAGACCTGAAAAAGGGCATAAATACAGACAGTAACAATCTAGTTTCCCTACTATCTTTCAGTCTAAACAAAGATCGCCATGGTGACTGACACATAAGGTTACTGCGTATTTTCTAATTAGTTAAGACGGTCACTTTTCTTTTTTTTTTTTAAAACAAAACAAAGCTTGATTGGGAAAATCTGTTTTGAGAACATGCTGTACTATCCATACTGCAGTATATGTACAGGTGAGTGACAAATGAAAAGAAAAAACCTGAATAAATGAATAGAGAAACAAATGCAAATTCTTCTACACAGGGCACTGCATGGCCAAGGGCTCCATAGTTACAAGATCTCAAACCAGTGAACATCTGTAGGTAACTGTGGAGCAACAGCTTCCTGGAGAACTTCCACTACTTTTAGATCAGAAAAGCATCAGAAGAGCAATATATTTTCTTGCAAATACATTTTGTTGACACTGAAATCTGTTGTGGAATTTTTCCCTCACACAGCAGCAGACATCTCTGCACCTTATCAGCTCCATCCCATCAGCAACAGTGATCCAAGCTGATGACAACTGAGTTTCTGTTTGTGTGAAGTTTGATTTAGTATGTATCAGGTTCAGCCTGGTAATGGATATGTCTTTGACGCATTTTCGGGAAGAAGTGATAGCCATACTAAGGCTGACAGGAAGTGACGCCATACTGACAGGTTGTCAACCTGGAGACAACTTGTCAAACCAGCCCATGTACACACTCAAAAGCGCACAGCAAACGCTATGTTATCTAGAAATATCCAGGAAATGCAGAGTTATGGAAAGTCAGACACACACATGCAAATCAGCATATCTGGTGTTTCTGTGGCTGCTGCAGTTGTGGCGACACTAACTGGCCCAACTTTTTTCAGGGCCTTGTGTTCTGAACTTTGACTGGATGACTTTGCCTCTTGCTCCCACAGCTCGCAGTCAGCAATGGAAGCTCGAAAGCCGGCACCTCCCATTCCACCCCACATCCATTCAGATGAGATGAATGTCTGCTTGCCTCGTCCCTGATGTCTCATGGAAGGAGAAAAATATTCTGAGGATGCTCTGAATTGCTTCAGAGACACTGGGAGGAAGGAGGGGTGTGTGTGTGTGTGTGTGTGTGTGTGTGTATGATAGGCCCTCTTTGTGTATGTGTGTGTATGTGCATACGAGGTGGAGGAAGAGGAGGGGGAGGTTGGCGGTTGAGCAATGTGATTTCTGCTCGACTGTCACAAATCTAGCGCAACAGGAAAATCAATTTGGCCCTGTGTGTGCCTTTTTGGCTCCGGGAGAGAATCCAAATAGCAAGGCGAGGCCCGGATAATGTTACAGTGTATTGGATTTGCTTCATGGAGAGACAGGGACAGAGTGAGCGAGAGAAAGAGAGAGAGAGAAAGAGGGGGTGGGGGTGGGGTTGGGGTGGGTGGGTGGGGGGGTTGGAGGAGAAGTGAGGAGACAAGAGAATCACAGGCATGCTGTGGAGCTCCGACAAGATAGATTTGTGCAAGTGTATGGGTGTATGATAGGCTGGCAATCTGTCAGTCTCCCCCGTCTGACTTTTTCTAACACATACACGTACATGCACGCGCACACACACACACACAGACAAACAACACTGTCACTCATCCATGCAAGCGTGTATCGGTGAATCATATATGTGTGACCATATATGTGTAGTGTGAAATAAACTGTTAAGGTTTGTGTGCTGAGGTGCTGCTATGTGTGCTTTACCTGCCTTCTGTGTCATTTTTCTATGTGCGTGTTGTGTGTGTGTGTGTGTGCTTGACAGCCAGGTGAAAGGATGACATGATGAAATTGCTCTCCTCTGACCGCTGTCAAGGGTAACGTGTATCCCGTGAGTGCTCAGTCGTGTGACATGTCGCATCACTCCATGGAGGGAGGCTGACCAGTGACAGAATAACACACAAACACACACAGTGATTTTTGTTTGTGTTTAAAGGAAAGACCTGGACAAACACACTTTAAAGAGGCTCTATTATGCTTTTCCTTTTTTCTGTCATATATGTCATGTGTATATATATATATATATATATATATATATATATATATAAATATTTGTATATTTTCTGTCATATATATGATGTTACAATATCAGATGTACATATTACACGTAGCCAAAGTTTAACGTATGTAAAGGTAATCCCTGTGAGACAAGAAGCTCAGATGTCAGACTGCTCTGAACACTTGGTTTTTCCATGTAAGCTTATAATAGATTTTTAAAATTTATTTTATTTTTTATACAGTCCAAGCTCAGCTCATTCTCCAAAAACAGTCTTAATGTTCTGCAGCACAGAAACAACAAGTGGTGCTGGTGTACAAAACAGTTGTTTGGCAACTGCAGAATAACATTTTTACCTGCAATGTTACCTCTGCTATTTAAACAGGTAATCACGTAATATTTACTGAACAGAGATGTCCTACTGCAGATGTCCACTCTCATATTCCAGATTGAATTCAGGCTCAAACATGTATGTATGGATTTGAGCAGTTACCATTTCCAGTGAATTATATTCTGTTACTTGCTTTCAGAACATCCACACCAGTAAGAGGACAAGTCCTTTATTCTTCTGGATGTTGGCCCATCAGAAGAAAGTGGGCTTTTTAAGGAGGCCTGGGCTAATATTTTCTTTTTCATTCAGAGGCTCAACTGAGGGGTTGCATAACAGGCAGTATGAGACAAATGAGGTTTTTTTTTAACTGTGAATCATGCAAAGCTACTCTAGTGGAGCCCCAGATTAAAAATATAGAGCAGAAAATGAGCATAATAGGTCCCCTTGAAGACTTATGCAGCTTTAATTTTTCTTTGTATTTTTCCTGTATCTGGACACTTGCCCAAACTGATAATATGACATCACATGGTGACATTTAGACACAAAGTTTACGGAGAAATATTTTCAAACTACCTTAACCATCAAAGCAAACAACAACAGTCAAGTCGAGGGACAGAATCCATGATAGAAGAGACTGCTAATTCCAGTTTCTGCACTGACAGTAGCCCTAATGGAGCAGAATGCAATGCAGCTGCAAGATATCGTGTGTTTTGACTTTTTCTTGACTGGAGCTCAAACTACCGCAGATAAAAACTGTTTTGGTTTTTCACACTTATTAATTATCTTATTAATGTTTGTCTTATTTTGTTTATTTTGATGACAATGTTGTTCACAAAACTGCTTTAAATAATGAGGAATATGTTTTTCTTTTTTTATGGCTACAGACCGGGAGTACTTAAGATACTAATCTCAGAAAAGAACACACACACGTGCGCACACACAAGCAAGCAAATACACAGTGTTGCTTGTTAACTCCCTTGCTCCTCTTCTCCTCACTGACTTGCTTCGAACTATGACTACAACATTAACCAAAGTGTCCTAACTTGTGATGAAGCGTTAGAGAGCAGAGCATTAGTAATCAGATGTGTGCTAACCACATTAGTTCTCCTGTGTCTCTCTTAGGCTGGCTGCTCCTTGATCTAATTCAAACTGATTGTAGTACAGCCGCTAAAACATGCCAGATGTTACTCACTGCTCCATGCTTTATCACCATTTATTTGGCGTGGGGAATATTTTAAAATATTTTCTTATTAATCATGTCCCAACAATCAGTTTCGCTTCCTGTCTTTGCCGCCTCATTCCGGATTCTTGTCATGATTCTTGGCACGAGCGCCTGGAAACCCACTGTCCCAGTTTTTCATTAGCGTCAATCACTCTGGTAAGCGGCTGTGAGGAGAGGAGGTGGAGGAGGAGCTGGCGTCAGGTTCTCACTCAAGACATTTTGCCCCGCCTCGTCAGAGTGACTGACAGGTCTGAGATATGCTGATGCGCCGGTCAGTCACTCATTTGGGCAGAGAGGTGGTGGGATGACAGCGAGGCCAGAAGGGAGCTGCACGCGCACACACACACACACACACACACACACACACACACACACACACACACACACACACATATTTGCATGCCTGTCTCAGGCAAATCAAATCCACACTTGTTTATAAAGTGTTTATCTAAATGGTTATGTGGCCTCAGGAGACAAACAGGCACACCGTGCATTGTCTGATAATCCTGTCGGTGTCTTGTTTGGCCTGCCATATTTTAGATAAGGCTACAAATCAGATGGGAGGTCCTCCACTAAGAGCTAGTTTCAAGTCATTAACACTCAGAGTGAAGAGGAAATATTGTCTGGACAGATATGTTAGAAACACTTGTACAATCCACAGGTAGCAGCGAAATTGACTCTATTAAAATTCCACTGCAATATAAGGATGTTTTTCTACAACAGTGATCAAAGACTTAACAAATCCCCACAATGCAAAGACAAATAGTTTGTGAAGAAAATGTATGAGACATATTCCAGGAAGTGCTCTGCACTTAGCTGTAATATTCAAAGTGGTCTGAATTAGGATTTCAAATGGACCAGAGATATCAAAGTCTGGACAAGTTGGATTGATATTATTTGGTCTTCTGCTGCAGCGTACACTCAGCTTCATCCTCTGCCCAAACTGGCAGAATGAAAATTGATCTGAGTGGATTATACAGTGAGTTGGAAATGAGAAAAAAGATGCTGTTAGACTAAGATGTTGCCACTAGCTCCGGGTCATTTAGATTGATCTAAAAGGAGGTCAAACCCTGCTCAACTAACACTTGAGCAAAATCTCAGTGGATACGTTCGAATGGAAAATATTATAATGGATAATCATGTTAAATTAAGACACTGGTTAAGTAGTAAAACAACAAGTTCATCCTTGTTTTTCCTCGTCTGATTTATTTGCCTGTTTGGTCATACAAAGGTGTGAAACAAAAGCTTTATCCTAGCAATACACTCTCAGACTGCAAACACATACTACATTTAAATAGTGGAATGCTGTTATTTGTGGAAACATGTATACCTATTCTGCACCAGGGTCAGTTTTCTACATGACCTTTTTAAAATCCTCTTTAAATGCACATATTTAAAAAACAAATGAAATCAGGCTTCGGTCTTTAAATAGCAAAATAAATGGAAAGGTCAAACAGAAATGTAGGTGTGATAACTGTGAAATGCTTTCAGCTGCAACAGGTTCACTAATGGCACTGCTTTAAAGATCCTCCTAGGATTATTACTATTATTATTTTCAAACAGCAAATAAACCCTGAAAAAAATCTGGTGAGAAACTCTGCTAGCCACACCTCAATCAGTGATGTCACAGCAGCTATTTTTCATCAGCTGTCAAAGGCAATATGCCTGATGTGACATCACTGACTGGGGCATGTTTGTGATTGTTTTCTAATTTGGTTTCAAACAGCAGCCTCTTGTTTGGTGGCACAAAGCAATTTCCCCTTAAGCTGTAAAGCAATTTTGCAAATTTCCCAGGGAATCTAACTTGGCGGTGCACGATGTAAAATGCAGTGCAGTGTCTAGTTCCAGCAGAAAATCTTGTCAGTGATAGTCTGGTTTGTTTGTGGTGATTAAACTAATAAAGTTATGCTACAGGTTGCACCTTTCATCAAGATAAAATTAGATTATCAAGATTCATGTGCACATACTTTTAGAGGCTTTAATGGCAATCCTACCTGGGACGGCGGTGTTGGCAGAGGGTCCGCTGGCAGGAGAGATGGGTCCAGAGCCAGATCGGGACTGCTGGGACTGAGTGGAGCCTGCAGGCGAGCCAACAGGGGAGGGAGAGGGGCCGCTCCGTTGGCTGGGGAGGTGTGGGGAGGCGTGTGGGGAGAAGGGGGACTGTCCCTGGTTACTGGCGCCTCCCTGCTCCCCCTGGCTACTACTGCTGCTGCTGGAGGAACCGCCGGCGCTGACGGCTGAGCCCAGACCAACCTCCGTCCCTGTGGGGAGGTCATCAATCGAGCCGGACAGATCCTGGAACGGAATAAAGGAAATGCAGTGAGTATTTATAAAGCTCACCCAAGCATTTTATGAGAGGTGGCATGCAGCAGGTGGCACATTTAAACTCAAGCAAGCACAAAATTTTCCCAGTTCCATATTATGTCATAATAAAATAGTAGAAGTGCAACTATTTCAGCATGGTTAAATATGATTATATGGCTAAAAGACCACATTGTATCATCTATAAAAAAAAAAAAAAAGAAGAAATGAAACACATGACGAAAAAAAGCAAACATATTTCCAATGCTTTCATAAGACACTGCAGGTTAAAGGTTAAAAGTTTACACGTGCATGAGCGGTGTTTGACTTTTCTGTGACCTGCTGAGGTAGTGACAGCGGTTAATATGGCAGAGGAGCAAAAACATTACCCACAGAAGAAGCCACTACTGTACACTGTGGTGCAGTGGTAAAAATGAATTGTAATGGGCTTTCATTCAGACCAAGGGTAAGTTCATATTACAGTTTTCATTCCCTGTGGTGAGCAGTGGACTGTGCGTGTGTGTGTGTATGTGTGAGTGTGTGTGCTTAGTGGGTACTCCCCCCATGAACTGATTCCAGGGATTCCCCATTAATACTGCTGACAGAATACTCTCTGCAGAAAAATGTGGAGTGAGAAGTGAAAGAGAGATGAAAGAGAGACAGTGGTAGAAGTAAAGAGAATGTAATGTGATGGCTGTCCCCTTACTACACATCAGACACATATGGACACACACACACACACACACACACTCACAGACTAGCGGCTGTGCCTCAGCTGTAGCTAAATATGGGGGAAGTCACCTGTAAGTGACCCTAGTTTTCTGGCTGGTGCCCGCTTGGGGAGGAAGGAGAAGAGTTGCGGGTGTATGCCAGCTGATCCTACCTGCTACACCACGCCTGTTGACCCTCCACTCCTGTCCCACCTGAGTCCTGTGCATCCATTACTGTTACCACAGACAGATATGTGTCTATTAGTCTGTCTGTATGTCACTTAAAGTTTGTTATGTCTTAAAATGAATGGACCTACAACTACAAAAATGTGAAGGGAATACGGTTACATTTTGTAAGTACACACACCCAGGCCAGAAAAACAACACCTTTTGCACGTAATGTTATTGCTACCTCTAGCAGACACATGAATGTTAATCTCGTGTAACAGAAACAGAAAAATGCACTCATCACAAGTATGCATCAATCTTTTTCGTGTAAAGTCTGGGGGTCAGTGTAACATAAGCTACAGGAAAACTGCACAAGAAACAGCTTCACCCAACCTTACACTGCCACCAGCCCACTAGAAAATTATTTTTTTTTCAGACTCCAGTGTAGACTGTAGATTCAGAAACATTAAGTCTGAATCATATAAAAATAGTTCAATTTAAAATGTTGAATATTGACAAAAACATCCACACTATGTACTAGAATCAGTGCTATAAATATCTGCCAAACCCTGCAGTGCATTGACTGTCAAAAAGCCATTTGTTTTGAATTTATGCAGCTCTGTCAAATAGTCAATTTCATGTAAACAGCAGGCAAACACTGTATTTTTTCTCATTATCCTAGCACCATGTTATTTTGTATAAAAAGTGAAACAGGCATCCCCCCATCATCTTTCCATCCATGGATGGCTTAGCCTGTGGAACAGACAACCAAGTCAGTGTGGCAGTCTGTCCACGGCTGCTTGTTTTGGTTAATGCGATCTCGGCGCTGACACACAAAGCCTTTGTTTTCCATCATGCCGCTGTGAGTGCCCACCCGCTCTGCCAGCCTGCCAGTCTGTCACCTGGCATTATCTACCCTCGCACGACTGAGCACATGGGGCAATGGCTTTCCTCTCTCTCTTCCTCTCTCTCCCTCACCCATGGTACCACTCCCTGTCTCAGCCAATCAAGTCACCCAGTATTCTGAACTGACTGATGTAATGTGCTGCCTCCACCAATAGGGCTGAATGATATTTTCAACTGCCCGGCTGCCCCGGGTGCATGCCATTTGACATGGCGGTGTTACCAAGAGAGCCGGTGTAACCATGGCAATGGCTTTCCCAAAACACAGAGAGCTAGCCGGATGTACTGCTAGGTTGTTAACCCACAGGCTAATTGTGTGAATGGATGGGAATAATTGCATTTCACCTAATTGGGTGCTGTTGCCAGCTTTTCCAGTGGCAGTTTAGGGGTGGGAAAATGCGTACCAGTAATTCGTTTAGAGGCTGTTAGGCTCATTTGGATTATACACACACTTGAGCACAGCTGTGTGGCCTAAGACCAAAAAAGTAGCAGCAGTATATAACATGAAATGGTGGGAAAGCTTAACACCAGCAGACTATAAAAATGTCAATTGTAAATACCCAATAAACCCATAGTTATAACTTGTGGTTGCAGAAACACTACCGTAAAAAAGTCATTTCACAATGCACCTGCAATATAATGCATTTATCATCACATACACCCATCCTCCATGTCTACACTTAATCCTTGTCAAGGGCCATGGAGCATTTTGTTACCTGGCTAACTGTGTGGTACATAGTCATGTGTAAAGAATCGAAGCCAGCCAGCCAGCTAACCAGCCAGGCAGGCATGCGGCCGGGGGATCCAAACGCCCAACAATCTGGGGCCCCAATCCAAAGTGGCCCAAATCCAATTTGTTTGGCTCGGGGCTGCAAATTGCTCTGTGCATTGAGTCTCCAAATAGCTGTCAACCACTCCCGCTTGGCGTCCTGTATCGCTTAATTCGCTCCTGGAGCATGTAATTGTCATAATAAGAAAAATATTGAGGTGATAATAACCAGTTACTTTGAGATGCCCCCTGTCTGCCTCAAGACACACACACATACAGTCGCGTGTACGCACATAATGGGCCGAGACTGCCATCTACACATTTCACACAACATTGGAGAGGCAGTCGCTTGTGACCCTTCACCTCACTGGTGTTGGCGGCTGCCTGCACTCTCTCGTTTAGTGTGCCTCTGTTTGTGTGTGTGTGTACATGTGTGTGTGACAGGCACACAGGCAGCAGGACTGTCACAGCGAGACATGCTTGAGCACTGATGCGGCCGAGGGGACAGATGAGGCCACGCACACACTCATGCACACATACTTCCCATCCCATCTCTCACTCATACAACTGACCTGCTCTCACTCTCTCCCTCTCTCTCTCTCTCACACACACACACACACCAGCAGGGTATAAGGCATCAGTGTGAAGCAGGGAGCTGTCACATCCAGCAGACTGAGGGCCTTTTTCCCCTGACCATGGTGCTGATGTTGTCTCCTCTCGCCGCACACTGGGAATTAATCAAAGTTGCTATGGTAGAAGGCACCAAGCGTGTGTGCAAGTTTGTGTGAGAGAGAGAGAGAGAGAGAGAAAGAGAGTGAGTGTGCGTGTGTGTTTGTGAGTGTGAAAGTAGTTCTTGTCTAGACAGGGAGGAGCCAATAGCTGCAGCTTCCTGTGGACTACAGGAAAGGAGAGCGACGAGAAAAACTACTTACTTACTTCTTTCTTTCTTCCTTACTCTCTCTCTCTCTCTCACACACACACACACACAAACACACACACATTTTCTCTGTCTCTCTCTCTCTCTCTCTCTCACATCGAGTATCTATTTTTCTGTCTCTCTCTCTGTCTGCCCCTGTCAGAGGGATAGTATGGCTGAGGGCTCTGCACCAGATGGCTAGCCAGCTAACTAGAGCCTGAAATACAAACTCAAACAGCAACTGAGCACTGTGAGGGGTAACACTGAAAAACAACCTCCCTTACGGCTTCAAACTGCACACAACCAAAACATGGACTTTGCAATACAAATATTCTAACTCAATAGCAATTTTTTACCTAGAAATTTGATTGAAATACAGAATTGGTATCATATAAGTGACATTACTTCTCTACTACTTTTGTACTTTATTGTAAAACAATGTCTTTTTTATAAAATAGAATAGCTAAAAATGCACTGAGTCAATAGTTGCAATGCCTATTAAGTATATGCTTTCTTTGGCAAAACTCTACACTTGTCTAGCCATACAGGTTGTTCTGGTATTATTTTGACCAGGTAATCAAATATTCATGTTCCAAGATTTGTGCTGCTTCTGAATACGGTGGAGGTGAATGGAATTTTGTTTCTGGTGCTCCTAGCGTTGAAAAATGACATTTAAAAAATTCAACAGCAACTTCTTTCAAAATGGTGTTCCTATTACTACGATGATGAAATACAATGAAACAAGATTCACTTCCATTGTCATGGTGAGGGCTGCAGAAATCTTTTTTGTTAAATATATATATATATTTTTTTTTTTTTTTGGAGGAATGAAACCTTTAAAGAAAATAAAAACAGCATCTACGAACACTGATTTATAAATAGATTTCTATGTGCAACATTATAAATGTTGATGGGTGATTCCATGCTGCTCAGTACATGTGCTCCTCTCTTCTTTAAGCTAACACAAGAGGAATTACCTTGAACTTCAACATCCTGACTGTCTACCATGATTTCTCCTCTCTTATCCAAGGCCCCTTCTCGGTCTCCACAAGAGGTTGGGAGTTTTAGCTGCCCTAGTGCAACCGTGCTCCCCTCCCACCTGCCACACATCCCACTGGTCACCAGAACCCACTCAAGCACACAGAAGCTGATACAGGGAGGTCAGGGGGCTGTGTGGGTGGCCTGTAGTCCCGAAATTCACACAATGCAATTTGCAGCATGAATATATACATACATATGGACATGGTCTTTAGTGTATCAAAGGATAGGAACACATTTTTCAAGTCTGTCATGAAAGAATACAAGCATAACCATATATGCATTGAAAGAGCTACTGGTTGTAATTGTTTTTCCTCTCCATACTGTCATTCTAATGGGAGCCTGTGTTAGTGAAATCAAGTGCTTATTTTCTAAAGTTCAAAAGTTCTTTTTTAGTACAAAATTTCCTCTTTGTTTTACTATCAGCCCACTGCAGCTCAGCCAAAAACTCTGCCAGGGAAACACAAAGAAGTAATTTCGCAATAAAAAGCCTGTAACTCTGGAAGATACCCACTTGATTTGACTAAGTCCGACTGGTGAAGCCTCATTTTAGCTCCGGTTGAACTTTGGAATTCATACTCAGACATTCAGATAATGAGGACTGTGGATTTTGTTCCTCATCTCTTACACTGGAACTGCATTAGGAAGATATCTCTTCACAGTCAGTATGAAGAACAGGAATGAGCTTTTAATGTACATACTGTAGAGGCAGGTCAGTATTGTTTTAAGACAGACTTGAACAAATGTGAACCTGTCCTTTGATACTATTTTTCAATTTATATTTCTGTACAGTCCTATTGTTTTTACCAATGTGTATATGTATCCACACATGACTTGTGTTTTTCATGAGTCAAGAGTAAAATCCATTATAATGTTTCACATAGGGACGATTGTACTCCACCTCACTGTGGTACAGTATATATATAGAAATAACACCTCAGTGAGCTCAGAGGCCAGTTTTATTCTCTGTTTCTCTTCTCTGAGTAAATATGATGATGCAAACTGTAATTAACTCCAATAGCCATCGTTTGGAGGCCTGAGGGACAGGTCGGCTCATGGCAGCACTGTGCTCATTTATCGGCTCTGGCCGCTGTGCTTTCTATCTTTATGGTGCACTGGAGACTGAGCAGAAATGCTATTACACGAAGATGTTTTTTTTATCCTCTCCCCAAACCGTCGATTGAGGCAAAATCCAAATGAAATGCCATGCAAATGAATCCAAATGGACTGCTGACTGTGTGTATGTGTGAAAGAGGGTTTTAATGTGATGCCCCATGTAGAGCACCAACTGTAATACCCTTCGCTAAGTGCTATTAAGTACAGAAAGAAGAAGAGAAGAGAGAGACTTAGTGGAGGGAGATTTAACACAACACCCACACCATCATTTCTTTCTTTGATGTCAATCAGCTGGAATGTCTACTAAGGCTGGAATGATGATGATAATTGGTGATGATGATGAGAATTGATAAAAATCACGACAATTCAAGCACTACACTATGAAATGCTGATCAAAATGTGCTTTCTAACCCACAGTACTTTACATCCACATAACTGCTCTAAATGCTTTTGTTTGTTGTACGTAGGAATGTGCAAACATGTCTTGATGGGGTATGTCTTTGCTAGATAATGCATGCGCTTGTGTGCAAACTGGGATATATGTATGTATGAGAGCATGTGTGTGGAGATAAGAGTTGTTGAGCAGAGTCTCTGCCACTTCCTCAGGGTCTCTGAGTGAAATCTTCAGTGAGGAAGGGAGGCACAAGCCAGAGAGACACCACATACAGGCAAGAGCGCTCTTTGCAAACTAAGGGGAGATGTTTGGCATGCCTCAGGCTCGCCAGAACCCATGTGGGCTTTAGGCTAGCACCCAGTAGGCACTCAAATATGTTAGCATGCCAACCCATGGACCTCTGTGTTGTGCCATGTGCTTGGAAGCTGAATGTTCCCGTCAAGTTTCCAATTGTCTCTCATAAACTCTGCCCAAGACTGCCACAGGTGGCATACTATCTTCTTGTCCCAGCAACAACTCAGAAATGTGAAACATAGCTCTTTTCCACTGCATGGTACCATCTCAACTTGACTTGCCTTTTTTGATTTTCCATTGTGCAAAGAAGAAGAGAAGAGAGAGACTTAGAGGAGGGACCTGGTACTTTTTTTTGGTATCACCTCCACTGAGGTTCCAAGCAAGCAGAAGTGATTCTAACTGTGAACTACTGCAGACAGCTGATTGGTCAGAGAAAATTGGCACTACTACAACAAACCCACCATTTTTAAACAGCCAAGCAACTGCACAATGCTCACTGCACCCTATTACATTTCTGTCAGTCATTGTACCATACTTTTAGTATGGCAACCTACAAAACCATGCCGGGGTCAATTGAGGATGTGCAGACTGTTCTCTGTTTGATATTCCGTTGTTATCCTCCATTGTTTGTGTGTGTTGCGTTGACATCATGATAGCTTTGTGCATCATCATTATAGTAACATTGAGGGGGTACTATGTAAAGAGGAAAGTACTTGGAAGTACTTGGTACCAAAAGTGAGTAGAGCAGAGTTGAGTCGAGACTGTACCATGCAGTGGAAAAACATACATGTAACACAGGGCAACACAATATTATGAATGCTATTATGTGTTACAGCCCGTTAGGTTAAATTAGATAACTCTTGGTTTGAGGGCACTGAAAGCACAGGTTTAGTGTGCTTGAACTCAACTAGCTTGAACAATTCATTCTCAGATCACGTCTAAGGACAAAAGTGTTTATACTCGTACTCACCTCCTTCTGGCTGCATCACAAGATCTCCCTTATCTCTCTCCAAGAACTCTGTGTCTTTTGTGTGTCTTTGAGGTCTCAATACAGTGAGTTATATAAATAGGGATAATGGTGCCCACTTATAAACTGTCTCTCCTTGAAGCCATGTAAAGTGTTAGACTCACTGCACTTGTACACACCAAAGTAGTTGTGTGAAGGATGAAAGTATGAGTTTGAAACAGATGTTCAAACCTTGCCTTATTTCTGTACCTCTGCACACCTGCCCAGTCTGTGGAGTTATATGAAGCATACTGAAGCCTTTACAGTCATCAGACCTGAAATGCTGGTAGTGCTACTTTTCATGATGTGTCTACTACACTACACAAGACCACAATTAAGCTTTTTTGTTTCGACTTCTAAGTACGGACAGTGACTGTACAACAGCAGTTTGTGATTACAGAGGAACTATTTTGTGATTTAAAAAACACTCATAAACACATAATATTTGGTAGTCTACATTTTTGAAGACAAGTCTTTTTGCTCTTTCTCTCTGTTTTTGTTATCTGGAACAAAAGCAGCCTAAGAACAAACTGTTCAGGGCTTTCCAAAGTTGTGCGGAGGAGAAGCACGGCAGCACTGAAAAGCAATTGTGCTTTTCTTTTCAATTCTGCTTCTGCACACTTCACAAAGCCCAGACAATCTCTTGATAACACCACGGCATCTGGATAAAAGGAACAGAAAGCTCCCTCTGCTTTTTACCACCAGCACAAAAAAAAAACACTTGGTACAGGAGTCAAGCGGGAGGGTCAAACAGGCGTGTGGACACCTGACTCAGGATTCCAATAGATTTACTAAATCTGGTGATAATGCGAACAGTAACTCCACCACATTAGCAATTATTGCTTGTTGTAAGATAGGGGGCTTCACTGAGTGATAACTGCCCCAGCTCTTAAGCCTCTCATAATGTGGAGATATGGGGCGGGCCACTTTGAAAGGGACATTTGAGGCCCTATTACCCCTAAGCTGTTAAAGACGCCCAAATCTGGTGCTGCTTGTCTCCAAACCAGAGGGATTAGTGTTGAGTTTCACTCCGATTCCCCCAGATAATATACCAAGCTGCGGCAGCTAGGAGTACTTAGCCAGTAGACCCTATTCACTTAACACCCCCTCACTGTTTTCTGCACCAACAACAATGACAGTGAAGTGTCTCAAACAACCAACACCATCCTTTTAGTGGTTTAATAAACATGGACATTGGCCCTCTTTGTGTGCCCAGGTATTGAAGTCAAAGATGCCACAAACTCCATCTCCACCCGCCCACGAATCCAACCTTTCACATGGCGAGTTAGGTCATTGGTATTCTGCCTAGAAGTGTGAATTTAAATTTGCTTTCATTTAAAATGGCAGCTTTACAGAGGCAGAGGAGACAGGCCGAGCCCACTTATTGTCTGAGCTGTTGAAACTTTTTTTTTTCATTAGTCCAGAAAGGTTCTTCACACTTTAGTTTTTAATGCACAAGCCAACCACTCACCGCCTCCCCTTACGCCAACACACACACACACACACTCACACACACGCATTCACCTTATTTGTTCTGCACGTATTGGTTCCGCTAATGTTTTTATTTATGGCATTCCAGCATGACATCCTGCCATCCACCCACCCCTCCTCACCCCTCTACTCACCCAAGAGAGAGCTAAAAAAATAACGCATGACATAGTGTGTATGAAGTGTGAGTGTGTATATGTGTGTGTGTGTGTGTGTGTGTGTGTGTGTGAGAGAGAGAGAGAGAGAGGGGAGAGGCAAAATAAAGAAATAAATAAAGGGCCCAAATTCCTCATTTCTAATTCAGCTGCTCGTTCAGCTTAACCTCTCTCTCCTCAGCAATTAAAGCGCACGCCACATCCTTCACGCTGCGTACAGCCGAGGCTAAATAATGCAGGGGGCATCCAGCACCCGCATCCTTTATCATCCCAAATGACAGCCATTTGCATATCTCCCCAGTCAATTAGAGCGCGGCGGAATAATCAGCCCATAATTGGGGGAGAGCGTTGGTAATCACCCGCCCTGGCACACCGACAGGGCCATTGGAGGAGCGAGGGGGGGAGAGGTTGTGTGTGGGGTTGGATGTATGTTTGTGTGTGTGTGTGTGTGTGTGTGTGTGTGTGTGTGTCAGGGAGACAGTCCACTCAACTCCAGCCTCTTCACTTCAAACTAACACGTCCAAACAACCAGTCTAACTTCTCTCTGGTTTCCTCTAATGCTCTCTGTCCTCCCCTCCTCACTAATTTGCAAGTACCAGCTTCGCCTCCAACACATTATTTCTATGTAATATCTTTCATCAAAATGGGTCAGTAAGGGACTTTTAATAGCATAAAAAGTGATACATGAATGATGGGTTTCATTCTGGGATGCCATTCACTCTCAAATGTTATCAAATGTTAATTGCTCACCATTTAAAAAACATGAATAATGACATCCTCTTCAGTGTCACTGCTTTGTAAGCGAGATTGAAGGGTTCAAGACCACTAATGTCAATAATGAATTTTATTTTCATTCCAGCAATCCTGTGTGTGGATTTGCCAAAGCTATCAGATTTTTCGGTAAACGAAGGAATGAATTCTTCACATGCAATGCAATGCTCCAATTTTCCTCCAACACTGTGAATTTCCTATCAACAAGCATGAGAGTGGAGCAACATGTTTTTTTGCCTGCCTGTAATTCTTCTACGAGAGCTACTAAATTCATACTCAGTCAAGAACAACGTGAGAGAGGCTGTGCTGAGACAACCAGGGGGAAAATCCCCTGCTTGTCCCCTTTAGATGCAGACAATCAAAGTTGTTTCATGGGAAGTTTTCTGGGCAGCTTTGAAGTGCAGTAGCTGGATAGCCTCTGTATTTCCCGCTGAAAGGAGAATGACCATTTTTGTGAAACAACATTTCCTTTAATGCACTGTAACCTCCCATTCCTCAGACGCTTTGGTGCCGTCCTCTGAACATGACAAAATAAAAGGATGGCTCGAGAGAGAGAGAGAGAAAGAGGGGTCGACGGTAATGGGTGCGGTGGAGGTATGTGTATGTGTGTATGTGTGTGTGAATGTGTGTAAAGGAACATCAGAGAAACACAGGCAAGGTTAGTTCCCATTGCAGCTCCATCCTTTTGTGTTTCCCCAGCTGCTTTCTTTTCCCTCTTGCCTTTGTATTTACTCTACCCAATCCAGTTCAATGTTAGCCAAGGCTGCCTCTGTTGTGTTTCAGGCCCACCGTCGCTTTGGAGAGATGAAACATGTGCCATTCACTTCTCCTTGATAGAAGAAATGCAAGAAATAGAGAAAGGAAGTTAGAGCTAGGAAAGGGAGGGGTGGGGCAAGGACAGCGCAGGGGATGATAGTGATGATTTGTTTCGATTTAACATCCACATAGGACTTCAGTCTATTGCAGGCAAGGGGCAGACCAGACTAACCCTGAGACAAAACAGAGTTTAAACACAAACACAAAAGCCTCTTTTGAAGAGAAAAGACTACAGAAAACACAAAAGTGGCAGCATCCTTAAACAGCTCTCTCTGTCCGCAGAGGGAGGAAACATTGATTTCCTTTTTACTCCTTTTTTAAGGGAGTGTCTTTCTCTGTTTAATCCCTTAGTCCTCTACTCTCAGGGGATCTCTGGCATTTCCTGCCAGCCAGCCAGCCCCGTGCTGCACAGACTTATGCATCACTGTCAAAATGACTCTGATCAAAAGAAGGGAGGCGGGAAGGGAGGGAAGGCAAGTGGGGGAGAGCCTGGTCTGAGGGTCTCGTCTGGTCGGTGCGATGCAAAACTCTTTCCCCATTGGACATGCTGCCTGTCAGTGCATCTGCCTCGGTAATCCATCAACCCCCACCGATGATCAATACTGCGGATTGATGGAATTCTGAGAGATATCTGTGTGTGATCTGTGTGAAATTAACGCCTGACTCTGAATCTGTCCATCAGCTTCAGGATGAGGAATTTCAGAAAAACCTGATCACCTCCTTTAGCTGTCCCTGACTTTCTCCACAGTAACTTATTCTTTTCCTTTGGACTTGAAATGCTGTCATGTTAAATTTGCACTGGACTACAACTGTGTCATGTGATTTAGAAATGTATCTCCGACATCCACGCTTTGTTTTGTGGAGTGCATTTGCAAATGTTTGAATCATTTTTCCTGAAACAGCTCACATCCGATAGGTCTACATGTTATGAAATTAGGTAAATGCCCAAAATCAGGACCTCAAATTACACAGACACTGACCCACACTGTACTAACAGTAGCCCATCGCCCCTGTGTTAAGTGAATTTTTACTTTACAGACAACCCACATGGTGAATTCACATGAGAATCACAGGAGGAACTGAAGTAACACTACACTTGCACATGGTGAATAAAGCTTATGTTATCTAAGTATTGGTAAGTAAGCTACTTATTAATTTTGTTTTAGTTTCTAACTACTGTATTGCAACACTTCTCCCAGTCTGGGCAGTCTGTACACACAATACAGGAGAATGGTCAGACTGTTTGGAGCTGACAGACAGGCTGTGGTAATTCAGATAACCACTCTTTACAACTGTGGTGAGTGGAAAAGAATACACAACATGTAAAACCTTGGGGTGGATGGGCTACATCAGCAGAAGACCATGTTTGATTCCTGTCAGCCAAGAACACAAGTCTGAGACTGCAGTGGACACAGGCTCAACAGAAATGGACACTTGAAAACTGGAAAAACCTGGTCTAATCAATCTGGATTCACCAGACCAGGCTACGTTAGAATTTGGCGTCAACAGCATGAATCACTGACCCAACCTGCCTTGGGTCTGGTGGTGGTGGTGTGCATCCCTTTATGGCCACAATTTACCATCCTCTAACGACAACTTCCAGCATGATAATGCACCATGTCATAGAACAAAAGTCATCTCAAACTGGTTTCATGAACACTTCAATGAGTTCAGTGGCTTCTCTAGTCTCCAGATCTGAATCCAATTGAGCACCTTTGGGATGTGGTACAGCCATGGCACCGACAACTGAGGCTGTTTTGAGAGCAAGAGAGGAACTACTCAGTATTAGTATGGTGTTCTGGATAAACTACAGGCTCCACCCTGTATGTACATTGTAATGATCGACTTAGCTTTGGCAACACTACCTACTGTATGTTATATTCTAAAGCACAAAGTAAAAGTGTGAAAATATATTTAACCATTTATATTTTTATATGTAAATATTTATGACCAACAACTGTTCAGAGTTACATCCACTGACAGTCTGAAGTGAATATTTGAGCATGTGTTAGCATTGTTCAGTTGAAAAAGTTGGGGACACTGTGTGGAGCCGGTCCTGACCTCTGACCTCTCAGAGAAGAGAATTTCCCTAAAGTAGATGAAGAAATAAATCTTCCTTTTTTATTGTTATTCCACACATTTTACTGTGCAATATCATCATTATCATTATTCATTATTATTCCACACATTTTCAAGGGGCTTTTAAATAGAGTTTTATTCATATAAGCTAGGTAATATGTACATATTATATAGGTCATATAAGCCATACACTGAAAGAGACACACAGGAAGGCAGCAGCCCTCTCAGGACAGGCCCCGGCGTTGACGTCAACCCACATTTCAGAGCGTTCAAACAAACTTTTTAGCGGTGAAAACAAATTGGGCTCACCATCAAAGAGACTTTTCAAAAACCCATTTCTCTATGGCAGTTCAAAAGAGCCCTGGTTGGTAAACAGGCATGGAGAATTCACAGCGCAAGATATTGTAGGAGGTACAAACGGCTGGAACTTCACCACAACAAAGGCAGAGGAGTGGAGGGGTGTAATTCATCACACACTCAACAAAAGCAAGTGTGACCGACTGTCCATGACCAAAGAAACAAAACAAAACAAAACAAAAAAAAAGCTCCTTAATTGGAGAAGCAGTTGTTTTTATTTTTTCATTTCAAACCCACTCCGTCTATTGTTTTTTCTCTCTCTCTCAAATTTCTTGCTGCTCAGTCTGCCCTTGCCCTCTCCTCCTTCTCTTCCTCCTCCCCAATCTCCCTCTCTCCTCCTCTTCCTTTTTTCCTTCTTCCCCCGCACTCTCTCCCTCTCCGCTGTTTCTTCACTAAAACAATTCACTGTGAGTTATTCTGGCCTCTGACTTAAATTAGAAGCCAGACGGAGCTGCAGGGAGAGAGAGGCAGAATGAAGGGAGAGAGCCAGAAGAGAAGAATGGGGAGTTTAGGAGGAGAAAAACCTCTGGGTCCTTATGGCTTGTGAGATTTCTTAACAAACAAGACAGACAGGCAGACAGAGGGCCTTGCTCTGCGTACCATCCTCACATCCACCTCAGGCAAAATCTCATTTGTTGGGGATTCAGCTGAAGACCAGAGGATAGAGAGACAGAGAGATCGAAGGAGAGCAGCAGCAGCAGCAGCAGCAGACTGAAGCCCGCCCCTCCGTCGAGCCGTCATTAGCTATGCACAACAAGACAAACTGCTGACACAAAGTCACACAGCGTGCTGAGCAGGGGCTTGTGGGTAGGCAGGAGGAATCCATCCCTCCATCCCTCCACCTGTCTATTGACATCCCTGGCTCTCCCTCGTCCGCCTCCGGTTTTTGCAATTACAATCAAACGGCAGCATCCAGGCCCCGAAGCACTGACTGACGGCTTGGATTAACCGAGCTGTGGAGAGGCCTTGGGATGCTGTGTGCCTGTTTGTGTGTGTGTGTGTTTCCCTGCCTGTCAGCCAGTCTTCCCGTCCATCTATGTGTGCATACTACATTGGTTAGTATGTGCAGCATGTTTCAGCATCAGCGTTGATGTGTGAGTTTCGATATCTGTCTCTCCTCTTGTCTATCACTTGAATCTGTCTGTATATTTGTGTATTTTTTGTAGGTTATTGTGTTCTGTGTGTACTGTAAGTTTGTATGTGTAAATGACAGGGAAGGCAAATGTATGTATTTGTATGTGAGTGGTGCATTAGCATGAAAACGAGTGAGAATAACAATGCAATTAAGCATTTCAATTAAATCCCACTACGTGGATCATTTGTTTCTGTTGGATCTGGCAAATGTATCATCAACTGATTATTTAGCTGAATGCAAGTGACTTCAAAGGCTGATAGATATTCATGTGTGATTTTAGCAGCATCTTAACAATTATAGACAATTAAGGAGCAAACTCAGATACAGTATAATTAGCAAAACAATACACTTCCAAAAATGCCTTTCCATTACCATTTTGTTGGAAGCACTACACTGCAAATTTCAGAACAATCCAGAGGCTTCATTTTAAAATAATAACAAACCAAGACAAGGAGAAATGTCATGAAAAGTGACAACACAAGCAAATCAAAAATTTGAGGATATGGAAAGAAATCACAAAGCCGTGAGGAAAAACAAAAAAATAAGGAGCACACATACACATATTCTGAGAATTAACTTCACCGCTGCGCAGCCACAATCGAACGAGCCACGTCAAACATGCAACCGTACAGAAAACCTTCCCTCAGAAGGCAGCGAATAAAGTGTGAGGAACAAAAACACGTCAATCTGCTTTGTCCAAAAGAATTTGAGCTGCTCTGCTATGTCTTCTGTGGGATCGTTTCTTTAACTCTTCCCTGCTACCCACCGACGTCATCCATCATAGATGACAAATGTGACATGACAGCTCTACTTGGGAAGCTGCGGTGGCTACAGACAGAACAGTACTTACAGCACAGCGTGTGACAAGGGGAAGTTTGTCAAGACAAAACCACATATTTAAATCTACTGATGTTGGTGTGTCCTGTAAGTCCTGAATAAAGGTCTGTAGCCTGAAACATTGAAACACTGACAATTATCTGCTTTGTTTTTATTTGGTTTTTAAATTAATCTTAGAAATATAACAGAGCTGTAATTTTTAATTCAATACCTTCATAATAACTAATTTAACGAATTGGTATATTAACAAACCAGGCCCTCAGGACATCTGTAATAATTGGGTTTTTAGAAATAGAAAACTTTTTTTGCACAGATACCATCATGCTTTTGCTGCACAGCTCTGTTGATGACATGTTTGAGTTTGTCTCTTAGGAAGCCAAAAACCTCTCGAAGCATTTTAACTGATCAGTAGTTCTGCCTGCTGCATGTTTTGTCCAAATGCAACACGATATGATCTGTGAGTTGCTTTACTGGGAAACATTTGGCATCTTCAAGTGAACCAATCCCAGCGATAAGGAGGAATCACACAGAATTGACGCACATGACAGCAGCAGCATCAAATGAAATCTAAAGAAGGCATCTTAATACCATCCATGTATATGCCAACAACACACACTCATTCAGATTCATCATTCATATCAGTCATCCGTCCAGTTCGCATATTCACACTGTGATTTTGAGATGGAAAGTCGTCCTGGATGCCCTCTCCCCACCTGGCCCAACGGAACAGAGACCAGCTAACCAACCAGAATGTCCTCATGGAGCTCACGAGCCAATGGTCGCCCGGCTGTGTGTGCGCGAGGGTGCGCGTGTGATGTAAGCACAGGGAAAGGAGAGGTGACAGCGGCGCGAGGCTGATCTAATAAAAGGAGAAGATGAAACGCTGTCAGATGCTGCGGCGAGCAGCTCAAACGCCAGCAACGTTTGGTAAAACACACACGCTTCTCCTCCCAGACAGTCTCCTTCCCTCACACGCTATCTCTGCCTCACACACACACACACACATTCAGACACACACATTTCCATGTGATAGACAGTTTCATAGTGTCGTAGCTGAGGTGTTGGCCTATAAAAAGCAGTGCTGATATGATTTAATGGGCGAGTCTTATTATAAGACTGTCGCTGGGCCAGTGTAATCTGGCTAGCGCTCCAGGGCACAGCGCTAAGACACATGCACTACAATACTCCACAGCAGATAATATTGCTATGTGCTACATTGCTATTATGAGATACAGCCATTTGCCACACTGATACGCCATGTATGAGGCTGTCATTTGGGAAGGAGTGATTTATGACTGTGAGGCATGAGAATAAAGACAGATTATTTTTATTCATGTGTCTTTAGAGGCCAACTTCAGTTCTTTTTTGTTTGTACTGCACTTATTTTTATACTGAATCAAAGGGAAATCATCTTCCGTGCAAAACACACATAATGCCATATGGGCTTTGTGGTATTTATATAAGCCCTGTAGAGTGTGGACCACCCACTCAAAAAACTGCACAATGTCACTTTGACATTGATTCTGACTCTGCACTTAATAGAACAAGATCCCTCTGTTAGCTGTCTTCCAATTTTTGCTGGGACTAAATTGCTATTAATTATAAATAGCAGAGCAGCTGTCTTAAAATATATGACATATCTACTAGGGTATTAGACACTGTGGTGATATTGCTTCTCCTGCCACTTTTAATATCGGCACCCTGGCTCCAATCACGGCCTAATAATGGCTTCTCATTATGAGGTGTGTGTGTGTGTGTGTGTGTGTGTGTGTGTGCAGAGGGGGGGGGGCTCCAATTTCACCACTTAAAAGCCACAGGTGACACCTTGTAAAAAGTTAATTTCATTTTAGACATTTATGGAATAGGGTTGTAAATTCAAGCTCTGGAGGTGCACCGTGAGGCTATCAGCTCTGATAATTGAGATACTGAATAATTAGATGTAAGCAATTCATTATGCATATAAATGCAAAGCAGGTGCAAAAAAGTGTTAAAACTTTATATGAGAGGAGTGAGAGAAAAGTGTGTGTTTTCACTTGAGCTGCTTGCGGTGACATGTATAGAGAGTTCTTGGTGAACGCACAGGGCCATTGTTACCTGGATGTAATAGCAGAGTTCGGCAGGAGATGGCGCTGTGCTTGCGGTGAGCACAGTGGAGCATGTGACCAAACTCTTAACAACAGAAGAGGGTGCATTCAGGATCAGGGACCATTACTAACTGTTTCATAATATGATTCAAACTGCTGACACAGACAGTAATCACCACACATCACATCTAAACAATAAGGAAAATCACCATAGTGTTCCTCTAACATCCTCAAATGGACATGTGTTTATGGATATTTTATGTCCTATGGCACCACTATAATGTTCCTAAAATCTTCCCAGAGATACTTTTTGTCAGCAAATTTGTACAGCATGCATCCAACAGTTTGTTATGCCTTTTTTTTTGACATGGGATTATATGACGCTTGTAGTAAATCACTTTACATGATCCCTGTTTCAATTCAGCCATTTTGTGTAAACACAACCCCGCACATTACAAAAAAAGACGTCTTCACACAGCGCGAGTCCACGGTCATTAAAAAACAAGAGAAAATCTCCTCTTTTTAAGTCTGCCATCTCCCTCTCTGTCTCTCTTCCTTGTTCCCCAAGCCTTTCATTACCCGGATCGTCCCTTTTTTTTTTAACATGTAAAAAGGCAACAAAGGCACTTGCTGCCAGATCTATCTTTAAACTGTTTTCATTTTTTTCTTTCAGATGAGATTGAGTTTAGTGGGAGAGGAGAGGAGAGCTTCCATCAGACTGTATAACCCCCTCAAACACACAAGCACACACACACACGCACACACACACGCACACACACACTCCCAGCTTTTCCTGTTACTCCTCTCTCTCCACCTCCTGCATCCAACCCCCCCCAAAGCCCTCCTCTCCCCCCTCTCTCCTCTCTCATGGCCTCTGTCTTAATTTCACAGGGGAATCATTTGACAGATATTGCCCTTGAAGAGGCAGCCTGTGCCTCGCCACTGAGAGCAATGGGGGGGGGTTGAGGGTTGTGGGGGTAGGAAGAGGAGAATCGAGGGGTAGGGTAGGATGGGGGGGTGATGGAGGAGCGGAAGCAACACAGAGTGATGGGAAGAATGAAAGGGGGGGAGGAGAGGGGGAGTGGAGGGTAAAAAGTTATTAAGTGGATGTGAAAATGCAGCGCAGCCAAAAAGGTTAAGTCTGGAATAGGAAATTAAAACTTGCATCGCTTTTGGCTTTAAATAGATTTGGTTTCATTACGGGCGCCAAGGCCAGTTAGAGTCAAATCCCTCTGGAGAGAGAGAGAAAGAGTGGAGGAAAGAGAGAAGAGGAAGAGAGATGGTGACATGGGAAGGGAGGCAGGCAAAAGAATAGGGAACAATAGGAGAGAGGAAGGAGGCAGACTATCATGCAGTTCACATTCATTTTCAATCTCAGCCTGTTTTTCCCCAAACCCCCTTCCACAGTCAAGCGAATACCAATTCTACATACCATTACTGATTTAATACTTAGACTTTAAGTGGAATCCAAGGCCTCTGCGAAGCATGAATACAAAGACCGCAAGCCACATTCAATAACAGGTGTGTGAAAACCTTTGGACTATTTTTCTCAATCTTTTTGTTTTTATTTGCATTGACATTTTATGAGTCTTTGGTGATTTGAGTTAACTTTTTGACCCTGGAACATATGAGATCTGTTCAGACCTGCAGTTTGCTTTTGTCAGATGGGAAAATGAGGAAGCATTGGCCTTTTGTACTCACGGCCTTGCACACCATGGATCTTACAAAGGCCTCATATACATGAAATATACGTGAAGGACAAGACCATTTTCTTCTTCTTACACTTAAAGCCTGCACAAATGGCCTTGGCTTTAGTGGTGTGATGAGAGGATACGATTCACGCCAACAGTTCACATACACACACACACCTGCACAGGTTACACAGACTGACCCTCTCACAGCTCTGGTTATTGCCTTCGTGGTCTCCCAGGGAAGGACAGAATAGAGAGGAGCTTGACAGATTGAAAGAGAATGGATGAAACCAAGGAGGGCTGGATGGAGGAGAGAGAGCAAAAAGAGGGAGACACAAACAGCAGAGAAAACGCGATAAAGATGGTGAAACAGAGACAGAAAGAAGTGTGGGGGGACTGTGGATGAATGAAAGAATTAAAGATGGATAGAGTGTGTGTGTGTGTGTGTGTGTGTGTGTGTGTGTGCGTGTGTGAGAGAGAGGTTGCACTCTCTGTAGAGATCTTTATCATTTGCTACCTCTGGACATGCAGGTAAACAATGGCAGTAATGAAACACAAGTTGGTGCATACATGAATAAATAAGACACTGAGGCATTTCTAGACAATTCAGGTTGGAAATCATTAAAACCATTAAGGATCAGATGACTAACTGTAGACTATCTCAATTAGAGGAGATCACACCGTGTTACCTGCCGAAAAACGAACTTAAATTAACTGTGAATGATCATTTCACACTCCTGCATTAAAATGATACACCTTATAATTATCTGAAGAAGGTTATACGAAAATATTGGCTCAAAACTGTGAAAAAAAAAAGCTAATGACACATATGATCTATGCTGTTAAAGTGCAGAGGGAACCTAATTGACTTTGAGGTAGCAATTCCACTGCTCGGCGTCACCCAATTACACCTGGTATCAATGCGCAACTTGTATGTGGATATCGAGTCTGGTTAAGGATAATGCAAATGTAAACACATGTGGCACATAGTGCAATCAGAATGCTATTGGTTCGCTCACATCTGGATGTTCAAAAGTCCCTTTACCCCACTTCTTCCTGCTATCCCAAGGAAATCTGACAAAAATCTTTAGTCAACCCCTTTCTTTGGTAAAGGAAAAATAAGAACAGCAGCATCACCTTCCATCACCTGGTATACATGGTTATTCACAATCTGATGAGAATGCATGCATGACCGACACAACAGTGATCCCGTGATCACATGTCATCATCCAGATAAAGACTGCGTGTTGATATAAGGTGTAAATGGGTTCAGTTGTTTATATATATTGTTAATAATTTTGTTATTATTACTTCTGAATGGTAGTAGCAGCAGCAGAAAGTGTAATAGTCTTCATAGTGATAATGGCAGTAATATGAGGGCAACACTAAATTAAAATATATCAGCTTTGAACAATAGAACAGTGCAACATGTTGGATATGTGATATTGAACACTTCAGTCCAAAATAGCACTTAAAAATGTAGCATTATCAACCAAGTCTTCATTTGGAATGTGTTGAGGAGCAGAGTGAGAGAAATTGAGAGGAAAACAGAGGAAAGACTCCATCTCCAATGTGAAGGGAAGCCATTTTCTTTCTTCCACTGTCCTCCTGTCTGGTAGGGACAGCAAGCAACAACATCTTCACTTAGAGAAGAAGTAGACGGAGAAAGGAAAAACTCTGCTCCTCTCTGGCCTTCTCTCTGTGTCCCTCCCTCTCTGTCTCTGTCTCTGTACACCAGATTATGAAAATGAGGAGGAACCAGTGACCCCACATATTTCATTGCATATTCAGGGGGGAGGGGGGACAACACAGTCTGGATACTAATAAATAAAAAAAAGAGACAGACTGTGTGTGTGTAGGGGGACAGTACAAGACACAACACACTCTGGCAGGAGAGCCAGTATCCCCCCCACCCCATCCTTACCCCTGCGATTGTCTGATGACAGAAAAAAAGAAAGACAGAGGAGACAGAGAATAGTCACTGTCGCCTTAATATGAGAAGCAATTTACTATTCATCCTCTCCAAAGAATAGGCGATAAATACTTGATGAGAGCGATGTGTGCAAATCCAGCAGCAGCAGTGCATAGCTCAACTACAGCATAACACACACACGCCTTATTGTTTGTGTTGACTGAAATAAATGCAGTCACGCAATTAAAGATGTGTTAAGTACGTGTGTGACATTTTCACAGGAGTTCATGTTTGACTGTATATTAGTGTGTGAAAATGGATTTGTGTTTGTGTGTGTGTGTGTGTGTGTGTGTTTGCTCTCTCCATCTCCGTCCGTCTCTCCCAGAGTGCTGTGAGTGAGGTGTCTCTGTGCTGTACTGCTAGGTTAGCTAGCTACACTTGCTCATTGGCAAACATGAGCCGTGCTGCCGTAAAAGTGCTCTCTTCAGACAGGATGGAGAAGGGAGGGGGTTACCTTGTTGCACAAGGGTTGAGCGGACAGCTTCTGTGTGAGCAAGTGTCAGAGAGAGAGAGAGAAAGGGAGAGGAAGAGAGAGAGAGAGAGAGAGAGAGAAGAGAGAGAGAGAGAGAGACAGAGACAGAGAGAGAGACAGAGATAAAGGTGCTGAGATAGACAGAGAGAGTGGAAAAGAAGAAGCGAGAGCAGCAGCTGTCACAGTGAACACTGTGAACAACAGTAATGTATAATTTCTGAGGACGTGTCTTTTCAAACATGGCCTGACTGTCTGACTGACCAACTGACTGACTTACACTTCACGCTGATCCTATGAATCCAAACTTTTCCTCAGTTCTTTGCTATGCACAAAGTTAGCCAAATATTAGCCATAGACAGCTTATCTAATTGAGGGAAGGCTAGCTTGCCACCTGACTGGGCTGGACTGACATTTCCCTCACACACAATTGGCGTGATAACATACACCTTACTTTGCTACATGTAGTTTGATGATGTCCATAATTTCCGTCACATCTCCGGCTAACTGCAGCCCTTTCACAGCTGTGTAGAGTGTCATGCAAATAGTTTTGGTTTTATTTGGCCAGGTTTTAAACCTTATCTATTTCTGAGATTGTTGAAACTCTCTGCATGGACAACACCACAGGTAAGCCAGCAATACTCCAATTAATTCTTAATTTTTGTATTTTGGGTGAACCAAATGTCTAAGAATGATATTTCTTGCCACACCACTAGAAGCAAACCCCCAACTATTAAAGGACTTTCACTGTACAGTTTTTTTTCTGGATGGTTTGGACACAGTGTTTCTTTCTTGCAAAGAATTTGGAGCTTTGACTTCATCCATGTCTGCAATGTTATCTTCAACTGCTGTGCTACATTGGATTTTTGTTTAACTGTCATTTGTAACATGTTATAATATGAACCAGGCAAGTACATTAAAGAGACCTTGCTCAAGGGAACCTCAGCAGTAGTTGTTAAAGAAGAGCAAAGCTTTAGTCATTAAATTGCGACTCAGAATTTAAATTTGTGACCTTCCTCTTACACCTGCAGGATACTGCTGCATCTCAGTGGACTTCAGGTAAAAAATGTGATTGGAATTCAGTGAAAAATGAATCATCTTATCTTGCTGAAACGTAAAATCAGGTCTTTTGATGTTACAAATATCTGCAAACTGAGTTATATACAGTGGACCAAAAATGTTCCCTTCCAGCATTACAGCAACATTCATACCCCTAAGCATTATCTGGACACACACACACACACACACACACACACACACACACACACACACACACACACACACACACACAGAGAGACATACACACAGACAGAGACATACACACAGACAGACAGACTGAACTCTTTTCACTTAGTGAGTGCTCCTCTCGTCTCTTGGCATCACGATGAAGGCCAAAGCCAAACTCTAAGTGCACAGCTTTCCATTTAGGTCTAAAATACGACTCTTCTTCCCCCCGTGAGGGAGGACAGCACTATAGTGTGTGTGTGTGTGTGTGTGTGTGTGTGAGAAAGAGAGAGAGAAGGAGCGAGTGAGAGCACAGGGTAAAGACGGTAAAATGTGATGGGCTGGCTGGCTTTCAAGGTCTACTTTGTAGCCAGAGAGCTGAGCCTGGGATCGGTGCTTATGTGTATGCGTGTTTCGTATATACCATATATTTATGTGTGTGTCTGTGTTTGTGTACATACACCCCTCACAGCCGAATGGAGAGAGTGAGCACTTCAGCAATGACAAGTAGGTAAACAAAATCATCTGAGCAGAAAAAAGAGAGACGGAGATGGACCACGAAAGAGGGAAGATAAAGAAGCACAGAGAAAGGATGGAAGTTTGAGAGGGTGAAAGACAGGAATGTCTGATGGGCAAGCAGGAAGGAAAAAAAGAGGGAAAAACTCTGGGAGGGGAGCTATGAAGAGAAGGAAGAAGGCTTTAACAAAAAGAGAGATGCAGGATATTAGAAATACAGAAAGAAGGAAAGAATTATGAGAGGGGCATAATAAGAAAAGAAGGAAAAGGAAATGATGGGAGAAATTTAACCTCTATGCAAACACTGCTGAGGGCCTCATTTTAAAAATATATCCTACTACAGTCTGAAATATTTGAAAAATATAGTGAATAACTGAATAAAAAGGACGAAAAGACAATAGATATGAAGAAAGAATGGGCAGCCAGAAAAAAAAGATGTAATGAAAGAGAAGAGAAAAAAGAAACCTCCTCGTAAAAAAACTTAATGTAAAGGCTGATAACAATTCAATATCACACTGTAAATTATACAGGAGACTGCTCTGTAATGCATTTGCAACCAAATGTAACAAAACCACATCACTGCTCTGTCTTGAAACTCATCACTTCAGATGCTGAGAGAGAGCCTATACATACAGCAGTGGCATTATGGGAAATTGCCTTGTGTGTATGGGTGACCAGGGTCCTCTCTGTATGGACCACATTGTTTTTTTTCTAACGGCGTCATCATCAGCAACACGAACACAGTTACTAATCCAGCCACTCCAACTAAATCACAGCAGACTAAGTAGTTCATGTTCATGAATACTGACAGAGAAGTGTGCATGTGTTATTATGTTTGAGCATGTTTATTTTATGTGTGTGTGTAGCATGTGTGTAGCATGTGTTACGCACGAATGAATCTTTCAACATCTGTATGCACCTCTACCTCCCTATTCCTATTCCTCCTCCGTGTTTCCTCTCTATACAGCTCAGCCATGATGAAGTCCGTCGCAGGGTCCCCGACCCAATATCCAATGCCTAATAAACTAATACATCATTAATGAGAGGGAGGGAGGGAGAGAGGGATGCGGAGAAAGAGAGATGCACTGAGTCCACTGCCAGGCTATAGCGAGCTATTGCTCCACAGCTCAATAGGCTTTCTAACAAGGCTCTGTCCTTGAGAGAGGCTGCATACTAAAAACTTCTCCAACGGCCGACGAGCCAAGCAAGGGGAATTCATAAACAGAGGACAGAGAGAGAAGAGAGAGGAGGAGAAGGGAGGGAGGAGGGGGAAGTAAAAGAGGGCAGATGAGAGAGGTTCTTAGAAATGGAAGGATGGAGGGGGAAAGAGAGAGGGAGGGAGGGAGGGAGAGGAAGGAAGGAAGATGAATCATGTTCTGCTTTAATTGTCCTTCTCTTATCTGACTGTTTGGTTTGGGTCAGACAGTCTGTCTGACGGACTCCCAGTAATGACACATGATCAATAACCTGTTTATTAGTTTGTTTGTCTGATGCTTTCAGCCTGTGGTTGGAGTGTTTCTCTCAGGCCGTGTGTGTGATGAAGAGAGAAATCCCATGGGGCTTAAGGTGGTGGTAAAAAAGAGGGCGCCACTTAGCTTTTACAGCATCTCCATAAAACTCAGCGAGGGAAGCCCTGGATGTGTCCTCCAACAGGTAGACGCAGTGTTTATACATGTGCAAAAAACACTCATACTTAGATATGTCACTGGACACAGACACAGATATCACAAATACGTAATTCAGAAAGAGAGAGCTGAGGGCCACTCCTGTCAGCTTAGACGTCTCTAAGCAAATACTGCCGCAGGCCTCATTTGAATGGAGATAATTGAAAATCAGACTTGTTTATCAGGCTAAATAGAATGACAGACACTCACAAAAGGCGGCAGAGAGAGCGAGCTTAGCTAGTATTTGCATAATGTTCATGGCTGAATGATTTCTAGGTCCATTAGGCCAAGGAAGGACATTGGAGAAGTTCACTTTTCATAGCTGCAGCTAAATGCTGAAATATGACTTCATTTTGAGGTGTTACTTTAAAATGATGTATTGGCATTTCAATGCTGACGCAGAGGTGCTGGAAGAGGGGTTCAGGGAATATGCTAGATGAAATTAAAAGAAAAGAAGAAGGGGGAAAGAAAGGAGCAGAGAGAGGAGGAAGGGGAGGTGGAGGGTGGTTACAAATGCTCGGGAGAGATTTGGGAGACTGTCCAAGACTTTCATTATCTCTGATGCAAATTATCAGACCCCATAATTAGGCCTCTCATATCGTTCTCTCTCATTTCTTCTTCTTCTGTTTCTCTCAATCTTCTTGTGATCAGTGAAGCACAGTATGGGGTGGAGAGGGGTGTCGTACCCCTCTTATGGTGTTTGTTTCTCTCGGGGCCCCTGGTGTGGCTCAACGCCTGGTCGTCCCCTTCAGAGTAAATCCATCTCTGATTAGAGCCCGTTCAATTAGTCTCCAACACACATGAAATCACAGCAGCTAGAAATGAGAAGTGATGTTTGGTCTACATCACACATCAGTATTTACTTGACCGTGCTGTTCTGAAGCACGAAAGACACACCAACAAGCTTCAATGAACGGAGCGGACACAATGCAGTCAAAATGCAGGGGGACGGGTAGAAAAAGACATCAAAATGAAGAGTACAACTCTTTGAAAATGAGACCCACCATGCTGACATCTGTAAGAGTATTATCAAAATACACAGGAAAATCCCTGGTAATGTGTGCAGAGAAGGATCAGGCCAACGTTCCCCTCTAATTCACAAATAAAAAGCCACCAAATTCCTTTATCACCTGAAATCCAGTGGCCACTGCTGTTGATTCTATCATGACAAAGCTTTTAAAGCAGCAAGGAGAAAAAAACACAGCAAACAGAAGAAATCCTCAGGCTAAAGCCCAAACTGCCTCAGGACAGCCCTCAGACGATACAACACTGCTCTTGGCCTAACAAATTAGAACTACACCAAAGATGGAAAATCACATTACCTTGAAGGAAAAACTACAACAAAAGTCTGTTTTGATAAATTCTGCAGCATAAGTGGGGATGATGCTGTGTTAGATAACATGACAGCGGCGGAAAATCGCAAACTTAGCAAGACAACGCACAGATAAACACAGACACTGTCAGGCCTGGCGCCCCCAACAGTGGGAAGAACAGATCTAATGTTCTCATGAGGTGAGGCGTGCACGTTCTCCTGCATATGGAGACAACATGGCGTGACTGACTGACAGCTGATGGATATGGTCGGGGGTTAATGTTACTCAGTGCTCAGTTCGACATTGAGACACCTGACCATTGTAGTTAAACAAAGGTGTGTGTGTGTGTGCTTGAATGTGGCAATGTAGAAGATTAGAGAGGTGAAAGGTGTCACACAGTTCTTCATCTGCCATGTGCATGTGTGTGGGTTGGGGGTTGGTCGGTTTGTGGGAGGGGGGGGGGGGGTCTACTTCTCATGCTTGTGATAGGTTAATGATGGGATTAGCTGTGTTTGTGGAGGAAGAGGAGCACTGGGAGTCATCTGGGGCACTTGGTGTTCTTCCTCTCTTTCTACTCATTCGCTCTGTTGATATTTATAGTTTATTAGGATAAAATATGGC
The DNA here is from genome assembly GCF_046630095.1 of Trachinotus anak. Lineage (NCBI taxonomy): Eukaryota > Metazoa > Chordata > Actinopteri > Carangiformes > Carangidae > Trachinotus > Trachinotus anak. The sequence continues at coordinate 1,073,904 of NW_027273866.1, read as the reverse complement.
TTTAATCAAAACAAAATTTCAAAGGGAAGTGCTTTGAATATGACAGATTCACAACAAAAAAGTCAGCCAGATAAAATATACGCGGAGGCAATAGATCAAAGAAAAAAGCACATTTATCCAAGTTAATATCCTGGCTCACTGCCCTTGTGTCAGGTACAGCCATCCAAAGGTAAAAGTCAAAGTCAAGCTTCCCATTTCCCTGGTGAGATGGGGTGATTAGCAGAAGGAAGAAAAATGGCAGAAAGGAAGGATGGATGAAGTGATGGAGGCCCCGCTAAAGACTATGGGTCTCTGAAATGCAATAAACTGACATTTTTATTGTAAACCTGAAGCTGAATTTGAAACCAAATAAAAATAATAATAATAATAAAATGAAAACCAAAAATCTGCCAATTTCATATTGAAGTTAGCTAATTAAATTGGCATTACAAGGTAAAGCCAAACAGGAAATTAACTGTTAATGAAAAAGACATGAAAAAGTTAAGATGAAAAGATGAATAAATAAAACGTACTTTAGTACCTGCTGTTGACTTGTTTACCTTAAAATGCCTCGACCAAGCTTTACCTCTATAAATGTGCCCATCCCTGGAAACCCAACACATGGTGCTCAGGCAAAGGACACAGACGAGCAGGGGAATATACAGACAGCAAAAAAAAAAAAAAAATGAAGAGCAGAGGACAATGACACACTACCTCCTTTGGGAAAAGGAGGATGTGGGGGAGCAGAGAAGAGGAAGATGAAGAAAGGAGGTTGGGAAGGAGAGGAAGAAGAGGAGGGGAGGACAATTTGGTTTCCACTCTTCTCTAATCTAATATGTGTAACTGTGACTGATTCTCTGTCCTAAACCAGGACCCCAGACACAGGGAAAGGGCACCAAACTTCTTCACTAGCCTGGGGGAGATGAACCAAGGAGGAAGAGGAGGCGGAGGGAGGGAGAAAGAGAGAGAGAGAGAGACAGAGAGGGAGAGAGGGAGCAAGAGAGAGAAGGAGGGAGGCAGGGAGAAAGAGAGCGCCAGAAGGGCAAAATAATGTGTCAGCTCTGGTGAAAAAGAGCGATAGAACCAATTCCAGAAATGGGAGAGAGATATTCCCAAAGCTTGTGTATTATTGCCAGGATGTTGGACAAAGCAAATATCTAATACAGCGCAGTAAATCCTCAGAAGGTGTGTGTGTGTGTGTCTGTGTGGGCATGAAAGGATGAGGACTCCACAGAGAAGCACCAAATCACAAATTTTTCACAGCACCACAGGAACATGCTGACTGTAAAGCAAAAAGTATGTGTATTTCTGTGTGTGTGTGCGCGCATGTGTGTGTGTCTTTTAGAGTCTGAAAGAGCAGCGGCTGTGGTCCTGTTTGGTGACTCCCACTGCAGCAAAGCTAAGGTTAGCTATTTGCTCTTTTCACACCTCACAGAGTAAAAAAAGACTTAGAAGCAACGGGGAAATTCAGCTATTAAGACTTCCCAAATCCCCCTTTTCACCATGGGGCAATATCCAGTATGGCTGGAGACACTAATACCTACCAAAATGACACACACACATGCACACGGCCATAGCCATGGTCCTGCATTCTCCATTAGCTTATTGATTTTGGGAGGGAGAAGGGGTTTAGGACAAGATCTCTCTAGGGGGGATGGCTCAAAAGGCAAGGTCAGCACTGCACTGAGTGAAAAAAACATACTCTCAGACTCGGACATAGAACATAATTCACAAAATGTTCATATAAATATCTATTTGTTAAATGCAGGCACAGACAGGATTATGCAAAATCATCCCAAAATTGAACACAAAACAACACAAAAGAAAAGTCTCCTCTGTTTTTTTGGAAAAGTCATTGCCCCAAATCCTCAAATTTCCAGAGATACAAATAAACAAACAGTTTCTCACGTTGCTGACTTCAAACACAAGTAGACCATTCTGCGCTAGAGTCTCCCACAAAAAAAATATTAAAAAGTGCAAATATTTTCACTGTTTGCTTTTATTTTTTTCAAAGATGTTTTTTTAACAGCAGACTGTTAGAGCATCTGTGAAGGAATTCAAGTCAATAAATGAATAAGTGAGCAAAAGACTTTTGGACATGAGCATATGAACCTGTTAGGAGGCCACTGGGCAAGAACTCTACCACATTAGCGCAACAGAAACTGAAATGTTTAAGGTCACAAAACTAGATTTTGACACACGGCTCCTGTGCAAGATATGGCCAGAAAATTACACAGTAATGCTGCAACCAATTGATTCTATATTTCACAAAATGTGCAATTAATGAAATAATCAAAAACCAACTGATGTGCAGCACACCTGGAGTCTTTGGGGCCACTGGGCATCCAGGGCCATGTCTCTACGTACCATTCAGGACGTGTCCTCAGCTTACCTGAGAGCAGTAACAACCTGAGGAGAAATGTACTTTCTACCCTTAGGGCTACACATAACACTGTGCTGTTTTAGGCTGGGATTTTTTGGGGTCAATATTTCTAAATATTACTATTTTTGTAGCCAAAAATACATTAAAATAAAAGGGTTTTTAAAAATAAGTCCTTTCCTGACATGGTGGAGAGGACTTTTTAACAGCACTTCGATTCATGTGTGGGGAGATACAATACGTAGAAAACATAACATTTATATGAATATAAATGATGAAAAGAAAAAGAGAAGAAAAGTAAATAGAGATGTCTTTGGTGGCGAGCCAAACATTTTGGACTCATGACCTCAGTATTTATAAAATCATGGCCATAGCCTTCTACAGGGCAGTTCCATGGTTGGTAATCCAACCTTATGCAGCCGTATACATGTGTAGATGAATATAAAACTGTCTTTCCCACAGTATGATATAAAGAATACTGACATAACAATGTCTCTTCAGTCCCTTCACTCCCGCCTCTGTGTGGCCCTGGAGATCATCAGAATTTATCAAATCCTGATGTAGAAATTGCCGCTTTGACACATGGACACATTCGCATTTCACTCATCCGTAAGTGGTCAAAATCCAACACATACTTCATCCACGATGGCACATGGCAGCCTTGTCTCTAATGCAGCCCGCACAACTGTCCCTCACAGCCACTCTTACATTCTCACAATGCATTCTCAATGTCAGATCTCTACGCCATTCAAGCGTACGCCTCTGAAGAGCACAGAGACGGAAGCGTTTAGGCATTTAGTGTGAATAATACTGGAGACACACACTCTTAAGTAACTCTGTGTGTGTGTATGTGTGTCCCAGCGCCTGGTGCATATTCAATATGTCAGAGATGAGTAGCCATGCACGGCTCTTAGATAAGGCCCGTTACGGGGCCCTCAGAGGGACAAGCAGAGCGGGGGAAAGAACATCTGAAAAGGCACATTCTTCTGTGGCGATCAGAGGAACCCTCATTCACACAGAAAGCTCTCATCTGGATCACTCTCTCTTTGTCCCCCTTTTACTTTCTCTTTTTCTTCTTACCTCATCCTTTTTTCCTCACACACACAGAGGAAACATATTATTCCTGCCCTTTACTTATTTTATCTTTAAGTCTTCGGTCTTTTCTTTGGGGTGAAACTACAATGATCCCTGTCTTGGTGTATATGAAAAAATATTATGTGACCCACACGTGCTGTGATTAATGTTCTTCTGTGTTTGCTGCATGTGACGCTAATATGAGGAAACGATTAATTAAAATGTGGCTTAATGAGTTAAGGTTTGTCTTTAATTGTAATTAGGATGGAGTATTTTTTTGTGTTTCTGAAATTCTGAAATATGTGTGAGATTTTAAAATGATGAAAGATGTTAAACTTGTTTTAATCCCTTTAATAAACTACAGTGACGTACAAAATGCTGAGAAATAAAAAAAAATCACTTACCTACATGATGAAGGCGCAGCACAACCAACAGCGACAAAGACATAGAGGAAGAGAGAAAGGCCGTAATTATAATGCGATCAGCGCTATGATATCACTGTAATTACTCATACATTCCATAGCATTTGCATATAATTATTTCCATGCAAAAACACGCAATTCATTAATTTTACATGGCTGCGTTACAATAGGCATTTGGCATATAATTACATATATTCCCAGGAATGTTTCCCAACACTAGTGACACTTTATTGTGTGAGTGTGTGAGATTGTGCCTCTGTGTGTGTGTGTGTGTGTGTGTGAAATGTGGTCTATTTAAGTGGTTGTTGGATCATTAGTGCTTTTGAGATTCACAGTAGATTTCACAGTCTTATAATGACTGTGTTTGCACATGACAGAGCGAGAAAGAGGGAGAGAGAGAATTAGTGTTATTACTGCAGAAATGGAGGGATGAAGTGATAGTGTATAAACTGAAGAGATATACAAACACACACCAAGAACTTCAACTGTATCATGTGTACTTAAAGATGAGAGAGGGTAGAGGATAGGGAAGGAAAGCACACTGATTGGCTGCAGTGATAACAGTCGCTGACTTTGGTCAATAGCAAAATAGAAGCCCTCCACCATTACCTCCACACACAAATACACACACACATTTGAACACATATATGCCTTTCCTCCCCCATCTCTGCCATACGGCCTCTAAAACTCCCCCTTCCTCTCCTCATCTCTCTCCATCCTTCCCTCGCTCCCCTCTCTCCTCCTATTTTCAATCTTCTTGCTCTCATTTTAATTACCCAGAACGACGGCGAGGAGCCTGCGCGAGAAATTAAAAAGGAAAATGGAGAGCGGTGAGGGAAAGGAAGGGAAGGAGGGAGGGAGGGATGGAGTGAAAGGTAAGGAATGGAAGGATGGGGGAGGTTTTGTAGCTTCAGATGGGATGATAAACAGTCTGTCCCTTTAAGTGAATTAGAATTGGAGTGGGGGGGGGGTTTAAAACGGATGAGGAGAGAGGGGTGACTTTTTATCACAATGGCAGCAAAAAAAAACAAACAAAAAAAAAACACCATGAGGTCAATGAGGTTGAAAGCAAGTGAAGTGGGATGCAACAGTCAATGCAAGTGTCAATTCTGCCTCTATCTTGTCCACAGACACAGACACACACACACACACACACACACAAACACACACACACACACTCCCAACTCAACTGGAGATATCCCTTATGGGTGTTGAAAAACCACAGAGATGCATTTTGACATTTTCATCTAAATTCTATTTCTGTGTGTGTTGATGTGTGTGTGAGTGTGTAGTATGTGAGTGTATGTCCCTTTGCTGTGTCTCAAAGGGATGTAGTAATGTGTCCTTCTTCAGTCTCCCAGGGTGAATGTGTCCCTGCTGTCACACTGTCTGTACGTGTGTGTGTGTCCCTCAGAGCTTTGCTGCTAGCCTCTGGATTTCTATCAGCACATCTGTGTTGCTGCCACTGTTAGCCAGGCGTGTAACACACACACACACACACACACACACACACACTCGCACACTCACAAGCGACAGGAAGGAAGGAAGGCAAAGCAAAGCAGTGAGGGGAACGGGAACATGATTTCAAAAGCGCTGAAATGAAATCCTCCAGAGTTGAGATCACAGAAACACTAAAAAAAGAGAGAGAGATGAAAGCACAGTCGGTTTCTTTTTGAGCTTTTTTAACACACAAAACATCTCTTGTGCGTTCGTATTTTGGACGGTAAAAACTCTCCCATCAGTTCTGCGTCTGCCCGTTTGAAAACTCTGTTCGGCTAATACTTTTTCTCAGCTGGTCCTCTTCCTCTTGTGTTGGAAAATGATTTGCCACTCTCATCCCCCTAAAGACATTTTAATAATTCTCTCACTTGCTATTCTCTCTCTTTCTCTTCAGTCTCGTCATTCATTCCTCCTATATTCTCCTCCTTCATTTCTTCCGCCCTGCTGGCTGCTTCCCTACTTCATTGGTTTGTAATTTAAATATTTTGCCTTTTTTAAGTGCAAGGACAAAGTTATTAAGGATGGATTCTCTTTCCTCCCTTCCCCTCATTCTCCTCCATACGGCCTCGTTCTTGTCTTCTGGAGAGTGAGCGAGAGACAAAGAGAGTGACAGGGAAAGAGGAAGAGAGAATTAGTGTGAGATGGAAGAAGAACAGGTGGAGAGGAAAAGAAGAAAAGTTGCTGGACAGAGATTAATTAGTTCAGAGAGGTGGGAAAAACAGTAAAATGGCTACAATTGTGATTATTGCAGCAGGCTGACTTGCATCAATAATAAGGCATATTTTTTTTTTGACCGCCTCACAACTGCTACCACTTCTGCATCAACTGAAAATGAATGAGTAGGACAGATTTGTGATTGGTTATGGCAAAACAACCATCTCTCCCAAACAGAAAACAGCTAACGTAAACACAACTGCTCTGCCCTCTCTGAATGCTGGTGTTTGGTTTGGTGTCAACAATGTCAGAGTGAAAGAGAAGACGGCAATTCAGTCTGATTATCAGGCCAGAGAGAAAGAAAGAAGTTACAATTATAGAATTTAGAGCAACAAAAGGTGATAAAGAAGAGAGAAAAACTTACGGGGAAACCACAAATAGATGTTCAAAGACAAACAGGAAGAGAAAAATACGAAAGAGAGCAGGGAGAAAGAGAGAGAGCACGAGGGAGCGAGGTTGTGTATGTGTGTGCAGACTGCAGTGTGTTGGTTGCTCTGTCTGAACGCAGCAGGAAACTCAATGGACTGGGGTCCTTCATTATGCAGCCAAGGCACGGCTGACTGAGGAGCTGCCTGTTTAAACAGCTAAACCAAAACGCATAGTCGACTTGTGTCACACCGCCTGACACGCACGCACGCACACACACACACAGAAGGATAGAAGCACTTCATACATATACTTTCATATACAAATTAACCCCTCTACTATATTCCAAGACAGCACATCTTTGGACATTCGTTATATTTACACCTGCGCGTGAACAAGCACATACTCTCAGACCTGAAAACAAACACACACACGCACACACACACACACACACAGCGCCATGCAGAATTTAATTCATTCTTTTTTTCTTTAATTAAAGGGAGAGAAAAAAGCCAGAGCAAACAAACGAAGGAGTGAGAGGATAAGAGACCGACTACAAACATGATTAGGACATGATTAGGAAGGACAGCACAGCATAAGGCAAACCCTGTATGACCATACATTTCTTTTCTTCTCATGAAGCTGATTACAATAACTATGTGTACGTGTGAGCCTGTGCCTCTCTTTCAACAGTGACGGATCTTTTCGTCTTCAAATTCATGGATTGTTTCCCGAGGAGCTTATAGCGAGAAGGAGAATAAATGGATGCTTACACACACTCACTACAATGACACACACACACACACACACGCATTCATACAAGCATGACGATCAACACATGACATGACACATGAATTTTATAAGTCAGTGCATGTGTAAGTAAAGGAGGTGGGCTATGAAAAGGCGGTACTCACAGGTACATGAATGTACACACACACATAATAAAATGGAAGCTCAAACACATCTACGCTCAAGTGCAGAAACACGAAGGAGAGAATATAAGAAAAAAAAAATATTATGCTCATGTACACACACAGAGCTCACCTACTGTAACACCCCACAGCTTCCTGACAACTCAAAGACTCTTTCAAAATAAAGAGACCTCTGACTGGACCTGCCTGCTGACACTATTTACTTGCTGCAGGCACGGTGGCAACACTTGTGCTGCTTGACTTTATATAAACATCGAGGTATGCCTTCCATAATAAATTGAGTGCTGTTATAGCACAAACACTGACACTGTGTGTGTATCTACGTCTCTGCTACTCTTTCTGAGATTTAGCCTTAAGTTGACATCTACTTTTGGAATACTTGAGGACTGCGGAGACCACTATGCATCTCTTCTGAAGCACCTTCACCTCCTTCTATTCACCTGTCAGCTAGGACCTTGACAGGGAACAACTTCCTGTAGGTTTTCCCACAAGACCCCCCCCCCCTCCCCTACAAGTTGGAATCACTACAGTTATAAACACTGCTAAAGACTGAAATAAATAAATATATATGGATATTAAAAATGCTGTGATGCAGACTTTAATTTTCTCAATGCAGAGACTCATAATCATCAAGTCAAAGTATATTTCCTAATCCAATGAATCTGGAGTTGCACTGTAAATAATGATAACACTAATATATAGTGCACAACTAATATCTCATTTCAAAAAGATAAATATTAGTTCAGGTATAAATATACTAATGAATAGATCTAAATATATTCCATATTGTAATAGCTTTTCTCCAGAACATTGGAAAACAAACTTTACAGAATATTTCGCAACTCATTTCTAAACATAAGAAAAGACATCAGCTCAAGACAAATTTATTCCAAAGGATTTTTAAAAAAAATAACTCCGTCTTGTTTACATATCCTAATCCCTCAGATATAGCAGGCGGGTGCAGCTGTGGTTTGGTGTGTCTCTGTGCTGGTGGATGTGTCTAATGAGCAATCCTTCCCTTCCAGCGCTCCCAGTATCAAACGTCTCCTTCCACTCCAGTCGTTTACCCGGGGACTGATTCTCTATGAAGTCGATGCTACTGCTTGTTCCAGCGCTTCAGCTTCAAACGCAGACGTGCCTTTTGGGGCTGCGCGCATATCTGCTCTCTTCCTCTTCCTCTCCTCCTCTTCCTCTCTTTCTCTCCTTTTTGTTCCCCTTTTCAAGTCTTCCCAGGCGTCTGCGAGTCTTTGTCTTTTCTCTCTTTCTTCTTTCAAGTCAAGACAGGTGGGACCAAACAGCCTGGCAGTTTTCCTCTCTTTTTTATCCACTTCCTTGTTTTCTTTCCACGGCTGCTCGCTCTCCATCCCTCTCTTTCTATCTCTCTGTTTCTCCAAATTGAGCTGAGAGAAATCCTTGATCTACCATTTTGAAGGAGGGAAGACAGCTTTAATGTATTTTACACACACACACAGACAAACGCACAGCCTTGTGGGTTTGGCCTACTGTACATACATACCAGGTGATATCCTAGTATACAAACAAATACTGTGATTAGAACATATCTGCTACACCATATCGAAGAGTAGAAGCATAGAATGAATAACTGATATTCACTTATGATTCATACAAATTTTACTTATACACACACACCCATTCACACACTATCACACATACAAGCCTGATGCACAAAAATAAACTGTAACCAAGGTCACAACCTTCGTATGTTTTTCTAGGAATTATGAGATACTTGTAAACTTAAGTGTTCACTTCAATTCAGTTCAATTCAAACCTTTATTTAAGCCTCGAAAGTCAGTGAGGTTTCCCTTATTTGCAATGATGTCGAGACACTGAACAATAAAAATTCAAAAGAGGAAAATACTCAGTGAAGGCAACTGCACACTGAGGTGAAGTGGTTTGAGATCATCATCTTGAATTTTCCAGGAGTAGTGAGAGTGTTGATCTTCAAATCTAGAATAGAATATTCACAGTGAGTTTTGTTGAAACCAAACCTCATGGCTCAATTTTAAAGCAACAAAAAGACGAGTGTACAATGCCTGCCCATGTGCACAAGGACAGAAAGTGTGTATTCATATGCATCCACCTGTTCTTTTCGATATGACTGACAGGTTGAAGCCATGAGCATTAAAGTTTATGTATCTTTCACCAGCCTGTTGCACATTATGTAACCAGAGTGGATCCCTGTGGGTGAAGGCTGTGTGCTCTGACATGGCATCTTTTCATGAAATTAGTTATTTATTTATTTGTTAGAGCATGCAGATGTAATACACGTATCCGTCCTGCTTCCCTCAGAGTGGACAGGGAAGGCTTTCATATACAGCTTGTATCTAAAAGCAATTAACATACATACTTGTGCTTGCTGACACATATAAGTAAGAATGATCCAGTTATTTTAGGCTCAGTGCAGTTTGGGTCTTTAGTGTTCTTGCTATAATTACATTACAGGGCCATTCTGATTTATTCGCCATCATTTCTACCAGTTATACCATAATCATTTTACAGTTAGTCTCCCCTCTCCTTTCTAAATGAGTGAGAGTAACCTGGAGGTTTGTTTAAAACCTGTGTAATGATCAGACTGCTCACGATTCTTAACTCTGTCTTTGTGTTGTTGCCACATTCCCAAATCTCAGCAGTTCACTTGGTGAGTACAATGTTATCATGACTGATAGAATGGCCAACTATAGAGGGTATTACTCCAATGAACTGCAAAATAAAGATGGAGACATTTTATACTTATACTTTACTGAGGATTGTAAAGTTCTTTCTGATAGTTTATTAATTCAATAATTACCATGGATGCTTTAATTAGTGTGACTGCTTTGTGAGACTTGGTGAGACTTTCTGAATTAATAGATTCACTAACTAACTCACTCACTGTCTCCTGTACCTGTTGTGAAATTTCAGTCACCACAGGTCTGAGTGAGATTTTACTGTAACAGGCCTGTTTAAGAGGACTAGAGTACTCCAACCATGTAGGGAAACTCAGGGACATACTGCATTTAATAATGATAATAATAATAATAAAAAAATAGAAAAAAATATATAGTTGAACAGTGAGTGGTCAAAGAGCAGAATTGGCCCTACAGGATGAAAGAGCCAGAGCAAGTTAATTTATGAGCAAAAATCCTATTAGCATGTGTCCTGTGGCATAAAGCCATCAGAAATAAACAGAGAGAAGAAAGCCCTACTTAAAATGAAATGTTGTGTGTGGAAGGGGAAAAGGCATTCTGCTTCCCCTGAATCTCTTTATTACTCTGCTCCAAAAATCATCCAAATTACAGAGCTAATTTTAGCCTCCAGTTGGTGGGCTTTTGTGTGTTTTTACCTTTCCAATAGATCTAAAAAAAAGGGGCTTTATACAGCAGGCAGAGGTCAAACTAACTAACCTTTGTCGGCTTCACACAGCTTACAACAAACAACACTGATCTGGGTATTGTGTGTGTTTGTGTGCAGAAAAAAGTCGGAGGAAAAGAGCGAGAGATGTAGCTGCATGCTCTCCCTGAAATGTGTGTGTAACCGTGAGAGAGAGAAGATGACAGCTTGCATGAAAATCCCCACATTTGCGATTGTGCGCGTGTACGTGTGTGTTTGAGCTTAGTGCATTATGTTGCGGTGTGTTTTTGAGTGTACACAACTGCCAAAATGTCATTCCAGTAACACAACGATCATCAAAGCCTGCGCCATCTATCCTAAAGACCATCTAGTGATATTCATAAAGAGCATAGTAGATAACAGCCTTGTCATGTTAGCTCCTCCATAATCCAGACATCTAGCCTTTCATCTACACCAGTGTGTGTGTGCGTGTGTCTGAGAGAGGGAGGGAGAGAGAGAGAGAGAGAGAGAGTCAGAGAGAGCATGATCATATATGCTCCTGTAAGGCTTATCACCGAGATCAGAGTGATGTCAAAATAACTGTGTGCTGGCAGGTGATGACACATGCATATGGGCACGCATACTGTAAACACATACACACACAATCATGTCAACACTAAAAGGCTCCACGCATGCACACACCAACTAACAAACACAACCATGTACAACCAGGTATCAGCAGGGACACAGACTTGTATGGTATATCTTTAAAGATCTTTAAGAAGACCAGGTTCACACACAGACAGTCACACACACACACAAACACACACAGGTTTCCCCCTCCAGACAGGTGTAGTAGAGTCAGTCCAGGTATTTGAGATGTTGTAGCACAGCCAGAGACAGGCTCAGTCTAATTACCTCTGGGACGCCAACATCACACCACTAGCAAAAGCTGGAGTGTGGTTGTATGTGCGCATGTGTGTGTATGTGTGTGTATGCAGAGAGAAAGTTAAAGTGAGAGTGGAACAGGTTCTTTATTTTGAACGCACGGGTAAAAATGCAGGGAATATTTTTGACAGCAGCTTCCCAGCATGACATTTTATTATAAATAAATGTCCACCGTGGTGCTCTTTTATAACTAATCACTGATACTGGGCTGATCAAAGGTTTTACTTTTACTGTTTTAAAAACCCACATGGGTATGTCCTTCCAGTGAAGAGTTGTCTGCTCTCTGAAAGAGATGTTAAATAGCTAAGAGGTAAGCTGCTAAGAGCAGTGATAGCCAAAACAGACAAATAAAAGAGAAAACTCAGCTTTATCACTGGAAAATTCCAGGATTTTCCCATTGATTTCACAATAAAAGTGCAGCACAGAAATCCCACTTAAAGGACAATGTCCAAAAAAACGGAAAAAAAAAACGTCCCATTTTAGTGTGCTGTTTTATCTTGTTATTAATGTATTTTGTATTTACTGCTTTAGGTCCGTGTGTGTCTTCTTCCCTGTTTCAGTGTTTCCATGAGAGATCAGCAGCAGCCTCCCGCCCAGTCCAATCAATAGCTTGTTACAGCAGCCTAATGTCTTCCACCGAGAAAGCTCTCTCACACACACACACACACACACACACACACACACACACACACACACACACACACACACACACACACACACACACACACACACACACACACACACACACACATTTAACCACCACACAAATATACACAGGCAGATAACACCAATGAACACAAACACAAATGCAGTGAAATGCAAACAGGACAAACACAGATTAAAATGTGAGGAGTAAAAAACACATGCATACTGGACACGCACACTTCTACGCTAAATCTTTGACAACAATGTATTTTCTAACTGTACGTTGCCTTATGGAACATTCTCAATTCCAAGGTCTCCAGTAAACAAACATCTCTCTAGAGGCAGCATTTCAGCTTTACGGCCTAAACTCTGTCAGCCCAGAGGAAAACAAGAGCAGGTTTGAAAAAAGAAAAAGCTGAGATGAGATGAAAGAGGAGGAGGAGGAGGAGGAGGAGGAGAGGAGACATTAATATATAGAAAGAAACCAAGCAGGAAATGAAAGTTTAGATTCCTTCCTTCATCTACTCAGATGGGCTTTATGACTAAAACCTGTTTTAGCAATAGAATCTGTCATTTTATTTTTATGGTGCTGAAGAGATTGTGCTAAACTGTTTCAATTATTTCTTTATATGTTTTACCTTTAGATGTTGAGCGTTTACAGACATTGGAAGATCAAAAAATATCTTCAATTCTTTGATGTAATGATTAGTACTAAAAAAGGTCAAAGGGCAGGCCATCCTTATTTTACAATATTGTGGTAATCAATGAATGATCGAGTAAGACAGCAGTTCTTAGACGAGACAGAAAAACTTTAGATCGTGATGTGTTGTTCTTTTAAGGGAAGTTAAAGTGAGTTTACAGTCCACAAAAGCAGCTGGTGAGCGACTCTGCTGCTCCGACTGGACTTTCAAGTTTATTTCTTTGCAGTAAACAAGGTAAAGTGAGGCTGTGTCTGCAGCAGCTGTCCCCCACTCACTGCAAGATGAAGACTTACGGCGGAGAAGACAAATCTGAAGAGGTTTTTGAAGAAGTGAGATATGACACTAGATACATCTATCAGCACATATAAGATCAAAGATAATCTTACGTGGACGACCTCTGCAGCAGAGTGAAATGCATGCTGGGAAACATGAGACAAGGAAGTGAGAATGGATCATTTTCATCCAATATAATCACAAATAATCACTTCTACTGCAACTGATAAACAAGGATTCTGTTCTGCTACATTTGAACCATTTTTTTCTCATCAGCTGAATCCAGTGACCTTTGACTGCCCCCCTGACACCCTGCAGCCAGTCATGGTGGTCTGCAGTATAGCAGTGGGTTTGCACAAATACAGAGAAAATTGAAACACACACTAGCCCACTTCAAACACACATCCACTTCTATTTCTACTTCCATACTCACAACAGCACAGCATCCTTTTGTTCAAGCCTTTGTTTCGCCGTTTCTACTTTTTCTCTGGCTGAGGGTTTGAAAGTGATTACCGATGCGGTCCACTTCATTAGCATGAGAACAAAAACAGCGTGGGGAACACATTATCACTTCACAGAGAAAGACCGAGAGCTGTCTGCCTCTTTGTTTATGCTGTTGCGTTCGGACATTTTCTGCCAGCGCCGCCACTGCTGTCTCACGAGGACGGTGTTTTCTGCAGGAGGAAGCAGCAGAGCCAGGAGGGGCAGGAGGAAGAAAACACCAACAGAGAGAGAGGCAGACGGAGATAGAGGTATAATACTCTGATATGTGTTATGCACAGTTCATGCATCAGCCAGGGTGTACACAAGCAGGGTATATTCAGACGCACATAACCAAAAGATGTGCTCATCTGCTGTTAGTTTAGCACTTTCACTTTTTGTACAGTTGAAACTTGTTTCATCATGTTATCAAGTGAGCAGCAGAAACTGGCTTGATTTAGAGTGGAAGAACAGGGTGTGAAATGTGTTAAAATGTTCATTTGCAGACACACGTCTCCAGAATCTCTTACTCGGTGCTAAGATGTCTTTAACAGTTTAGGGGAGCACAGCAGCTAAAGCTGGATTTATACCTGACACAAGGTGTTAATGGCAGTCCCGCCACACAAACCAACGGTGTTGTGTTTTTATTTATATGTCAGCATTGGACTTCACCCACTGATAGCACTGTAGCAACCTCAAATGGATGTATCATAAATGATCAGGCCACATTGTTCTTTAATTACATTCCCCATGGTTATGGGTACACACATATATAACTGGAGTAACATCCAGGTAAGTCCAAGCTAAGCAACACAGGTTTTGTGATCTCCATGTGTAGCTGTCCTAACGTGTAGTTAGAAGCTCATGTCAGCTACAGTGTGGCTAATTGCATAACCTCTGTATCTAAGATGTGACCTCAAACTATCCATCCATCTTACAACTGGGGTGTAAAGGTCAAGCCATGAAGCACCAACTCTGCTGAACTGTGCTTAAGCAAGACACTGCTAACACTAACTAGGAGCAATGTTCTGTATCTGACACTGACATCTCAACACACCTCCATTACTCCTCCTATCATACTGTATGCAGATTAATTCAGGTAACACTGCTGATAAACTGCAGGGGAATGTGTGTCCAGTCTTTGTATGGGCTGTGCGTGTGTGTCATGTCGGGTGATTCACATTTATACTTTCTGTACTGTATTATGCACTTAGTATGATAGCGGCTGGTCAGCCATATATCCTGGCACTACTATATTCTCCATAGAAGAGTTGAAAGCAGCTAATAAACTAATTTACATTCAGAATAAATAATTATAGGTACAACATGTCCAGAGGAGAGTGTGAATGGTGGAGGTTTTCTCAGCCTGAGGGGCTGCAGACACAAACCTGACACTATTTTCTCCCAATAACCCATAGGAGACTGTTGACATTTATTTTAAAAAGGGTTTCACTATGTGTTCTGTATGCAGAAATACATTAGCAGAGAGTATAACCTATTCAAGAAATACTCACAAAATATATAAGAAATAACAGAATTTCAAGAGAATATAGTTAAATAAGTAAAACTAAGTAAAATTAAATCCTTGTTTTGCCAGGGGCCCTCTGGAGCCACATCAAGCACCCATGGGAGCCCATAAACCACAGTTTGAGAACTATTGGCCTTATAAACTTCCAACATTTTAAGCCTTAATCCTTCTCCTTCATCCATCCTCCTCTCCTCTCCCTCTTTCCTCAGCCTGCAGGGAGGTGTGCAGGCAGAAAGGAGAGAAATATAGAGTCTGTGCACTAGGAAAAAAAAAGCTATTTGGAGCTGGTTGACTCAGGGGTCAGCTGGCTGGCTCGCTTCCTGGTTATAGGGGATTGGTGGGAAATGGAGGCAGCTCTGGTTAGCCAATCACAATGTCCCAAGCGGAAATCAATGAGGTTCCACAGAAAATGTCAGCTGGGACTGACCTTTTGGAGACTACAGCTCCAAGAGGAGATGCCTTGTGGAGCAGAGGGAGGAGGACAGGAAATAAGAGGGGCTGAGGTCAAAAGGAAAGAGGAGATCACAATGAAAAAGATGGTGGGAAATAGAGGAAGGAGAGGAGGAAGAGGTGGGGAGAAATTAGAAAGGTACAGAGGTGAGAGGGAGAGAGAAAATGGAGAGTGGCAATGGTGGAGATGGAAGAAAAATGGGGCCACAAAAGTAAAACATCATTTCTAAAGTTAAAAATAGCAAATTGTTGTAGTGGATTCTCTTGTATATTTTATTGTGACAGAAAAAAATTATATTCTACTGACATGTTTTATAAAACTAAAAATAAGCAAACTATCAGTAAAGATCTTTACAATATCTTATCTTATCCTGAGAGCACCTTGCAGAGACAAAGCGGTAAGGTTAGGTATTTAAAAGCCAGATTTCCCCTTTTATTTAGGACAGAAGCTGTGATAATAAAGGAGGCTACGAGTAAACTAATATACTAACTGCTGTGCTTTTGAGAGGTAATTCCCCTATAAATTTTAAAGTGATGCAGACACACCTTCACAGTTAAGATTAAGAACTTTCCTTGTCTGTCTCTGACAATCTTTTTTTATTCTGACACCAAGCTGCAGCATTTCTCCCTGTAACGAGGAAAAAGGAAGTTGGCCGCGGAGTTTGAGTGGAAATCATTTCAGAGATAGAAAGAACGAGAATGAGGAGGCAGGGAGGAAGAGAAAGACGAGGTGACCTTTTCTGTCTCCTGGCCTGCCACTTCCTCATCTTAAACCGGTCACTGTGGGACCCAGGAGGAGTGAGTGAGTGAGAAAGCGAGAGATGGGGGTACACACACTCTCCATCTGGCCTGGTGAGGATGTGGATTTTTCCTCTCTTGCAGTCTAAATGTTTTTTGTCTCTAGTCTGGCTTTTTTTCCTTTATTTTCCGAGATCTGTAAAACTCTATTTCTTACACGATTCACTTCCCTGTATCATTCTACCTTTTCAACCTTGATTTTTTTCCTTTGATGCCCTAGAAAAACACTTTTATTTCATTTTTCCTATTTTCTCACCTACCACCATCTATCTATTCCCTCCATCTTTCCTTCATTCTGTCCTTTCATTTTTTTTCAGTCTTGTCTGAAACCCAGAGTCGAACAAGGAACACTGGAGACATTAATCATGTTTGATTATCCTGTGCAAAAGTCAACTGTGAATATCAGATATTGAGCTCTAATCTGAAGCTGTCAATTTCTACCAGTGGGTGACCTTTAGGTCAAATGCTCCAATAGGATCCCCAGAGTCTTGGTGCAGGAGTGTGTGTGTACAAGTACTGTGTTCACACACGAGCTCAAATTCAGATGCATGCACATGGAGGAAAAACAATCAATGCACACAGAGATGGCCACACATTCACACACTTTCTCTTTATAGTACTGTAATAAATGAATACATAAATTAAGTCTGAAAATGTAGAAAAATGTGTGCACATCCACACACACACGCACTTCACAATAATAAAGGAGACCTACCTATAAAACACAAAGGCTTTTAAAATACAGTAACAATAGTCACAAAATGTTCCACTTTAGCTCAAAGTAAGAGGCAATGAGAGTTTAAAAATTCCCCTGTGGAAAATGGAGCACTGTTCAAAGGTTTCCACCTTGGTTGTTTGCTATTCTTTCTGTCCTGAATAGGCACAAGAAGGTGAAAGGTCACTGAGGCCCAAATGAAAAGTGAAAACTGAAATGAAAGCTCTTCTCTTTTTTTCTCAGACACCAGCGTCCTCTCTCTATCTTGAGCTGATTCACTCCGTCCCTTCTCCCTCTGTCACCTCCCCCTCTCCTGTGTTGACCTTGCCTCACCCTCTGTGTCCCTGCCCCTGCTCCTCTGTCTCAGGTTGGTTTTAATTGAGGAGGGGGGGTGGTGGTGAAGGGGGGGTGGTTGATGGGAGAAGGACGAGCGCTCCTCTAAGCCTGGCTGCTCTTTGATGGGGAAGGATGGGGGGGTGTCTTTCACTCTTTCCATCTCAAACCCTGCTTTCATTCCTAACAAACACAAACTCAACACACACACACACACACACACACACACACACACACACACACAAGCAGCCGTTTCTCTTTGAACTGAGTGCTGCAGTGCGTTCAAAGCAGAAACGAAGGCAAAAATACGGGGGCGGTGAGGGGAGAGAGAAGGACACTTCAAGGTGAATTTGATTTCCACATAATTTTAACACACACACACACACACACACACACACACACACACACACACACACACACACACACACACACACACACACACACACATATGTACATATATAAACAAACATGCTACCCAAACCAAGCCAGCAAGTAAGCACATGCTTGCTGAAGTTACCTCCAAACAGCCACTGATACCCACATATACAGTGACTGACACACACACACACACACACAGACATACTAGACAGTTCATTCGGGGGAGAGCGAGAGAGAGAGAGAGAAAGAGAGAGCGAGCAGGTGTTACAATCTGTATCTTATACATATTTATAAATTTTACTCAAAACAGAGAATCACCTTTAAACTTCTCCCTACTCCGAACTGTCTGTTTGTATATGTATGCGTGAGCGTGTGCACATGCATGTGTGTGTGTTTACAGAATATGCATATGAGTGTGTAGGAGAAGAATGACTCATGCAAAGCTGAACTGAACAGTGCAGAGTCCCACATTTGGTTGACAAAATATCACAATAACAATACATTTGGAGCTAGCATTGCACGGAAGAAACTGTTATAGCCCTGTGTGTTTGTGTGTGTGTGTGTGTGAGTGTTGCAACTGTGTCCAACCAATTAAAGCAATCAAGTCAAGTGCAAACCACCCACCGTGCTGCATATTGATAAAGCTGGGTAAGTAAAACATGGTGACCTGGGCCAGTGTGCCAAACTACTGTGACCCCTGTGTCCACTTCTACCACCAACGCCAACCAAAAGCATGGCATAAACACTTTACACCACTTAGCTATGCCGCAGTCCACAGACACAGACACACGTGTGCGAGACAAAAACAGTGGCTTGACAGTATGACAAATATTACCTTCCATCCAGAACGAATGAGGTAACGACAAAAAAAGCATCAACGGCTCATTAGAAAGATAAAAACCTCCCAAAGCCCTGAGGGTGAGGGAGAAGGGGGCGGAAACAAGAAATGAAAAAGAAGAGAAAGAAAAAGACTTGAGAGACGACAAATCATAACAGCTGTAACTCAATTCGAAGGCCCTGCCTGAGACAGCTTTCTTCATCTCATTCTCTCTCTCTTCATCTTTTTATCTCTCTGTCTTTCTATCTATTTCTTCTCGTCCTGGCTCCTGGTAATTTTTTCCCACCAACCAATAAGCCACTGTGTGGCAGTAATATAGCTGCTAATGGATGCACCTCCCTGCGAGGAAGCACACGGCATGTCATTAGCTCAAATGCTATGCAAAGCTATCACAAGACTCTTTCAGAATTACCCCGACTGTGTATGTGTGTGTGTTGTTTGTGTGTGTTTGTGTAACCTGCAATGTGTGAACAGGACTAATCTTGCTGTGATTCTTCTGATGAGTTTGGTGTTTGTCTGGATAAATGGACATTTGTCTTTTGACAAGCACTCAGATCCTTTTCCAGATTCTTGGGTGAAGGAGTTTCTTTGAACAAAAGTATCTACCAGAAGGAAATGAAATATAATATGTAAACATTCCCTATCACACATAAAAATCCTGCATTTAAGAAGGGAACTATTTGCAGCCAAATGTTCATCAGGATCAAGGTAAAGGTACTTTTTAGTCAGTCTCTTTATAAGTTTAAAAGCTTGCTAAGTGATGTACATTACAGTATATATACTAGTGTGTATACTTGCATTATAATCATTGACACATTCCTGTGTAATCGGCATTTTAATGTTGAAACTGGTCAGGTTGGAGCTAATTGTAATAACTTCATATAATGTTTGATGGTAACTAACAACAGTGTTCCGATGAATGAAATACCATTGAAAGGTAGAGGAGATAAAGTATTAAAGTGGCTACAATCAATATTTTCATTTAACCATCAGATCACATGACTGCTTGCATGTGTGGAAAGTGTCACACATAGTGATCACCTGACTCTGCAGTTTCTCTCATTTCTTCAGAGCTTCATAGCATTTTTTAGCTCCGTGTTTTGGAACTTTAATGTTTTGGTTCGCTCACAGCTCTCACTACAGCCGCAGCAGCCAGGTGTTTCAGTGAAAAAACAAACACACAAAACAACAACAACAACAAAAAACTAGCAAAACAAATCAGTCTATGCTACCTGTCTTGCAACTATCAAGTAAACATTCCAGAGCATTTAGCTGCTAAAGAAACAGATATTTCCCTCTGGAAATATGTTAGTGAACTCACCAAAAACAGACCTAAAACAAAAGTGAATTACATTAGGGTGGACAGAAACACGACAAGATTTCTAATGTTGCTCTGTATCTGACAGATGTGTATGCAGATAACAGTCTAATAAGTTCACAATATCAACTTAAATTCAAAACATGTTAATGTGGTGTTCACTGCTACCAAAAAAATCAGTTATTGCAAGTTTAGGTAGAATAAAATGTAAAAACTAACATGAACTTTAAAATATTTGATTTTTTTTTCTGCTGTCTAATTTTTGCTCTTCATCTGCTCTAATATTTTACACATTACCAGTATGCTCACAAATCCATACACAAGCTCAAAGTCTTGCTCACAGAAATTTCACAGACTCACTTACACACAGCTGTACGCACCAGTTTTAACAGAAATTACCATAACATTACCATAAACCCATTGCCTCTGAAAGGTCAAGAGTTATTTGTTTAAGATGGGCTTGTGCATATTTTTCAAAATTTCCACTGGGTTTTTATGGATGATGTGGGCTCAGGGGGCCTTAATACATAATGAAATAATTAAAATGTACTCAGTCCATAGAGAGACAACAATTAAAACTTAATAAGAATCAATTATAACAACCAAACCATACTCAGAATACACAGAAACATTTCCAAGAATTAGAGCTCATAAAGAATCCATTAAAAACAAGATGTTTTCTCTGAACAGAAGGGATATTGTTTCTCAATTTTCAGTGTGGTGCATCCATCTAGAGAGGGATGTTTTATTTCAGCAAAACAAAAGAACAGACATGAGCACACACGCCGATCGAGACAGGTTTTTCTTGCCTCTTAGAGGTCACAGGTTGCCGATATGCGTGGAGAACCCAATCACACTGTTGGCACACAAACACACATACACACTCATACACAGAGAGAGAGGGACAGAGAGAGGGAAGATTTGTTTAATCATTTGGCCAACTCTGACAGATGGTCGTACACTTCCAAAAGAGCAGCACGACTGGGAAAATGGGCCATCGGTGACCCTTGTGGTGTGCGTCTTTGTGTGTGTGCTTATGCATGTATGACAGTGTTACAAAAGCAAATGTTACACAAACATTGTTTCAGTCCCATTGTAACCCTCTGCCAAGCCCTGACAGTAATCAGGCTGGCAGGACAGTAAACAGTAGAAGTGGACTGAACAACAGGCATCAGTCAGGGCTGAATGCCATGAGGAGAAAAGCCCTCCACATCTCAATGCCACCTTCCTTCCCTGCTTTCCTTGCCAGCTAAAATCCCTCTCCCCGCCTCCCTGTTTCCCCTTCACTCTGCCTCTTTCTTCTTCTATTCCCTCTTTGACTCTCCTGCAACACCTTCCAGACATTGAAGCTTTTTCCTCTCTTCCCACACTGTTATTTCTTCTTCCTCCCTATGTCTCCTTTTGCCCTCTTTTCTATCCATTAACACTGAAGCAACAGAGTCTTTAAACAAAGTAAACTTGGCCGAGCCCACACATGGACACAGACTCACCCATGTACACAAGTGTGCAGGAATAAAATAAACACTTGTACAATACATATTACGCAAACTGCTGGGACTAACACTTTGTAACATAAGCAATTAACACACTGTTGAGCTGGTCTTTACATGAGAGGAGAGCTCAATTACATACACATAGTGCAAAGGATCATGCACACACATGTGCACCACAAGGGCACAAACAAATATGAAGCACTTTGGCACACAAACATACACACTTTGGCGGGCGTCCAGACTGAGTCTTGTTGCTTGTGTCTATAAAGCCCTGAGCACCATATCGACAACTGTAATAACTGTGGCTGGCAGGAGAGAGCAGATTACAGCTGCAATCATAGGCCCTGCACACACACACACACCCAAATACACATCTTGTCTCTCTGTCAAAGACCCGTTTCTTTTCATCATCGATACAGAGACACACACACGTC
Organism: Trachinotus anak; assembly: GCF_046630095.1. Lineage (NCBI taxonomy): Eukaryota > Metazoa > Chordata > Actinopteri > Carangiformes > Carangidae > Trachinotus > Trachinotus anak. Next base: position 1,051,875 of record NW_027273866.1, on the reverse strand, counting down.
TGGGTCCATCCAGTAGGCGGTAAAGCAGTGATATTGTAGCAGTGGACAGTCCAACAGTGACAGTGTGTCCCAGATCCACTGTTGGAGAGAGGAATAAGACTGAAACATGAACACAGAAATTGCAGAAATTGCTGCTACAAACTGACTATGAGATGACTGATTCGAGACTGGAAAATTGTTGTTCAGAGAAACAGAGAGAAGGTGGACAACTAGTCAGTAAACCAGTCAGCGTATGAGTGGGCCAGGCAGTCAGCCGGTCATTGAGGGTCTGTAATGGCAGCGCAAGGCCACCAGTGGAAAATGAAAGTGAGCTATATTAGAGTGGAGAGGGCAGGCTAAGATTGGGGTCAAAGCTATATGGTGCACGGGCCAAGGAGAGGAAATATGTGGAGAGGAGAGGAGAGGAGAGGAGAGCAGAAGGGGAGAAGAGAGGAGACTACATAGGAAACTCCAAAGGAAAACTATCACATTATCTAGAAATTAAAGAGGCGCTCTGCTGCTCTTACACATAAAGGTAAGTTTGCTATTCATGGGAAGCACTACACATCTTGAAAAGAGTTGTACAATATCTTCTGTGTCTCTGGAGGACTTTTCCCAGGTCTGTGAAAGTAACCCTAATGATGTCATTGGGGTTATTTGAGCTTGAAGACAACAAATGTGCTGTACTGTATGCCGGAAAGCTTGTGTTACTGGGGGAATGGATTTTGGAAAGATATGGGAAATACATTATCCAGCTTTCTTATATTAAGGGCTAGAATCCTTCATGGCTTCTGCTCGTTTAAAGTCAAATTAGCAGGCTAGTTAATTGTGCAACCTTGCGTATTGTTTTAGTTATCAGTTCCTCACTTCTTGTGCAGGATTTTAATGAGGACAGTAGTACTTGACATTAGATGTAAAAATGTTAATGAGGTGGCCCAAGAATGACCAAATGGATATTTATATAATGTTGAGGATTTTTCCATTATTCTTCACACATTCGGTGTTTTGTTGTGTTGTTGTCAAGTAACTGTACTGCACTTGGACAGTGTGAGCATGGCAGGCAAACACTGCTCTAGATACAGCACAAAACTCATCAGTACAAAGTTACATTAGACACAATATCAGGGCTGCCACATACTATCTATGCAGGACCGACTTGGTTTCATATATGGTCGTCATAATAAGTAGACATCGTTCACGGAGACCACACCTATGAAATACTACACTATACTTTTCTCCCCTTCATTCCCCCCATCCCCTTCAATCATGCCATCCTCCTTTTCCATTTCACCCCTCCTCATTTCTGCATTGCTCCCTCCCTACTTTACTCTCACCCTTCTCTCCTCCCCTCTTTCTTTCTCTCTCCATCGGCCCCCGACCAAGGAGAAGCGATTTACAGCAGCAATCCGTCGCTAATTCTCGCTCAGCGTTCATGAAAAATGTATAGCAGGCAGACTGTAGGGAGATGCAGATTGGCGCTGGGCCCTCAGCAAGAGCCTGGCTCTGCATTAATGGAACATTATTTTCACCCTCTCCATCCCTCCATCCCTCCTCTCCATATACATCTCTTCTCTCCCTCCCTTCCTCTTTTCATCTTTTTTATTATACTGTCTTATTGTAAAACAGAATCTATCTATCTATCTATCTATCTATTTTGTTCTCCTCACTCTCAGAGTTTGATGAAACAAAAACCATAAATATTAAAGGACTTGGTGGAATATTAGCAGCTCAAACAACCCAAACACAGCTATCTGCAATCTGAACAACTCTGCATATGTGTGTGCACTTGCGTGTGTGTTTTACATGAACATTTGCCTATGAGCACAGTGTGCAGCCAGCTAAACCTTCTCAAAGATAATAAGAGGAAAAACTTTATCTTAATCTTTAAAAGGCTCGACATGAAGTTTGAATCCAGCTGTGAAATGGGTCGTGTGTGTGTATGTGTGTGTGTGTGTGTGTGTGTGTGTGTGTGTGTGTGTGTGTGTGTGTGTTCATCTAAGCGTGGATTCACAGATATGTGTGCGGATGTGTTTAAAGCACAGGTATCTTATGAGAGTAGATTAATAACAGCACTGTAATGCCATCAGGACTAGTCACAGTGAGGATCATGCATAATAAACCTCCCAAGGAGTTTACATACACACACACACACACACACACACACACACACACACACACACACACACACACACACACACATCCTGTCACTATAGCAACGCTGGCAGTGTTGCTGCCCCTAACTTCAAAGTCAGATGTAATTTCAGCCTCCCAGCAGCCAGAGGGAGCCATGGTGATGACAGAATATTCCTCCACTGATGGCTCTGTTCTTCCTCCATCCCTCCTTCAGTTCCTTCACTTTTCTTCTCCTCCATTCCTCAGCTGGCTCCTTCCCTCCTTCCTCCCCTGCCCAGCCTCCCAGCCTGCTGGGAGCCCAGGCATCCAGGACCAGACATAAAAATAAACCCAGAAAGGTTAGAAGTGGCTGACTGAAGCTAGGGCAAGAGGGAGTAAAAAAAAGGGGGGGGGGGGCTAAGGGAGAAGGGAAGGAAAGTGGAAGGGAGATAAGGAGGAAAAGGAAGGAGATGTAGTCTTTTACTCATTCTTTCCAACTCTTAGTCCATTTTCTCTCAGTTTTTCTCTGCCACAGTGAAGAGTGAAAAATGAAGAAGAAAAGGTATATTTTAAAAAGAAAAGCTGCAGCAAATGTCACTCAGCTTCAAATATTTGTTACTTCAGTCCACAGTATTATCCACTGAGGAAGAAATTCTTCCAGATTCATCTACTGAAAAATAATTAGACAAGAGAAGGGTCCCCTATCCAAACTACTAATGAATATAAAATAGATGTTTCCAATCTTCAGTTCAGATTGGCTCAATAACATTTGAAAGATTTTAACAGTTAATTTAAATATTAATGTGGTAACAGAAAATCACCATTTATAATGGAGGGCTTAGTGCCAGAAGGCCATATCTGGCATTAATGGTTGGTGAAAATGAAATCAATATATCAAGTATGCACTTGATCTATTTGGTGTTCTGAAATCAATGAGTGTTTTATCAAAAGCAAATCCAACACTAATTGAACAGAGTGACCTGAGGTGACGTCAAGCCAAGATCCTCATCACATTTTAACAACAGCACAGGATGTAACACCTTGAAAGGACAAGCAAAGCTGGTAAAACACGCAGTGTGTCATGTTCATTTAGTGTGTATATCTGATATCCTGATAAAGCAGCCTTTATGTTCACACACTGTCACTCTGTTGACTGTCCCATGGCGGATCAGGGAAGACAGTTACAAAGGTGTTGATGTGTGTTTTGTGTCCCATAAAAAAAAAAACAGGAATACATTCTTGCACACTGCTGCACTGTCCACTGAGGGCTGACTACTGCCCCAGACAGCAACACACACACACACACACACACACACATACACACACACACACACACACACACACACACACACACACACACATACACAGATGCATACAAATGCATGCATGCAGAAATGTACATCAACACACACTTACATCAATGCACACTTACCCACGCACATACAGGCATCCACTTTCCATTTACATCATCCAATTTTATAAAATGTTTATGCAGAATCCTGCTTGTCACTAAAATTCAGATCAGTGGTGTGTGTGCTGCTGTTTTAATGGAAACCAGCAGCCATGAGCTGCCTCTCCTTCTCTGTCCTCCTTTGTCCTGAATCTAAACTAGTCTTCCTAATCGGCTCGAAGAAATAAGCTTTGACAGAAGACACCAGCCAGAGAAAGAGAACTGATGGGCAAAGGATGAAAAAAAAGATGCAGAGTGGAAACATTTCTCTCCTTCTAGGGTCAGTCCTCACTCCCTCTCCTCCTCCTCCTGCCTTATCTCCCCCTCTGTCTCTCCTCCTCTGTAGGAGAGGCTGGTGGACAGGCGCCAGTGGAACCGGACTGGTGTTTTCTTAACCAAGTTCATCCCTCTCCATTTCCCCCTCACTCTCAAATGACAAAGCCTGTCACACGCTAGGGGTGTACGCATGTGTAAGCATAGGGGTAGGTAAGTGTGTAAGAGTAGTGCTTGGACGGAGTATGTGCACACATGCACACAGTTTTCCCTCTCTCCTTCCCTCCGGTGTGCGAGGCCTCTGTCAGTCAGCCTGTCAGGGGTGGCTTGGCATAAACATGCCCCCCCCTCTTTCTCTCTCTGTACCACTGTTGCTCAGCCTTGTGTTACCAGTCTGCTTTAACAACCTACACTGGCAAGCATAGTTCCCAGTAGGTAGAACAGTGTGTAGCCATCAAATTTTGCCATAAGATACAACTAAAAGCCTTCAGGCAAAAAAATACTTTATTGATCCCCATAGGGAAATTCTCTTTTGGTGTGTCTTTCCTCCACAGGGGCTGAGAGTGCAGTGTCTGATAGTAAGGATTCAGTGTCCTGCTAAAGGACACTTCAGCAGTGCAGATGCTTGACATCACAGAGGTTAAAACTTGAATCCTCCAACTAAAGGTTGGTCTCTTTTTATATGACGTCTGTAGTCATCATTTCAAACCTGCCCCGTAGCACTGAAGGCTTCCTAAAAGAGTAAATTGGGTTAAAAATCGAAAGTGATTTCCTATGTGACTACTGATCTCAAGCTGTTACAGAACAGAATATGTCTGTGAATGTGTTGTATTTGGATTTCAGGTATTAGCACGGGTGAATTTTCTGGTTAAAGGGGATGTTGATGTATAAAGATAAAAAAAGGGGTGGGGGGTGGGGGGTATTTCCCCACTTCCAATTCCACTTCCTGTGCATCTCTGTTTTCAAGCCGTAGGGGAACAAGTGGTACGGCCCCAGCGAAAACACATGTTCCTGGCTCTTGAGGATCAAAAAACCACGCATGTACATGAAACTGTGTGTGCCTGCTAAATGATTCATGAGAGGCAAACGAAAACAGGCCGGCATTAAAGCGGAAAAATAGCCTGTCTGCATTTTAGATGAAGCCAGGGTCCTCTGACTCGCTGTGTCATGATATCTGGGTCTGTGGTGAAACAGGGCAGACATGAATACACTGATTAGAGAACTAGTTTGATTCAAAAATCTCAAATTAGATGGTAAGTTAAGCACATATTGATGTGACTCAATCTCTCTTATTGGTATTTGAGCAAATAGGTGTACAGGTTTAACACTGGCGTGACCATGAGCATTCCCCTGTACCTCACAGTGTGAAACTGGCTCCAGATTAGCGGCCCTATTCTCAGAGCCTGTGTGTTCATAGCAGTGGCAGGGAGCTGCTGTGGCCTTCAGTGCTGCTGTCTGTTCTAAGAATAGGCAGCAGGGTCCAGAGAACATCTCGTCTCTGAGTCTCCCTGCTCCCTGCCTCCCTCTCCCCTTTTCCTCTGCCGTCATCCCTCCCCCCCCTCACTCTGTTCCTCTCCTCTTCCTCTCCCTTGCATTTCTTTGCTTTCTTGACTCCCTCTGCCTCCTTTTCTCCCCCTTGTGTGCACTAATGTGGAGGCTGAATCTAACCCTGCTGGATGACATTACTCTGTGCTGCCTGCTGGCCTGTCTGCCTGCCTGGGGACTCTAAAATAAAACACAGCAGTGGGGAGAGCCAGAGTGAGAGCACATACTGTATAGGCAGCCTGACTGACATGCTCTGATAGAGCACACACACTCGGTGTGTGAAAACGGCTCGCAGAGGACAGAATGTGTATCAAAGTGTGTGATGAATGTGTGTTTGTGAGCAAAGGGGTCTGTTTGATTTTGAGTGTGTGGCTGTACTGAGAGAGAGAGAGAGAGAGAGAGAGAGAGAGAGAGAGAGAGAGAGAGAGAGAGAGAGAGAGAGAGAGAGAGGGAGGGGTGCAGGCCTCTCCAGCTGTGCCCTGTCAATCTTTCATGACCTAACACTCAGGAAAAGAGAGAAGGGCAAGGTGGACAGGAGTGAGAGGGAAGAGACAGTGAGGGAGAGATAGTGTTTCTGAATTTTCCCTTTTGTCTGATGGAAAATAAGTCAAGGAGGGGCAAATGAGCACTGAAAGACATACAAGAGTATTTTTGTCTATGTGTGTGTATGTGTGTGTGTGTGTGTGTGCTAGTGTGAACAACATGTCGCTGCCGGAACCCCATAGCCTGAATTCAACATCCCTCACCCTGAACAAGTGACAAAAAGATAACCACGTTTCACTTCACCGCTTCACGCTCTCTCTCTCTCTCTCTCTCTCTCTCTCCCTCTTACTCATTCTCTGTCTCATCCTGCTCTTCCCCCCCACTGGCCCCCCCTCCCTCACCTCACCCTCCCACCCCAGCTCTCTCTCTTTCTGTCTTTCCACATGGCTAGCCATCCTCTCCCATGTCCCAGAGGATGGGAGGCTGTGCGGCAGCTTGGCAGGCTGTCAGGGGAGCGCCGGAGAGCAGGGAACATGTAGTGACTGGAACGGGGGTGGTGGTGGGGCTGTGGAGGTTGGGGTGGTGGGGGGTATGAAATCCCTGGCTCTTCACCTTACTGTGCCACTGGAAGAACCGGCTTGGCTTAGTAACATTAGGCAAAAGATGCTAAGGGCTATGGATGCCACAGAGAGGAGGAAAACACAGAGCTCTCACTCGTCCTCTATTTCTATGTTACGGATACGTCACCGACATACACAGCAGGAAATAACAAAGCAGCAGTCAACATGTCATCCTCTGCCAATCATGCTGTCCAGCTCTGTAACACCCCCCTCATTAACTTACATGAGAGTAATTGCCACGTCTGTCCTAAGCAGTGTTGACCAACATGTAACATGGAACAAGTGAACAGTAGAGTTAAATAGTTATGTGAAAAGTCATGGCCTTTGGCTGCAGATAAGGATGCAAGATATGCAAAAAAAAGAAAATCATGTTGCAATTATTTTGGCAGACATTGTGATTGTGATGTGAGAGATTTCAGTTGAAATGATTGCTTTTGCATTTCATTTTCACTGAAAAAAATGTAAAATGATGACAACACGATGATGATGCTAACAATACACAACAATGTTGTGATACGTTTTACTGTTATCAAAAAAAAATTGCAGCTCCTGAGATTTGAATATTGCACTTGGATATCTAGCGATTTCGATTATGTTACATTTACATTTAGTCATTTGGCAGATGATTTGATCCACCTTACATGTGAGAGACATCACTAAAGCTTCAGTGCAGTAGGAGACCTTGGTGTAAGTCCTTGGTACTACATCTTTTCAATACATGCAAGGAGATCAGGTAAAACTTACTATACACCTTTTGCAATATGTCGGTGACACCTTAAGCTAATATTCACAGTTTAGTATTTTTTTCCTATCTCTATGTTTTGTGCAAGGAGAAAATATAGGAGAAAATATATAGGTGCTACTGCCGGCTCAGCCAAGAGGTTTCACTATGGAGTGCGTCATCTTCTCAATAAACAATCTTTGCTCTGGCTGCTGAACTCACTATTATGTGCAACTGGATAAACAGGCTTAGCTAGACCACAGCAAATGTGAAGAGGCTTGACATACTGCAAGAGGACTAGCACAGTGTTAATGCTAACCCTGTATTAAAGACGCCAATGTCAGTTTAAAATGGATAAGCTGTCAATAAACAGATGCTGACTGCTGGTAACAGATTACCAAAGGTGCAGAGCTTCTTTTAGCAGATAAGAGGGGACAAAGGTGTTACAAACATATACAGTGGAAAACACCATTCACTAATTTATTCATTCACCAACCACTGTGACAGAAATGTAAAACTTATACACAGGATGAACATTAACATCAGTGCTAATGCTACATAGAAACTATGCTGAAGAGCTCATGGTGAGCACCTACTTTGTCGTTATGTAAATAGAGCATTAATGATACAGATACTCTACAACGCTATACAATACCAGGCCTGTTGTATTTCCAATACATCACATTTTAAAAGAACCTAGGGGCACTGTGACTTGCATTTGTGATAAGTTACTAAAGCACTTTCTCCCTTTGGTCTCCCTTCAAAAATCCCGCCACATCACACAGCAGACTCGTCCCAAAACAACAACATGACACTTTGCCGACCCGCGCTCCCTCCCTCCTGACAGAGAGAAAGGGAAAAAAAAGATGACAGCAGCTTTAGATCTGACATCAAACGCCGGCAAGAGAGTGAGAAAGAGAGAGGGGGAGAAAAAAGAAAAAAAACGGTTACATCTCTGCCGTGACAGCTTGCTGGAAGAGCCTGGCAAGCGCCGAGCAATTTCTCTCTCCTCTCTCTCTCCTCGTCCATCTATCCATCTCAGCCTCTCTCCATCTCTGTCGCTCTCTCATCAAAACTTGCCGCCGATTAGGATCTCTGCGAGCCATGCGCTTTGGATGGGATGTGAAAACACACAGAGAACCCAAGGGGTAAAACGCCAGGATTAAAGTGGTGAGGGAATATGGGGTGATAGTGGTTGTGGTTCAAATAGAACGGCCCCCGTGACTGCAGTGGCTCCTCGCCTTGCCTTGCTCTCTCGCTCCAGATTCACACACTGATACATCAAGGCCATTTCTCATTATAGCACGAGGGGGGGGAAAAGCTTTCATGATGCTGCTTTAGATGGAAACACAGAGAGGGAAAGGGAACAGGGGGTAAAGAGTGTGGGAGAATGAAAATGAAAGAAAAAAGGAGAAATGCCAAGATAAAGCAGATGACATACTATAAGTAGTATGTCATGGAGGGAAAAAAACAGAAAGAGATAGAAAGAGTGCGTGACTGTGTGTATGTGTGTGTGTGTGCATGAGAAAGTGGAGTAACAGGAATCACTTGGAAAACTGACAGATAAATTAGCCAGTGATTTGAAACAAAGCAAAGACTGCCATCAGTGTGTGTTGAAACAAAGAGGACGACCATTGCACACAAACAGAACCAGAGCATGGAAACTATTATGGCTTAATTTGAGTTCATACACTTAGCTTTCCTTGCAGTTTATTCCCCCTACTCCTGAGGCTGTTCCAAAGTATCTGGTAAATTAAACGGCACACACCTCAAGCAGTGCCAATATTTGCGACTTTTGCAAAATGTCTATTTATTCTATTCTCGGAGCTGGAAGGGGAGAAATGATAGAGAGTAAAAAGCGATTAGTTTAGCCAAAAAATTGGAGCGGCCCACATCTCTCTCCCCTCATAGATCAGCCTGGCCTCACAATTTTTTCTCAATTACTCCTCCAGTCAACCTGCTTAACGATTTTTAGCTCACTCAAATGCCAAGAGGCAGCGCATGTGGGTTTGCATGGAATGTCTGTGTCCATGCATATGCTTTTCTGTGCATGTGGGAGTATGTGTGAGTGAGTGCATGACGCTGAGACCATGGGCTGATGCATGTGGCCTTTTTTGCCTTCTGCACGGTCGGCAGTCAAAACACAGACATGAGCTCTGAAATGCGCAGTCAGATCCATGTCGTCCCATGGGATGTGAGACAAAGAGGCGGGTCACACAGTGAGCGGAGCCATTTGACTGGACAGAAAAGCTTAACAAGTGAACATTAGACGGTAAGTCTGGAATACAGAAAGTGGAGGAAGACAAAAAAAAAACAACAAATGTTTCTATGAATCTTATAGCTGTGTTTTGGTGTCTGCTGCAACGAAGGACTCTTTTGCTTTAATTCTGAGATATATGAGATCCGGCTCATATGTAATGCTGTTTGTGCCATTTATCTTATTGGTGGTCTGAACTGTCACTCACCGGCAGACTGGAGGGGCGGTCCTGGGAGACGCCATCTTCGTTGTTGGCCTTCCCAGAATTCCCTGCAGCAGGACCCCTGGTGCTGTAGCTCTCCTGCTGGGCCTCCTATAAAGACAGAGAGAGAAACACACAGAGTCAATGATCAACAAATCAAAAGATTATACTTTATATGTAGCTAAAAGAGTAACATAAAAGTAATATATACATACAATGTGTACACAAACTATGTATTGAGAAGGGCAAGCTCCCTTAATTTCTATTGAGGCAGTGTTTAGACCTACAAGGACTTTGTTAGGCAAGTTATCTGAGTGTTACAGTGTTTTGTATCATGTGATCTCCTAATTGGAGCTGGAGCTGTCACTTTGTGTCTGTATATAGCCTGGTTTTTGTTCACATGAAGAAGACTTTGTAGGTCAGAAATTTGCATCAAAAACCACACAGACACACACATGCACGCACACACACAGACTGATAACGTACGTGCAGACTGAAAATCATCCAAACATGCACCCATCAGCACACCATACCCACCAATTCATTTCAACCAAATCCCGGCCTAACCACCCACTAATCCTCAAAACATACACACACACATACAAACACGCACCAACACACACACTCAGTTCTATTGTTCAATCTAAGTCATTTTCTTTCCTTCTGTAATCACAAGCCTATCTAGTGTAAACCAATTTTCTCCCCATTGTCGGAGGTGTTGCCCTCTCCCTCCCTCTGTATCTCTCCCTCCTTCCCTCTCCCTCTTCTTTTCATTCACACGGAGGTCGTTCCTCCATCATGTTAAGCGTCGGCAGCACAATGGCAACTTGTTAAAGAGCTCTGAGTGGAAGGATTAGTGATAACTGATCGGCGAGACGCGGCGAGAGATCACAAGCGAGTGCTTGCACACACAACCAGACACAACATACACACAACCACACATTTATGTTATATACACACATGCAGGGTGTCCTCAGGTTTTTACTTTCGAAATCCATTTTTCCCCCCACAGTTTGATTTCTTATCAGTTGTGTGATTATACTGTAGTAGGTGGGCAATATTCCTGTCAGCTAGGTGATATAATTTTATAGCTGAAGATTATCCTTCTCAGTGCGAGCTGTATCATGTGAAATGGATCTATTATTAGAGCATTAAATGTGTCATAATTTGTGCATCCAGGCTGAATGATACCAATTCAGTACTTTTGTAGATTCTTTAGGAAATCTAATCTCAAGATAATTTCTTACATACATACAATACTTGCAAAGCTGCAAAACGTTGCACGCAGTTTTAAAAGCTGCACTCACACAGATAAAAAGTTAATGTATTCATTCATCCATTATTAAGAAAATGTAATGTAATGACCTTAAATGCCCTAGAGAAGTCCCTTCAAATCCGCATTTCAATTATTAGCCAATTAAATCACCAAAGCACTAATTTCAAAAATTCTGAAAAAAAATCCTAATGTTTCCTGAAATGTCAGTGTTCAGTATATTCTCTGTAGGCATTTGATGGACACTCACTCAAAGTGCCATTTTTAGCATGAAGTGTACTCATGCTCCACCCACTGTAAGGCCACGTCTCCCTTGTGCAGTGCTCTTAAATGTGCTGTGTGTAGGTAATATACTTGAACATGTTACAGTGGTTTCATATGTTTAAGGGTGGGTCATTACACTTTGTGAATGAGCCTTCTGTTCAATTATTTTAACATAACAATTTATCACAATTTAATTTTTTTTTTTTTAAATTGGCATTTTGCTGGCATTTTTCTTCCACAATTTGTCGAAACATGGAGCAAAATATGGAGCAAGAAAATCCTGTGAAGTGTTTGTAATAATACTGATCAAAATTCTACTGGTACTATGACATAATGACCACATTTACCCAGTTTTCTCAGGGACTAAAAGTAACTGGATTTTGAAATTAAAAAAATAAAATAAAAACTACAAACATTTACTTACAGACACCTGTTCTTGTGTGAAATTTGTGAATCAGATGTTTTTTTTCATTCATTTAATGTAATTTCAGTTCAAGTGTTCACAGTAAGAGAAAAAACAAACATGTACAGTAAATAAAAGGCAGAGTGCTGAACAAAAATAATTTTAAATCTGTTTATGTAAGAAGTTAGAAGGCACTCACTCCTTTGAGTGACTTTAGTGTTACACTTGTTGATATATTCAATATTTGTGATTGTTTTAATCTGTCTGTCTGTGTGTGTGTTTGTGAGACTGAACTGTCTTGTGATGATGTGTATATGCAATTTTTTTCCTCTTGATCTTGATCTCAGTTAGATGTCCTGAATAAATAAAGTTTAACAAGGTCATTTTGGATTTTTGGTTTCAAGTAAAATCCAAAATGAAAAGAGTTTTGCCAAATAAATGGAACATCAAGCAATAATCTTGCCACAATAGCGTCTTTATTCCAATCATAACCTAAAAGCCAACAAGCAGAATCATCCCCCTAACCACGTCTAAAAGCCAGAGGGGAAGCCCTGTTCACCTACATGTGGTTTGATCACTGGATCATATTTCACCCCGTAAGTGGGTGGGTGCAGAGAGACACAACAGGACTGCGGCAAAGAACGGAGGTGTTATTTTAAAAACAAAGCCATGCTAGTTTCCTCATCAGGGCCCGGGGCAAGCGCTGTATTTGTGTGCACAGCCCCCCTGTGTTTATCACTGGGAGCCTGGATGCACGCCAAACGTCAGGCTTTTATTACATGGTCGGACGTGTTTCGTTTGAAGCAGAAACCCGACTTGGACAGAAATACACCTCCACAGGTAAATAAAGACCTGGGGAAGGAGGGAGGAGGAGAGGAAATGGAAAAGAGAAGAGATGTGTAGTGGACAAGTGTTTCACAAACACATGCACACACACACATGCAAGCACACACACACACAAACACACACACACACACACACAAACTCATGTGACAGTTCAGTTCACAGACAAAAAAAATGCACACATGGAAAGACAGTTGCTCACACAGTGAATTGAGAACAGAAGAGTGGCTGCTGACCCAAGTCCAATATTTATTCAGGCATATGAGTCTGTATGTGTGTGTGTGTGTGTGTGTGTGTGTGTGTGTGTGTGTGTATGTGTGTTACTCGAGGGGATTTCCGTTTTAAGTGGGTCAAAGTGAGGTTAGCCTCATACTACTGTTTACACTCACGTTCTTACATCATCACTGTCAACTGTAGTATGGACAGGGAAGGTGAGAGAGAGGGAAACAGAGGCTGGCAGGAGGGAGGGCAGAAACACACAGAGGCCAGGACAGAAACACAGAAGCTGAGATGCAAAAGAGACAGACAGAGGAGAAATGAAGGAGGCCGAAAAGAGGAGGGAGAGAGAGAAACAACGGTGAAAAAAAGACTAGAAAAAGCAAGCGCACAAGAACATCAGAGGCAAATGAAGGAGTGCTGCGAGTGCATCCTTTCATTTGAGTTTTTTCCAGTCCATTGTCTCAAAATCCCATTTCCCAGCTAATTTAGAAGCTTCTAAAATACACTCTACTCCATACCTTAAGCCTTAGGCCACAGCTAATCCTGTCTTCACATGCACACACTCCCATATGCGCACACACAGAGACATGCTCATTCATCCTCCATGCTTTTCAAAAGACTTCATCTTGGCATAGTAGAAACGAATGAAGGATATTGAAGGCAAGTGTTTGAAGTACATCAGGGAATGCAGGAATCAAACTGTGAGTTAAATGCTATTAGACAGCTGTGTGGAGAGGCAGTGTAATATTAGATTTGATTGAATAGATGACTGCTGAATGTGGTGTAATATATAGAGCCGGAGAGGTTTTATGCAGACGTAAATCAATATTGTAGCACCACGTTAATCCCAGCCACTCTGGAACGGTTGGTCTGTAAGTGTGAAATGTTCGAGAAGCAGAGACATGTGGATGTTACACGCAGACGATTGTTTGGAATATGAGACTCGCATGCACCCGCTTCCAAAAGTACTCAATCCGGCTTGAAATTGAATCTTTTGTATTGTGTCAGTGTGAAGTTAGACTCCTGGAGGAGAGATTTTCTGTTCCTCAAAGAAAAGGTCAAGGGTCATCTTGAGCTGACGAACAGCGCCTCCTAGAGCTGGCTGAATTTCCAGTGCTGCAGGTTATGGGTGTCTGAGCCACAGTGCCACCTCAAATAGTATTTCCAGCCATGGCTCAGACTTAGTTTAGGATGTTGTACTGGGCCTTTTTGGTCTAATGCACTTCACATGTTCTAACTCTATATTCAAGCAGGGACCGAGGTGAAACGCTGCCTGGCTTTGCTTGTATAAGTTTGATTGCCTGTCTCGGAAAATCAGCAATGAAACTAGTATGACAGAAGCCAGCACATTTGATGCCACCACTTGACACAACAGAAAGCAGCCAGAGCAAAATTCACAGCCATTACACTAAGCTGGTGTTGGCTGACATGTGTCTCGATGATCTTTTTTTCTTTTAAACAGTGAGGAAAAGATGTGGATTACCTCAAACTGTACTTCAGCATTATTAATTTAAATTTTAACATGCTTGCTTTTTAATCCTGTTTTCCACTGCTATTGTTTGCTCTGGGCTATCTTGCTTTTATAAAATTTATATGCAGATGTTGCAATACAGTAGGTGTCCTGCATGAATCTGATTGGCTCTCAATCTGCGAACTCAAATGGAACAGTTCTACTTGCATTGTTCTTTTTTAGCTTTTTTTGCTGTGCTTTTCCTCCCTTTTGTCTTATATAAATGTATTTATTTTTATTTTTTCTCCAACCCTCCCTCTCTCTCCTCAGTTTTAACTGCTCCCTCGGTCTCCATCATTGCACCTTCCTCATTCTCATTTTCTTCCTCTCTGTCCCCATTAATCTCCGGCTGTCTCCACACCTCTCACATCCCTCCTACTCCCCATCTCTTCCACTTTATCCATCGCTTTCCTTATCACTCTCTCTATCCACGTCTAGCTTTCCATGCCACCTCCCTTTCTCCATCTCCATCCTTTTCTCCATCCTGCTCCTCTTCATCAATACCACCTCCACCCCTTTCTCCCCCAGTCCCTCCCTGTCTCCAGCCGCTCTCCTCATGACTACCAAATGAATTAGTCATCCCCCTTTTTCCCCTGCACCTTGGCAGATGCACATCTCCACAAAATCTGACGCTAATGCCATTAATATTCATTAAAAATTAAGCTTAATTGCGTGTCTTTAGGAGAGAGCCCCCACTCATCCACCCCCTGACACACACATGCACACACCCTAACCATACAGACATGCACACTCGCACACCATCAACACCAGTCTATTTGGCCAACACCTCCTGCCACATTACCCCAGGGACAGGGAGCTTCTGATGTCCACTGAACACGATGCTGAGAAACACAAACACACTGTTTTTCTTATACACACTCCCAGTCAGATACACTGGGGAAAGACATGGCGATAGAAGGGTCAAACGGAGGTAAAAGGGAGGAAGTGTGTTTAAACTGTGTTGTCTGTATTTTGTTCGCAAATGTGTGTATACCCTGCTCTCTGCCAGTAATTACTGTTGAAGGCAGTATTTTTAACTTTCATTTGACCGAGCTGTTAAAGAACGACTGGTCTTTAAAGAAAAAAAAATTACACACCCACCAGACGTGTTCAAAAAGCTTATACGCATCAGAGAGGCACTGATGATGATGATGATGGCGGCGGCGGCGGTGGTGGTGGGGAGGGGTCAGGACATCCATATTCAACACCCCACGTTCACACATGCACTGGTTCAGACTTGCAGATATGCACATGTGCTCACACCAATCAGACTGACTGAGCCGTAATTGAAGCAACAATCAGCAGTGAGAGCGAGCTACACCGTGTTCTGAAAATGTGACAAATCAACATTTGGTTATGATATGCTTGTCTTCCATGTTTTCTTGACACTTACATCTTTTGATCCATTGCTGAATACCTGGAAAACACTGCAGATACATTCTGATTACTTTAGATATGCTGTAAATATATTATAAGACAGACCCACTTTCGTCTCCTACAACGGCCTTTTCAAAAAAACTCCATGTAAATCATGGGCATTTATTCCAGCCTATTATTATCATCACGGGAAAGGTGAACATTAGAATGGAAATAGCTGCTGTATGTGCATATGTGAGGATGCCTGTGTGTGTATGCCTACATATTAGTCAGCTGTGTGTGTGTGTGTGTGTCTGTGTATGTCTGTGTCCAGCCTATCTTAATGGGTCCATTTGTAGCAGGGCCTGTTCTAGTGCTGTGTGCTTCAGACTGGATTCTATCTCAGCAATCCCCCTGACCTTTAGCACAAAGAGACTACAAGAGAGGACCAGAGCTCTGACACAGGACACACGCACTCACACACAGCTTGTATACACACACGCACACAGCCACAAGCAAGTATTCATTGTTGCCCATATAAACAGAAGCACACACATGCAGACACAGAAGGAAATGCACATGCACACCGTCACCAGTTTGTGTGCAGGCCGTCCCTCAGGGATGATGTCAGATGTAGCTATCGGTGTAAGATGCACATCCCGTTGCCAAGGCTTTCATTCTCATTCCCCGACACAGGCTAATCAAATAAGAGCCAGTCTTTGTACCATCTTCTCTTCACACACTCTTTGCAAGTCCCCATCACCACCACCCCCATCCGCCCATTCACTTCAATTGCTTTGGCTCACATTTAAGAGGACATCCACCCAAACTGGTGTACACCCACATGACTTTTGCTAAAGCATGGAGGAACAATAGTGGCGTGTTGGCGAGCTTGACTTTGACTGTGACATTTTTTTTGGTGTTTTCTCTTTCTCTCCCTGTCTGTGAAGTCTGTATCCAGGAACAAATGTAGCGGCATTTCCTAACAAATGGCAGCTAAATGAGGCCCCTAGGGTGCTGTGCTGCTAACTACCGGCCCCCTTTTTTTCTGAGCCATTATGATTGTCCTAACCGTTCCAAAAACACCTCTCCCGTTCTCGTTCATTTGCATTTGAATTGCAGCCCGGCTGTACAAAAACAAACATAAATCAAAAAAGGGGGGAAAAGAGAAGAAGAAAAAAAAAAAAAACAATGGCAGATTCTGGTCGAGCAATTAGCGAATGTCAGTCAATGTGGAGGTAAAAAACACACTAAATTAAAAACATTGTCTCAAACACATGCAGACACACACACTGATGCACACAAAACCTAGCTGACATATACAGTATATACATAATTTTTTTTTCTTTCAGTTTTATCATTTAGTTTTTGCTCGAAAACTCATCAAGCTTAAGTGCTCGTCAGCGGCGGCCAATCGGAGTGCAGCAGGCCCAGGGTTGCCGTGGCGATACGCAGGGACATTTAGAGGACTCCGATAAACTCTGCCATTTAAAAGGTTATGACAATTAACGCGGCTCTCTGCAAATTACCACTGCCAGACCTTTACCCACGGACGTCTCTCTCTCCCTCTTATCACCCCGCACCCAGCCTCACTCTCTCTCTCTCTTCTCTACCTCCTCCTCTCCCTCTCTCTCCCACCATATGCCCTCCATTTCCTCAGCATGTTCTCCCTCCATCCCTCGCTCCCTCCTTCTTTCTGTCCACCCCTTTCCAGCCAGCAGCACTTTTATTATCCTGTTAATTAACAGAGTTCTTCACTTAATATTCAAATGGTGACCAATTAATGACATTGAACTTTGGGCGCCCCACCCACCCACCTTCCCCTCTGCTCTCCCCACATCCTATTCACTCTCCCTCTTCACACACTCTCCTTCCTGGCTCTCATTTCCTCTGTCTTGTCCCCTCAACCTTCCCACCATCATCAAGGTGAGCTCCCATTTCCGCGTGAGTGAAAGTGTGTGTGTGTGTGTGTGTGTGTGTGTGTGTGTGTGTGTGTGCACGACGGGGGGGGGGTGGCGGCGGCGGCGGCGGCGGCCACAGTGATTGAGGCAGCAGAGCAAGTATACAGCGAGGGGGTAATAAAGCCAGGGGGGCAGGCAGCAGAAAGGCTCCATGGCCTTTTAATTAACCTGGTGTGATTAAAAGCAGGGGTGGAGGAGGGTGGGGGTAAGGGCCTGCTGCTGCAGCGTGGAGGGGTGACAGACAGGAAGCAGGAAATAACACACTAGAAGTCGTGAACAGTACAGAACCCAGGTGATATATGTGAGCACCATATTGTTATTCACAGAGTTTTCACTAGTGACCTACAAAACTTCACACTGAAAGCAATTACAATATAGGAAAATGAATTAGATTCCTTTTAACACCTCATCCCTGCTTCAGTTTTAGTCAATTTTCTGGAGCTTTTAATCAGTCTCAACTTTTGAGCCAACACTGACTAGAAGTCCTCGTGCAGAGAAGTCCTCTAACAGCTGGGCAAACTCCATCAACTGAAGAAGACTCTGTGACACAAGCCAGACCTCCAGTACAACCAGAGTGGAGTTTGTGGTGAGAGCAGTTTGTTAAAATGAATTGCCTTTATGAGAAACAGACACAATGACACAATGTTCATGCACACTTTTATGCATCATGTATCTTCAAATTTGTTGATTTTTACATTTTTTTTAATTTTTCATAATATTTTAGGGATTAAATATCACTTCAGGGGCTGTGACAATGCAGCTTCTCACAAAAACCATTTACAAACCCCATTGGACTATCTGAAAAGTTAACAAAGCTAAAACCAAAAAAAGTTGATACATGTTTTTTACAGAACAGCAATAATGTAATTTTTCAAAGTAAAACTTTGAAATATTCCAGTGGTCTGATTCATATTCACATTCATACAATAGTGCAAAGTTACTGTCTTTTCAAACGAAAAGTAAAATAGTATTAAAAACTTGACCTGCCAGCCTTAGAGCAGTCATCCTATTTTTCTAGTTTAGACCACATGGTGGATGTGTGATGTTATGCTCATGACCATCACTACGCAGCATCTGAAACAATGAATCCCCCCTCCTTCCATTCAGGTCCCTGTAAAATGAGCTTGTCTCCTCCAATCAGCTGAGAGCTCCTCTATGCACCAGCACTGCTCCCCTGAGCCTACTCTCAGACAGGAAGAGGAAATAGTTAAGGCCAATAGAGGAAACGACCAGTGGGATCAGTTTCACAGAGGAGAGTGGATAGGTGGTTTTTACTATGGGGAGTAAATGTCACAGGGAATGATTTCCTTCTTCAAAGACCAGCAGTCCTCTACTCACCCAAATACCACTCAGTATCATATTCACCATACAGTTTATATTATACTAAATGGAGAGGTAATATTCTGTTACATGTCATCTCTCTCTAAACATAAATTTAACACAAAAATTAAATAGTGGCTGCTCCATGAAACAGTCAATCAAAGCCAGTACCATGTTCTCACAACATTATGAGTTTTAAGTCTGGCAGCTGGCCAATGTTGCATTTCACCTCCTCCCTCTCTCTCTCTCAATCCTGTCACACTCCAGTGTATACTATCCAATAAAGCAAACACGCCATAAAAAATTATCCCCAAATTCTTCAAATTACTGCTCTCTCATTTCCGTTTTTATGAGGTAGAAAGTATTAGACAGTAACAAAATATCATGCACTTCATCTGTTGTGCGTCAAGTGTAATATGGCCAAGAAAAGGAAGAAAGGGCACAGATTTTCTCCTTTTATGCGATTTGTCTCACACTGTGAATGAAGCCAACAATCAGACCAAAAACACTAGTATCTTGATATTAACAGGGTCTGTTAAGAATATACTTCCAGATATAATCACTTGAAGTTGTATTTTCTCATATCACAGAAATATATATATTTTTTACAATTTTAGAACAGTAGTGAGGCTTATTTGGACAGTAATTGATAGAAAGTGACATGTTCACATAAAAATAATAAAGCAAGTAGTGTATGAGGCCAAAAAGCCATCTCAATCAATTAAGTTAAAGTATAAGTTTAAGTGTTTCTAAGAGCTACAACTCATCATTTTATAAATATCTGATGTTCTCAAACACCCACAGCACTCAAATACACCAGCAAACCACCCACATTTATTTTTTTTTTCAAACCTACTTCTTCCCTGATGTGATATTATATATTTTTTTATTTTTTATATCATCAGCCTTTTCATCGCATCAGCCTTGATGTCTTAAAAATGTCTTTTTAGCCTGCTCCGCTCCTTGCAATCAGATGAGGTCACAGTAGTGCAATAGACTCAAAGAAAGACGGCATTTTCACTTCGATTTGTGACAAAACCAACTAATAGCGGTCGGTTGCAGAGCAAATTCTGTGTCAAAGGCAGCTGGAATGGTTCCATCAGCTGGAGGATGTCCTCTAGCTAGGGTTAATGGGAGTGGAGTGGGGGAAAAAGAACTACGGAGAGTGCCGGAAGAACAAAATAAAGAACTTTTCAGCTTGGATTTCTCAGAGTAATGCGGGGTCAAAAAACAGGGGTCAAAACCACAATGACATCCTAATCTGGCATGCGCCTGCAATTGTGTGCATGTGTGTGTGTGCGTGTGTGTGCGTGTGCGTGCGTGTAATCCGTTCCGTGCGGCTCACATCATGTCTCATTTCAGCCCAGAATCACAGACAAAGGTCACCATTTGACCTTTTCACAGCTCAGAATTGCTGCAGCACACTTGGCTGATTAGTGTACACACAGACACACACTTACAAAAACTCATAGAAAGACGCACACTCCCTCAGAACAGAAAAATGAAAGCAATACAGCCCTGAGCTGAAAGCACACCAAATCTTCTATTTGTAATCTTGGCCAATTGCACTGTGTAAGTACAATTTCCAAACATGTTTACTCTTGGATCCAAAATCAAAGACAGAGACCTAGTTTCTTTGTTATTTAAATTTACTCTGGTATTTCCTGATATTCTTTCCCTTTCTAAATTGCTCTCTCACTCAATCAATGGACTATTAACTTTGTCTTAATGCCATCGCATAGGATGGTTTTTGTTATGTGTAAAATGTCATGTTTGTTTAATAATCAATGTTTTGTGTATTTTAAGCAATTACTTTAACATAAACTGCTGAAATCAAGTGAGTCCATGGACCTGGATTTTTCATTTGTTACACAAGCTGGAAATGATCCTGCTCAGAGCACTACACTTAGCCCCCACCCCACCCCCACCCCCCATCTCGAGACAACTAGCCATTACCAGCTATACATTTCCATTTAGATACAGTGAATATATCAAGCCTGTTAAGTTTCAGATGAATTGGACTGCTGGTTGGTCCTTTAACTGCACTTGTTCATTAAAAGCTAGGTTTCCTGTTAAAGCTTTTTTCAAGTCAAAATGTAGAAATGTTATATAACTATAAAAGTATGAGAGCTGGTCGCTTATTAACAGATGGAAAAGAGTGGATTTAGTTGGGTTTGTACTCTGATGGTGAGCAGACAGGAACCAGGAGGAGTTAGCATATTGCCTGCTGTGTTACTGGGACATAAATTGCTATACTGCTCTAACACATAGAAAAGATTTCTTGATTATAGGTAAAGCCAGCGGGATGCAACGTTGAAGCAGTGGCTGCTGAAGGTCTTGTGGCTTTTATGCAGCGTTAACAAGCGTGTGTGCTGATTGAACCGTTTTCCCTTAAAGTAGCGTGCATGCATAACAATGACAAACAGGAGGAAACCAGCTCCCTGGTCACCACAGTGGTTGGCATGGCAACCAATATGGGCCCTATCAGCACAGGTGGAACAGGGCTTTGGCCAATCAGAGTACTTGGACTGACCTACCTGGTGTATAAATGTCAGCGAGGGTCAATTGCTACCACATCATCAGCAATGATGAAAACACACTATTTCTGTCACAAAATGTCAACATGGCCATGGATCTCAGCTTCTCCCAGTTAGAGGGAAAAATGTTTGTTCAGTAGGCTGCACGGTCGGTGTGTGAGAGCATGTTAAGTGAGGAAATAAGAGTAAGTGCTTTTTTCAGTGTGAGACAAAAGGCATGCTGGCTGAAATGTTCGCTCAGTATGAAAATTACTGTTAAGACTAACGATTTCCTTCTTTGACAACCTGCTTTTGTGTTCACAGCGGCTTTTTCCTTGGCTATTTGTCTTGGTGTGCTCAATATTCAAGGCTGTCTAAAGGAAGATTTAACTACATCTCTGTAAATCATAGTGTAACTACCTTGACACACAAAACTACACCACTGCCAAATGGCATCAGCTTGTGCAGATCCTAAATAAGTCTACTCACATTTGTGAACCACTAATGGCCAATTCAGTGTCTGGGCTAAAAAAAAAGGATGAATAAAGAATATTGTACGCTGCTGGTGTTGTTAATGCTTTTAAATGCTGCAAAAAGCCTCTTTACTGAGGGAAACGGGTGGCACATTTTTCTTCAAATATCCCAATCTCTGCTGTGTACAGTTATGTCCTGTTCAACCCTCTATGCATGAGCTGTCAATGTGGATACTGGCTGCTTGTATTGGCTACTGTTTATTTGATCATGCCGCTCTGCACTGAAAGAGAAATCCAGAGCTTTCACTTCTACAAAAGTAGGAATGGCACTTTAAGTCCCTGGATTTTAAGGTTTAGACTGCAGGAAACACTGAACTTTTAAAGTATGTAAAATAACCTGATGAAGGTCCGTGCACCAAATCGTTGTTAATAAATGTTCTTACTTCGAGTGTATAAGACAGTGTGTGGGAGTTTTTTTCCTCAAAGCATGACCAGCACACTCATCATAAAGACTATGTCGTGCAAAATGAAAACACTCAAGTAAAATGCCGACATATTTAAAACTGTACTTAAGTACAGAACCGAAGTAATTTTACTTTACATCACTCATCTGCTCCACACTGCACTTCTCACGTTTTGATGCTGTGCATTAGAATTGGATATGGACTAATATAGCCAATATTGATGACCTGAAATATGCCTGATACCGATCTTACAGAATGGCTCAGGGCACCCCTACTTCACCCATCTGATTCCTCCTGTCTTCTCTTTTCCCTCCCTGTTTTATCTGATCTGTCCTTTCCTATCCGGTTCTGTTGCAATCTCTCCCGTCTCGTCCTGTTCTGTTCCCTCTCCTGCTGTTTTGTTCTGCTCTGTTCTGATCCAGGGCAGGGCTGTTAGCCAGAGTCACTCCAAGCAGGCTGATAGATCCCTCTGGCTGCAGAGTGGATGGGAAACACATGGGCAGCCTTCACTTAAAACTCAAAAACAACTGCTTGAACACAGTTTCCCATTGGAAAACCTCTACAGATCATCATGCTGAAACTTGGCAGGACAAGTCTCGATCCATATCTGCGGAACAGGCCCTTCGTTGTGCTGAGGATTGGGTTTGCACTGGCGGGCTTGTGTGCCTCTGAAATATACAATATGTGCTTATACTCTGTCCAGCGTTGTGTGAGAGAGCGGGAGAGTGAATATGAAAATATACAGATCCACAGAGAGTGAGATTTACCTAAAATACCTCTTATGAATAATGCAAGGGAATAATACGACCCACAGACCAGGCATGTTGGACCACTGGTACTCCACACTATCATTTACACACAAACACAAAACACTCACCATTTATCCCTTAAGATGCTCTCTCCAGGCTCTGCACTACTAAAATATTAAAATACAAGCCATGGAACAAGATTTGGATGGAATCCTTTTTCTGCTGAAATGTCAAATTTTATTCTTGATGTTACATTTGATAAATGACACCTGCGTATCATGTGATGTATTTATTCATATTTATTTATTGAGTTATGGTAATCACTTCAATTTTCGCTCATGGCACGCAAAGGGGTCTTTAGGCTTAGCTGCGACTGAGTACCTTGTCCAATTTTTTGCCACATAGGACACAGTGCTGTGTGTGTCAGGGTCTGAGTTTGACGAGGATATGTGTATGTGTTTGTACCTGTTGTGGTGGTGGTCGAGGCTGTAGGTAGGGACTCTGGGTTGGGCCTGGAGGGGTCTGCTGAGGGGGGCTGAAGTACGGAGGGGTTCCCTGCTGCCCCGCCTGCTGCTGCTGCTGCTGCTGGCTGTAGCCCCCCATCCCCTGCTGGCCATACGGTGCCACCTGCTGAAACAACCAATCACACATTAGTTAGAGGGGGGATATTAAGGTCAGGGCTGAGGCAGCAGCAAAACTTCTACTTTAAATTAAAAGCCAGAGAGTCTTCTAACCTAAAATCCTCTTGGAATGATTGGAAAATAAAAACAAAAACATCCCACATGAGCCTACACAACCTGGCCTCTATCCATTTTCCAATTCATCTGTTTGTCCCTCAGCTAAAAGGCTCTTAATTTAGCTCAGACCAGGCTGACACCGGTCTCCCAGCAGTCCTCTGCCTAATGAACTCACACTGCAGAATCCTCAAACTTTATGTCCTCTGGCTTGCCAAATGCATCTTCCTCTCTACATTATCTCCATCTCGATCAGCTCACAGATGGGATGAGGTGTGTTGGATATTACTGCAGGCCAGTCCCAGGCCGTAACCTTAATGAGGGACACATGGATGAGCCGGGGCATTCCAGAGCAGTGCATTTAAAAAACTATCTTGCGAGGGCAAAGCCACGCCAAGTGCTGGTGCTGCATTATACAGTGGTTGTGAGAGAGAATGTGAACAGGGAGTGTGTGTAACAAGCTGGCACCAATACAAATGTAGTCTTAATCCCTCCTTGTCGTTTGTTATGACTACAGACAGCGCCAGGTGCTCCTCACTCCTCTAAGGATTTCCTATCGAGGCTGGGGTTTTCTCATTCATCCCGCCTCACGTGCACGTGTGCGCGCGCGCACACACACACACACACACACACACACACACACACAAAAGCCAAGTACAGACTATTAAATAACATTTACGACCACTGGCGAAGCAATATGACAGCACTTTTCTTGTAATATTTTTGCCCATCATGTCATGCTGCTTTTTTTATTCAGTGACAGCCAACAGTGCTGCCACAAACTCATTAAACGTGCACACAGGCTGTAATTTGGGGCGTGCACAGACCTCATAGTCCACCACCAGCTTTTGCCCCAAGCTCTAAATGTTGAAATGTCCCTTTAAATCTTCCCTGGCAGGCCTGGCAAAGTAAAAGTCTCCCAAACTCAGAGTGATTTATATCTCAAATGATGGTGTTACAGGGGAATCCGATGTGACGTAACTACTACATTGCGGCCTTGTCAGATCAAAAGCAAAGAGCACACATCCAGAGTTGTAGCTTTACTATGACTGTTAAGAGTGAGAAAACCCACTCATAAAAGCCTTGTTGAAACTGTTGGCTGGTGTAAAATACAGTGAAATCTGATCTGGCTGCAAAGGGCCAGTGGAGATTAATACGTCTGAAATAGTTTTGAAGTGTAACTTCCTTTGAGTGGGTGGTAAAAAAAGAAATCTTCTCTCTAAAATGGAAGAAGCTTTTTGACTCTGAATAGAGATGATTGGACAATGTAGAATACTTTTCACTTCAATGGAAATTTGATTAGAAAGGACAGGTCTGTGTGTGATGCGTGTGTGTATGTGTGTGTGTGTGTGTGAGAGAGAGAGTGTGTCATTAGGCCGATGAGACAGACAGATAGGGTGAGATCAGTCTAGCTGGCAGAGAGGTTAATAGCATGGCCCTGCTCATGCCAACAGCACCACTGGATTCATTACTGCCAGCCAGGGCAACAGACACACACACACACACACACACACACACACTTACAGACATAGCACTCACATACCGACATACTCAAATGAATGCACATGAATTCAAGTTGTCTGTGTTTGGGGATTTGTTAGAGTAAGATAGACAAACAAATGCTCACGCTCTCTATCTCACACACTCAACACACACACACACACACACACACACACACACGTCATTAGATGTGGATCAGAGCCACTCCGATAAAACAGAAGCAACTCTATCCAGTGATCAGTGATGACAGGCTGGTGTAACACACTGGGTCTCAACTGGAACACTACTGTTCTGGGATTCGTAAGGATTAGGTCGCCATGGAGATTGGGACCAGACAACCGTGGGTGGGTTCCTTTCTCAGACAAACACAATGACGGGCAGACAGACAGATATGGGGAGACAGTGACAGACAGAGACAGAGGAATAGATAGATGTAGGCAGAGAGAAAGACAAAACTTACAAAAAGGGTTAACAGAGAATTGCTCTTTAGGTTTCTTCCCTCCTGAAAATCCTCTCGGTGCTTTAAATAACTCTGAAAAGCAAGAAAAGCTAATGTATAAATAATAAACTACACTAGTTTCCATAGTCTTTAAAACTGTCAATTTGAGTTGCTGAGATTTTGTATTTTAAAATACACTGGGGACATAGCCAGGAAGCATGCTGGAGTGAGAAAGCTTGAACACACCAATGTTACGTTTGTTGTGTCTCTTTGCTTTCTATCAGTGACTGACTCAATGGGTAAAAATAAGCGTGTCGAGCTTCTTGTATAATGTAATGTTACACGATTTATATCTGCTGGATTTTCAATTATGTAAAATTAAATGACTCTTGCTGAAATTTGCGGCCACTGATGTCCAAATTTACCAGGTGTTACAGGTGTCAGATGGCTGCATACCATTTAGTTGCCAGACATTAACAACATTACTCTCCCTGCATGAACTGTCTAACTCTGTAAGTCTGTTTTTACACAGATCCCTTGTTCCAATACTTTTGTACCATGGTTTAGTTGTTATCATGGTATACCTGAAGTATAGTTTATACATTTCAAGCTGCCTGTAAGTATTTTCTATAGAAAAACTTGTCTTCCTCTGAAGAACATCAGTTCTCAGTGTACTTAAGAAGAAAGACTGACAGATATGCAAGTATGTAGACAGGCAATCAGGTAAGCAAGCAGAAGGAAAGACATGGAGACAAACGAAAAAAGAAACAGAAACACCGCCAGTCAGTCAGTCAAATAAGCAAAGAGACAGCAGGCAGATTGGAGGTCTAACAAGTAGCAACCTGTCACAGTGGCTTTGTGAGGGAAGAAAGAGTCATTCAAATGCAGCTTCTGTTTGATCGCTGGGGCCGACTGTATGAATGTACTGTACCTCCTGAGTACACAGCAGCTCACTGAAACCTGATTCTCTTTGACTGAGAATATGCTTAGTAATAAACAGACTTGCTGTGCTGTTGCGTATACCAATAAAAATAACTGCTGGAAGTAGAAAATAAGACCATTTTCTGCCTTTTCCTTCCACTCAGGTGTGTGGAAGCAGACAAAATAACAGTGTGATTTATCCAGAGTGTCTTGGCAGGCACACGGTGTCAAATAAATGTCTGTAATGAAATGACAACAGATGTGAAGTGCTGTAGGGAGAAATGACACAGAATAGACGTCCTGCGAAGCAAATAATTCACCATAAACTGCAGAAACAGTGTGATGAAAACAAAAGCCTTGGCGGCATATTAAGATACAAAGACACAAACACACACACAAACACTGAGAAGAACTCAATCAAAAATCTATCAAAACAGGAGTCGTATGAAAAGGCAGACAATATCTCCCTGCTCTGCAAATGGAGGGAATAAACAGCCATGCTAACCCTCATCCAAGGCAGTGCTGTGCGTGAATGCGCACATGTGTGTGCGCTTTAAATCAGCCGTTTAAAAACCCTGCACGGAACAACGCACTGCTTGTAATTCAATTGGGCCAATGAGCAATAGACAGGAATTTTCATAATTCTTTTGAGGTGGCGATACGGCTGGCTGGCGACCAGGACCACAGGTCGCCCCTTTTTGAGTGACAGATGGGCTCAGCCAACCAGAGCGCTAAGCAGAGCCACCACTCCGACCCCTAAAACGCGCACACATTCACATACTGACAGGCATGACAGGCACATGCAGGCACTGCATCAGAATTAGCACCACAGACCACAGAAGTGCCAACTTAAAATTAAAAAAAATAAATAAAAAGACAGAGAAGCATTTATATAAAAACAGAGGAGTATGGAGTATGGCATGATATAGACATGTGAAGATATACACTGAGAGTGGCAAAGGAAGATGTTTAGAGAGGCAGATATGGGGAGATAAGCAGGAGGGAGATAGAAGAAGGGTGTTACAGCCTGAAATACTTAAAGGGGATGGAGAAAGCGATGTTTCACATGATAAAGACAGAAAGAGACAGATAAAGACGGTGATTCAGACAGAGAGATATGTGGAGAGAGAGAGCTGCGACACAGACAAGTGTGAAAGAAAAGCAGAGGAAGGAAGATGAGTCTTAGAGGAGGGATGGGGGTAATGTGAAATAGTGATGAAGAAGAATGGAGAGAGGAAGAAAACATGAAGGAGTTCCAGTGGATTGAAAAGTTCTCTTACACTCACATAATTAGAGGAACATATAAGAGAGACAGACAGACAGAGGTACTGTACATCCTACTGCTCAGACTGGCATCAGGATCATCAGGTGAATGTATTTAATTAATTAATTACCATTAACGAGCTGGGACAGGATGGTTTTCTGTGTTTACTAATACTGGATACTAACAGTATAGAATATGGTACTGCATGTACTATATAAAACTTCTCCAATTTAATTATTTAATTTGGAAGTCTAATCTGATTCGGCAGTTGGTATACAATTAATAACATGAAGTAGATTTAGATCATGCTTACATATTTGAGTATATTTATTTACGTCTCTTTTCAATTGTGATAGCACAATATAATATAATCAAAAGCTGCTGAAAAAGACACAACTCTAGTCTCTGGCTGAACTGGAAAAAAAAATGCACTGTTGTTGTGGCACATGGTTTGACACCACTAATCTATACACACAGAAATGACAAAACAAGCAGTTAATAATAAAAATAGCAAATAATCAACTCTCCCAGCAATGACTGGATGGCACACTGATGAAAAGAAATGACAGAATACACTGTTCACACTATATTATATTTATATCTCGTGAAGCCACTTATGGATGCTGTGATAGCTGCTTTGCTAAGATTAGCATACACAACACTAAAAGCCCAATGTCATTGATTTAAACTGACATTTTTATATATGATCCTGTCCAGATTTCATTAAGTAACTTGGCACCAAGCTAAACATATCTCCATTTTATTTTATCACTTTGACTTATCATACAAGCACAGGTATGGATCAAGAACTTGTTGTAGCAAGTTAGGTGCGTTTGTCTCAATGGCAGCCATTTTTCTTTCTCAGTATTTTCTAAAAATGGAAAATAAGTCTCCTGTAACAGCCTTCTGGCCATTCTGAGGTTTCACAATGCTCCAAATCACTAATGTAAAATGTTCTAGTGGCAGCAAGAGTGCAAGATGTTTGGAAATAACCAGACACTGTATAGCCGTAGGCTTAGTTACTCCACCTACAGTTACAGACAACTGTTCTTTTAAAACAAATTTACAGTCACTTGGGTTAATCACAGCATCACTGGAAGGATGGATGTGAATATGCAAAAGCTGGCTACATTAAATTAATTATATTTGTAAACAGAGAGCAAAATGAAACAGAGAAATTCTTCACATCCAGGCTCAGTGAGCAAATCTGAAAGCAAACTTAAAGGCAGATAATCAAAGGAAGTTTCAGCAGCCAAGCACAGCAGGGAAACAGTAAGGGAGAAATGGCAGTGTTGACAGATCTGTCAGTCAAAAGAATGAATAAGTATACTGATATCAAAATAACTGTGGCAGTCGCATCTATTTTCCTACAGCTTATTTGCCATAAGTAGCTGAAACATTTAAATTATCCTGGTGACATTTTTTAGCTGACCCTCATCTTTCCTTTTCCTCTTGCTGACTGACTTATCATGTTATTAAAAAAAGAGAGGGAAGAAAGAAAGAAAAAGAAAGAAAGAAAGAAAGAAAGACAACTGTGTTGACAAAGTAACATAAAACCAATTGGAGGAGGATGTAGAGCCTTTAAAAAGGTTTTCATGTTTTCTTCTAGGATCATATCTTCACCAACAACTGATAAATTTCTACATCTCTTGCCAACTCACAGGATGAACTCAGTGATGTATAATGATCACATTCATTCAACAGCAACTTATATTTTCAAGTTGCCTTTTTTCAATCAAATTATTTTGTCAATGAATGATATGAAAAGTTTCCTGCAGAAAATACAAAACCGGATAGAGAAAATTGTTTTTTATAAAAAAAAAATATTGTTATTATAAAGAAAAAACTTTAAACTTTAAAGACCTTAGAAAATCCAAATTTTCTGTTTTCTTTTTTTAATTTTATGGATCTTGATTTGTTGGTTGACTGTTGGTTTCTATTCAGGGTTGTTTTTTAATCAATAATTGATGTGGTAATTGTTTCAACTGTTTGAGATTTGTTTTCTCTTTCGACTGGTTGTTGCAGCCTGTGGCTCTAGTTAGTATAAATATGCTGAAGTTTCAGATTGTGAGTATGATGCCTGATGACAATCTATAACCAAAACATTGCACCTCTGATAAACTCAGTGACGATGTTGTGAGGGAATTTTCCTTTTTCTCTTGCTTTAATTTTCCTACACACCTGTCAAACAGGTGTACACTAAGCAACACTTAGTTTGCCGATTAATCATAGAAAATTAGTTCTAATGCTGCAATAAGCTTTCAATAAGGATCAAGTACCCTCGCACATAAGTGCATTTATGACAAGACGACAGTGACTATGTTAGCCTGGTCACATGTGCTGTTGCTTCAGTCTGTCTCTGGTAATGTGAACATCACCTCTCCCTATTTCTGTTACATGGAAAGTTGACATCTAAAGAAACGTGTTAGTTCTTTCACATCAAGCTAAGCTGACAAGAGGTTATCATCACACACAGGACCAAAACAAATCAACCTGCTTCTTCAGCTCGGTGTGGTGATAAGATCAGTAGCAACGAGATGTGAACACCAGCACTGGTTTGTGAAATGCAGGGGAAGGTGAGACCCTTCACGAAATGCGAGGCATCGCAGGGAAGGATCAGCATCAACAGTCTCATGATTAAACATAAGGGGAAGAAGAGGGGACGCATCGCGGTACTCGTCATCGTCCTCGTATCTCTCCCCCCAAGGTGACGGTGCTCTCCGTCGTGCAATGCCTCTCTTTGATATCTCTTTCTCTCGCTCCTCCCCCTTCTCATACACTGTGAGGCCCTTGACACCTCAGGAATGAGCTGCCCTTGGAGGAGTGAGAGAAAGAGTGAGGGACAGGGGGAGTGATATACTGGACACTCAATCGTGACATCCCGGTAACCTGAATCTAGACGCTCCACATCAAGCCAAAATATAAAAATAAAGCAACACAGTCACATTAAGGGCAACAAAAGAAAAAGCAGGCTGTGGATGATTTGCTGGTATTCTTATTTTGTATGAAGCATGATGCACCTCATATACTACAGGTTTTTATTCCCAAAAGAAAACAAAAGCCGCTCTATTCAAAGATTGTGACTTATCGACCTGGTGATAACATCAACATCGCGCTGACGGCGAGTGAAAGCAAACAGATAGTGTAGCCATCAACTGATAGACAGAGACGTGTTTTTTTTTTCTTCTATATTTTCATCTCGGCTCCCTTTCTGAAGACTGCCAAACGTTGCTCTCTGCCCCTGTCTGTCTTTCTTTATTTTTCCCTCTCCCTAATTCTCTGTTTCTGCTCACATCTATTGACGGAGAAAAGAAAAAAAGAAAAAGAAAAAAAAAAAAACAGAGTGGCTGCTCGTAGCAGGCGTTTTATTGCTGGCTGGCTGCGACTAGCTGTGGCTGTGTTGTTCCAGGCAGAGCTGTAATGGAGACATTTGGAGAGGTAGCGCAGGGCAGGTTAATGCTCTCTGTAATGTGTGTGTGAACAGTGTTTTTTTTTTTTTTTTTTTTCGAAAGAGGCTCTGGGCCCTGTGCCACTGGCTCCAAATGTTTTTCCCCTACTAAACTCCTGACCCCAATCTGGGGCCAAGAAAGACAGAAGAGAGAGGGGGAAATTGAGAAAGAGAGAGAGGGGGAAAAAAGCAAATCTGAATGAGGCTGATACTGAAAGACTTATAGCAGGCTCTCCCAAAGAGAGAGTGTAAGAGAGACTGTTAAATAGATCATTGATCACTTGAAATGTTTCTTCACACAGAATTTCTCAATGTTTATACTAGAAATTGAGAGGGTAAAAGGCTACCTAATGCTAAATCTAACTCAAACTAGATCCAGTTTTAACTGATAGAAAATAATTGTCATTAAATTGCAAAGTGGAGAAGAAGGAGAGATGGCTCGTGACACCCGTAAACACCGCAATTCAGCACAAAATAGACCTAAAGATCAATAATTTCAGCACACAGCAGCTCAGCTCATTTTTCAACACTCGCTGTGATGACAGGCTCGAACTTGTGTAGGAGTCATGTCAATTACATTTGAACAGGGAGGAGGGAGGGAGGGAGAGAGGAGGGAGAGGGGAGGGTGGGGGCTTCTAGTTGAAACAAGCTTGTTCACTATTAGCGGTCGACATCAACACAGGAAGATTATTCTCGTATTTTACATCCCCTGCTGCGTGGCCGTCTTTCTTGGATGCTGACGCTCTGCCAAGGCGCCGCCATGTTAAACGATGACACGATGGATTGTTGCGCTCCTTCAGGTCAGTGTTAGAGATCAATCAGGGGTTGGCGATGTCAGGATGATGGGGTAAAAAGGTTACAGGCAGATAGGCATATGTCATTCATTACGCTTTTGGACACTGACACGTTCATGTACTGTGGCATCACTGAGTCAACCCCTTGTATTCATGAGTAAACCTCTATATCCTCCCAGCTGTTCTGCATCTGCTTGTGACCTTTGACCTTGAAGACAGGAGGGAGACTATAGCAGAACCACAATCACTTTACCACAAACTGACAGTCACATTAAACATGATTAAAGTTTGCTCTATTTCAAGTTAAATATTTATAATTACCTAATATTTATTCTTCACCATGTCAACAAGCTTGATGGGAATTTAATCTTGTTTCACTCAGATAAGGAGAAACATAGGAGCAAGCATACATCACTGTGCGATCTCTAAGCAAATAAAAAAAAACACACTACACACACTCCACCAACTTGCCATATTGACTCAAAAGATCTAGAAACCTGCCTGAATATAAGATAATGTTTTACACTTAATTATTGAACACTCTGCTCTCTGTCTGCTTTCTTGAAAAATAGTAGTTACGTAAGTGCAGCTTCACCAGGTGCTTCCAAGAGTGTTCCTGATGTTTGGTTAATATTTATAAACCAGTTAATGATGATTATTCTCTGGAGAAGCTATAATGGAGGTTAAAACGTTTGAAGACTAGTTTATTATGTTTACAGTGTTTTCTTTAAATAACTGCTTTTTAATAAGGGACTATATTATTTACTCTCATCTTCAAAAACAGGTGTTGTTAAAAGGTGGGGGGTCATCAAAAAAATTCAGGCTGACTTATATTCCAGTCAATACAGTATCTTAGACCTACTTTGAAGTTCGACTCTGTGGTCTATATAACTCCGCTCTGTCTTCATTTTCCCTTCTACCAATCAAACACCAATACACAGAGGCTGAAATCTAGGTAACACCTTGATCATGCCAATCTATGCCTTCTCAGATCTGTTTTCAAATGTTGATGGTGTGTCACGTCTCTTCACTTCTCCGCTCTACAAATGAAGCCCAGAAGCCGAGATTCTGGAGCATACTTGACCTGTGTAAAAATCTATCTCTAATCTGGATGAAAACTGAGATGAATTCTCGGTGAGCCAATTAGAGCAGCAACTAATCCCCTTGTAACTCGGCAAAGACGTAAAGCATCCCTTTCTTTCCTCTCTCTTCCTCGCTCCCTCCGTTTCGCTCCACTTTCATCTCTCTGCTCTTTTATCTTATCAATAGGCACATATAGAGCGCTGCAGACACAGAGTGCCGAGCCTGGATCTTTCAAAAACACGCCGTTTGTGACGTTTTACACTGCTCGCCTGCATTCAACACTAAATTATATTAAATTCCATCATCACTTCACCTGCCTGAGTGAGAATAATGGAGTTTACAGCTCATACAACTAATGCAAAAGCAAGAATTAACAGACAGCTGGGTATGTAATTTAACTAATGGCTCACATGAAAAAGTGTAATCCACTGGGTCATATCTTATTTATCACAACTTATTTATAATGTCTATGCCATGCTTCTCCTGAGAGGATAAAACATAGGCTATATGTTGCTATCTTCTTTTACGTTCGCTCTAGTGTATATACACCTTACATTGATATAATTAATAGCATCACTTTTGTCTGTGAAGGGGGGGGGGTTCCTCCCCACTTTCCAGTTAATGGCCACGTAGCATCATCTCCATGTGGCATCTGATTGGCTGAGAGCCACTCTACAGCAGGGGGGTAATAAAAGTTACAAATGAGAGCAGGCTATTAGAGCCATTGACGTGCGTAGGCTAGCTTGCTAATTAATTGATCCTGAAACTTCATCTATTCTGTAGCCAGAGAGGAACCCTTAATTAATCAGCCTTTCCATATCGTTGTCCTCGTTTCTTTCAATCCTTTTCACTCTCCTCTTTTAACCCCCCCCCCATCCTTTTCTCCCTCTCTCCCTCTCTCTCCTAATGTCTTTTTTAATTGTAAGCTGCCCAGAGTCCCATGGGCTGGCATGGAGTGCAGGTCTGGAGTTGTGGGGTAGAGAGAAGAAAGAAAGTGTGTGTTTTGTAGGTGTGTATCTGGATGGTTGAGATGTGTACTCTGAAGAACGAGCCTCCGAGGTTTCAAGATCCTTTCAAAAAGGGAGGGAAGTGATGAGGCTGAAGTGGTCCCCTTTGTGCCCCCACTCCTCCTCTCTCTCCATCTTTCCTGGCAGAGGGGCTGATTTATTGGGGCTTCCCAGCCATCCGTCAGAGCCAGCAGCGCTGGCTGCATTAACCCCATAGACAACCCCAGCACTCGGGGCCCCTAAGTGCTTCCAAGTGGCCCTCACTCTCCCCATTGGTGAGGAACCCCCCTGCCAGGCTCAATCGATGCCGTAAATTACCCATCTAACTCCCTAAAGTCAATATCCCACAAGATGATGTTTGGACAGACAAGAATTTTTTACAGCTTTTTGTTTTAATGGAAACTTAAAAGCACAATCAGTACTTTCTGCCCATGTAAATATATTCACAAATTCTGTTGCAATTATCAGCATGTGTGTGTTTCTCTCACAATATCTTTAGTCAGTGGTAACAACATGGTTATAGTCATGGATGAAACCTAACCTCTTCTGAACACTGTCAGAAAACCACAAGCTTCTTATTACTTGATATTAAGAGACCTCACAAAAACATTTTGCCACAGTAGGAAAAGCACAGCTGTAAATAATAAAATGAATGATTACTGAATTCCATTTAGCTGCTTCAGTTTCAAGGTCCTGGTTTTAGCCACGTTGGCTCGCTGCCCTGAATTGCTTACTGGAACGGACCCATCATTAATGTTATTAGCAACATCTATGTCTTTCCTACTAAGACAACATGTCCGCAGTGAGACAGGCCTGTTTGACAGCAATAGTTTTACATTTGAAACAGCAATTTTAAGTCCAAAGCAGGGTTCCCACAAGACCAAGTCATGGTTTTATTTAGATTACTGAAAGGAAAGGAAGGATAAGCCCTTCAAACTATCTCTTAAACTACCTGCTCCCATCGTCTCCCTTCTTGTGTTTTCTTCTTGTTATAAGTAAATCAATAGAAAAAATAAAATGATCTGTACACTATTAAGAGAGAACATGAAGGCCATGAATGAATAACTACATTTTATTCTTTAATTATTTACAAATTCTAAGATGTTTACAATCAAAAATACTACAATAGAGGGCAGTAAGAGTCTGAATGTAGTAGCCAAAAAATAATAATTTAGCTCAGGTGCTTCAGGTGTTCTGTGCCACCTGTGCCTGATACTGAAGCACCTAAATGGAATTCGGCCATCACTCATTTTATGTATAGAAAAACTGTATGTATTGAATTATTATCTTAAAAAAAAAACTTTATTGAGTGTCTACAACTATTTTTAAAATTAAATAAAAATCTTTAGTTGACAACTACTTCACACTGGTTTTTAGTTTAGTGGTTACAGCTGTTCTGAAAACCACTGTAAAACATGTTGTTGTACTGCATAACTGTAAGACACAAAGGGAATAAAAACAAAGAAGAATCGTGAAATACTGAAATTATTTAGGATTGTACACAGATGTTTCCCAGTTGAAAAGAAAACAGACATGATTTTTAAAAAAATACAGATGTACAGTTTTTCTCTTCTTTTTTCTTTGCCAGATGATGACTATTGAATACAGATGATGCCTGAAAAAATCATCTTTAAAAAGAGAGTGGGGCTGGACAGAAAGTATACAAAGCTGCGAAGGACAGAGGGCTGGTGAAGGGGTGTTGTGGTTTGTATGGACTGAACAGGCAGCAGGTCAGCCACATTTCCACTTGACTTTAAATGCTTGGCTTCTATTAAGTTGGCCCAGTGTGTAAGGAACAAACAGCCAACACTGGTAATGGTTTCTGCCTGACTCGTTGACACATTCAACCCTCTCCACACACACACAAACATACACACACTCCTTCCTTTTCCCCTTTCTCTCTTTCTCTCTCTCTCTCTTTCATTTCCCAGGATATCTTTTTTTTCTCCTGCTCCCTCACCCCTCCTCTCTTTTCACATCAAACACTAATGTTTCCTTCAAATTCCTTTTCCTCTCCGTCTGCCAACTTTGACATCACAGGAAATTACGCTCAGAATTGGCGGCACTGTTTTTTTTCTCTCTCTCTCTTTTTTTTTTGCTTTCAACTTCATTCCACTTCCCAAACAGTGGCGGTTCTCTCGTGTGGCCTGTCATCCTAAAGACACCCGCCTCCTCCTTCTGCTTCCTCCTCTTCCTCTCCTTCTTCTTCTTTTTTTTCCCCTGCTGATATGTTTGTTCTGGCTCCCATCACTCCACACATACACATATAGTTGCTTACACTCTTTCAGATGCACACTCTTGTCTCTCACCCTTTCTGAAACACTCAAACAGTCTCTCACACGCATGCATTCAGACGCAGCGTGACGCTAACTACACCTAATGCAGGTTCTGGGCTTATTTGCTGGAGGCTAATAGGAGAGGTTGATTTTTTTTTCTCTCTGAGACATCGACAGTGAGATTGGTGTCTGTGCTTGCCTCCCATGACTGGATTAAAACAAGGAGGCCATGAGCAGAGTGCTTAATTGGCACTGAACTGCAGTGTTAAGAATGTGTCAGAGCGTGTGTGTGAGAGTACCTGTACGATCACATCAGTATATGCACAGGCAAACTGGAAAATGTCTGTACAAGCATGCATGTGATTGTGCATGTATAGAAGAGAAAGAGAGCTCGAGGGCCTGAACAGGTAAACACGCCTCCCCAGAAATGATGACTCAACCTG
Organism: Trachinotus anak; assembly: GCF_046630095.1. Taxonomy (NCBI): domain Eukaryota; kingdom Metazoa; phylum Chordata; class Actinopteri; order Carangiformes; family Carangidae; genus Trachinotus; species Trachinotus anak. The sequence goes on along the minus strand of NW_027273866.1, from coordinate 1,014,973 downwards.
CACTCAAGGGTCAGCAACAGCCTCTGGGTTTCACACACTGCGAGCATGTTTACATGTACACCAACAACCCTTCCACTGTGAACAACCTGATGAAGGTAACGGTTCAGTCAAGGTGTTTAAATGAATTGTGGGAAATAACAAATACAGGAATGACAATAAATTAGCTGCGTTGATGATCTGTGGGTGTACACATGCCACAGAAATTCACAAAGTTGAAAAATATTCCATCTCAGTGATAGTTCCATTAAAAACAGTTTACAGGGACTTAAATTCTTTATATAGACGTTGCTTTTGATTTTTTTTTTAAATATAATTTTCGGTTGTTTTTATGGACAATGATAGTGGAAATGTCAGAGATCTGGTCAAAGACAACTAAAATTATGTTATGGCTAGACATGACTAAGGATAAGTGACAAAATAAGTATCGTTGTGATTTGGGTGAACTGACCTTTTAATTAAAAAAAAGAAAATGGTGTTTACTGGAGTGTGGCTCTAATCAAGTGTAATTACAATGGTTTTAAGTGCATCTGTAACATACATTAAAGCTGTTACAAAGATGAATTTTCTGGCGTGTATTCTGTAGTATATTTTCTGTATGTAAAGGACAGAGGTGAGCCCCTGATATATCCAATTCCTCCACTGCATGAAATGTATGTATTGCTGTGGAGTTCTTATTTAATACGAGTGGGGCTTAATTTTAGCAGGATTTAATCATAATAATGAAAGGCAGTCAAAGAGGACCTTTTGTTCCTCTGCTAAAACCCCCTACACACATGCAGACACACACACTCTCACACACACAGACAGACAGGCGTTCAGTCCTGGGGAAATTTCAGAGATAGACCTACACACATATCTTTGTTGACGTCATGTTGCCTGGCAACATCCCAGCATGCTTGGCTGTGACAAGCTGAGGTCTCAGCCCTGAAGCGCAATGCATCATGGGGGATAATGCCTGCCGCGTCTTAACATCACCCACAATCCCTCTCACTGATGCAGCCACAGTCAGGCTGGTGAGATTGTTCTTTGCAGCTGATCGTGGGACAGTTTTGCAATATTTTAGTTTTAGAAGGAGAGTGGGGTGGCTGTTTTCTCCTCCTCCAGACACAGATGAAATCATGTCCATTACGTTTTAAGACTTGATGTACAGTATATTTTGCAATACACATCTGGAGCATTTTTTTTAGCCCTCCCCACTCCTCCTTGATCAGACCCCTGACCGCTTTTCTGTAGGTGAGGCTCATTATGCTCATCTGAGAGTGTGGAATTAAACCTCCTCCTCCGAACTCATTACTGTGAGCTAGATTTCACCGGTTGCAGATAGGCAAAGCGGTGGTGCTGCTTTTAAAGCCAGAGCCAGATAATTAGAAACTTTAGAGGTGCAGCTCCCATGACTATAGCCAGAGTGAACAACTAATTCTATTTGAACTAATTACGTTCCATAGCGCTACGCTATGATTGCTACGCCGACGCTCAGCCTCCCCTATGCAATACGCCCGAGGATTTCATCACAACACAGTACCAGGGATGTATTTTTGTGCGTGTGACTGACTGTACGTCATCATGTGTTGGCATGACTCTCTATGCACAGCATGTCTTCACATATACACCCCCACTCACTCCCAATTGTGTGTATTTCATTCTGCAAAACCCCTGAGCAGGCTCAGTAATGCTTATTTTGGGAGTGTGTTGACATCATCAAAATGCGTCAGAGGACGTTTAGACCTGCAGCTTGGGTAATGAAGTCTAAGATGAAGCCTCCCTGTTTGGACTGCAGAGCACAGTGTAACCAGTGAGAGTACATTAGTGGTTTAGCATGACACTTTCAACTTCTTTGGCACAGTATGTAATTGCTATTGTTATTATTAGTCTGTATTTATTTTTGTTTTACAATAAGAGTGGATGTTATTTTTGACATTTACTCATTATATTATAGTTGTGTCTAAGCTGTTCTTTATTTGACTTGTTTAAGTGACTTTAGGACTGAAAAAGATAAATTCTTCTTCCTCTTCTTCTTATTATTATTATAATAACTATTACTTTTATAAACACACATAGACAGCAATTTCATAACCAAAATAGTACAAATAAAAAAAATACATTAATATATTCATGATAATTCTGATCATACTCATTATTGCACTTCAATAAATGTGTGGAACTTTAAAGACACAGATTTAAAGAGATTATCAAAACTAGTAGTACTGTAGTCTGGGTTAGTAAACTCCTACAATACTAGATTGTCTACTTCCCATAATGCAACATCTCTCACTTCTTGGGAGACAGCCACATCTTGCTACTTCAACCCTGTTTGTAATGTCAACGTAACCTGTTGACATAGTCATTTATTTTCTCAGACTTTAGAAAGCTCCTCCAAAGCCACAAAAGGCATGATGCAACTGTTTTCAGTCTGAGATGTACTCCCCACAATGAGTAAACTCATCTTCACATATGTAAAGCCAGTGTAGTAACTCTTTAATTCCTTAAGCAACTGTCTAAACCAGTGTGCTAATGTCTTAACATCTCTATTTCCACATGATGTTTTCTTTTCACAAAATACAGCCCAGGTCTTAACTGCATAATGTGAAAGAGTGTTGGTGATCTGCATATAAATACATGAGCAATACACATCTGTTTTCTCTGCACTGCACGCCTATTTCTACAATATTTTTATACAATGTAAGAAGACTGTCAGTCCATCTGTTTTTCCCTCCTCTCTCCCTCCCTCTCTCTTTCCTTCTCTGGGGTCTTGCTATGTGTGGAAGCCTGCCTGCCCCCATAAGAGGTGTCCAAGTCCAGACCAACAGACCAAGCTTACTAAATATAGCACGCAATAACAGCAGGGGACACTGTGTGGGACACTACACTGATGGAACTTTATCGTCTTCCACACATGCACACAGCAGAGGAAGTTCAATTTCTGCTAGAAATGTGGGACACATACTTCATATACACAAACACATATATACAGTACACACAGATTAATACACAGGCATACTTTCTCTATCTCTCCCTTTAACACACATACACACACCCTTCGAGTCCAAATGGGATTTATTTAAGACTCAATAAAGCAGACAGACGCACTATTGTCTCCAACACAGGCCTATTGTGTTGCACAGAGACTCTGACGTGGGTCGGGTGCGCTGCATCTATGTTTACTACACAGTGAGCATTCCACCACATACACAGACACACACACAGACACACACACACACACAAAATCAAGACTCGTGTGTTCACACACACAACGCATATAGAAACACATAATCAAGCATACAAATTATCTATCAAACAAGCACAGAGATACAAACATCCTTACGCACATACCACACACACATACACATGCACACACACGCACAGCATCAAACCCATCTCGCTCCAGTGGGTGTCTAAGGGGAACTGAGTGATGAACGGGAGTGACACCACCACATGCCAGGGTGTGAGATGTGCTGCCTGGTATTTTAGGCTGCGTCTCAAATTGAACATGCCAAGCCTTCAGGGGAAAATCGCTGGAGAATGTTCACGATGAGAAGCGAACGTCCCACCGCAATATCGCTTATAATACCAGCTACAATATCTGGAATGGCACTGCAGAGGGGGCTGACTCACTCACAAGCCACAGTGAGACACGTACATATGCACAGACGCAGTGTTTGGGTTCGTTGACATACCTGCTGTTGAGGGTACTGCATCCCGCCCATGCTCATTTGGCCCCTCCCTTGCATGCTCATTGGATATCGGTGTGGAGGAGGCGATGTGTATGGCTGGCTAGGAGGGTAGGGACCACCCCCTGGCTGCTGTGGAGCGGAGTAGGGATTGTTGGCCATGCCGTACAGCTGCGAGCGCTTCAAAGCCATGAAATCCATGGAGGACACCTGTGGAGGTAAAGCAGGAATTAATGATATGTCATCAGCATTTTTTTCTTGGTTAATAACTCACATTCATTCATGATGGTGCATTGTGATTGTCTGAGAGGCATTCAAATGAATTCATCCAGCATCTGCCAAGTTGGAACCCCTGACAGAGGTCCACTTAACGCACACACTCCAAACCACAGCCACCATTGATTTATTTTATAATTGCACAGCAAGTGGAAGCCTTAAATGATTGCCTTCGGGTCATAAATGAACTACAAATGGAATTAAGTAAGCAAAGATGTTTATTGCACAGCGATCGGGAGCAAACTTTGCTGGAGGAGGGCCAAAGTAAAATGATTTAATTAAAACCTGAAGCTTGTATCTTTGTTTTAATGTCTGAAAGGGTTTTAAAAGAGTTGTAAATGTTGTTTAAAGCGATGGGAAGCAATAGCAATAAAAACTCTATGGCCTTGTTCCCACAACCACAGCCCAACAGTGCCAATAATCACTGTACAGTGCTCCCTCCTCACTCGCTATGTTGTTGCTTACAGCAAATACCAGAAATAGTGATCATTACAGAGTTTATGCTCTTATGAATTAATATATGAGAACATGTAATGGTTGAGAATTTGGCAAGGATCCAAACTTTGCATTACAAACTTGCAACAGGTTTGCAAGTGTGAATCCCTGGAGGGAATTCAGGGCAGTCAAGCAGTCAAAGCACCTGCTCTCCAAAGCCACACCTGGGGAGCCAGCTTCTTATAAGAACACAAAAAAAAAAAAAAATCTAAGAGAAGAAAGAGAATGTGTCAAGGGAGATTTATTCTACTGTAAGTATTTCAGAGACTTTTTAGAGGTTGTTTGGGGTCTCAGTGAGCCACTGCAAAATTCCAGTACAGTGCGTCGGGCTAATGCTAATCCGTCACCCGTAGCGGCGTGTTTGTCTGTCTGCCGGGCAGATAATGTGGAGTTCTTCTATCTTCCCTTTCTCCTCTCATGCTTTCTCCCTTTTGTCTCCGCTGTGTAGGATCATGTGTGATTTATGACATTTTGTTCCTACTGCTTCTTACACACACACACACTTTCACTTCTCCTCTCATCTCCAAGTAACCCCCCCACCCCTCACCACCACATTTTCCTCCTCCTCCATCACCACCACTAGCTCCCTCCTCAGTTCCCTTTCTTCTCCCCAACTCAATATCACCTCGTCTAGTGTAGAGGAGAAATTGCTGCTGCCTCATATTGCCAGGCTAATATCAAGAAGACATGCCAGGGGATGGGAGCACTTTATTCAGCAGGTTACGTGTGGACGGTTACGGTGCTCTAGTTTTAAAGTGGTTTTGTCTACTGAGGCATGTGTGTGGAGTAGTGTGGAGGAGAGTGAGAGAGAGAGGGAAAAAAATCTGTTTGGGTAGTCAGAGAGATTGAGAAAGAAAGCCAGAGAGGGAGGAATGAGTACTCTTCGGTGTCTAAAAGTTATTTCACAGCATGGAGGTGTATGTCAGTGTGTGTGAAGAGAGGGGGTTATCCTGCAAAGGGCAGCATCACCAGGATTTCAAGAGTCTAATCCTGAGAAAGAGAAAAAATGCCTCTTTGACATTTCGCTGTGTGTGTTAATGCATGCTTGTAGTCCTGCTCATGTACTGTACTCTTTACTTTGCCAGTCATGTATGAAGCTGCTAATATTCCCTATGCTACAGAGGCTGAAGTCACCAACAGTGACCTAAAATGAAATATTTAACCATGGGAAGAAACTGAAATCTCATCTAACAAAATGATTGCCAGCAGTACAGTAAAGCACTTTAGGGAATAATTAAAGTTGTGAGCAATTTTGGAGTTAAACCCATTTAAAAATGTTTTTGATAGAAATGTCATTTGTATTTCTGAAGTACTGATGGATGAACTTAAGGTTCAAAAAGCTAAATTTATTCCAGATTTGGATCTTTTTGGAGAGAAAACCTTGAATCAGCATATAATTTGTCTCTGAATTGCTCAGTAAGACAATGAAGAGCCTGACTGAACAGGAGCGAGAGTGATCTAATAACTTCATCCAGAATGCAACTAAAATAGATTTAGTCCTTAAGTACAGAATGTGTGAACTGAGCAATACACAGAGTTAAGTGAAGATCACAGGAGAGATTTGTTTTAGGGTATTTTCAATGTGCTAAAACTGACACTGGTCATATGTTTCTAATGTTGCGACAGTAGTGTTTTTGTGGAGGGCAACACATGACCTGCTTAAAGGTTTGTACACCCACAACACACCACAAACACGCACGCGCACACACACACACACACACACACACACACACACAGGTCCACTAAGCAATATCTGCAGTGAAAGGGCGACACTCTCCAATTTCTGAAAATCCAGGGCACTGTGCCACCCGTGATATGGGACAAACACCCCACCCCCCACCCACCTCTCAAACTCCATCCAGTTTACCAATCCATCTCAAGAGGTCCTCCGTTTGCTAAAAATGCTGAGCGCAACACAAGTAAATCTGCTCACACCAACTGTACACACACGCTGGCAAAAAAAAAAAAAATGGTAACTGCTGCACTTAAAAAGGCACTGGACACATAAAAACAACTTCTGAGTTTTGGGAGCTGAGAAGTGGATGCTCCATTTAACACACACACACTCAAATACATAGAAATGTGTATTAGCAAAATCTTGCACTGACTCTCACTGTTGATCTCATCTCTCTCGCTCTCTCACACACACACTTGTGGAGAATTCTTAAATAAAACCGCCGCAATAAAATTATATAGAGCCATCTGATACATTGGTCCGTCTTGCACACATGGCATTATCCACACCTGTCCACAGAGGCAAAAAAAAAAAAACTATTCTCTGCCTCCCCAAACGGAGCCTCATATCTGCTCTCATGACAAGTTCCACGAAATGAGATTTCAGCCCACTGCAGCCTTTTCCTAGAGATATGCCCACCATTTCCCTCACACCACTAGGCACAAAAAAACCCGACAACAATTCTTGACAAATTGAAACATTATTTTTTTTTCTCCCCTCAGAGAAATGGCTGTACTTAGGAAGAAAATTATGAATATGACACGAAGTGAATCGTGTTTGTGCCAGGAGGGACAATGGAAAAAAAAAAAAAAAACTAGAGGGAATACACAGAAATTGTTTTTTATTTTCTTCAAATGTGTTTCTCACTTTTGTTCATCTGGGCATGCCATTCAATGGAGGAGGGGGAGGAGGCAAGGGAGACAATAGTAATTCAACTGCTAAATTTAAAATTCAATTTATGAACTCCTCTCCAGTGTTCTGACTCTTTTTTTTTTTTTTTTTTTTTTTTTTTTTTTGGCAAAACAAAGCCATTAAAACAGAACATGGGTGAAATTACTGTGGGGTGAAACCTGCTAAATTGCTTTTCTGAGCTCAATCGACAGCATTTTTATGTTGCGAAAATAATTTTACTCCTTCTCGCTTTAATGTGCTAAGTTGTTAATCAGAAAGAGACAAAACGCTCGACACAAAAGGCTTGGATATGTGGATTATGAGACACACACTGGGATCAAACAAACATAAAACAATATTGGTAAATGGTTATTATTCCAATTTCATTTCGAATGCGATTCCAATTTTTAAAAAAATATTCTGATTTATCAGCCGTGGTGAATGAAGGCGTTGGAGCAGGGCTGGCACACACACACACACATAAGCAAACGCTCACACACACACACACACACACACACACACACACACACACACACACATGCTCACACACTGTGTCCCTGTGGCTATTGCTAACCTTGTCCTTCACACAAGATGACCAAATCATCACCTGTCTGCATCAGCCCTTCATTTCAGTTATTTACAATCCCCACACACACACACGCACACACAGGAAACAGAGAAACAGAGACATGGTCACCCTCTTCAAGAACACAGTGAGATCAGTGTTGCTACCCTACAGGTACCAGTCTAAAGGGCTTCATACAACCAATGCTGTAATAAAATACGTTCTTTCATATGTTCTCTATAGGCAACAATCAGCTGTATTGAGCAATGGCTCCTTCAGAAATTGTTTGAACCTCAAAAGAGCAATTTAGTGAAGTATCATGATCCCTTATACCACCTGGTGGCTTCACGCTGTCTCCAACAACACACTTAGCTGCTTGGATACTCTTGAATCTTCAGTGTGATGTGCCAAAAGAACAAGATTCATATATTTCAGCTATTAAGTGTAAAGACCTATCTGGCACTCACATCTGCAAATTAGTGCTGTGTGAAAATGGTTGTGAATATCACCTTAAAAAGATGCATCAAACCCGATTGTTTATGAAAATTAGCCCCAAGATGCCTTTTTAGTATTGATTATCTCCTCTTTTTCTTGGAGGGACAACTGAAGAATCCCAGTTCTTACTCCTGTGTAATGAAACCATTTTAGCCTGTGTGTATTTGTGAGGAGAAACAAATAAGGATAATTATTGTCAACGGATCCTCTTTATCCTCAGTGCCGCGTCTGTCTCTGGAGAATCAACATGCTGCAGCCAGAGCCTGCTGGTCTGCTGGGACAATCAGGCTTGTCTTTTATGTTATTTATTTAAACCATGCAGCAGAGTACTCTCCAATTCCTATTACACTGCGGGGCCCAGCATTGCCTCGGCCTCCGGAACAAAGCTCCGCATTTCAGGCTTGAAACCCTGTGCATTTGGGCCTACTGTTTCAAGCAGGACAAAAAAAAAAAAAAAAACAGACAGGGTGAAAAGAGAAAAGATGGGAGAGGAGGAGAGGGAGAGGGAGAAAAAGGAGAAGAGAGACTGCAGCTGTGGGCGAGTACAGATCGAGTTCCATATTAATGTGTGCAAATTCCCCCGCTCCTGCTGACTAAGATTAGAAAAATTAATTTCATGGATGCAGAGACAATACTGATGTCATCAAGCGGAGAGGAGAGGAGAGGAGCAGCGCGCTGTTAACTCCTCCCTGTCCGGCCTCCATGAGGAATAGATCACTCATTAGTGTCAGTTCATCATTTCACTGCCAGGATTCAAGCAAGTTAACTAAATACTAAACCCTGATAACGAAACACAGCACTCAGCCCAGACAGATCTTTTTTTTTTCATCAGTTCATCCCATTCCAAAAACAGAACTTGTTGTGTAAGTGTGTAGTGAAGTAACTGAGCTGTGTGCATGGTGCTGTTCCCTTGTGACTGCTGCATCGCTAAGAGGACCAAATTCAGTGAATTATGTCTTGAAACACAATCCCATCCTGCATCTCAGTACGCACGCCTTGTTAGTAAAAAAGTCTCGTAACGAATGACAGTGTGAAGAGTAGCACTGGTCCGCGGGGAGCTGGGTAGAGCCAAATTGCCTTTCCTCAGCCCGGTATGCCTGGATGGCACAGGCAGCTAGGCATGAAGGCTGGCTAGCAATGAGAAGCAAGAAATCATCTGAGGAGAGAGAGGTGCAGGCAGTGACAGTCATAGAGGAGACTGGGGAGGGTATGCATACATACACAGTGTATGTTTGGCAGTGATGCTGTGAGTTGAGAAAGAAAGACAGACAGAGAGAAGCCAGATAACAGGCTGTTGTTATGCGGCCGGCCAGCCAGCTTTTGTGTTTGGCGCAACGTACATAATCGGTCTCTCTCCTGCGTTGTCCTCGGAGCTGTTGATCGGTGTGCCCTCTGCGTTTGACACCAATATTTACACCACACACAAACACACATACATACATCAGGGTGCTCAGAACACCCCCATGTGCATCAGGAAAAGTTGCCGAGCGTTCGGTTCGTCACGGCCAGCACAAAGACGTCATTAAGAGAGGGGAGGTGGGGGATGGGAGAGAGGAGGGGAGAGGGGAGGGAAGAAGAGGGAGAAGGAGAGAGGCTGCTTCATCTGTCTCAAGTGAGATTGGGGTCGCAGGGTCACCGGAGCCCTTTTCCTTCTCCGAGACTGAGAGCGAAAGAAGCAGCAGGGACAAAAAAAAAACCCTCAATGACAAAATGAGTCGCGCCTGACATGCCGGCGACACACCATTAGAGAATGAAAACAAATAGAATGCAATTGTCTGCAAACAGCAGAGGAAACACATGTGGAAGAACAGAGAGTGCATATTTGCCAGTCAAATCTCCTGCTAGGATGCAGTTTCCTGAAGAAGACTGAATTTATTTAGATTTCCACCACTGTATAACCATGAGTGGCGTAGACTAATGGATTAAAAAATAATAATAAACACGTAAATGTTCCAGTGAGAAAAAGCATGCTTTTTCTAGGAAACATTTTTTTAGTGTTTTTCAAGTCTGGTCAAAGATCAAAATTCTTCATTCTCTTCTAGCACACTGACTGTTTTTACATGTGCTGAACATGTGTTTAAAACCATATGACAAAATGCTTTCAGGAAATAGTGAAGGCACCTCTAGCAGCGCTGCTTGCCCATTTTTCATAGAATCTAATACTGACTTAGACGTGTGCAGGCCTTGCAACAATCCCAGTCATTTCTTGTCTCTCCTGCCGTGACCCTGGGACAGAGGAGAGCTGCCGAAAAAGCCCATTTCATCTAAGGGCCGTGGTGGAACGAGAGGAATGTGCTCCTCTCTAACTTCCCCAGCCCGCAGAACCCCATGGAGAGATGCTGTTACACAGCCAAATGAAAGAGAGGAAAAAAAGGGGGGCAGGAGGGAGGAAAATAACAATAACTCCATCTGCCCCAAAGAGAGAGAACAGGCTATTTGAGTAAATGCATTGCCCTTTCACTTCCCACGTCCCCCGGAGCCGAGCCAAAATGCTGGTATTAAATATGCAGGCTAGATTCCCCTCTTATTCAAGGAAATCACCACCTTTGCTAATGGAATGGTATTGGAGAGGAACTGCGTTTTCTGCAGCTTGGATAATTATGAACGAGGTCCCGTATCACCAAGTGTGTTTATGAATTAGCTATGGTTATTCATGATATTGTGCTCAGAGTAGGGTGAAAATACATAAGTGAATACTAAGCGAGCAGACCAACAGAAACGATGCTAAAGGGTCCTGAGGGGGCTTTCTCTGCCATCCATTAGTCTTCCCTGTAAGGCAAAGCTTAACAAGCTCCTCAGGCTGGGAGGCTGCCCGCTGAAGGAGAGGGAGGAGAGCAAATTATGAATGTGAAAGCTCCATCTAAAGCAAGTCCACAATAAGTCCTACTCCCTGTTATCAAGCTCTTCTCTACCTGATTTCCTTTGGCCCTCCTGAAACACAGGTGCGTAATTCCAATTTTTTAAAAAAGCATTTTAATGAAGGAATTAATAAATAGCAACTGTACTGTATCTATAAAAAGCAAATTGTCAAACTAGGTCACACCTGTGGTGCAGTTAAAGAGCCTCTGCTAAAAACAAGGATTTACATTCACGCTGTTTGTTTTGGAGCACTGCCCAGGCCTCCAGGGTGGAACCATCCATATTTCTCCTGCAGGTGATCCATCACTTAAAAAAAAAAAAGACACACAAAAATACAAATAACAAACAGATATCCTGACCTTCCTTCCTCAGGCGGATATTAGATACTCATTAAAAGTCACCTGAAACAATTTGAACCAAATTGATTTCATTATCGGACTCGGCACGACACACGAGGCCCCCACTTCTGATAGCTCAGCGGGAAATTTACAAAGTTAATTAGAAAAAAAATTGATTTTCATATAATTTTTTTTCCCCTCCTCTCGACCCTCGTAAAGTGACATGGAGAGGGGCCTGTTGATGCGTGGCGCCAGCAATGTTCAGTGTGGATGTGAACACAGCAGGCTAGAGGCTTGAATATTGTAACTGGGGTCTGAAAATTTATTCCAGCTTTCAGTGGTAATTGAACTGTGTGTGTGTGTGTGTGGCAATGATAGATTGTGTAATAGCATGTTATGGTAGTGGTCTTTCCCCCCAAACCCCTCCTGCACCAATATCTCTTAACCTCTTCACATCCTGCACACACACACTCAAACTGCCTACACCTCTATACAGCAGCAGCAACAGACGAGACCTTAATTTTCTCCTGTAATGAATGTGAGCCTCCACTCCTCCACCCTGCTGTGAAGGCCTCCCCAGAAATGGGCTCCTGAACCTGGGTTAGGGGCCCTGGAAATAGCCTTCCCTCCTCCTGCAGCCCCTCCAGGTCACCCTCTGGGAGGCCCCAGGCTCTGTGAGCCCGGGCCAGGCCTCCCATCTCCTGGGCCCTGACTGGGAATCAATCACAGAAGCTGGCTGGGAACATGAGGTGGGGGAGCTGGGTCGATCAATGAGAGGCTCCAGGCCTGTGGGAGCCCTGATGCATGGCCTGACTGCACATACACATCCATGATTCACACTGAACTCCACTATTCACTCCTATTATTGCTAAGCCCCGGGGCAGCAATGTTTATGGTGGACTGGCTGTGCCAGACCATATGAATAACATATGACATTTGCAACTAAAGGGTCTTAATTAGATTTGGATATGATCATGTGAAAATGAATCTCCTGCATGGTATCCATCCCTTTTTAAGTATTTTCTCATCTAAGAGATGAACATCAAAGTTTTTATTTCTCTCATTTGCTTTTTCACTGTGAGAAAATAAAGTTAAACTATAGCTAAATCTTCATGTCTTTAAATGCAGTATTCAGTAAGAGTGCAACCACCTACTGAATCTATAGCAGAGCAGGCTACTATGTGGCCAGAATAAGTACCCTGATCATGAGTTGTTTTATACACTGAACCTTGACCGACCTTTTATGTTCAGGTTTTTATTAAAGGCCAGACATATTAAAGGGATGCACATATTTCCCAGGAGAGGCTGCAGATCCTTTGGCAGCAATACATAGATTTCACCATGTGTCCAAATCTGTTTTGTGTGTGTGTGTGTGTGAGTATCTATCGTATGTATTCACACATGAGGCAGTGTTCGTGTGAACCACTGTATATATATTTTACACACTACGGTTGATAGTAAAAAAAAATATTTTGAAAATATGAGTAACTATATTTGTAAATATGAATGTGTGTGTGGTCATGCATGGATGCACACACACACACACACACACACACACACACGTACACACACACACCCACCAGTATATTAACCAACTGTAAATGCACAGCGTGTCTGTGAATGTCTGCTCATATCGGTAAAACATGTGTAGAAGTATTTTGTGTGTGTGTGTGCGTGTGACTGTGTGATCAGTGTGTACCATCTGTGTCCAGATGTTGTGTAGAGAGCAGGCTGCGTGGACAGCCAGACAGTTGGCAGGCCTTCTGACAGGCCTGTGTTCCTTATTGATAGAGGGATCACAGAGACAGAGGAGTCAGCCGTGCTCAGCTAGACCACAATATTGTCCTCTCTGCTGTTATTCATCCAGTCAGCCAGGAGAAAATGGGATGTTCTGAGCCAAGTTTATAGCTGTCAGATCTGGGCCAAATAGGAGTTGAATAGGTTTCAAACATTTGGAAAACAGCATGAGGGACGTTTGATTTGTCATACAGATGCAGCCAGATTCTTGTGCCAGAGCTAAAGAATTTCATTGCATTTCAAGTCTGACAAGGATTTTAATACAGATGACTTTAAAGCTGAACCTGAAATGTGCAGCCCTGTGCGTCGGGGTGAACGGCAGCGTGGGCCAACATGTTGGCGGAGTGGTTCGACTGGTTCCTGAGTGCTTGTGGAGGTGAGACTGACGCAACAGAAAATACTATCTAACTCTATCAACATGTTTACTTAATCTAGTAATCCCTTTGTGCTCATGAGGTGTAGTAAACACTGAGTAGATCAATTAAATCAAATACTTTAGATATCAGAAACTGTCATCAAGCACCGAAACAAATACACTTATATTATAAAATTAAGTCAATTTGCCAAAAGTACAATAGTTTCAATTACTATGACAATAAAAGCTTTTATATCTTGCGGTGAGGGCCTCAACAATCTTGCACATTACTCCAGTTTCTCTAGTTTTTGGTCTTCATAAAAGGCATCTGTTGACTGCTTTGTTTCCATTATTGCCTCGCAGATCTATCTCCCTGACCCTGCACCTTGTGCCATCTTTCTTCCCGGGCTCCTGCCAGAGTTATGGAGCAGGGCCGACGTTTATGGAGGGCAGACCTTCTTCCCAAAGCTTTGATCCAGAAACTTCTACAGTCTATAGTTTTAGCAGGGGTCATCCAAGAGGAGCCATGTGGGGAAGCAGTGTGCGTAAGTGAAAGCACATTGAGCTGCTTGTTTTAAACGGGGCCTCGGTGCGGAGGACTTGAGGGGTTATAAGGTGCATGTTGGGTGTGTGCATGTGTCTGCGAAGGCTATGTACTTGTGCGGGTGTGGGAAAGGAAGAGATACTCAGCACTAATCCGTGAGAAGAAACACACAAAAATGAAAACAAGTGCCAGAGAATAGTGAATCGAAGGCTGACCCAAAATTTCATCAGGCAATATAACAGCTTTCATATCTGTCATCTCGCTTTCATCAAACCCCTCCGTCCCTTATACAAATTATTCATGCCAGCAGCTAAATGTATTCAAACCATTCTGTTTACTTTATTACTCCACTTTTATTCTGCTCTTTTCCCCACATTTGTTTACAAGAATAAAAGCCTACTCTGACAGAATTATCCCTCTGCACAACAAAAATAAATCACAGTGCTTGCACACACATCATTCACATTCAAAGAGCACAGCTAAATTATAGATGGCCCCTTTCTCCCCAAATATGCATTTCATTAGCATTTCCTTCGCCTGTTGTCTTTTTTTCCTCCTGCCCGACTGTGCGCATGACCCACTGACGTGTGTGTGTGTGTGTGTGTGTGTGTGTGTGCGCGTGCATGCATGGGGGTGTTTGACTAGAGAATGGGAACAGACTTGCAGCTAAGCAGGACGCGTCCCCTTTCCCAAGCCTAATTTAGGATTCAATTACAATACTCTTTAAAAAGCGTCGACTTCGCAATTAATTATTTTAAGATTAGCCTGACAGTAATGGGCCTCCCACCGACGCCAGCCAGCGCAAGACTGGCCGCCTGCACCCCAGGACCACTCTGTCTCTCCATATATATATATATATATACACACCTTTCTCTTTCTCTCTTTATCCCCTTCATTCTCCGCCTCTCCCCTTCACACTTTTAGCCTGCCTTCTCTCCATCTTCCTCTCCTGAGGAAACAAGAGATAAATCTCTCTCCTCTTCACCTTCATCTCCCTCCCTCTGTCCTCTCTTTTTTTTTTCTACCTCCTCTCATTGCTGCATTAGACTTCCTTTCTTGTTGTTGGGTTTTTTTTTCCCTTTCGTTATTTTGTGTCAAGCTCTGATCTCCTTGGCGGTTGCTGCGGAATTGATATTGCTTCAGTATGGCGAACTGCTTTTTACGAGCCACAAGGGCCTTCTCCCACGTCCTCCTGCGTCCCCAGGAAACACTGACAGATGAGCCCCGTGACAATGTGCACACGCACGTTAACACTTGCACTCGTACATACATGTGCACACACAACCGTCTGTCACCGCTGCTGCCAGGCATAAGCGAAAAAACACTGCCGCCATCCTCCGCCCGCTTTGATTGGAGCCAAGCGAAGCATTTTTTTCTCCCCCCTTCTCTTTGCCGCTGCTGCTGCTGGTTTTTTTTTTCCTTTCCTTGTTTCGGAAATGAATGTCATCATCCATCCCCTTCCTCTCACTGCTGCAAGTCCACCCCCCACCCCCCCTGGGCAAACCTCAGCCGAAGCCCCCGATTCTGTTTATTTAAATATTTGATATGTAAGCTGTCATAAAATAAATGTCAGAAGGGGGAAAGGGAATGGATATGGGGGGTGTAGGGAAAGAGGCCATTATGGGTAATGGTTTCTGATGTATGCCACGGCCCTCACAGTGTAACATCCCCCCCACCCTCTTCCAACCCCACCTTACACACAAACCTCCACATGACAAAACCAAGAGACACTGAAGCAACAGGGGAATAGATGAAGCGAGGGCATGTACAATCCGAATGTGTGTGTGTCTGTGTGACACACTTGTTCGGCTAGCGATATGGAAAATAGGCCCTCCCATGCACAATTGACTTCTAATACATTGTATACTCCTCAAACCATCCATTTACCAGGCATTGCAATTTCAGGGGCCCTGAAAGCAGCACTTTGCAAGCGCTTTGCAAAATACCTTAAAAAAGTCTCCTGCCTTTACAAAAGCTCTCTCTCACTAACTGCCAGTTCTTACATGTCTGTTAGTGTCAACACAGCCTCCACTGGTATATTGAACATTTCTTTATTGACTTGCCAGGATTTCCATGGTGGACACAAGACCCAATGCTACCTACTGTTTAGACACCCTGCCACCAATACCATTACAAACATGCACACGTCTCTCTGAATGCATGCACACGTGTAAGTCTCCCAGCTAGTGGCACCCAAAGGATTACACGGCTGTGACAATTTCACCCGAGAACTGATAAAAAACGGGAGGTAGGCGGGGTGAATAAATCAAGTGCAGCTGCTGAGAAAGCGAGAGACAGAGAGAGAGAGAGTAAGAGAATCTCTTGGTGAACAACCTTGAATTTCTCCTTGATGCAGAGATGCTAAAATATTGCAGATCAGCACAAAAAAAAAACAAAAACCTAATTAAGAACAAAAATCATCACAAAACGTTCATTAGCGCTGATGGTATATCGGCTTGGCATTTCAGGGCCTTTTTTTCTCAGACCTTTGCCTAACAAGCTCTCTGGGCACACCAAAGGGCTGTGGGAGGGGGGAATGACATCACACCACGAGTCAAAAGTCAAAGAGGTGTTGCCGGCTGTTGACCCCTGTCACCTCTAAATCCTCAAAACTGCTGGATCTCCCTGTGATTTTCCCATCGGTCAGCACACACACACCCAACTTTATCTTGTAACATTCATGTAACACACACACACACACACACACACACACACACACACACCATAAACGTCCAATAAACACACACAAACCCTGTAGCCTTCATACTCATGTTCACTTATATTAAAAAAGTATAACACTGATAACACATAGACACACACAATATACATTCCTGCATTGATAACACACACACGTCTATACTCAGTCTATTACACATTTTCACATTCACTGATGACACAACTATGACTCCCTCCCACTCACAAAAATATACACCTCTCCATTACAATACACACACATCTATAATCACCTCCACCTCCCCTAACTCACACATAGGTTCATATACACATCCACATCATACCTAATACACACTGTTTGTGTGCATATACACCTAAATCTCCTCCACACACACGCCCCCTACTCCCCTCTGCCCCCCTCAGAGTCCGGGTCAGGGTGCCCTCCAGAGCGCTTCGCCCTCTCCGCTGTTAATTACCACTAATTGGCCCCGCTCGTTTTTTCCCCCTGCCATAATGGAACCATTCATCTTTACTACTTAATGAGTAGGCACTGTAGTCACCAGCCAAGGTCACCCACAACTAGCATCCAAAAGACAGACAGAAAGAGATTTAGAAACAATTGGGGCGTGGGTGGGAGGGGGGGACAGAACAGTAGAGAGAGATGAAGGGGTTGTTTATGTTTTAAACAACCAGAGGAGAAAATGTGAATTTGCAGAAGTTTCCACATGTTACTCTGCCTTTTGGAATGTGTCCAATGTGTAAAAAAAAAAAAAAAAAAAAAGTTGAGAAATGTCTGGGAGCTGTGGGAGTCTGCAGTGTCCAACGCAAACCACAACACACACAGGGAATTTCCAAAGACTGACTAATTAAAGTGCCTGTTATGCGAGTGAAAACAATGGATCCCTCAAAACAATGCTGAAAGCGCAGTCTCGCGCAATCAGACTGAGCTGTAAATATAAAATGTATTTTTCAAAATGCAGAGAGAGCCTCTTCACTGGCTTATGCACACATAATTATCAAAACAATCACTGCGAGTGTCGGCACAGACTCCAGCCCCAGCGGGTGAGAGGGCAACATGTTAGCAACCTCAACTACCATAAAACATCTAATTAACACTGAATGCTTTAAATATTAGTCCAGTGGCTGCTTTGTATTCATTCCTGTGGTGATTCCCGAAAGGACGTAAGTAAGTGCTAGAAAAATTGGCCTTATGACTTAAGAAAAGAACAAATACAACTACATTTGCTGCAAAATTGTGGAGATTTTGATTTAAAAATGCTCTGAAAATCTATTCTCAAATTCCCAAACTAATACTGTAGTAAATCTGGTGTTAAGAATAAAATTTAACCTCAACCTTCTTATCAGGAAAAGAAAAAAAAGGAGGGTCTATATTAGTCTGATTCCAATGAACTGTAGCCGAATCAGCCCTACGCACTGAATTATTAGAAGTTTTCACAGTACACAGCAAAGTGTTTGCACGTGCACCCAGCAGCCAGCGAGTCAGACAAAACAACAACGTCTTTTCTATTTTCTACCTGTGTGAGCAATGTAAGCTGCCAGTGTTTGCCTCAGGTAGAGCAGAGGAATGCTTCAGGTTCAAGAATCATAATTTGTCCTGGCGGGTAATACCAAGATCTGACAACCGGCCATCATCCTCGGAAACATCTTTCCGTCACAGAAATCACATTATGTTGTAGTTCCTCCATTCAGTCTCATGCAGCACAGAGGAAGCAGGAAGAGTCATGTGCTCCTGCAGCACAGTGGTGATCGGCCTGGCACGGCAATGTTTGTAAATGGGACAGTTGTCTATGGATTATGTTAATGTGGTATTCCACACTCCCCTCTGGCATGTGTCTGACATTACAGTAACCTTTGCATGTTTAGCCAACAGTAACTATGGATGTTCATTGAGT
Source organism: Trachinotus anak (assembly GCF_046630095.1). NCBI lineage: Eukaryota > Metazoa > Chordata > Actinopteri > Carangiformes > Carangidae > Trachinotus > Trachinotus anak. The sequence goes on along the minus strand of NW_027273866.1, from coordinate 996,369 downwards.
AGGGAGACGCACACGTGTGCTCGCACTTAGAAACACACAGAGACACACTGGCACAGTTGCACTGAGAGATTAACTGTGCACAGCAAACACCTGCTCTTGCAAACTGCATTGACATCCTTTAGAGGAATTAACATCTTAAAGAAATAAGACATTTAAACTCCAGAATAAAGTTCACTTGTGTTGTCGATATCTAATCCAGTTCATCCGGTTTGTGCCAGAGGAGTGGCTGGAATGTCGAACACAAGTCTAGCCATATCAGAGGTGTGTAATGCAAGAAAATGAGAGAAAAACCAGGGCTAAATACCTCTGCTCCACATCCACTGCTTTACAAACATAACATCTTTTCCCACATACAGTTTCTCCAGTGACCAGTGTCACATATGCTTGTGTGTATGTGTGTGTGTGTGTGTGTGTGTGTGTATCAATGTGTGCATATGTCTTTGGAAGAGGATGTGGCGTGAAGTTGTCTTCTAAATTGCTGTGATAAAATTGATCTAAATGAGTAGCGTTAAGACAGGAGTGACCACAAGTGTCCTGCTGTGACTGGTGTCTATAAATCAACAATATATCCACACACTAGCTCTGTTCACTCACTCACACACACACACACACACACACACACACACACACACACACACACACACACACACACTCACAAACACACTAGGCTGCAATGGATAATCCTAGCATTGGTAGGAAAGACGGAAGATGAAAGGAGCGTGTTGTGGCTGGGAAAACACATGGTTGACCAGTCAACACAAAAGACTGAGAGAGATGTGCACACATAAGTGTATATTTAAGAGTGTGTGTGTGTGTGTGTTGTGAGAGAGAAAGAGAGAGAGAGAGAAAGGTTGAAGAAAAAAAAAGAAGTGGGACTCAGAGAGAAAAAGAAACGACCTGAAGAAACAGACAAAACTCATTAACAGAAACTCAGTACGTTGTCCGTGTCCCATCGTTATTCTATTTTTGTCTCTCTGTGCTTCACAAACGACAGACAGCGCCTTGCCGGTGCTGTTGGTTGTAGTTTTTTTTCTTTTTTTCTTAGCTGAGCAAATTGTCCCACCGTGTCAACGCTGATTAGGATCAACTCAAACCAAACAGCAAGACGTGTAACTGGAGTGCACAGTCTACATTCTGGAAACAGAGAGAAGTGCCGAAGCTTTGATGTGTAAAGTGACAGATGATGGTGATGATGATGATCATGTTGATGATGATGATGATGATTTTCTCACAGGCTGGTGAGAGGATGGGAGGATGGTGGCAGCATGCAGTTCATGTGTAAAGTCACACACACACGTCGACTGTATGGATAAATAAACTTCTATGAGAACGTGCATTTACATTTTTATCACTAATGAGAATAAAAATTCAAGAACAGGCAGCAGGTTGTTGATTTTTTGCAGCAAAATATTAAGAAAAGTACTTAAGTGTTAATGACATCCACTTGTGAGGTACATATTCTTACATGTTACTGTAATAATAAACACAGCGAATGAAACAGAACCCACTTAAAGATGATGTTGTCTTACATTAAACAGAAAGGCATGAGCCTGAATTTACAAAACAGACAATCCGTGTTTGGATTTGTGTCTAAAAATGCTTTCACCCTTACCTCTAAGCCTTGTTCGAAATGTGCTCATTTTGTTATTGGTTGTTTTTGCTCAAGGTTAGCAGAAATTCTAATAATATATAATAATACAAAACCTTAATGGAAAATATTGCGCAGCAAAAATGTTCTAAATTCATATAAATAAATAAAACTCCCAGGATAATCTGCCAATTATCCTCTTCTCTTCACTTTTGTATGGCTGAACTGTCGAACCATTAGTTCTATTATACACAGAAGAAAGCGGTGGAGAGTTTGGTTGGATCTTAAAAATGTCACGCTGTGTCTTTGAATTAGAATTAATTGCTGCAATCACAAAATTGCTAATTTCTTGAGGAGCTGACCTGTATGCTTCCCATCTCCTCCACTGCCGGCCAGAGAGGACACAGGGGAACAAGGAAAGGCAGCAGTTACTGTAAGCAGGATGGTGTTTCAGCAGTGACCCACAGATCTGTTCAGTATAGGGTATAAATATTCAATAGGATATGTTGGCTGTCTAAATACCTCTGAACTGACTGCTGATCCCTTGGGAGAACTAGCTAGATACTGAGAGCCAGGGACAGAGAGGCAGATAAAAGAGGAGCGACTGTATTTAAAAAGAAAACAGAAAGAGATGGCTTCGAAAGTGAAAACAATATGTACAGAAAACCATCTGTTTAGCAAATGAGAAAGAAAGAAAGAAAGAAAGAAAGAAAGAAAGAAAGAAAGAAAGAAAGAAAGAAAGAAAGAAAGAAAGAAAGAACACCCATCCTCTGGGATAGAGGAAGAGGAGGGGGCCCTCTATTCAGCGGCTCCACGTGGCTAATTAGCATATGTGAAGGTCAGGGTGGTGGCTGTGGAGGGGTGGGGGGGAGTTTTGGGCACTACCATAGCACCCACTGCCATGCGCTCTGGCGCTCTGCCAGCCACACACACACATACACCACATTAAAGTGAGGAAACCCAATATATTTGTGTGTGTGTGTGTATATGTGTGGAGTGGGGGGGCAACAACTCGTAAATACTTCTTTTTCTCCACTTCGTTCACGAGGCTGAAGCAGGGTGAGATCCAGAGGGAGAGGATTTTAACTAGGCCGACATTTGCCAGAGTTCAGATCCTGATTCTCTCCCTATCTTACTCCCTCCCTCTGTGAACTCAGCCAGGCCCATTCCTGAGAAGTCAGCAGCCGTCCATGTGACTCACTTCAAATATCGCCTGCATTTCTACATCCCTCTCCTTCTATACTCTCTACATCTCTGCTCACACAGAGAAGACAGCAACTAAGTCTCCATGCAAGTATGTTTTTGCAAATCATGACCTACTGAGATGGAAGAGAAATAAAGCTTCAATAAAATTAACATAAAAAAGACTAATGAAATTTCATTTGCTTGTGTTTCAATTTCTTTGTGTGTAATACATGAATATGAGTGGAAGTGCATTTGTTGAATAACTAAAACCACAAGCAACAAATATGCTGCCATATAAAGCTGTGTATCCATGTAGAATTGTGATTACATGATTATTGTAATACTAACAAGAGCTTTTCTTTGTTTTAGTGTTCAGGCTACATGAAATACAGTCAGTATAAGCTGGCAGTTAAGAAGCATACCAATATGCCCAGCACTGTTAAATTATTGAAGGACTTCATTTTTGCTGGTGTGTGTAACTGTGAACAAAACCAGAGAAGCTTGTTTATTCAGTTTAACTCAGATACAGGAGAACGCTAACAGTCATTTGTAATTTGTTTGCTGTGACATTTTTAAAGCTTCCATTGTTTTTGATGTAAAAGAAAGAAAAAGTAATAGTTGGCAATAGTTGTTAGGTGCTATATCTATAGCTCATTTATATCTGCATCTGACCCCATAACAGACCTGAGATAATTCCTACAAATCCCAGAATGCCAGAGGATGGCTCTAGCTTTCATAGATGGTCATCCTCAGTAGAATCCACCTCTGCTGGCATAGACTGATTAAGTTTAAGAAATGAAATTGAAATGACAAGGCCTTGGACTACTTTGTCCACATGGAAAAGTCAAATTCTCCCAAATGGACAATTAACTTTCTTCCCCAAAATTGCTTTGGTTTTGATTTTTCTGCTAACTCCTGACACCGACACTTTGGATAAGACAGAGCTGAGAAACAGCTGACACCAAATCATCGCCTGCATGCAGTAATTAAATCCTTTCTTCAGGGCGTTTACACATCAACCTTTGACTCCAGGGGATGTTGTGAGTGCACAGTGAGGCCAGGCAGAAAAACTACAATTATCTTATTAGCCAGCTAATAATACATGAGCTTAAGTCCAGTGATGCTACTGGACAGTTACTTTTTTTTTCCATAATTATTATTTTTAATCAGAATTAAATGGTGTCTTGTGGAAACCACATGCAGACCAGGGATAACCTGCGCCTGCCAATTACCTAAGCAGGCTCCGTGTTTCATCCAAGGAAGATGAAAAACGCTGCACGGGGTCCTTATCGGACGCAACAGAGTAAATTGAAATTTCACTCCAGTGTTGCTAATCAGCACTGCGCGGGCTGGCCGAGACAGAGATGTAAACAAAACAACATAAACAAACGACTGACGGGTGGGGGCAGAGAGCGGGAGAGAGAGGCACACTGTGAGAGGGGCGGGGTTGAGGTTGGGCTGCTTAGTGCTGACGAAGGGGCTTTAGCCTGCTCCTGTGCACTCGCTCACAAAGACACACAGAGAGACAGAGAGAAGGGACACACACTCAAGGACACACATGAGCACAGATTTTAAACACACACCCAGAATAAAAAGAAGCACCCAAACACACACACACACACACACACACACCTGCGTGCCCATTTCCTGACCAGACCCCATGGGCTGTCCGTCCCATGCAGAACATGCACCATAAATTAAATTCCAGCAGCCACAGTCAGGCCCATCACTATGCACAAGGCTCCCTGAGATAGCCGCATAATACAATGTGACATTGATGCATAGCTCCCATTATAAAGTCTTTGTTCGTATCACACTAATAATTCATAAGAGAGAAATGTAAACAGTATGCACTGGAGAGCACTGCAAGCAGGGATCATTTCAAGGTAAGCACATTACCAAGGATGGGACTGGGTCTCGTCTTTGATATGTAGAACTACTGAGCTTTGATTTCAAATCTAAAAAAACAAAGGCAAAAAACTGAGCATAATAGTAAAAAATTAGTAGAAACTGTTCTGTAGATATCCCTTCATTTTTGTTTTATTAGGTCAGATTTTAAATTAGTTGCTGCTTTAATTATCTAAGCAACAACACTCCATTTCCAACTTGCTAGGCCCTCATTATTATCTACTAATTACTTTTATTGTTCTGTGTGTGTAGTGTGTGTTCTGATTAGCGGATAACAGACAGATCTTTGTTACACATATAGGATGAGACAGAAAATGCTGTTTGATTTATGATGTAAACTTAAATGAGTCAGTCGGACTGCACATATACCATTATACTACTGCTATAGGTACATGCTGTACGTGAGGAAAGAAAACACACACTGAGTGGATACGGCATCTGAAGTGCAGACAAACATTCAGGCAGAAGGTCACAAGCTGAACACTGAATATTGTTCTGTTTCCCCCAATCAAATAGGCCATGGTAATTTGAAAAACTAGGACAATGTCACTGTGATGAGAGCAGATTCAACACACACCTCTAAATAACATATCTCATGTATCTCTGATGTGTGTGCACACGTGCGCACACGAGCGCGCGCACGCACACACACACACACACACACACACACACACAGTGGTGGAGCTCTGTCTTCATTTTGGTGAGTGGCCAGACAAGTGAGCGTGAGGGGGGGAGACAGCGGTGTAAATGAGGTGCACTCGTTTCGCTCACAGCTTGCTCCTGAAGAGAGGCAGTGGGGAGGGAAATTGAATTTGAAAGAGGGGAAACTGTGCCAACAGGTGACAGAGGCGTGCTCCGACCAAACGCACTCTGAAGTGAAGCACAGTCATATCACGGGGCCAATTTGGAGGCAGTATTATGCACTACACCGCTCGCCTTTCTCACACAGCCTGTCAGTGCACAGGAGAGCAGTGCTGCTGCTCCAAATATGAATTAAACATACGGTTTTTGTAGCGTGAATATACTGCTGTTGAAATGTTGGTAGAGGCAAGAAAAAACACAGTAGCACATGCACTTACTCCTAAAGTGGAGAACTGAAAAAAAGGGGGAAAAAAACTCAAAGATTTGCAGCATAAAATCTAAAATTTTAAGATTTGTTTAAGTAGCTGGTTTGTTGGAATTAATTGCAGTAACAAACTCAATATGAATAGTTCCGAATATATCCGTATGCTTTGACTGATATGCTGTCTGAGATTCATTAAAATGACCTTGATACATATGTATATTTAATACCCAATACACGCAATCATTAATAATTATTGTAATGAGTGAGATTACTATAGGTTTCAGGCGACCATCTTATCAGCATGTAATTTTCTACAATCAATACCACAGCAAAGCCTCCCACGCTAAAACATTCACTTCATTTTCCCAGCATCCAACGCAAATTGCCTTTGATTGAAACAATGTAGGCTAATGAACTGCTTTTGTTTTGTGAGAGGCAGACAGTATAAGCTATGCTCAACCACCTAGCCCCCCAGTCGTCCAGATGTGCCAACCAGCAGTGTGCATAATATAGTGCGTCAAAAACAACTGCAGAATGATGCCTCTTATGGAGAAACACTGTGAGGTCTTGGTTCAGAGTTCTGAACTGGCAGCTACTTGCTCCCCTGGCTGCAGATCTGCATGCTATTGACACTATTAGACAAGTATTTCAGTACAGGTTTCAGGACACCCAGGGACTCTTGAATGAATTTTCCCAAAACAGGAGGAGAAATAGCTGAATAATTAGTAACACTTGCTTCCTTTCCTCCAGTGTTACAGCTTGAGTGCCCTCCAGCAAGGCATTCAACCCCAGCTGCAGCATTGCCCAACAGTAAAAGTCAGCTTAAGGAATTATTATGTAAAACTGTGGTCAATTGTGAATAAGAGCGCTGCAGGAAAAAGTGAATATTTCCTTATATTTCAAACTGTTAAAGGACAAACAGTTTCACAATGCATTAACATCACATGTGCATTCTGAATTAAAGAAAACTAGACAGTCTTCACCATATAACAAGTAATTTAAGATCATAACTCTACATGAAAACACAATAGCTATTTTTCATAGAGGGCTGACATTGCAGTGTTTTTGTACGTCTGTTCAGTGTAGAAAAATTATGAGAACAATTATCAGAAGCAGCCTAAACCTTCATAAAACTTCAATTATTGCGTTGGATGATCTCCAAGTCTGGACTATTCCCATAAGACGTGAATGTAGCATCACAACAGCGCCATGGCCAAAGATCCCTGCAAGAATCCTCCTCTTTTTTTTCGAAGTGCAGTCTGCCCAGCGGGGCCACGGGGAGCCAATCAGATGGCAGACTGGGTGTCAACTGTGAGCCAGGAGTACGGAGAGCTTTTAGCCAGTTTACCTCCACTATTCAAATTCTGAGCAGAGCTGCATGGGAATAAACGAGGCGCACAGAAGCGCTCCGGCTCGACACGGAGCGCACTGAGGGACGTGTGGTCTTTGCACGGCCGCGGTGTCCGCTTGATCTTTTACATCGGTAAAAACTCAGGAGATTGGATATATTCTGATACGTTAACGTTTCTTATGAGCATGTGTGTTTATTTTCTATAGGGATATTTTACTTTGTTCGACGAGCGCCTCGAATAGGCTACAACACGTCCTCTAAACAGGGCGTTTCGCAACGTGTCTGACACCACGTCGGCAGAGAAGTGAATCTGCCCAACATGAATGTTATTTTTCAATCCACTGAAACTAAAAAAAAAAACGAGAAAATAAGGAGAACATACAACTGAAATATCAGCTATTGAAATGTGGTGATAAAAACACACCCACGGATGGAGCCTTTTAATTATTTTTACGCTGATTAAAAAGCCTTAACAATGAAGCTGCTTTTTATATAAATAAATGTGGTCTTTCCTCCCCTTTTCTGTCAAACTAAAGCTCATGTAAGTCTAATATTTCACACGTTTACCAAGTCAGATTCATGTAGCCTACATATAATGGCTTTTCCTCCGCATAAGATCCCCTAAATAAAATATTAACCCACATTAATTTCGTTGGCGAATTCACTGCAAAACTTCAGCACATATTGGACCTTGTCCGAGACACACAGACTGTTTTGTCAACACACACATACAGACACACACAACACCTGCTAATAATGAGTGACATATCAGTGCTGGGAAACTCAAGTTCACCGAGGCGCCTGACTGAAGTTCCCAAAACTCACCTGCGTCCTGCCGAGACCTTGCCCTCCGTTGCCCGGGCTCATTGAGTGAGGGTGGTTTCTCTGCTGTCCTCCCCAGACGTGAGCCGAGGTGGCTCCATACTGGGACCCCACATCTTTCCCCAGGCCCATACCGGCTTGCTGCTGCGCCGTGGGGCCACTGTAGTCTTGATAGGCACCGCCATAACCCCGCATCATCGGGCTGGGGGACGTCAGCAGCTGGTTGAGGGTCGGGGTGGCCCCTGAGGGATGCTGCTGCTGCTGCTGAGTTTGTCCCGGGAATCTCTGAAAGCCACCCGAACCAGCTCCCAGGGGAGACTTGCCGTGGCTTGTTGAGGAGTTGCTGCCCATCATCATGTTCCCAGGTTGCCGGCATCCAGAGGGGCCCATCATCCCGTAGGCCCCGCCGCCGTAGCCCGCCCGGTACGCCGGGTATTGGTTGTACTGGCTGTTGTGGAACCCCGCTTCGTGGGAGTTCTCCATGCTGTTATGTGCCGAGGAGTGCGTTATCCCCATCCCACTGCTTTGTTGCTGCTGTCCGCCATGTTGCTCATAACAGGGCCTTGGAGTGTAATAGTTGTTATTAAACTCTGAGTTGTTACTAGTTGGCCCCAAGTTAGAGTGTTCGTACCTGGTAGTCGTCATCCTCTCCGCGGGTTTACAGGTGAGGTCCCCCTCACCTTTCCCTGGCATGTGCTGCTGCTGTGGCTCCCCGTGCCCCCCCAACAGGTTCTCTTTACCGCCGTGGTGTTGGTGATCCATACCTCTGTCCCCCCGGGGCCCCTGACCGTTGTTATTTGCGGTGTTATTACTTTGGATCTGTCGCTGCTGATGTGGCGCAAATTGGCCGAATTGCGGCGGCGGCTGCTGCTGAGGCAGCGGCTGGGACTGAGGGGAATCTCCGCTCCCCACACATTTCAGCTTGTGGTTCGCGATCAAACCCGTTTCCATCGAGGAAGTGGTTGAATTAGTCGACGCCGAGGCGGACGTAAGGTTATTCCCATCCTTGTCGTGGCCGTCCGGAGCGTTGTGAGTCGTGGAAGTTGAATGGACCATGTTGAGCTCGTTTCGGCGGTGATGGTCTACATTATTCAGAGTCCCATCTCCGGCACCCAGCATCGGTCCAGTTCGCTGTACGGTCCCTCCTCCTCCGCCTCCTCCGGATTTCCCCGAATTGAGCTCCGGACCCAAACCGCTGGATAATTTCTTATTTTTGTTATTAGTTCTGGTCGGAGCCGATGCCACTTGCGCAGCCATGGTCACTCCAACATCTCAGCGCGCAGTGACAGCAAGCTCCGACCAGCCTTGCACACAGAAAATAAAACAAGAGGGGAAGAAAAACACAAGCTGGGTGGTGAAAAATATATTCAGTGGGAAAGCAAGCTTTGTTCTAGCGCTGGTGTTGCTGTTGTGGTGGTGAAATGGTGCGTCAGTGAGGCTTCATGTTGAGAGTTTCTCTGCCAGGTTTAACGAAACTTTTTTTTCTTCCCCCCTCCGCCTCTCCTCCATCCCGGTTCTCGGTAATATGTAGCAGCGTCTCCCGGAGCCCTTGTGGCCCAGCATGGCATGAGAGAGAGCGGGCTCTACCAGCTTATCCACCTCCAGGGCTCCGGCGCGCCTCACATGGAAAATCCGGACTGGAGTAGTGAGCCATAACGCACGCTGCATTTTGTTTCTGTTTTTTTACGAAGCTTTGCAGGCTGATTTTACAATAAAAACAAAGATAAACTGATATGGTAGCACATTGACATGGCATACATTTCCTTGTTTTCATTGTTATATCAAGATTTCGTTAAATAATTGCACGTCAGATGACCAATGAACGACTGCTTCCCTTGAGTTTAGGGTGCATTGAATTTTTTTAAACAACCAATAAGCGGGGAAATCGTGGATTTCTAAATTACGCAGGGACCCTGCTCCTCCGCTGCACACGGATCCTTCAAATAAACGCACCGGATGATGTTAACTTTGCGCGGGCGAGTCTCTGCGCAATTATCCAGATCTGATTTTCCCTCTTCCCACCATCTCTGTCCCTCGGCTCAAGCCAGTTCTCTGCAGCTCTGACAGGAGTTGGACACGCAACCACAAGCTGTGCGCAATAATGTTGCCATTGGAATAAGAATGCAATCACACTTTATAGCAGCTATAATGTTGTAATATGTGTAAGCACAGAGTACATCCACTACGCCATCCACTACCAACCACTCCTCAGACTGAAAAGGAATAATGTTCCTCCTCAACAAAGAGGCATAGTAATCCTGTAATAACCGGCATGCCAAGAAAATATCTCAAACTATAAACTATATAATATCCTCAGAACTATTCAGTGTGGTAGCAGATAAAAATTACCATTCAGTACAATTAGGTCAATATGAACTCACTGTAAGTCTCCATAGGAATGCAATATGAATATTAAAGCCAGTCTTCATTAAGGTCTTAAAAGGCTACATTCTTTAATTTCCTCCCTTCGATTTATTTGTCAGAGACAAACTTGTCTGAAGTGATAATGACAATGAAATGAAAAAAGAAAGAAAGAAAAAAAAGATCAACCCCAGGCTGCAGTGTAGGACCACACAAAACCAAAGTCTACAAGATATGCTCTCCCATCAGTGGTATTCAAAAATGAATGTAAAATAGTGCTTAGTAAAGAAGCCGGGGTGTCTGTTGGGACTTGAATGAGCAGAGGGTCCGCTTTGATGAGATCAGATGCATTTGATCAACAGAGGGAGCTGCGGATGAAAGAGGGGGTGGAGGGGAGAGGGAGGGGGGGTTCGAGGGGAAGAGAAGGATTTGGGGATGAGAGTTATGCTGAGGATGGCCATGATAATGATGATGATGACTGGTGGTGAGAACACATGTGAGGAAGATGATGCCAGTGGCAGAGGAAATGATGGCTATAGTGATGTTGATAACTACAGGGGCACTAGTGATCAACATGTTTTTTAACACCTAACTGTTGCTTTAGGTCACACATGGTCAAAACCAGGAGGTACAATTCACTCTGCCTTATACCTAGTGTATAGTGGAGGATAATTCACTATTAAGCCATGTCCATGACAATGGGAAGACCCCTGCTGGAGATACAGTGTTAGTACAAGTTAGAGCTTCAGAAAAAGAAAATGTTTAAAAAAGAAACACTTTTTGTTCAAGTTGGACAGACCTGAAAATGAACAAAGTGTCATAGTGTAAATGTGTGCTTTTTCCCAAAAATATCACAAATTCATATTATCACATGACAACAAGAGGCTTAGTCCAGTGTTTCCAATGGAAGCTCACTCATTGGAGACAAATAAAAGCAAGTGACATCCCCAGAAACCTTTCCCTGCCGTTTGTCTTTATGAGCCCATATGGCAGAGAATAAAAGCTGTAACATTGTTATGTTCCAACTACAAAGTCTCCATGTTGTTCACCATTCAGTATGCTCAGGCCCATCCTATAGCATCACCACGACCAGATGGCTATTTATCTATAGGACAGCCTCAGAAGACATGACATTTATATTCTCTGTGAGTGTGTGAGAGAGAAAATGTATAGGTGACATAAAGTGACTGCTGTTAGTGTGTGTATGAGTAGATGCAAAACTATATCTCCTTAAATGATCAAGGATTTCTATGTGTTAAGTGTCATCATCACTGGTTATGTGCACCTTTTCTGATTAGAACAAGCATCATCCACACCCTGCCTGCTCTGTGTACTTTGTGCACATGATGATTCTGGCTCCCATCAGCGTCCCAGATCAAAGCCTGAGCTCTGATCTCATCTAGAGCAACACTAAGGCTGACAGTGAGGGGACCTCGGGCATTAGCATATTCTATGATGGCGCCCGGCTTTTCAAGCCGTTGCCTCGGCTGCAGCTCTGGGTGTGCCACGCTGTGGCTTTGCAACTCTAATTTCCCTCTCTCGCTCATTAAAAAAAGCCCACTGTTCTCCTATTAATTCGCAGACACACTGATCTGTTTGAATGGCAAGGATGGGTGTGTGTGTGGGGAAGAGGGAGGTGGAGGAGGGCAATGGCTCAGCGCATTTGCATTTATGTTTAATTTATAACCTTCAGGGGCCCCCTGATGCAGCAAGATTGAAACAATAACTCCAGACAAACACGGGGAAGAGAGGAGGAGGAGCCGGAGGAGGGTGGATGGAATTAAAAATATACAGATCTGGGATGGTATGTGCTTTGAATAGGTTTGTGTGTTGTGTGTGCGTGTGTGTGTGTGTGTGTGTGCATGCTGGCAACGAGGCTGTTACAGCCTGTGCACCCCATGCATGCATTTTTGTGAGTATTCATTCATGCATCTGCATCAAGGTGCATCTGAAACACACACACACATGCAGTGACAGAGAGGCAGAGGTCTCCAATCCGCAGGGGGATAACATGCCACAGTGAGTGTCTGTCAGGAGGAGAGCTGGAGTCTGTTCTGGGGGAGTCTGCAGGGATCTCCCCCTAGCAGCACAGCAAAGAACAGCACAGCACAGCAGACAGCAGCAGCAGCAGCAGCAGCACAAGCCTGGCCAAGCACAGAAAGTGGGTCAGCCCAAAACACACACATGCACACCCAGATATACACACACACATAGCTCAGACGGATGCAGCCCCGGTGTCACACTGTGGGTGTGTTAGAAAGAAAAAGAACGTGCAGAGAGGGAATGCATAGATGATGGTTTGTGTACGTCAGAGACAGCATGGTAGTATATTTTGCATTAGTGATGTTGAAGAGTTGGGCAGGGTGTGTGTGTGTGTGTGTGTGTGTGTGTGTGTGTGTGTGGGGGGGGGGGTGTCTTGTTTAAAATGAGCGGTGAATGGCTAAGGAGTAGAAGGAAAGTGAGGGGGGCTGTAGCTGAGATAAAAAGCCAGCCAGCTATTGTGAGAACACCCTATGGAAGTGCATCAAATTGATCCATAGTCTTTTCATTTCAGGCTTGGGTAAATAACAGCATTTGCATTGATCAGTCTGCAAAACCTGGCAAAGATGGGCTTGGGAGCGTACAGTGTGTGTGTGTGTGTGTGTGTGTGTGTGTGTGTGTGTGTGTGTGTGTGTGTGTGTGTGTTCGTGTGGCTGGTAATAAAACACATCTCTTATTCCTTTCTGCTCCTTGCGGACTTGAGGGCCTCACCAGAGCCCTACAATCGACCATGATGGATAAAATGTTTTCAACAACACTTGAGAAGAGTGGATGCTATTGTGTCCGCCTGTATACTGAAACACAGAATCACAGAATTCCCAGGACGCCGCATGCTCTATTTATGTGTTATGAAAAACATGACTCAAAAGAAAACGGAAAACAGCTATGCTCTACTTTCACTGTCAGCTATCATGTGAAGTGTGAAGGGGAGGAAGACGATGAGAGCGAGAAGCAGACAGGGAGAGGAGAGTAGAGGAGAGTGATTTTCTTCATCCGCACAGATCCGATCCTGATGGTGACAGGGGAGTGGGCTCTCAGAACCCCCCCCCCCCCCACACCTCCACCCTCTCCCACCCTGTCCCCCCCCAGTCACTGCTCCTCTCATTCCCTCCCTCCCTTCTACTGACTGGAGGAGTGTGTGAAGTGTCCCCCGAGAGGCACAGACTCAAAGACGGTATTTACAAGATCCACACTGAGCCCACTTTTAACTGCCTGTGAAGAACTTCTCCCGCCGCCTTTGATGTGCCAACCTAATGGGGAAGAGCTCGCCGGCAGTCATTGCATATGTTAGCGAGGCAACGTGAGCTAATCCGCTAGCATTGCAAGGTAGACTTCATGCTGCTTGCAGTAAGTGAACACTTCAAATGCTGTATAGCTTTGGTGCATTGCTGCCCTTGGAAAAATCCCTACTGGCAAACAGACACTGATGCGATGCGTCAACTTTTACAGCAAATTAGAGGCACCAGCAGCAAAGGATGAGCACTTTGCTTATTTCATGGTGGACTAAATATATTCATTAATTTATATAAAAACCATGATTATTTATCCTGTTTATAGTAAGTATATTAGGAGATCCTAAACCCATCTTTTACTGGGGTTGAAAAAGTGTGGTGCAATAAATTAGACAGCTTTTTCATTCCCCTGCCACTTGACATTTCAACCCAGATGGGATGAGTAACATCAACAAAGAAGTCAGCTCAGCGAGCTCTCCCACATCGAAATATCCACTACAGCCTGCGTGTCTGTTTAAAGCTGGTTAGCTTTGCTCTCCTTTCTGGCATACATGAAGCAAGACGACTGATCCATCAGAGCGACTGGTCCCCCCTGCCTTCTGTCAATTGTGAGGTCAGAGGTCACATGACACATTTGGGGACTTATTTTCTTAGTTAACCCAGCCCCTTAAACACACACACACACACAAGCAAATACACAAAGGTAAAACACTGATGCCTGTCCAACTTAGTTTTATCTTTAACAACGGCACTCAGAAGGAAGGCTTTCATAACAAACAGAGGCATTTGGAACGATTTTGAATTAGGCTAATTAGGTTTGTGTTTTGTTTGTTGTTCAGGAGGCATGATCAAAGTGATATTTCACCAATTTGTGTCAGTTCCGGAGGAGAGGAGGAAGAGTTTGGAGAATGCTGCCTATTAATTTCCTCAGGTTCGGCACGCTGTGCGTTAGGGACGGTAATCAAAACAAGAGAATTATGAATAATGAAAAGTGTTGATCAGAAATGAAACAAAACAGAAGATTTGTGCTTTATTAGTGGCTTATTAGTAACAGAATTGGACTCCATGTGTTTTTTTTCCCCCTGTTTTCCAACTCTTTAAAGGCGGGGGGCTTCAATTTCAATGCATGCTCAATCCTCCATGCTCAGCCTGAGTGGAAGAACAAAAATCAAAGGGATGTGGAAGGCTTGACCCAGGAGCTCCGAGTCTGAGAGCAACCGGCTGTTTTGATATTATCTAATATTTATGAATAACTTCCTTGATATTTCCTTCGCTCCATGAAGCCGTCCGCTTTTACAGTGTTACACAATGATGTCTTAGAGGGGTGATGACGGAGATCAAACGGGGCCTGGGCTCAGTATACAGAAAGCACTCTCTCTCTCTCTCTCCATAGCCTGGAAGGAATCTCAGCAGCAAGCTATCTAGCACTGTGTGATTGAAATACAAGCTCCACTAGGCTGCAGCGTGAAGTGTGATGATATTTGTATTTGTGTCTTTGTCAAAGGAATATGGGCACAGGGAGGGAAAACACTGTCACCATTTGAGCATGAAGATGTGTGTGTCTGCGTGTCTGCTTGTGATTGCCTCCTATGCATCTCTGCCGTGTATATGTGTGTTTTCTACAATCGAGATGATTCCACAGTCTGCCTATCCACGGCTTTCACAGAGGCAGCCACCACACAACTATTCAAGGCTGTTTGGATCAGTGATGGTCTCTGATGCTTTTCACTATCTCTTCACAAAAGTCAAGTGTTCTCAACATGTTATTTGCCCAGAGTGGCCTTGTTCCATGGCTCTATTGTTAGCCTAATGGAGGCTAGACGACACTAAGACTCTAATTATGGACATCAACGATCAGCCCTGATAATATTGCGAGCAAAGTGGGTAATTTGTAGCTGTTGTGTTGAAGGGTTGAGGGGAGGTGAATAAAGGGGGGGGGGGGGGGTTGGCAAGGAGACTGGAGGTAAGGCAGTTGTTTTCTTGTGTCATCGCCCCATCGTCCGTCACCTTCATCATTCCCCCAGAGTAGAAAGCCAAGACGTGGGCACAGCAGGAGAATATTAATGGACTGTGTGACATTATGGTTCCCGCCCATTCAAAAGGAATGTTCTATTACATTATGGCCCATCAACAGGTGATTTCTCACCGCTCACTAGGCTTCATCGAAGTATACCTGTATTTCATAAAGTGCCTACACAGTACAGCTCAAGTGCCCATTTGTCTTATTTAATACAGATATTGCACATACAGTAGAGTCATGCTTAGAGATCAGTGGCTTGTTTATCACGAAGCTTGCAGCACAGCTTTCCTCATATCTACCTCAAGAATTATCCAGTAAAAATCGATTGACCATCAAGATTTGATTGAGTGGATTTTTGCATACAAATCCAAAAGAGTGGAGCAATAAGAAGCCATCTCCTCATCATAGCACTTTCCCATAACCTAATTCCCCCAACAATAGCTTCTGTGAAAGGTTGGACAAAGCTTGGCCTTTAGCTTAAGCGCGGACTGTGGTAAACAGCCTATCACGATCAATACAGTGCAGTGCCAGAATTGGCAAGACAGACACCAAAGCAACTCAGCAAGCCTGTGCCTATTCTGTCAACACCCAAAATCAAAGCTGCTCTCCCTTGAGTGATCTGTCCAAACAATTAAAATGGAACCTCTTTGTACCATCACACTTAACATGTCAGACAGAGAAATGAAAGGAGCCTCGTGTTTTGGAGCTGCATGCCGTGACGCCTCCTGTGACAAGCCCCATGGAGAGAGCGGCACACCACAGGAATGACGGCACTGTTCAAATTTTAAATATGTTTTGACACAAAATCAAAAGTTGCTCACCATTATGGGGGAGAGATTCCCCGTTTTCTGTGTGATCACTTATTAGACCCCTAGGTGAACGAGGCAGAAATACTGACACCTGAATATTCTCTGCACTTTCTTTGACATTTTTTTTTAGCAGATCTGGGAATCATTTCACATTGTGAGATATCATTTCATAGTAAGATTGAAGCTCTGATCTCTCCACATCTGAGGCTCACGAAAAGCCACCAGTGATCAATGAGGATTCCTGAGTGAGTTGCTGGGTTTTATGTGCCTCACATTCTCCCTTCTGGTGTCCAAAGCTAGGTTTGCTGCTGTTCCATTTCTGATTGTAGTAGTATAGAAGATTTGACAGCTTTTCAGTTGCAGCTCCAACAGCGAATGTTGGGCATTTTTTTTCCCTTTCTTTTTTTTTTTTTTTAAACAATCCTGAAAATATACTGAACTAGAATTACCAGGATTTTACTGTCTGTTTGAAAGCTGATTGGTTTGATTAATTTGATCCCCAAAGCACTGACTAATCAGCCAAACAATCCCATCAATCAAAATAGCTGCCATCTGACATCTTTTTGTCATTTAACAATGGCGTTATGTGGATAATAATACATTTTCCTTTTACATTAATAAGCTTGAGTGGCTTTAAACATAATGGAAAGCAAGAATATTTCATGGGCTTTCACTGTTCTCTATACATAATTCTGAAGATGAAATTCCTAATCTTCTACCAAACAGGGGAGAGGTTTTTAAAGCAAGACCCCAATTATACCCAGCCACAAATTAGCATGTTTAATGCAGCAAAATGTTTTAATAAAGAATAAAAGCAAGGCAGTAGAAAACAAAAGCCAACTGGGTAATAAGATTATCTCTGCCAGGCGCCCAGTGCACATCATTGTAGTTCACACAAATGGAAGAGATTATAAGTCACATTCAAAACAGCCTAATCCGTGAAAGACTCACGATATGATTACTTTCTATTACATTTGGTGACTGAGAGCGATGGATTTATCTGGAATCCTGAGGAGTCTTTAAAGTACAGTTGGACATAAAGGCAAAGAGCCAGTTGAAGATTAGTTGAATCCATCTGTGATAAGCTTCAGCAGTTTGGCCACAAACAGAGATAAACACAAATCTGAAGACCAGATGATGTAATACACATTCGACAGCTATAGATTATCCCTGCAGATCAGAAATTTACATAATGTATCAAAGGCGTTATCGCTTCCCAAAATACACAAATAGATTATTTACTCACGTCTGTCAAGACACTGTAAGATTTTCAAGTTTTTAGTCACTACAGATCTGACTCAATGCCACCTTTACTGCTGTACAGCGTTTACAGAGTTCTTAGTCATTGTTGTAGGTGCTGCTGTGTCCCATCTCTCTCGGGCCGATTACAGCCTCCGTCATCCCTGACCTCCTCTTAGTTCCTGACAAGGTCAAACATCTCCCATTAGGGAGAACTAGGCCTCGCCTTTTGCCAGAGAGGTATCCAAGTCGTACATCGTGAAGGTCAGGGGCTGCATAATGAACTGGAAAATGTCACTTATATTACTCCCCATTTAAATAGCGGATTTTCCGGTACCAGGAACAAGGGTGATATTTACCCTTTTTCCTGCGCAGGCCCGAAGCGAAGAGTCCTCTTAATCCAGCTTGGGGTGTGAAATTGAGTCGTATGTGTGAGGGAATGTGATTTCCTGGTTCCAGAGATGAGTGAGTCTGCTATGTTATACTACACTACAACCAAGTCTTCTTCACCAGGGGAAATACATGGGGAGAAAAACTGTAATACCTTTGTCCCTGTGCTTTAGTGGCATCCACAGTTTTCAACACCTCCTAAGCATCACATCTTGGATGCTAAAATACAGAAATGCTAACAATGAACATACGAGGGAAAACAACAGCTAAATAAGATAATAAATGCATGATTGATATTATTCTAATGCCAAAATATATGCCCACTGAAGTGACGGAGCAATTACTAATTATTAGTCTGATTATTCACATTTCCCAGCACATTCACACTCCGATAGGAATGTCAATGGCTGCATAAATTAGCGTGAGAATAAAACAGGAGAGGCGACAGTGCTGAGATGACAAAAGGGCATCCAAAGGAGAATGTTAATAATGATTCCTCTAAAACAATTTCCATTAATTTTCAGCCATCTCGCCGGGGAGTAATATCTACATGCCCGAGGCAGGTTTAAATTGCATAGTCTGCCTGAAAAAGGAGACGAAGACTCCCCAGTGTCCAGCTGCTCTCATCAGAATAGGAAGACTTGAGGAACACCCAGGAGACAGCACCACAATAGTGGCAGTTAAGCTATTAGCACAGCATCCAACCAGGAGAGAGGCTTACTGGATACTGGATATATTGTTTTGAATGGAGCTGTGGAACAACACATATGAGAGACATGTGCAGGCCAAAGCTGGATTTCCTGGATTTTTCTTTCCTTGATGTCGAGACACACTTCCTCAGGTGGACAGTTCTGCCAGATTGTAGCTCTATCTGTGCTGCCCTCTGCACAGCTAACAGGCAATGTCAAAGGTAGGACGTGAATAATACGATCATTTCATATTCTGACTCCCTGCCAGGGAATGTGTCACTTGGACACCGGGTCACATACCCAGTCAGCGTGCGAAGGCAAAGTTGGGGCCGCCAGCTTTGCCGAGAGGAGAGGGAAGGCAGCCAGCTAATGTCACACATACCACCATCAGGGATCTTCTCCGTCGCCCCTAAAGTTATTCTGTGGCCGAGCTGGCATCCCGTCTCTCTTCACGGCCAATGTGAGCCCGCTTTGCTCAGTGACACCGGGCATGTCTCCTGGGTATGGGCACACCTGGCAGACTGTCAGCGGGCACAGGTTTTAAGAGAGGGCAAAGAGGGTAAGACAGGGAGGGGCTGGAGCTCTGGGATATCTTTAGGCAAGAGGCAACAGTGTGGAATAAACACAGTACAGGGCTTTGGAGAGCAAGTCAAGTGTTGTTGGCTGATATTATCTTGATGCAGATATATCCATATTGTCATACACATTGTCTGATAAATAATAAGAAATGCAGAACAGAGATAGAATAGATATACTTGCAATAATTTATAAACAGTGTCACCACTTAATTTCGGTACCAATCTTGGTACAAGGGATACTTATCAATAGAAATGTAATTTATTGCTTATTAAATTATGTTATTAGTTTATGTTGCAAATAACAGCCAAATTATCTTTATCACATTTTGAAACTCTGTCAATTATTCCTATAGACAACCCTATTCATCCTATCCCTAAACTGTTATAAAGACAAAATTTAAAGGTCTCTGTCCACATAAATGTGTATTTATGTGTATGTGTATGTAAAAGGCCAGCATCGACTAAACTAATTGATGTTACCTGACTCTCCATAATGTACAGAATTTGTCAGACATAAAGAGTTTTATTTTTAGACTTAAATACAAAACCACCATATGAGCATATACCACCAAGCACATTTAGTATCTCTTGCCGCAGTCAGTCACACAAGACCATATAATGAAAACAAAGTTTCCTTCCAATGAAACTTTTCTAATATCCTGTCCCTCGCCTGCTTCTCTAAGAGGTTGGATGTCTCATTTGCAAGTGAGGGCCAGGAGAAGAGACGGCTGCCCACCAGCCTGTCCGTCAGAGGAGCTCACTGGGGAGAGCGTGTGCGCGAGCTTGACAGAGTGTGTGTTGATTAATATCAGGAGGGCAGGGCAGAACTCGGGCTGCGGCTGTCGGTGAGAGCGAGAGAGGACAGTTCTTCTCGCTGCCGCCCAGGGAGAAGTCTGCTGGCGGAGGGGGTAATGAGCCAGAAACAGGCTGAGAGGAGAGAGAAGAAGGCTGAGAGAAGAGGAGTGGAGGAGGCACAAGGACAGACCACACTCTACCCGCCACCTCACTCACTCACACACACACACACACTCACACACACACACACACATACTTGTACTTCCATCTTTGTGAGGACACTCATTGACATAATGCATTCCCTAGCCCCTTACCCTAACCTTAACCATCACAACTGAGTGCCTAACCCTAACCCTGACCCAAACCTTAACCTAAACCTAATTCTAACCATAACTCTAAAACCAAGTCTTAACCCTCAAAATGTATTTTAAGGTGTCTCAAAAAGTGAGGACTGGCCAAAATGTCCTCACTTTCTCAAAATGTCCTCACTCTGTTAGTAAAATACTTTTTTTGGTCCTGACTATGTAGCAAATACAAGTACACACACACATACACACACACATACACACACATACACACACACACACACACACACACACACACACACACACACACTCTCTCTCTCTCTCTCTCTCTCTCTCTCTCTCTCTCTTCACTCAATCTCTCTGCTTCCCTTACCCTTCCATCTCTCACTTACCCACTGTAAGCCAAGCACCAACAAGGTTCCCCTGAATTTTTTTTGCTTTCACCATATGACACTCATTTCCTACTTCCTTCTGTCTGGCTCTCTGTCTGCTCTGCTCTACATCACACTCTAACCTGAAAAATACATTTGTATATGCTGCATGCACAGAGTCACAGGTTAGCTACGCACGCTTCCTTGTGTCACCATTCTTACGGGGACCTTTCCATTGTGTAAGGTTACATGCACACTTCTCTCACTTCACTACACCCAATTACTGTGAATAAGGTAGCAGTTCATGGAGGTTCCATTGTTATAAATAATTTTATTTCATTAATAACACAACATTATTTTTAAAAGGATGCCCTGGCATTTTAGAAAATGAATCAGAAAAGATGATAACACCTATGTATAGCTAGTATAGTAGCTTTGGGAAGTGTTTAGTCCAACTTAGTTCAAAGATTAGAAGTAAGCCTTCAGTACAGCATTATCAGAACTGTTTTACTTGCATGTTTTAACTTGTTAGCTCACAAGCTAACACATCAATTGTGATAATGTATTTGTGGTAACCAATAGTAAACAGGACTGTTTGACTCTGAAGAGGACGCAGCAAGCATCGCAACGTTATCAGCCATTTACACCTGATAATTAAACTGCTATCGTGAATTGTGCTGTAGCATCTTATTTGGGATCAGTCGTTCAGAAGTGGTCCATGGAGCTGTTTTTGGATTGTTTTTTTTTAAGGCCAGACCTGAGAGGAGCCTGACGCAGTTTCTGTCTGTTTCGGGGCGCCTCAGTGGCTCACCTGGTATAGTGCATACATTAAGGCTTAGTCCTAACCGCAGCGGCCTAGGGTTGGACTCCAACCCGCGGATTTGCTGTATTATTGTAGGATTATGTCATCTTATTGAAATCTCATTATAAAGAGTAAAAAAATATATACTGATAAATACTGTTATGTTACCAATAGATTAAATGACTGCTGTGAAACAGGTGACTTGTAGTGACGAATCCACATAGTATTATCACCAGACCATCACTCATGTCATTGTATCAGTTGCACAGCCTGCAACTTTATGTTTTGGTTCTGTCTGACCTCTCTCATCAGCTTAATTTCCAGCAGCAGCAGGCAGCTTTTTATAGCAAAAAATAGACTCTGATAAATCTCTGTATGCTTCCTGCACAGCATCAAACAAACAAAGTCAGTGGCAAACTGACCACCATAATGTATCAGGATAAAGAGCCAACTGTTTTCCTCTGGAAAAGGTGGAGACTAAGACAGAGCTAAAAGAAGAGTGAATATTGAACTTACATTTTCAAGGTCGCCTGAAACTCAGTTTCAAATGAACGCTAATGTTGCTCTGCTGGATGTGTAGCAAAATGGGCAACTGTTTGCCCAAACATTCTCTACAGCTTTATAATGTGATAATATTTCATTGTTTTGTTAACAGCTTGTTCCACTGGCCCTGAGTGGCCAAAAAAAAAATCAATTAATGCAGATATAATTTCAAGCTAATTTTAACCCAAATCCTGATGCTATCCCTAGTGTGGCCTCCTCAAAATAGAACAGTTCAATCCTTAGTTCAAAAACTAAAACAAGTACAAGTTCTCTGTTGCTCAAAAATGTCTTCTTAAAATCATAACTCCATATTGTGGCTACCAGTCTCTTCCAAAGCCGTGAAACAGGAGTACTTCACCATAACTTGAACAAAAATGTTTTTGAGGCCCTCTAAATCTCTGACTACACCAGCACTCAGACAACACTCATAACAGCAATGGCCTCAGAGCAGTAAGCCATAAAAAAAAGACACAGCCACGGGTGAAATGGGGTGACATGTGCCTTTTCACAGAGGCCAGAGGGCGATGAGGTAAACAAGAGGCCATGCATGGGGACTAAGAATGGACACCTCAGTGTTACAATGGGGTTGTGGTGTCAGTGGCTAGTTGTGCCGTCTGAGAATATTACCCTCTGGATAAATTTGTGTGTTTTTTTAGAGCATTGGCCACTGAGCTGTGTGTTTTCTGGATGGAGGATTGGACCATGCAGGGACTATCTGTTGAGAGAGGATACATCCACTGAGACTCATGTGAGAGAGCTGGGCACTGGGGGGTGGGGGTAGAGGGGCAGGAAATAACATGAGCAATTTCATAAATGGAAGGGAGAGGCTGTGACTTCCTAAATCGTCTGTGAAAGACAGAGGAAGGGAGCGGTGAGGCGGGGGAGATGGTGAGTGAAGGGGACAACAGGGAGAGAGATGGAGGGAGGCAAGAGGGAGCGTGACGCAAAGTGTGAAAGAGAAAGAAAAGAGAGGAGTGGAGAGCCGGGGCATGGTGGTAAATGGATATAACTGGGTGAGCGAGGAAGGGGCAAAGTGAGAAAGAGAGAGGCTGGAGAGATGAAAAGATGAAGAGGGCAGATTTCCCACCAACTGCGGGAGCACCTCTATTACCCTTTCTCTCTCCCTCTGCCTTTCGTCCCCTCCTCTATCTCTGTGTCCTATCAGCCTCAGTGTGGCATCCTCTCACATCAGATTAGCTCCAGCCCAGAGAGATGCTTCAAACTCCTCTGTCAAAGTTATTTAAAACACATCTGATGTTGAGGCCATGCTTCGTTCTGCTCCCCACCATCACTCTTTCTCCCTGTTCGTCCTTGTCATGGCCCAAACTTAGGCTGAGACTAGATCTCCAGCCTCAGCAGCTCAGCTGGGATGCACATCTCCCCATGGCGTCGAAAGTCACTATCAATCAAACATGAGGGTGCGGGGGAGGACCTAGGTGTGGCAAGAGGCAGGAAGGAAAGGAGACTGCAGGAGACTCGCATAAATCACAAGCCAGGGGAAAGATGTCAGAGATAAACATGACCTGGATATTAAGATTCATATTTCTTCTTTGAGCGCAGATTCAAAAAATGGCCCTACAGAGGAACCGCCATTTAAAACTTGATTGTTTTCTTGTCAGCAAGACAAGTTACTTTTACCAGGAACATAAAAGCTTGCTTGGTATCCTCTTTTTATGATTTTTTTATTCCTGCAAATCGATAAAAACATGTTAGGTGAGAGTGGAACACTGCAATCCAATACAGCAGTTAAGGGAGGCCTGGCTTTATAAAGGCATGACTGTGCATTGACCAGCACACTATGGATGACTGCTGTGAGTGAGAGGAACAGATCACGCCATGAGCCACTGTGTCATGGCTTCATCCCTCCTGATGAGAGAGGCCAGTTCGGTGTGGCACGGCACTGCCTGGCACAGCCCATTTTCTGACAGAGGCGGCTGTTTGAGCTCTCCAGTCATGGTGTCGGTGATGAATGGCCTCCACTGCCAGGGAAAGAAAGGAAAAGGGGGCCTGGGAGCCCTCTGAGGATCAATATGTACGCACAGGAGGACCTGCTTCGCATGTTAAAAACCCTGATCCAGCCCCAGCCCCCCTGCCCGTTCGCTTCGCTGTCTCCTGCATCACTGACGGACAAGCCGCTGGGAACGAGTGGGCGGGGAAGTGGCTCTGTGGAGGGAGGACTTCAGTGTGTGTATGTGTGGGTGCATGTGTATCTACATGAAGTGTGTCAGCAGGTTTCTAGAGGGGCTGGCATGTCAGCAAACTCAAGGTCGACATGGCACACACAAGCGCAAGACGCACACAGACACACGCTCACACAACTCTGTAAATCCACCCACTGTTGATGCTTTGAAAGGGGCCACACTGTGACATGGTAATTCAGAGGTGTCTAAGGCGATGGATATCCTATTAATGAGCCCAAAACAATGACTAGACTAATGAGCTTATAATGGGAATATTGAATGCATGGGAATGGGATTGGGCCTTGCGTGAGCCAAGAAGGGGGACCATTGAATGAGAGCCAATGCACAAGGGCTAGAGGGCTAAAAGCTTGAGACGAATACAAACTGCAAAGGGCGTAGCAGGGGCTGTAGGAGTCGGGCTGTGTGGAGGGGTGCACAGTCAACCCAAATCAATACACCCCTACCCACCTCGCCTCATTGGGTTTGTGATATACGAGAACAGGCAGCTTCTCTGAGCATAAATAAAACATGAAAATGCAACAAATTATCAGGCCGAATGGACAAAGATCTATTTACTCAGTAATGCTGTATTTTTTATTTGTCAGATCAGACTGGGGTAGGAGGGACTGATTGTTACCCTGCATCCAATTTGAGTCGACCAAGTGCTGAGATGTGATTCAGCTTCTGTTTGTGAATTAATGAATTAATCAAAGACTGGTTGGTCGGGGAGAGGGACGAGAAGCGAACCAGGCAAATGAGTGTACGGCAAGCTGTGACGGGCTAATAGCTGGAAAAGGAATTACAGTCCAATTGCTCTGTCTTATTCTGGCCCTAATGCTGGCAAGGCCTTTTGCTGCAGCCCCTCCGTGTGATTTGATTCCATTTGGAGAGCCTTATTTTCCTCTTGATCTCACACATTAAGGACCTTGCTATTCACCAGAGCAGAAAAAAGGGGGAGGACAGTCAGAGCAATGAAATGGATTAGCACACAGCTGTTGAGACCGGGCAGGTCAATGTTTTAAATCTCTGGCCCTGTCCGCTTAAATCTGCTGGCCTGTACTTCACAGACACTCGTGGATCTAAAAGGGATGAATAGCTCTGAGCAAGATGGTTGAGAATAAAAAAAACTCTGGTCTTGGAGAGGGTGAGGTGGTGGCCTTGTAAAATAGGCCTTTACTTGCCAAGTAAGATAATCCTTCGATGTGGTTTAAAAACAACAAAGGCCACGTGGAAAAGATCTTAATGTGGAACAGCTGACTGGTCCCTCCACTTGGACCATAAAAGATCTTAAAAGAAGATCTTGCTTAACTGAAAGTGTTAAGTACACAATATACACATATTTACAAAAATGCTCAATTTCAAAATCCATTTGGATCACTAAAACCTAAACCTAAACCTAAACCTAGTACTACCAGCTTTCAGTCTTAAATTCCAAGTTATTACATCAGACATAACGTTGACCTTCACTGGGCAGATGTCTCTGCTGTGTGTGTGTTTATGTGTGTGTGCTCGATGCTGAGGTAAGGGATGGAACTTTACCAGCAGTGCTTGTCTGCCCAGAGCGCAGCCAGCCAATTATCCTTCTTAATTATCTATTGACGAGATGGAATTGATGTTTTTGGAGCACTGATTGGATAATCAGGAATGTTGGCCACAGTTATTCTCCTTGGCTGATCTCACTCATCTGTCCAATCTGGTCTCCTTGTTTGAGTAATCGGCTCAGTTGCACAACATATTCCTGCTCAACAATTATTTATGATCACAGTGAAAGGCATAGGAGATGTTCCATTTTGCTCCTAAGGTTAGCATTGTGTACATTCAAGGAGCACTTTATTAGGATCACCTCTACTACTGTTTATTCAGTGCAATGCATAAAATCATGCAGACACAAGTCACGAGCTTCACGTAGTTTTAATCTTTAATTTCAGAACGGAGAAAAACTGTGATCTTAGTGACTTTGACCAGTTCTATGGATGGAAATGCCTTGTTGATGAGAGATAACCACTCTTTACAGCTGTGTTGAGAAGAAAAATGTCTCAGAATGCAGGACATGTCCAACCTTTCGGCGGATGGGCTACAACAGCAGAACAATTCTCATTAAGGGTCCTCGCAGCAAATGTGCTCTTTGTAGAATGTTCGCATCAAATGTTCGCCCAGAGGGTGATAACCGAACCTCCATACCAACAGTAAGGATTCTATGTGACCTAGACCTGAGTCAACAAATAAGTGAAGTAGAGGTTCCTACAAAAAATAACATTTTAATTGAGGAGTATTTACGAGAACTACAGCTATTTAATTGTTTTTCTCTGCTACGTTCACCCTTGTGCCAATCAATCATTGTTTTAATGCCACAGAGTATTGCTGCTGACCATGTGTGTCCCTTTATGGCCATAGTTTACCACCTACTAATGTCAACTACCAGCATGGTAATGCATCATGTCACAAAGCAAAAGTCATCTAAACCTGGTTTCATGAAAATAACGAGTTCAGTGAACTTCAGAGGCCTCCCCAGTCACCATATATGAATCCAACAGAGCACCTTTGGGATGGGATAGAACACAAGATTGTCCAGATGAATGTGCATCTAACAAATTTGCAGAAATTATGAGAAGCATCATGTCAACATGGAGCAGAATCTCAAAGGAATGTTTCTAACATCATGTGGAATCCATGCCATGAAGAGCTGAGGCTGAAGGGAGTACTTACCCAGTGTTAGTATGGTGTTTCCAATAAAGCGCTCAGTTGCCTATGTTCCACTGTGTATGGGTTTAGTTAAAGACGTCACAAGGCTTTTCTCACAATGGACCAATGTTTTCAGGAGCACGAATGGCGACCTTTTCCATTCTGTTCCGTTCATTAACCTCCACCTCTATCTGCAGACAGACCAATGCTTCTTACGGGGCTCCATTTCCAAAAAAGCTTGATTCTGAACAAAAGAACTTAGCTGCATTAATTTCTGCTCCCTCTTTCTTTTCACATCAGCAGTCTATTTTCTTTAAACTCTCTTGGAGATCGAGCTGGCACAGGACCAGGCAGGCAACGGGAACAGCAGAGCACAAGAGTAGAGTGACACTGATTGTGCCTCCTCTAATTAAACCCTACCTGACCCCGGTGTTGGGACATCATTAGTTCTCCCTCATAATCATCACACAGCAGCAATTACATTCTGTTTGGCCCCATTTGCATTTCACAAGATTTCCCTGAACAATCAAAGACAGATTGGGAAAAGAGGAAGAAGCCAAATAAAGCATGGAAGTCCTAAAAAAGAAAGCAGCTAGATTCAATTTCACAACAGCATGCTGCAATGGTTTCTTGCAAAGAAAGAATGTCTTTTTTCAAAATATCATGGGAGTATCAAGATTAAAGGTTAAACATGTTGAGTCTCAGTGGCCAGGATTGTAGTCTGAGACCACTTTCCCATACAGCTGGTGTTCTCTGTAGAGACAGGAACGTTCGCCCATTCTTGACAAAAAAAAAAAAAAACACAATAATTTCTAGCAGCACAAAACCACATCTCCGACCCCTTTAGTCTTGAGAGCTTTGCATTCTGCCAGGAACCAGAAATGGGTTTATTGCAGAGACGACTGCCTCAATTTGGTAACAGAGAGAGACGGGGACAGGGAGAAACTCAGACACTAAAAATAATCACACTCCAGAATACTCCCCTGCAGCAGCCGTACATCTCCCCACTTGCAAAAAGTACACTACACAGAAACACACACACCAGTGCAGAATAGAGTCATCTATGTAAGTACGCACTTCAGGGAAAGTGCACAAGGGCAGATCCTCCATCTGTATTCTGGGTGACAGCAGTGTTGTGCTGGTGTAGCGTTTCTCTATACGAGATACCGTCTACACAGAAACAGTCATACGTCACGGACATAAAAGAGGGTCCTTTGAAATCTCATACACACAGTTGGCATTCGAACAAGCTGAAGGAGACTTTTTCCTACCAGCTCCTCTCATGCATCCACTGTTACTAAATCTGACAACAGCAGCAGAGTAAGGTCATTGTGTTAAGAAGAGAATTATGCTGGCAAATACCCCTGGGGCATCCCACTTTCTAGGCAGTAGCCGATAGGACATGCATTCTCATCTCCATACTGCAGTAAACAGAAATGCTGTCGTTAGAGTTGAGTCAACAACACAGATGCTAAATAATATATATGAAATATACACATAATATCTGCAGCAAGCTAAACACTAGACACTGTGCACTGAAATCTCAGATGATCTTATTCATATTCAGAGAATAGCATGTGCACTGTTCAAGAATAAAACATGCTGATGAAAACAGCTTCTGTTCACATTTGTGTTATCAACATCTCAGATTATTGTCAGTTCATTGATACTCCTGACTTTTTATCCCTTCCCGTGTGACGCCCCCAAATGGCTTTTCTCTCCCAAACCAATCTCCACTCAAGTGTTTCTAATCTCTGCAAAGTCTGTTGAGAGACACTGTTGTGAGATGCACTCTTAACTGTGACTTGAAACAAGATTATCCGACTGAGATACTGTGAGGTGCACTCATTTGTTTAGAGATGGAGTTTGGATTCATGACGAGGTTATACAATCATATCAACATGGACATAATACAACTCTGTTACAAAGAAACCCAATAAGAGAAAATACACAGAATTAATGCGCTCTTGAAAACCTGTCTATTCACTGGTGGCTACAAATGAATCTCTGCCCTGTGAATAAAGGAAACTAAATTTGAATCCAAGTTGGGACTACTAGATTCTGCTCATTTACACATCTAAAAGGAAACCTGCTCTCTCTTAGGGATTTATTAGTTATTTTCATTAACAAAGTCAATCTGTCAATGTCAGAAAACTGTGTTTTTGCTACTGAGGTTAGGAAAATGGATTGTTATCTGATCAACAACACAAAACCACAACACATTGATGTAACAGAGAGGAACAAAAATTGCCACAGTTTAAAGTCAGTAACAAGTGAACGCTGCAATTTTGCTTCAGGGCAATTAATTTATTTCACTGGGACACTTAGTATCAATACTGCTTCCCAGGGCGTGCTGAGTGCATATAAAAAACAAACAACAGGACAATTAAAACATAAATTTATATAATCAATTTTCAGTGGTTTTGTGCTAATAGTTTTGCATATTTTACAGTCAACAGACAAATTGATTTGATATCAAAATTGTTCTCATTTTTTTTGTTGATGAATTAACCAACTATTTAATAACATTAGATCCTTTACTTTCACTTAAGATACAGTACTTACGGCATGTGATGTGAACAGCATGGCTTGTACTGTATAGCCAATACCTGACAGTCATGAGATAAAAAAATCCACATTTGATCAAGGAAATTGAAGGCTGCTCAGGTTGAGTCCAGTCACACTGAAAATAATTTTATGCCTTTATTCCATTACCACCTCATGGGCCTCACCTGTATCACATCGCTTGTAAACAAGATAACTATGACAACCTCAGGATAATGCCAACATCAAGTTAATCTACTTGGATCACGGGGGGAGTCATATTAAATGCAAACTTAACATCTTAATCAATCAAGAAAAAGAGAACACAGACCATTCATTGGCCAAGAGTTTATATAAACCCTGCTAGGTTAGGGGCAAGAGCACCACAGATGTGCCAGACCTTATGAATGCCATTAGGGCGCAGAAGATTGAGCAGCAATAACTCTTGATTGCCTTCAGAATACATTAAGTCAGAGAAATGAACTAAACAATAAATTAGACAACTAAGCCCTCATCAAAAAAACCCAGATTTGAAAACACACAGTTTCTTATGTTCAAATTCAGTTTGATGAGCATTATCATAGATTGTGTCTTTATATTTTCAGTTCACTAGCCCACAATGAGCTATAGAATAAAATGAGCCTCTTTTTGAAATTGCAATTACTTTTTGAGGAAATTAATCATATAAAGGAACAACGTGATAAGAACTGCTAACAGGTTATTACAGCATGCCGTGTTCATCATGACTAAAAACTTACCTCATACCATCAGGAGAGAACAAAGTGCATTCTGGAGCCAGATTTCACATTAAGGCAATTTAAAATATTCCAGACTGCCTAATTTAGGGGTCGGACTTCTGTGTAACTTAATTCGACAAGATTAATTATACAATTAAATCCAAACTTCTCTCAATTATGTGGAGAAATGCTGCCTGCCTGCTCGGGCTGACCCTTCACCTTTGCTGAGGCGAGGTACCTGATAAGCATAATTTCAACAGGAGCAGAAGAAATTGCTGCCTATTTTGTTGCCGTGCTCAACTCAGCACATTATAGTTCTTAATTGCTGGCAGACTTCGTAACTGTGCCCTTGACATAGAAAGGCAAAATGTTATGCCATTCACTCGCACATTACTGAACATGCAGTAGCTCTTTCCTGATTGACAGGACAATCCATTGAAACAAAAGACTTAATTGTGTGTCAACTAATTGTGTAATTATAATTGGCAGGCTTGCCACTTCAGTTCCACTGATCTATCATCTGTGGTGAACAAGAACATAATGACATAATATGGCATTAGCACAGTAGTAGTCTACATTATCTCCAAAACGTGGGGTTAGCATGGTTCAGGAAGCTGACCTACTGTATTTTAGTGGGCCTACAATTTGATCAACAGCCAAGTAACATTCATGTCCTCTCTCAGTAAAATGTATTCCTTCAGTGCCCTTTTATATAATATTGTCCCCTCTACAGCTACATTAAGAGGCTACTGACAACCACTATGCAGGATCACTACAAACCCCCAATCGTGTTTCTTTCATATGTATGTCGAGGCTATGAGCTGAACCAGCAGGACTGAGTTACAAAGAGCAGGTGGGCTCATCCGCCTTGACAAGCAGCCATTATCAACACAGTTCTTGGAGTGAGAGAGGAAAACCACCAGGGATGGGTGTAAAACCTCTTTCAAAGACCTTCAAAATCTGAGTTTCTACCCTCGCGCTCTCTCTCAATCCCTCCCTGTCATCATTTTATTCGCCCTCTCTCTGCTCCCTTCAGAAGAGAAGGGAAAGAAGAAGGGAGGGGGAATGGTCTACTTGACCTTAATCTGCCCAGTAGTGAGTTTCAGAGAGATGACATGCAACCTCAGAGGTAAAGGGCAATTGTTTCTTTTTCCCCCTCTTCTGAGAGCCAATTTACAGCCCCTGGGGACTTTTTTCTAAAGCTGCGAACTATTTCAGGTTCTGCCACATTGTTTTTGATTCACTCAGCTGGAAGCAGCTAAAAGAGCAAGCACCTTCACTTTCCTTATTCTCAATCACCCTGCAGCCCATTTAATTACATTCATGCCATTCATCCTATAATAGACAAGGGTATATAAAGTGGTATTTGCATTTCATGGACTTTACTGTATGTGTGACCTATAATGGAAAATGTTTGCTGCTTGCTGCAGTGGCTATTAGAACACGTCAGCAATAACATTAATCTCACAGAAGCCCAACAACTTGAATTGTGCATAAAACGCCAACAAGGAAATAAATCCCATTGGTAATATTCCGTTTGCATGCCCTGTGGAAATGAATGAGAAGTGCCATCAGTGGTAATTGGCTTAAGGAGTGGATATATCCCATAGACTCTGCAAATCTGCATCAAAACCAAGAAATCCAGAACAGTCTGGAATGGCCATATTGATTTTTTGAGCAAGCAAGCAAATAGACTGAATAAAAATAGCTGTACTATTCAAAAATCTCTTTCCAGTTACATTACGTGCACCTTCATGTGCTGAGTCTAATGTTCAATAGAAGATTTTCCACCTTTGTTTTATAACAATCACGTTCTGCTTCAAGTACAAGTGGCATGACTGATTAGTCAGTTGATAATTTCACCTTCAAACAGTTAGCACCCAGCAGGGCACTGATACAGAAAAAACATCAAAACATGATCCATGATTGCTGTATTGTTAGGTGCCCTAATCAGAACCACCTCATTAGCTCAAACGTGAGTGTGAATGCTAGCCATTCCTCAAAGTAAAAGTGATGTGCTGTATCAATCTACGCCAGCTAGACCACATCACCATTATGTGCAGAAGAAAGTGCATCTACTGCATTTCCCAAGCTATAAACAAAACATTACTTACAGGTGGAATATTCATATCAATATGTCAACAGACAAAACTGAACCTAAGATTTTCTAATAAAGTCACAAAAACTCTGACAGATTTGCCAAGTGCTGGTATAGGCGAGAACAGTCAAGAAGTGATGCATATTTAACTATGTATAAAGGCAGAGAAATTAACCATGAGACAAGTCTTGCCGGGCCAATGTGAGCCATGAATTAATAATTCGGAGTGAAGTTATTAAGTTATTTGTTAACAGTAAATATTCTGTATGTGTCCCTGAGAGCATGACTTTTTAATAATTCTGAATTTTTAAACTTTAATGTTTAGCTCCATTCTGGAAACAATGGTGCTTAGCTGTAATTGATTCTTCCGGCGCGGAGTAATTATGATGGCTGTGTCGAAGTGGAGCTGGATCCACTTGGCCGTGGGTGATAGGAGAGAGAGTGAGGGGAGAACAGACAGATTTAGAGACGAGGAGGAAAGACAGCATGGAGACACGGATTTGGATATATCTCTTGACAGACAGCCTGACTGAACTGGAGGCAAAATACTACACACTGGTGGGAATAGCCTCCAACCCAGAGATATCCATCTTCTAATCCTCATGTTTTTTAGACCTATTCACTCGAACACTTTACGTGCACTAGTCTTGTTTATTTAAATGGTTTGGGACTGATAAACTCTCTCCACATTTCTTTCCATCCCTGTTGCTCACATCACTCTTGCCACCCTTGCCCCTGAAAGTGTCTTGTTGCTAGCAGGTCACTATGCCAATGGCAGCAGACAGAGTCGATCTCAGCAGGGTAGTATTTAATCCATCAGGGCTCAGTGTTAATTACTCACACATCCGCTGGGCTCTGAAGTGAGGCTGGGTGATGTACCCTGGCACTGCTCTTTAACAGGAATGATCCCACAAGCATGTGCAGAGTCTTTGTCTAGGGCCCATTACCTTGGCTCAAATTCATATAGAAAAAGTCTGACATTCTAGACACCAGCCACAAACACATCCCGTAGAACACGGAGCAGAATGGAGCAGGGTAAAACAAACACACATGGTAAAATCCCCCACAGGTAAAGGTGTACGGTCACCTGTGACTGCTGGGGTTTCCCATAGGTCAGCGACACACATCACTTCATGGGGACCGCCAGGAGAGAGAAGCCAATTGTCTCTTGGGTTAAGTCTCTATAGCTAATACACAGACACACACTCAACACACACATGCATGCACACACACACACACACACACACACACACACACACACACACACACACACACACACACACACACACACACACACACACACACACACACACACACACACACAGGGTCCTGTCCAGAGTGGCATAGTAGGCCCTGGTCACAGCTGCTCTCCCCTGCCTCGGGAGGAATTGCTTCCATTTGGCCTGTCACTTTGGCCAGGGCCACTGTGGCTTTTCTCATTTGTCAGAGAGCGGGGGCGATCCTCTGGCTCTCATGGCTAATCTGCAGCCGCGGGCTAGAGGAGAGACACACACACGCATACACTCTCTCCTCTCTCATCTGACTGATATAGGCTTTAGTTCACAAGGGTCTTTTTACTCTTTCCATTCAGTAAGGGGAAACAAGAACAACAAAGAAGACACAGAAAGAGATATGTCAAAAGTGTCAAGGTCAAGGTTACAACCTCTTGTGGAACCCTGCCTACATGCTGATGAAATTATATTCTCACACTACAACAAAATCTTTTTTCTGTTGACTTGAAGAACTGCAAACAACACACAAGGTAATTGGACATGGTTTTTGTAATTATCCTCTAATGGAAGTTAAAAAAAAAACATTGCTTTGACTGTAACACCAAGGTGTCTCAGTTCCTCCTCTTACATGCATGAGCGCTCAGTTAGCACTTGATTAAAGGAAGAAATGATTTTGTGAGTCTCAGAGAGGGATATCCAGGTCCAAATGAACATGAAATTGCCTGTAATCATAAATAGACGTACAGAATTCCTGGAGATCAACTTTGTCTTGCTTGATTTTATTACAGTATATTGTAGAATAATTATACCACAACAGCCAAGCAATGCTTGCTAGTAACATTTTACAGCACTGAGGGAACGGTGCAGTCCAATTAAAGAGCTGTCACACAAGGCTTTGAGGGAAACATGGCCAACGTGCTGAGCCAAACCCGATCCTATCATTAGAGGCTGCCATCGCTTTGAGGTACAAATGCTTTCAAGTCTTTCTTTCAATCAGCTTCTGCTGCAGTCAACAGGTGATGGCTCTACTCGATTATTAGTCTCCTTTAAATCTACTAGTATCAATATGCAGTTACCTGTGAGATCTATATTGTAATGAAAATGTATTCCTGTGATCAAAGGCGGTTCAAAATTGGTTTGTCTCTCAGGATAAAAACAAGTAAGTCAAAGCTCTCTTCATGCTTTTAATATATCGAGAGACAAACAGAATGACTCCACAGGAACTGAATGGGACACAATGTCAGTACAACATGTCTTAGATCTCCCATAAAAAAAAATTTAAAAAAAAAAAGCTTCTTTGGAAATAAGTAATTATAAGTTGATAATCAGACAGTAGCATCTGGTTGGAGCATGTCTGACTTTCATCTTCTGATAACATTTCAAAATAGAGCTAGGTTTTTAGCTTTTGTAAGAGAATGCTGCCCATGTTCACAGATATTGCTTGGAGCATCTGAGATAACAGTATGAACTAAATACTAATGAACTAATGAGTTAAATCTATGCTCTAAGGCCATTATACACATATATTCATTTTATTACTTTAAGAGAAAGAAAGATAACTTCAGTTCAATGAAGCATTTTCAATTCATTTCATTTGAAAGGACGGCACATGCACATGTATTAAAACACATAAGAAGCAATCTAATTGAATAACGCAATTATTTGTGGATTATTCAACATATTCAATTAACATAGATACGCGTACTGAATATATATTAATATACAACTGAAACTGTCACAGAAGAAAAACAGTTAATTACTTGCTTATGATTTAACTAACTGTAGGTGCCTACTAATAGTTCTGGTCTTATCCTGCCATTTAAATGCTATATCTCAATGCATGCTATATCTCAATTTAAACATACATATATGTTTTAATTTGAAATATGTACCCTGCAAATATATCTATCACTATATGAATATCGTGTTGATTTACAGGCATTATCTTCATTCTCATGCTAACAACTGCAGGTAATACTTGTACTGGTGGTGAACTGTAGTCAAAAGGCTGATGTTAAATTAAAAAAGACAACAGAGTTGAGTACCTGTGGATTAGCGGATCCGTTGATGGCACCATCTCTTGAACTCTTTGGTGACTTTCGGCAAGTACAGTTCACACAGGTTATCGGTTAGGCACCGCACTAAAAGGGTTAGGTGTTAAAGCACAGGAGTCAAAGGCAGGGAATTAGCTTCTCATGCCTTATCTCAACAAGACTGAGTTCTCTACATGGATGCTGCTTCTGAGAGCAGCAACTATGGAAAGAATAAAAAAATTTAAAAAAAACACACACACAGATAATCATGTAACTTACTAACTATCCACTTCACTTTGCCACACACATTGATCAAACACAAATTGATCTCGTCATTAATTTACAAATCTTTGCAAAACACATTAGAGAAAATATAATTTGAGTGATGGTCATAACTTTTTCAGTATTTTTGACAACCTTAATATATTCCCAAGTTTAATTATTTCTTAATATTGACATTTCTAATTAAGCAGCATAATTGGAAAGCCTGTGTGCAGTGGCAATCATTTCTGTGGCCACTGAAAAAATTAATACAAAAATTATTAATGAATACTACCGCTTTTAATTGCTGTGTACCCATATCCATAATTGCTGCAGCATCCTCCTTGAAATGACATGATGACAAATACAAGTGTCATGTCAGCGCTTTCCTTCTTCATCTCACACCTCAATCAAAGCTAATCCATTTCACCTCAGCTATGAACACTGAAACAAATTAAAGTCCCATTTCATTTTCCACCTTCATTAATGCATCTTGTTTCCAAGGTTACAATCATTTAGTAACTGTGGAACAAACAAATTCAAAGCAGTGTGCGCTTTGATATTTTGAGAGGAAGACGTGGATGGAGCTTACTGGGAAAACAAATCAGCACAGAGTTTTAATCCTCCAGCTCCAAAGTGTTCTGCACATGTTTATCATGAAACAAAGCCTTTTTCATCTAAACAAACATTTTAATATTACACTTTAGAAGCTTACGCCCAGACAATAATGCTCATAATTTAAACTTTGCCTTTCCAATGTCATACCAGTGAGTAGGTCCTGAATGTAATAGTCCCTCTCCAAATGCCGACAGGAGACAGCATGAGCAGTAACTGCACAATGTCATTATGTTCATGGTGTTTCCTCCTGTGGTGTGATGTGACAATGCCAGACACAATGACCCAATTTGCCTGAGTGGCTACAAGGGGGGTGCCAATGGTAGGTTGCACCATAAACACTGTACAAAGATCGTCTTAGAGGCAATAGCACAATTTCTTGTATGTAATGACATGCAGACATAAAAAATGTCACATTTGGAGAGTGTTTACACACTACATTTTCTTCTTTGCTCACATACAAAGAAAAAAAACAGAGCCTAAAGAAATGCAGGACTGGAGGTGGTGGGGGCAATGATGAGTTCTCAGACTAGCCTCTTTGGCATGCAAATCATATCTGAATTTCTCATTAGCATAAATGCATGAGCAACTTTAAATGCTTTTAATTTTCAATCTCGCCAAGCAGAGGAGTAATTTGTCACTGTCAGGATGGGAGACTAAAAGGGGGGGACCAGAGGGAGCCAAGGACTCCACGCTAAACTGGAATCACAGAAAATTTCTGATTTACTAATTGACTGATGTGCAGTTCAGTCGAGTTGCCTTGAAGGTGTAAATAATTCTGTGTATATTCAAATGGCAAAATGAGAGAGTGCGGGTGGATACAGAAAAGCACATTACACGATGCTTCTCCTCAGGCCATACTTTTCTCTGGTGATTCTAATTTCCAGCCTTTTACATTTTAGCTCTGTCTCTCTAAAGCGGTGCAAGTTTGCTGTTTTAGTACATAATCACAGATAATCAACTGGAAATTAAAACAAAATGTCACATTTTTTATATCTCTTTGCCATTACGCGAAAAGAGGCAGCTCAAAGCTGTTCAGCAGTGAAGCACAAAAACATTCCAGCAGCTTATCACATAAGTAGTTGTAAGTCATTTCAAATTTTATCTTCGTTCTTTCAAGATGTAAGATCAATTGACACTGTACTCTGAAGTCTAAACCACTAATGCCTCATTTTTTGAACAAAGTGGTTCAGATTCAGACAGACCTTGTTAGCTAAATTTAGCTGTAGGTGAAAACAGGGGGAAAAGATTTAACTAGCTCCCCATTTTAATGACTAAAACCAATTAAGCAAACATAATTAGTATTCCATAAGAAAACTAAAGACAACTGCAGCATGGGGCTAGCTGCTTACCTCCAAAGAAGACCCCATCAGACAAGATCTTGGTGGATGTTTCTGTCCGTACAAAAACTGGGCCACTGCTGATGAAATACAAGCCCTCGCCGGCCGTACTGGTTCACCACACTGTCCCATTGCAAACGTCAACACCTCCAATAGACTGGGACACCAGATCATCATAGTTGCAACTTCTTCACATCTCCTATGGGCATTGGAAAGCAAGACAAACAGGAGTGTGAAAAGAGATATGAAACACTTAAATGGAAAGTTACAATGAGAAAGACTAAATTTAGACAAAGACTGAGATTAGGACAAC
The DNA here is from genome assembly GCF_046630095.1 of Trachinotus anak. Lineage (NCBI taxonomy): Eukaryota > Metazoa > Chordata > Actinopteri > Carangiformes > Carangidae > Trachinotus > Trachinotus anak. The sequence goes on along the minus strand of NW_027273866.1, from coordinate 958,240 downwards.
AGTCAAACGGTTATGCAGCAGGTAAGGTTATAACCCATAATTATTCTGGGGTGACAAACAGTCCAACCCACATCACATGAAGTGAATAGCAAATTAGCCCACACCACATCCAACATTACCTTTCACTCTTTATGCTGGTTCAGATGTTTGGTTTAGCTAAACGATGCATTCAGCTCTTTCCCTTGGCAGAGGAAATCGCTAAATATAGTTTTTGACTGAAAGAAGCAGCGAAATAAATGCACATCTTTACTTATTTAGCTTAGCTGCGACATGATAGAAAATAAGTACCAGTTTGTTAAGTTGTAACTGAATTAGTGTGGTGACTAGCTACAGTTTGGCCTAAGTATCATCTTCCAAGTACATTTAAGCAAGTAACAGTTTCGCACAATTTTAGCATATATGCTTTTTGAACACCAAGCTAACTTTAATCGGGCTTTGTCAAGTGGCTAAGCAACGGCTGTGCAATTAGCATAAAGGCTGTTAATTTTAAACTACTAAATAATAACCCGAGTTAGCTGCAGCCCCAAACCAAAACTGGCTTCTTTGGAGGTTTTCACCTTTTTTATATACAGTCTATTGTTTTAGTATTTGTCCGCTCAGTGGACCTTGCTCAGGTGTCAGGTATGAAGGTTGGCGTCCTTACTAATTAGCATTAACCAAACTAACGCTAACTTCGTTAGCCGCTGAGCTTTCCGAACAACCAGGCAGCCGTAAAGCTTGTTCCAATCAACAGTCACAAAAACAGCCTACCTTGCATTGAGGGTGTGGTTTCTTATGCTGTCTAGGAACATTAACTAAGAAACGGAAAGCTTATTTGGTAGGTTGGTGAACAGTGAGTAGTAAGGTAAACTCTTCAGATGCAAGGGCTGAAACGTCAGGGGCTGTCAATCATCTGAGCTCCATGGCAACGGGCCGGGGGAACTGGAGCTTGATGTTTTATGTTGAGACAATTATCGGGACAACTCATAGGGACCATTAGTGAACTGAACATGTAACTTCCTCTTAGTCTAGACCTGCACTGAAGTTATATGGGAATATCAAGAGTACTCCACTGTGTTGAAATCATTAATTATATAGCATCGTTTCATTTTAATTTAAATCTCATTTACTTCTGAGGCGAAAAAAAAAAAAAAAAACACGATTTAAATGTACAGACTCCACGACTGACAATCATAATAAAAAAGACCTTGAATACATTTCTGTATCTATGTATGAATAATTAAGTCGCTCAAAAATGGTTCAGCAAACAAAATAAAAGAAGAGTATTTAAAAAATATTACAATAACAGTGAATTCTGCACCACAAACACAAATATTCTGAGGTAAATTCATAATTGAATCAGTTACTTCTTTATATAATAGCTGTGACCAGAAAACCTAAACTGTAACTGTAGTGTCTATTGTTTGGTAAACTAGCTCAAAAGAACTAAAAAGCACATGCAGTCATTTTGAGTGTTGTGGCCCATATTTTCTATGAAACAACAGGGACTCTGTCATTTAACCAGTGAGACACACAACCCAGTTGGGTCACAGCTCAGCCAGCATGTGGGCCAGCGATGGGCCCTGTCTTTTTGGTGCATGGCAGTGTAGATTCCGCTCTATACTCCAAGTGTGCAGGCTCCCGTACAGGCATTCATGCAGGAGGGGGCAACTGTGGCACATCCACCCTCTACATCACGCTCGTACTGCCCTCCAGTGTTACAAGAGTGAATAAAATGAGAAATCCAGGAAGTGATCACAACAGAGGCAATAACTGTGCAGTGTAAACCGATTTAATATAACAACCCCTGGAATAAACAGATGTGAGGCAAATATTCAGTCTATGGTATGTTTAGGCTGTAGAGGATGGTGTTGCATTGCATTACTAACTACAGTAAATGAATGTAGTTATTTGGCACAGTGTCTAACTCTGAATGTGCAGGTAAACCCCAATCAACAACAGCAGCGTCAGCAGCAGCATGCTCAAAAATGTGATCAATGCCTTCCAAAAACAAGTGTTTGCAGGGAAGTTGGCAAGGATACACATGAGGAAAGTTTTTATGATAAAAAAAAAAAAAATTCAAATGAAGAAAAAAATGTCTCTGCTGTGTTGGGCCATTCACTTTGTGGAAAATATGCAAGGGTACGCTGAAAAAAAAAGAAGCTTCGACATTTCAAGGCAACAAGCCAGCTTAGAGTGGCTTCAGAAAGTGTTCAGACCCCTTGCATGTTTGCACTTTATTGTGCTGTAGATTTCAATATAAATGGATAAGATTGCCATTTTGGCCACCATTCTACACTGAATAGGCCATACAAAGTGCTTCTATCAAAAACTGAAAAATGTAACTCTTTTATGTACAAAAGTATTCATACCTTTTGCTTTGACACTCCAAATTGCGGTGAAGTGCGTCCTCTTTGCTTTAATCCTCAATGACATGTCTAGAACTTGACTGGAGTCCCCTTGAGGGAAATATAAGTGATTTGATACAATTTATAAAGGCATATACCTGTGTATATTAGGTCTCACAATTCATTCTGCATGTCAGGACATAACGGGAATAAGAGGTATAAAACCATTTTTAAACCTTTGAGTGTTATAGGAACACAAACTCAATAACTGGCCAAGAAGGGCCATGGTCTGGGAGGTGACCAGAGCCCAACAGTTGCTCTAACAGAGCTTCAGAAACAAACCTGGGTCAACCTACCAGAGGGACGATCATCTCAGCAGCACGCCATCTATCAGGTCTTTATGGTAGAGAGGCTAAACAGAAGCCACTTTGACCAAAAGACATATGACAGCCAGTTTACCAGACAACATTTAAAGGATTCTGAGAGCATGATGAAAAAGATTGTCTGGTCTGATGAGACAAATACTAAATCGTTTGGGAAGAACTCCAGACATATCGGGTGAACATCAGGCACCGCTCCTCCCCTGACTAATGCCATCCCTACAATGAGGCATGGTTGGGGGCAGCATAATACAATGGGGGTGCTTCTCAGCAACAGGCACAGGGAGACTTCAGAAGTGAGGGAAGGAATGAATTCAACCAAATGCAGAGAGACAGAAAGGATTCCTGCTGCAGAGTGGATGTGAATGGATCACCTCTCAGCACCACAATGACCTGAAGCGTTGGGACAAGCTGTCTTTGAGTGGCCCAGCCAAAGCCCAGAGTTAAACCCCAGAGAACATCTGTGGAGAGACCTGCAGATGGCGTTAGACACGGACACTTCCCATCCAGTCTGACAGAGCTTTAGAGGATCTGCTAGGAAGAACGTGATGAACACAAAACACATTTGCAAAAGGTTCTAAAAACATATTTTAATTTATGGATTATTATGAGTTAGTGAGTGTCATACAATGGGCAAAAATGTCAGTTTTATCCATTTATAGCCTACCTAGATATGTCATGACTTCCATCATGTAACCTTTTTCATAGAGAAAGAAGGATTTCTGGGGAAGTTTAGCCTTAATGCAAGGCATGCTGGGAAGTATGTGACACAGTAAAATAAGTGAGGACTCACTCACTTTCACTGAAATAAGAGACTAGCTTCATTCATTTTGGCACAGTTTCAACTTTTACAGTTATTACTGATTAAGGCCTTCAAGGCCTCGCAACCTATAATTGTTGTTTACGCCAAAGAATGCGAGTTGTAGTTTTTACAGTGTACCACCCAGAGTGTGCCATGAAAGTGTGCATGTTTCTTACATGTTCACTGAGATCATGTACATCTACTGTGTTTGCATCACTCCTGAGAGGGATTTGGAAGGCTTTCTCCAACCCAAGCGGAATATCACAGCAGGTGAGATGTGGATGTAAATCTGTGATTTAATGTAAGTGTCAGGCAAGATAAGGGGTCGTAAATTGCCAAATACATATATTTTTTATTTCCTTATCAGTGTCATCACAAAATGAGGATGTGTGTGAAATTATGTTTTGTTTTAAAAAAGAAGGGCTTTTATTATGGGCTTTTATTGATTATACTGTAGGTTTTTGAAATTACAGCACAATTTTAACATGGATTTGGCTCTGTAGCAGTAGACCAGTCTGTCTATACTGATATATACCACCAGTTTGTAGCCACTACACTGTATGTAATGTTTGTAAAACCCTTGAATTTATCCTCCCTGTTCAGTTTTCTAGTCCCTTTACTCCTGCACCTGCACAGTATAAGCTTGGACAGTATATACAAACAGCAAATAATAGTAACTAACTGAAAGCAAAGCATAGAGCAGGAGAGAGGATTTATTCACTGCAGCAAAGCAGAAAGCTTCTCATGTGGGTTTATGTGTGTACAAGAACATGCAAAAAATCACATGGTATGGAGTGCACGGGTGCAGTTTACAAGTGTTTCATGTAGTTGTCTTGAAGCCATTGGCAGGAGATGAAATTCATCTCCCATGCTTTTCTGTCTTTGATGAGCACCGAACTGTCACTGTCTTCCTTTTCCTACCACTGCCAGAACCCTGTGAAGGTTTGTATGACTTGCTGTCTCACAAACTCTGTTGTCTTCTTCGAGAAATAATGAAACTCAAACTCCACTTTGATCCTTTAGAAAACACGACATGCCTCTGCAACTTACATTTCTGACTGGGCCTGGGTTCAAATGTGGATCATATATGTATATATATGCATATATACAATGTATCGGCGATATTGGCCTTGAAGTTGGAACGTAGGCTGGTGAATGACAGAAAAAAAAAGGGTTAACTTGACTTATTTCAAACAATAGTCTCTATGTATGCTTAAAGTCGTTGGGCCTTAATGTAAATTAAATGTTCTGTGTAGCTTTTTTAATTTTATAAGCATGATAAACATTGCCACCTGAGGTCACAGTGGCTGCTGCTACATGGTCTCACTTTAAAACACAGTCCCCATACGTCTAGTTCTAACAACAAAACCATTCACAGTGTCGGGATAACAACAGTAACTGCTGTCAACATATCTGCTTGTATTTGTCTTTGTGAAAACAGACATAATATAAAGTAAATGCAGCTATTAATACAGCTAATTACACTGTAGCCATGCCTGTTGTGATGTTCTATTGTGTTATTTATCAGTGTTTCAATGTAACCTGTGACTTATAAACAATCCACACAACTTGTTACCCTGACGACTTGAATTTAAAGGTGTTTTTTACCTTCTTTGACTTTCTGTAGATGAATAAAAAATGGTGGCGGTGGAAATGGGCTTCAATCAACATTTCATTTTCTCACATATTAAGCACTTGACTCTTGATCCACTAATGATGGATGTGATTGGCTTGTAATTAAGAGCTCCTGCATCGCTCATAACTGGGCTAGCTAAAAAAAACATCATGATCAAGAGCTGGATTTCCCTCTATGGTGTTAGAGCCAGCAGCCTAAACTTACAGAGCCTACTAACATGGGTCTTCCCTTAAACTAATACTTTGATTATTACAATAATCATTCTTCACTTATTTGCAAGAAGATACAGTAAACTAACCTCTTAAATGTTATGTGATATGTGGTCCTTGTTGAGCGAATACACTCATAGTTGGGTTGGAAAAAAACAGATTTAAACAAGCGACCACCTTTGTGATGAATGTTGACAGACTTTCCCTGAGGGTATTTTGCATGGTCTGTCTTTCAAAAGTATTTCACAGGGAGCAGCAAGAAGTATGTGACAAATGAAATAACACACTGATCAAAAGCTGGATTTGCCATAATGATGTTCACAAAGGCCTGAATGCACACAGCCTACTGACATGGAATTTCCCTTGAAGTAATACTGTACATTTATTAGCAAGGAAAACTCAGTCAACTTAGTTCTTACATGCTTTGTTGGCCTAGAGCTAATGTTTGTGCAGCGGCATTACTCTGTGCTGTTACAGCCTGCGCCCACTAGATGGCAGGTCAGTTCCATGTGCGACAGACCTGCAAAAAACAAAGCAACACTTCACCATCTTGGTGTAGACATACACACAAAACAAGATCATTTTCAGACACAAAATATTTTATTTGAAGCACTTAATTCTGACCAATATACATTATCCAACAGCTTATTTGTTAGCCCACTCCATATGCCATGAACAGGAAGCCTTAGCGTTGCATTACTTTACTGTCCATCACAGCAGCAAACTACCAAATCCTTACAAAAGATTCACAAAAATACAGATGCCAGCCAGCCAGCCAGCCAAAATATCAAAACCACATCCATTCTGTCTGAGTCACATTGACTGCATGGAGACACTTCTACAAATATTATCAAAAGCAATTTGTTCCAAGAATATCAGCATAAGCTTCCATACAAAACTCCCACTGTGTTATTGCAGCTGCAAACAAGTACTATAAAATGTCTAAAATAAGGACATTTAGAGCAAAACTGGCATCATTGTGCACCGATGCAAGAGGAACATGGTTAATTAGTGTCATAAAACCAGGAAGCAGTGAGAGCCATGATCTGGCCATGCTGGAATGAAGCACAGTGGTCTTTATGATCTTTGACTTAAAAGGGATGGGCCCTCAACAGGGGAGTAACCTGGTAACAGGTGAGGCTGTTTCTCTGAAACCCACACAGCGAAGGTGAGATGAAAGAAGCATCTCTGTGTAATATGAACAGCTGGGTTTCCTAAACCTTCTAGAAAGCGCCTGTTAGCAGCAAACAGGGTGCCCTTCTTCCAACAAAAACTACTGCTTTCCTTTTTGACTCAACTGTGGTGACGTCTAAAGAACGCTTTTTATTAAGAACTCAATCCAAAAAAAGATGTGAAACTACATTGTATCTAAGTTTGATAGGTTTTTTATAGCCTGACAGAATTATGTATCTTTGGCAAATGTGCTAAATGTTAAACTGTTACACCCGTGAGTAGGCACTATAAGCAAAATAGCATGTTCTGAATCTAAAAATAAATGTAGTTTGCGTATTGTACTGTTGAAATGCAGAGTTGCTTTGACTGAAAAAGTCCCCTGAATTACGATAGGTACAAGGTGCTCCACAAATGCTTAGCCAGGAGGAATATTTGTGTGGTTTACAAGACGGACACCGAAGTTTTTTTTTTTTTTTACTGATCATAATGTGACAATATTTCACAGGATTAATCACTAGTCAAAAGTGATGCACGTCAGGGTTTGAGAAATATTGTACGAGTCAAATTCCACTCATAGTAACCACTAAATAGCACAGCACTACAGCAGACCCACCTGTATATCCTGTTTCATTTGCATAGAACCTGTGCTGCATCGTTCATAAAGCGCACTATAACTGCTTCCATACATTTTTTTTCCTACAAATTTCAACAAAACACTTGTTTTTGTTACCAAAGTCACCAGTAAACTAGTTAATATGTCCTAAATAATATCTATTCTAACTACAAAATTGCACCAAATGAAACTGAACACAGGAAATTCACAAAATCATCTACGGTCACTTTCGTCATGTCATTATCTACAGTCAGTCACAAACATGGTTGCATTCATTCAACACAAAAACGTTTTCTCTTTAAGGCTTAACCCTGTAGACACATTAAATTGCCATGCAGATACACACATTCCATTGCAAGCAGGCAATGAGACACTGAGATAGAAAGCTGACATTGAAGAGTGTATATAAGGTCTTCTGCTTATTCCAGTTTTGCTATGACACATATATTGCATTATCGTGGATCACACACACTCAAACACACACACACACACCCACACACTATGTAACTTTTTCAGGCTTTTCAGGCAAAGTGAGAACAAAAGGAAAAAGAACGCCTTTGGCCTCCAGAGGTGCCCTCAGCGTCTCTTCAACAAAGTAGGCGTTCTCCTCCTCCACTACAAACTGGAGAGTCTGGGCTTTGTTCACACAGTAGATGCAGTTCCCGATTACAGCACACCTGAAGGGTAAATGACTTCCAAGCCTCTGTGAAGCGCAATCATGCCACATTTTCACTATGGTGTTGTACTTGAACACGTTAATGCCCTGCTCACGGTTGACGTCAAAGCGGTAGATGAAGCTTTTGAAAGCCACCATATCGGTGGACTTCTTCCTGCTGTTGTTGTAGGGACACTCCTGCCACTCATCCCTCTTGGGGTCGTACTTCAGAAGGCGGTAGAAGAGAGAGCCTCCTGATACATAAAGTTCTCCACTGCAGGTGGTGGCTTCGTGGGCCACCGCGAAGGCTCCCTTGGGCAAGGGGGCTGTCGTGGTCCAACGGTCCATGCGAGGGTCATATTTTTCCACTGTAAACAAACATTCCCCTCCAATGGCGTACAAGTAGCCATCCATAGACACAAGCTTTAGCTGGGCACGAGCCTGGTTCAGAGGCCTGACCTCAGCCCAGCGGTTGGTTATGGGGTTGTAACAGAAGACTTTGTCTGAAACTTTGCCCTTGTCCCCGTAGCCCTTTATTCCCCCTGCCACAAACAGGTAATTATACATGGTGCAGATCCCGCACCCTTTAGTGTTTATGTCCTCAGGCATCGCAGTCAAAGGTCTCCAGTCATTTGCTGTTTCGTTAAAGCAGTAAATCATATGGTTCTCTTCTAAAGACCCCATTGACAAGGGGCTCTGCGGTCGGCTGCCGCAGCGACTCGGTGGCCGGCTCCCAACTCGATCAAACACATCATTTATCTCCGCAACCATCAGAGTCTTCCTCCCCTCCATTCTCTTCTTCAGGATCAGATCCCGCTCAGATCCAGTCAGACGGCCATAGACAGCGGGGTCTTTGAGGATCTGGAGGAAGTTGTCACTCATGAAGCCGTAGGCCGTCTCCTTCAGTTCACTCAGTCGTTGCTTTTTGGAGATGGTCAGAATCTCATAGCAGTTCTCTGCATTGATTTGTTCGGACATGGAGTCCATGGCCGCCTGGACGGCACAGGGGATCTGAAGGATTTTAGCCCCCGTGATGACATCCACAACATTGTCCTTGCTGACATTCATCTGGGAAGTGTAAACATAGTCTATCAATGTAGACAAAGTCTTGTAGCTCACTCCCTTCACTTTCAGGATGTCTCTTGACAGCCGTGCTTTGAAATAGTCACTCTTCTCTGCCAGGACTGACTTGTGAGCGCTGATCGTCTGCCCGCCGACTTCGATGACTAAATCAGGCTCTTTTTTAGCCTGAGTATTTTCAGCTTCCTGGCTGAGGTTCGATTTTAGGACTGGCCGATCAGTTTCCTGTTTGGCTTGGCTGGACAAGCATACAGAGGAATCTGCACCATAAGACACTTTAGCTCTGGCGCCGTTGTGGATTTCACTGCTTGCACAATTTTGTTGCATGCCAGCAATGTGATTGGACACAGTGGAGTCAGTATGAGGAGGGAGATCTATCGCTCCCTTATCATTGGAGAGGTGAAAGTGATCAGCTCTTGAGACGTACGCGCCGTTACCTTTCTGATGATCAATATGATTATTATCCATCAGGCTTCCATCCAGCAGGTATTCCTTCTCAAACACTGGGGGAGAGCTGAAATCCTTGTCCTCCGGCAGGAATCCCTGGACATAACCCGGACATAAACTCCCATCTTTGTCAGTAGGCGTGATGAGGTCGTGGTTCACAGCGTGGAGAATGACATCAGCCTCCACAGTGATGGCCCCGCCGCCCTGCCTGCGGCCCTCGTTCATGTTGATGCACTCACTGGTGATGGGAGACCGCGTCTTCACCAATCATGCTGAGTGGATAGAAAAACTTGTTACTGTGACTGTACTCCTCTCTCTTCACCTACAGGGGGAAAAAAACAAGGAGGCAATTTAACTAAAGAGGTGTGGGAACAGTGACTCCTGAGGCTGCAAAGACTTCTTCATTCTCTAAGGGGCGCCATTTCTCTAATAAAAACAGACTGGAAACCGTGAAATTTAAAGGAAAATATTACTTTGTGCTGCCACTGCCAACTATGATGTGTAATACATTCCTGTATTAAACGCCCCAGTAATTCAGTCAGTACACTGAAGCGGCGCAACGTTTTAAGCGCAACATCTACAGCCTACCCATGAAAGCAATGTAAGCAATGCCGACCTGCGGCTTCTCCAGGCTGGAAACTGCACGACCTGCTGCAACCCTTCACCCTGCCTGCCCGTTATTTGTGACAATGTGGAGATATTCAGAGCGCATGCGCGCAGTGTGTTGCGCTGATGGGGGAATTAATCTCTAATATCGCGGGCAAAGGGCGTTTGTAATTACATCAAAAACTCAAGCACGAACGCGTCGATCACACGATGAGAAATCAGTTAATTCAGTCGAGTCAAAAAGAAACAGGAGGCATGTTGCTGTGATTGCAGCCACATTATAACCCGCACGTAAGGATTTCTGGCCCCGAGCAGTCTGACGCGACCTACCTGCGTTTCCGCGCTGTGACCGAGCAGCTCGGCGCCGGCAGCCTCCCCGCCGGTCCCCTCCACACGGCTCAGTTACGTAAGGCAGTCGCAATCCTGACGGGGCGGCCAGGCTGCGCTCCCCCTGGATGAGTCCACTTCACCGACAGCGTCCAGCTAGTTCATCCCATCCGTCCACCTTTTATCCGGCCGAGTCTCCGGGCTGTTGCTTTCATCCGCTCCCGCTGTGAGATCTCCCCGGAGCCCGCGGTGGAGGAGCGGCGGAGCGGCGGTCACGCAGTCATTTCAGGTCGCGCCACCTCCTGCAGATGAGCCGGATCAGTGGAAGCTGAGCGGAGCCGCAGCGCACACCCAGCGTCCCTCTCTCCAGGAGACAGAGAGGCAGAGACACGAGCTCCCTGCTCTCCGGAGGGTGATTTTGTTCTTTTTTTTTTTTTTTTTTTCAAACAGATGACTACAGTGAGGCGGTTATTATTGATCTAAACCACGCCCCCTTCAGTCGGTATTAACCCTACTCCATCTGTTGGAGATGCGACATTCCTCCACGCATCATCCTTGTCCTTGTCCTGGGTACCACGATGGGTGGGTGGAGAGCGGGGTGGTCAGGGAACGGAATATATGGGGGGAAACCCCTCCCTCCTCCTCCTTTTGCACAAGTATATGGCAAACCCAGCCGGAATAAGTGTGACCCTTTACATTAATACTGGTATACATGAAAAAATTCAACACTCATTCGCCTCCCATTAGGATTTTATATTGTGGTAACACTATTTCAAAAAAAAAAAAAGGTTTGTGCACCACTTGTTTGTGCAGAAGAGTTTATCACAATGTCTGTAGAACTGACATGTCCACTCCCTGACATAGACTGTACATACTTGAGGCAGGTTTAATCCAAAACTTAACAGTGCTCTACAAATATGAGTCACACTTTCCTTTTTCATAATACTTCAAAACTATCTGATCGGAGTTCAATGAGAGAGACAGTCTGAACCAATCAGAGTGAAGCGTAAGGGTTTTCTGTGCAGTAAAAGCAATGATGTGCTTTGCATGGAAAAGTAACCTTGTGAGTGGAAAAGTCTGCTCACGTATGTCAGCCCAGTGACACAAGCAGCATGTGAGACACATACACTCAACATGTGAAAAGGCACATCCTCACAGGGCAGCAGCTGAGGTAGTGGACATTTTTATCCAGGGTCTGTAACCTCTCAGCCGTGGAGACTGCTCGTCTTAACAGCTGGCCTTCAAATACAAAAATAGAGGGGAGCCACCGCGAGGGCATCACACAACTATCAGCCCTGTGAGATTAGACTGCATTCAGCGGGGAGGTTTTGATGCCAGATATTCTAAGAACAAAGACTTGCTGAGCACACAAAATGAGTATCTCCATGGAAACTTCAGGGTCAGAGGGAAAACAAAAGACTTCCAGTCACAGAACTGCGTTGATATGCGAGCAATGGCAACACCCAGCCAGACAAACTGATAACTGGGTTACTTAGTTAGACTGAGGCGTTGCCATGTTGTACTCCTAGTTAATAAATACAAGGCAGTATTTAGTTACAGGAGTTAAACATTATCTTAGGTTTACATCAGTATATTAGATAGAACCAAATAAATCAGATCAGATAATATTTAGGATCTTCCTATGGTGCCATGGATTGCAGGAAAGGAAAAACTCCAATCTGCAGTCATCTTGTCTATTTTTGTTAGAACTGACAATATAGTGAAATATGGTTGTGCAACAGTGGACGTGGGCGTTATATGAGAGAAAATGTCTTGACCCTCTCTGTTCAGCAGTGGGAGAAATGAGCAGTGAAATCCAGGAAGAGCTGTATCAGGCTCAGTTCCTGCGGCCCCTCAGGCACATTGCTAGTCCCTGCATGTACTGATGGCTGCACACAGTCGGAGTGGAGCAGAAGTACAAGGTTATTTTAGAGTCAAGAAAAATAGGCACACTGACACCATTTCCTCCCTCTTTTATCTCTGAATACTGCTCCTTGCTTTGAATATGATAAAAATCAGCTTCGCGTTATTTTGTTTGGCTTTAAACTTTCCAAAACTGCAGAAAAGCTGCCACGTGGTCGACATATTCTGGATAAATACACATCAAATACACAAGTTTGCTCAATAAAACAATGTTTATGGATTTGTTAATATACATAACAGACGTACAGACAAGTTGTGACAAATGAATAAAGCTTTTTGTCTTTTTTCCTTTTAAATACCGTTATGTGAGAAACAAAGATGCACTGGGGGGAACAAAAAAAAAAAAAAACTCTTGTGGTGATAACAACTCTTTCTTCCCTTTTTGAATAGAAACCTGGCCAGCCAGGGATTCTCCTCAAGCCTTCTCAAACTAATGCAGTCATTAATATTTCACCTTTTTATCCCTTGACTCTGTTAACAGAACCGTTGGAACACTGCACAAGCTGGTCCAATAGTAAAAGGATCTGATTCCATATTAACACTTTCTCTGACCCCAAAACTCCTACACATGTAATCCTGAGTTGTCATACTTCATATTTACAACTCTGGCCTTGACAGATGATCTAAAGTCTGGCAAAAACCTAATCCTAATCTTACATGAAACATTTATGTAACAGTTTCCAGGCCCCATCGTTACCTTACACGCCTTTCAAGCAGGACAATGTCATTTCTTTTCAACACTGTTTTAAATACTGCAGTCCTATACAGTCCACTGGTATGGCACAAACACTGGAGAGTAATGAAATGTATTAACCATGTTACTGAACACCCATCAACTTCATCAGATGGTGAAATTAAAGACCTTTCAGTGTTTCCAAATTAATGCATCCCCTCAACAAGTACAGTATATCCTTTGACTGGTCTGTAGGCTGATGATTGCACCATCAAACATCATGATTGAGTGGTTTTATTGATCCTTTCTTCTTTTATGGTAGGAGACATCATTAGAAACATTGTGGAAATAATGCAGAGTGCCTGATGCAGTTCTGGCTTAAATAACACATTTAGTTGTTTTGACTCATCTCAAATATTGTGTGAAGTGTAACACCAGGTCTCCTTGTGTGAGTTGTGTGCAGCACTTCGGTTCAAACCTGAAAAAAAGGCAGAATATAAAGGTGAGATCCAACAAATATGCAATAAAATTTTCTACTTGTAACTGATAACATGCTCCTTTACTAACCTATCAGGGTGCTTTTGGTGTCACATGTTAAGTAAGGGAATCTGCCAGATCATGATCGTGGAGGTGGTGTCTTCATGGCGAGACTGTTTGGTCTTTTTGTTCACCCTGCGGTGACCCAAACCTCCGGACACCACCAGCAGAGAACTGACGTCCACCTTGCTTGAGCGGCGGCCCCTCTGGTGGTGGGCCGGGTCATGGAGCATGTCATAAAGGGCCCCGTCCTCGGGCCCATGCTCCAAGGAGCCCTGGGATGGAGCTAAGGAGCCGCAGGATGAGGAGGACACAGAGTCCTGGAGAGCCATGGTGGTGCAACCTGCCTCTCCCAACCACACTCCTCGTCCCTGAGGAGGAGTCAGGGCTGAATCTGAGGGCGGCTGGGTGCTCTCCACATCCTCTGTCTCTGCTGGCTGGACTGAAGTGGGAGGGGTGGAAGAGGGAAGGCCAGAGGGCCGGTTGCACACTGCAGCAGCCACAGTGAGGAATTTCACTGGTCCACTGTGGGCGTGTAAGGACACCATACCCCGACCTGACGACAAGTGCAGCCACATAAGTAATCACAGAAAACCTAGCTGAACTTCTAAATAATGTCAAAAAGTAAAACAGTCAGCAAAACAGCAAAGGACAGGTCTCCTCCTTGAGGATATATCCTTCCAAGGTCATTACGTGGAAGAACTGCATATACGCAGAGCTGAAACAATGATCATTAATGGTGATTTGTTCACTAAACATTCTGTCATTCTGTGGGAAATTAATAATAGGCTTTTCAAAAAAAACTTTTTTATCTAAAAGTCTAAATCTAATGTCAGTCTAAATTAATTAATCCATATAATAAAATGATCATTAGTTTGGAGTCCTATATGGAAGTACATTTGAAAACGTGATACAGTGATGTTTGAGTGTTACCTGTGACCTTGGGGATCCCCTGCAGTCTGGGGACAGAGAGAGCCACAGTCACCCCCAGGTTGGTCCCTACCAGAAGCAGACCGTGACAGACCAGCAGACTGCTCACTGACACTCTCTGGTTCCCTGGGGATAAAAACAGAAGCACAACCCGGGTTTAATCTTACCCAGATCAAACCTCTTTCTAAAGCAAATGCATTGACATTTTGTTAAAATACAGAGAGAAACAGTTAGTGAATGATTGTTGGCAGAGATATCCTCCAACCCTGGGTGATTTACAGTGTGGATTGTGGTGTTGTGGTGTGAATTGCTGGACCTCACACTGATGTACCGTGCACATACACACTTGTATCTCCTGGAAAATCAGAAATGTGCATGATTAATGGGCCACTTCAACGGGTTTGAATAAGTGTGGTGCATGGGAGGGAGGTTGTATCTGTTTTAGTGAGTAGGGGCATTTCTGCAGCGATGATGTTTAACAGTTATTTGTCTCCAGGGCAACGTAAAGAGGAGCCTGAATAAAAGCTGCTCTTTTCAAGTGTCTGAACACAGAAAAACGCACCATTATGGTCTGCTTTGAGTCAAACAAACAAACACAAAAGTGTTACGTAACAGAATGCTGTAATGCTGTAATTAAACAAGGAGCTCTGCCTCTATTGAGAAAGTTTGTGGCAGCTACAAAAGGACGATCTGATCTGACCTTTTATATTCCTTCCTGGTCAGAGAAATCACAGTGAGGCCACTTTAGACTAAAAAAGACGCTATTGTTAAGTTAACAGCACCTTTCAGCAAGGATGGCAATAAAGTCGGGCTTGCTGACAGCCTGTGCTAGGTGACTTATTATGTGGAATTTGGCACTTGTGTCAAATCGTCCCCTCACAGGAGCTTTGTCAGGAACAAGCTATGTAAGAGGTGGTATCTAGTCAGACAGTTTTATCATCATTTTTATGATTGTAATAAGAATCTCAGGTTCTGCAAAAACAGTCCTTTCAGTCCTGCTATGTGGAAGGCGAGACTGTCATGAGTCATTACTGCTGTAACAGCTTGACTTGAATTTCCTCCCTCAAAGTAATCCTCTTGGGCTTTAGAAAAAATTACTGCCAGTCTCTCTGCCTGACCCCCTCACTAGAGCTGACCCCTTGCATGGGGCACACACACACACACCATACTGCCACACTTCCAGGAATCCTGCCAGATAGGCAGGCAGGTACAGTGGAAGACAAGGCTCTGCGTCTTGCCCACATGTGCTTCTAATGAGGGCCCACAGTGAGCAGAAACACACAGACTGCTGGTCGGGGACCTTGCTCAACTTCCTCCTTTCATAATATTTGGAGTTCCCCACCCAGAGGGTGAACTAAAATAAACCCAGAGTGAGCATCAACATGGCCCAGCTCTGGCCCTGATCCTATACCAGAGCACCACTTTGATCTGCACTTAGTCCTGACAACCACCAGCAGGAGGGAGGAGCAAATCCCAAACATTACAATAATACACTATATCAGCCTTTCAATCAGTCCAGAAATAAGTCAGATCAGCACAATTGAATCATCATGGTTTCAGTCTGTATAGATGGATGTTACACCCTCATTCTATATTACCCCTATTGTAAAGACAATGGATTTGTTCTAGGTCATCAGTCTGTATTTCTAAGAGTCTACAGCCTCGCTAGCAGCTTTGTGAGGCTAAGCTTAGGTACAGTAGCCTTGAGCTAAATACCAACGCTAGCATGTCAACAAGCTCACACTGACAACGTTAACATGCTGATTAGCAGGTATAGCATTTACTATGCTCACCCTTTTAGTTCATCATGTTAGCATCTGAACATTTGTTGATTGTAAGATCAGAGGATCAAAGTGAATACAGTAAATTCTGAAGGGGAAATTAATGTCTATAGCAAATTTCACAGAAATCCATAAAATAGTTGTCAAGACATGACTGAAAACCCAAATGTGAACCTGACAGGAGGATCAGAGGATCACCAAACTCAGTATGATGCATCCTCTGCCGACCATGGATGTCTGTATACTATAGAAATCTGTCCACTAGTTGTTGAGATTTTCCAGTCTGGACAATGCTTTAAAAAAAAGACTAAATACTGCCATTAGCTTTTTCCAAGAACACGTTAAATTTCCAACAAGTTTTGACTGGAGCTACTTCACAGTGCAGTTGTGTTATCCAGTCCTACCCTGTTGAGTCAGTGCTTGGATCTCTGAGGGAGTGGATGTTCATTCAGGAATAAGTGTGTTATCCATGTCGGGAGGTGTGTAACAACGGTGGCCTACAAAGAAAGAAAAGCTGGAGGTGTTATTTACTGACCCCCCTGATGTTTGTCTCCCATTAGACCATGCATGGCTGCCTATTTAGGTCACGGAGCAGCAGACAAAGGCAGATACAGCAGCCAGGCAGTCAGCCACCATTCTCTGAGACATCATCACAATACAGTCTGCTTTGATGGAGCCCCACTGCCTTTTGAAGTGCTTATTAAGAACTTTTTAAGATATTCCATCTTTTATTAAAATTTAAATTTATTCACACTTTACACAATGATTTGCCTCCCTTTTTCCTTTACTGTGAGTATTTATGACTATTTTACAGCTTCTGTTCTTGGCCTGATGTAGATTTTCTGTCCTACTTTACTTTGGAAAAGAGATTCAGTGGGACTAGCCTGGTCCCGTGGGATGAATATAGAATAAAACAAATCCATAGTCCAATCAGAAGATGCACATTCAGAATAAGATTTGGGAAAATAGAGAGACAGCAGTCTGTTTTAACTCCAGGAGCTATCATCCACTGATACCACTAAATTACTGTAAAACATGAACTGCTTAGCATTCTTTAATAAGCACTAGCTATGAGTTACAGTGATAATGATGGCTATTACAGCATATTAACCCACTGTGTGTTTAGTGCTTGGATAAGCAACTCCTGTCTCCAAAGAAGGGAGTTAGTAGAATTGCTCCAACATGCTTGAACATGAGAAGGATAACTCCACCTAGAGCACCACCTGCATTTAACACTGCACCATTCATAGAGGCATTCACACTGAAGACAACGCCCCATGTTCTCTTTTCTTGTGGTGATATTGTTCACTGGGTCAATCCTGAGCCTGATTGTGTTCTGTAGATAAGCTATAAATGCATTAGGATCTGTAATGTAATATTCCTTCATAATAATGTGGACTTCCTGTTATTTTTTCCCATTTCCTGATATTTTTTCTAGCTTGCATCTCAGTTAATAAGCATTAATGGAGCAAAGAACTGCAGATGAAAGACCCCTCACTCTTTGCCTCTAACTTATCTACTGCAGGCAGTCCCTCATGTCCAAACACTTTGGCTGGTAGTTACAATTACATTAGTCTGTAAGAGTTTGTGCAGAAACAGCACATTTTTTGGTCTCATTCTGTTCCACAGCAGCGGCCGGCAGTGATACGTGCCACTGTGGACCACTCTGCCAAAGTACAGATCAAAACAGATAACAAGCAGAGTGGCAAACAGGTGGATTTAATCCAACTGTCATTAAAATATGCAAATCACAACTAAACAACCTTGTTGGGTGCGTCAAACTGGATAAAAAATTTTGATTTCCATACTGACTGACAGTCCAGGGGCCCAGTACAGTTTTGAGAGGAAGTGAGCTGTTAATGGCGAGGCCCAGAGGATGAAAGCTTTCATGTGTGGTGTTCTGCCCCAGAACCAGCTTCCGCTGCGGTTGTATGGATCCTATTAGCCAATATGGGCAGCAAGGTCCCAAAGCAGTCTGTTTTTATCATTCACATCTGTCTGACAAAAAAGCCTTCCACTTTACTCTAAACACTGGGCATCAGAGATTCTCCCACAATATCAAGACACTCGAGATACCCCAAACAATTGGAGTTTTCTCTTACATTTTTGCTTTCAATTAGAAATTTCCTTGAGGAAACTTGTAAATTGTAAATTCAGAGCTGCCAGTGCTGTTCATAAATCTGTTTTCTCTGCAGTCTGAAGCATGATGGTGCAGAAATGCTGTTAATCATTGTGGCACAGTGAATTACTTGTAGCCATGGATACACAAAGCTGTGAGTGAATGGTTCTTTGTTATAGTTTGTTTTTAACGCTTCACAGCAGTGGGTTTTGTCTTCGTGGCTGCTCCAGCAGCAAAGGGACATTTAAACCATCTCCGAAAACCTAATTACACAAAATCTGACATTCTGCTGATTAATAAATGTTGCTTCTAAAAAAAAGACTATAGACCCATTGCCCTGACCTCTGTGGTCATGAAATCATTTGAGCGTCTTGTCCTGTCCCACCTCAAATCCATCACTGACCCACTCCTGGACCCCCTGCAGTTCGCCTACAGAGCCAACAGGTCTGTAGACGACGCCGTCAACATGGCTCTCCACTTCATCCTCCAGCACCTGGACTCCTCAGGGACCTATGCCAGGATCCTGTTTGTGGACTTCAGCTCTGCCTTCAACACCATCATCCCGGCTCTGCTGCAGGACAAGCTCTCCCAGCTGAGCGTGCCTGACTCCACCTGCAGGTGGATCACCGACTTCCTGTCTGACAGGAGGCAGCACGTGAAGCTAGGAAAGCACGTGTCTGACTCCCAGACCATCAGCACTGGATCCCCGCAAGGCTGCGTTCTTTCTCCTCTGCTCTTCTCCCTGTACACCAACACCTGCACCTCCAGCCATCAGTCTGTCAAGCTCCTGAAGTTTGCAGACGACACCACTCTCATTGGACTCATCTCTGATGGCGATGAGTCTGCCTACAGGTGGGAGACTGAGCGTCTGGTGACCTGGTGCAGGCAGAACAACCTAGAGCTAAACGCTCTGAAGACAGTGGAAATGATAGTGGACTTCAGGAAGAGCCCAGCCCCACCCACCCCCATCACCCTGTGTGACTCCCCCGTGGCTACCGTGGAGCATTTTCGCTTCTTGGGAACCACCATCACACAGGATCTCAAATGGGAGCTAAACATCAGCTCCCTCATCAAAAAAGCTCAGCAGAGGATGTATTTCCTGATGCAATTGAAGAAGTTCAACCTGCCAAGGACTATGATGGTGAACTTCTACACCTCCATCATCGAGTCCATCCTCACCTCCTCCATCACCATCTGGTACGCTGCTGCCACGGAGAGGGACAATAACAGACTGCAGCGTATCATCCACTCTGCTGAGAAGGTGATTGGCTGCAATCTTCCGTCCCTCCAGGACCTGTACGCCTCAAGGACTCTGAGGCGTGCAGGGAAGATTGTAGCTGACTCCTCCCACCCTGGACACAAACTCTTTGAGACACTCCCCTCTGGCAGGAGGCTGCGGTCCTTCAGGACCAAAACCTCTCGCCACAAAAATAGCTTCTTCCCATCTGCTATTAGCCTCATCAACAAGGCTAGAGAGCCCCACTGTTGCTGATCAATTGCACCAATCACCAGAAAAAATTCCTTGTATGTGAAAACATACTTGGCAATAAAACTGATTCTGATTCTGATTCTGATTCTGATTCAAGTGGGAGAAGAGCCTGATGAAAAGAGCTACCATGCTTTAGCAGATTTTACAGAACTTCCACAAATCCCCTGATGACATTAAGCAGCTAAATACTCCTGATGTTTTTCTGAATGTTATTACTACCTTATGGCAATAATAGAGAAATCCCACTGAAGACTGAATGTACAGACATGCTATGCTAATAACAGTAGTGCTAACGATGCTATAGATGAGATAACACAGAACAACTACAGGCTAATCATTACATGAAGACGACGAGACACATACAGATTAAATCTTAAAGAGGAAAAGAGACGACTGTCAAAAAACATTTATATGAAACTTCAAGTCAACAGCACAAAGAATACTTCAGGAAGTGCACGCCAAACCACAGCTGTCTGCATTATTCAGCATGGAAGAAAAATAGACCGAAAGCAAAGTGATTGTGCGGCACAAATCCAGACTTCATACCAACAGAAGAAATCTCCTCTCAATAACAAAATAAACTGAAAAATACAGTCATCATTTTAGGCTGTTTTTGGGTCAAGCCGATGTAAGACAGCAGATTACAAGATCCAAAGCTACAAGCTGCTCTGGTGACTTCACCCCAGGACGACTGACACACTAAAAGTCATTTGATTTGATCTGAACATCCTCAGCAACAATGTTTGTCTTAAACACACATAGCAACATGTCAGGAAACTATCCTTGTTTCACATCCCACTAAATACAGTATGATCTACTGCCATAGTAACAAAGCCAGACTCAAAGCTAAAGGACACGTGTGCGAACTAAAAGCAGTATTGTTGTGTGACGCAATACACCTCTTGGTTTTAGGCATATACTGTGTGAATTCTTCCTCTAAAACAAATATTTACTCTCCAGAATAAAACTCATCTGGTTTCAAATGGTCTGTGAGCTACGGCCCATTTAGCTCGCCTCCGCCTGACACTGTTCTGCAGATGTTACAACCTGTTAATGACTGGTTTACATCTGCAGTGCCTTACACAATCAGGGATCAAGGGTGAGCCACTATGGTGGAATGAAGTAAGTAAGCTCCCTTTAAAGCAGCATTACTGCACTCACTAGTAATGCTATCCTTGATCTGTAGAAGGGAAAAAACAACCCTCTGATACTCCTACATCTGTTTTTTTCAACATATTTAAGGTGAAGTTAACCCGAATTACATAAAACAGCTTGCTATTATTACATCTTGTTTGACTGAGGTTACTTGTTGGTGGAAAGATGTTATTTATACCTTTTAAGTGATTGATTTTTTTGTGTAATAGTGAGTCTCAAAACAAGCTCCTGATCTCTGATGTTTCATATGGCTGAGGAATGTTGTTTTATGCTGAACTCCATTAGTTTTAGTAGTAGTCACATCACACATAATACAGTAAATACCGTATAAACAATATAGAGAGCAAAAAACAGTCAATGGTTTATGCATTGAATTGAACTGAACAGGCTCAGGCTGAAGCAAAATACTTATATCTGCCTGCCTACATTCTTATCATTTAAGGTACCCACCAAAAAGAAAGGAAAATTGTTCACACTTGTAACCCTCAGAAATAAACCAAGAAATTACACATTTTTTTCATGTATATTTTAATTTCTTACCTTTTATATTATCATTGTCTCATAATTTAAGAAGTTCTGTAGCTTAGCTGTAAATATGTATTATATTTCAATGTGATGTCATAATTCTTATTGTCTGTGTTTTGTCAGTTAATAAAACAGTGTCCTGTTATTTATTTGTGTTAAACTTTGGGATGGATCTTTCTTTTAGACGGTGCCTTCCAAAGCTATACAAAATTACTTGAGGACGTCACAAGATTTTTATGCAACACTATGAATAGAAGCAAAATGAGAGGGTCCAGATCAAGTGTTTACATTAAAGAAGCCTTTGAAAGAGGATGAGAGCGTGACAGACCTGCCATAACAAGAGCTGTCTGGATGAGCACCTACGCTGATGTCAGCTAATTACTGACAGGCACCAAGTACGACAGCACTTTAAAAACATGAGGTCAGGAGACCTGCAACACCAACCGCGTATGCTGGGCTGTATTTGAATAAGTATAGTTGACTGGATGATCACAAGATCAGATATCAAAAGAGAGAACAACTATGCTTTGCTGTTCTTTGTCAGACAGTTTGACACTCACTAAAAGGTTTCACTCTCCATGAGGCGTTCAGATCACATTACTGAGTGACACTCAAGAGAAAGCAAAGAAAACTGAGAGTGGTGGTGGTGGGTGAAGTGGTAAAGATGGTTAAGACCACAGATTCAACATGACTGAATCTCAAACGTCAAGGCTCTATGCAGATCAAGGACTTCTACAAGGTGGGCAAAGTTCTGAATACTGCAGTACAATATGTCTTGTTATTAGTTACTGTGCAGACTGAATCATAACAGACATCATAACTGAGCAATCTACAAGAAGGAAAAGTCAAAGCACCAGCAGTTTAAACAGGCAGATGGTGCCATGTCAATGCTGCCTCCTACAGGCAAGAAAAGTAACAGCTAATGTAATTTTGACATTGGCACCACCTGCAGGCAATGAGTGTTGTATCTACAGTTCTTTCTTTAATAGCTGCTGTTTGTGCCCGTGTGAAAATGTATAAAATTGTCTGTTACTAAACTTAATACTTTAACTCATTGCCTAAATAATGAGTGCCTGAGGAAGCCGAACAATTTTCCCTTCCAAGTCTTTTCGTGTTTAATATCCCTGGGTTATTCAATCAGGCTGGTATTTTGTCTGTTTCAAAATAAAAATGGTGCCTTACCAGGCAGTGTATTGTGGACAGGTGTAGCAATGTTAATGTCCTGCAGATGCTCCAGAGTCTCTGTGTGGAAAAGGCGGAGTGTGGAACCAGAGCTGAAAGCGATCCAGATGCCCACACCAGCCACCACCATGTGGGACACCACCATGCCCTCTTCCTGGTGGGCCTCCAGCTGCTTCTGAATGGGGAAGATGGGGCACGATAACAGGACTGAGACATTAACTACTGCGCATTCACAATAAATCTTCAAGATGTTTATGACTGAAGACATCAGAATATTTTTAATGCCTATAGGTGCATAGACCAGTATACAGAACCTATAGGACCTCTGTAATAAGATATGCGTTTAAGAAAAGATATAGTATTTACATTAGCTTAAACACATTTTCAGTTTGGTGCAATGAAGTGCAGAAATCTAGCCCTTTGCAAGGAAATACAACAGTTATTTGCACACAATACTACGATGTTAGTTACATTTTATGCTCAGGCAAAATGCTCCAAAGGCCACAGAGAGAGTTTCTGGCTGTCCCATGTTGGCTGTGTGTTACAACAAACTAGAAAAAAATATTTGAAAAACCTAAAACACCAATCAACCCACAGAAAGTCTGTCTCAGTCTGTTTAGACTGCATCAGCTCATGCATTGTCAGCGGTTGTTATGTTTAGGACCCTGTGATTATGCTTTACCTTTGAGATGAAGAATCACATTTCCACAATGGACAACATAGAATATGATACAATGGGATTTTTTGGCTAAATGCACAATGATGTTTATTTAGGGGTGATGTCAATATTTCTGAACATAATGAGACTGTCAGGTGTAGTCAAAACAGCAAGTGCAAGGAAGGTAGAATTTACTAGTATTTAATAAACCTCAAATTAAATTAACTCTATAAACTTCTTATATATAAACTCTAGGTTTTCTGTTCATTCATTAGTTTAAATTACAGTAGCTTCAAATATGTGCAAAGTCCAATTTTGCATTCTGTACATAGGAAACCAATAAACTAGGCTTTTTCCATCTCCACAAGTTACATAATCTCACCACACATTGCTTGATGTGTAGGTGGAGTTATATTTGGCTAAGGAGAGTCCATTCACAAGTGTCTCAGTACAGGGTGCTGATAAAATGTGGCAATGGAGGAGCAATAAAAATGAAGGTATTGTCTTTTCCTTTTGATAAGTGTAAACCCTTGTGATCCACATTTGATCAAACTTTAATTATAATGATTAAGTGCTTATTGAAGTATCCAGTTTCTTTGTATCCGTCTCACCATGCTTTCCCCTCTGTCTCAGTCTGTCTCTTCTGTCTGACTTTCAGTCAACACTGTGGACTAACTGTAAGTCTTCAGTGAGGAAAAGAGAGCGAGACAGGCAGGTGGTCCAACATAATGAGCTTAATGAGGCTAAACAGATTATGAGTGAGTGCATGTCAGAGGAACGTTACTATTCCTGGAGCCATGGCAGGTGCCTCCATTCCTTAAACCAGGCCAGAACACACACACAGGGAATACCATCCACATTCCAGGATATGGAAAAACGAACACTGGGAAGTGAAATGAGGTACCCACATCTACTAGATGTCCTTTATACTTTTAGTGACCACATTTCACATGTGCTTAATATTTAACCATATGTCTCCACACTTAAAAGACACTTCTCTTCAAAACAGCCTTGACTGTTTCCTCCTTACTTTCCTTGTGATGTTTCTCTTCCCTTCTTTTGTCATCTTTTTAAAAAGTAAATCACATCTTCTTCTCTCTACTAAATTGCATATACTTTGGATGCAGTCCTCCTTTACTCACTATATTACTCATACCTTCAAGTAAACAAAACAGCCTCTCCAAACTATGTCTGTGCTTTTTCTTTTCCTGGTCTGGCCCATTCTCTAAGGAGGCGCAGATGTTCCCACAGATTTGAGCAGATAGGACGATGATTAACATGGTAATCATCTTTTTCACTAGAGCTTGTTTCCTGCATGATTTACACAGGCAGACTGGGACAGATACACAGATAAGGAGAAATGTAGCAAGGGTTATTTACTGCACACACACTGCTCTGTTTATGATGTTGACATGGTATGTAATAGCAATAACATCAGAGCTAGGATTTGTACCTCCACAGAATGTGTGTGGGTGCTGATGATGAAGACCTGTCCACCTGATGAAGCCCACAGGTGCTCCTCCACTGCTAGCATGGCCTTGACTGGGAGGACTCCCAGCTTCAGCACCTTGGGCTTGTCACAGTTCCACAAACCATCTGTAAGAACAAACATAACATTGGCAGCTCAGTACTCAAATAAAATAAAGAGAAAGTCTATTTCAAGAAATACCCAATGAAAAAATGCATTTTTTTATTTATTTATAACCCTCAGATATTGCATGCATATCACATATATTCAGTAAGGACCTGAAATGTAATAAGTTGCAGTAAAAATACATATGATGAGACATAAGTGACAACAAACCAAACACTATATATCTCTTCTGTTAGTGTTATTGCAATAACTTTTGAAATGTTAAGCCCTGGCATTTTTTTCATGTTATGGTTGGTTCATTGAAGACACTGTTACAGTCACTCTGTCTTCATTAATGTCATCTGTAAAGATCATCTGCATATATAACTGTACTAACGCTGGTGGAGTGGCCATTGATGGTTTCTGCAGCCTTCACAATGAATATAGATGGGCTGCAAGGCTTTAGTCAGAGCTGAGCTCAATCCCACACGCACCTCCTACACACTCTGTTCTACATGCGCCTGGGCACCTACAGTGCCAGCTCTACTGCAAAAAAACACCACATGCAGTGTCTTTATAAATATCAACACATTACATTTCTGCAACCGTTAGATTTGCTTCGTTTTGATTTGAATTTGTTGTCATAAAATGAGAGGATATGTAGGTTTGTTGTACAGAAAAAAGTTCTCTATTTGAAAAACAAACATGCATCGTAAAAGTGTAGATTTTTTACTACTGCTACTTTTAGCTAGAAGGGCCCTGTGTTGAATACGGGGTTCATTTCCTCCAGATACCACATTCCCTTAGTTAATCTAGGTCAGGAAGTGAATGCGGCCTCACCAATAGTGTTTGTTTAAGAGAAGGCACAAAGGCGGCTATTGAAGGGAGAGGTGCCACGCAGAGAGAGATGTTCTTTCAGAGGTACAGTAATGACTGGGGAAGTAGAGGTAATCTCCTAATAAAGGATCTAGGTGGGATTAGCATTCCAGCAATCCACTGTGTATATTGTTGTAATAATCATACTGTGTAGGTGAATGCATGAGGAAAAAAGAGAAAATAAAAAAGAAAAGGAGCAATAGAGGAGAGGGAAAAAATATCAGGAATGCCAATTTGGAGGCTTATGTAAGTGGTCTCTACTGTAGCGAGCCTGCCCACATCTCTCACTTCTCAAACTGTAGCATTCCTTCATGTCAGTGTCAGCTGCAACAAACTATTCATCCAAGCGCATATGTTTATGTGCATAAACAATGGCACATGAACCAGGCAGTGAAAACTGATTAAACAAGCCCATCATTTTTCTCATCTTCACAACTCTGTAATGAACAACAACAGGAAAAAGTAGAGGCATAATGCAGAACAGCAGAATACAGTTTATGTTCTGAGTGCCTGTCTGTGACGTGTGACCTTTGCTGAATCATTGCCTCCTTCTTTCTAAATCTCTCATACAGTCAGTCATGGAGGAAATAGCAAGCACGGCAGAATGAGGCTGACTGTCCAGCTTCAGACACACTACATCAACAGCAGAGTAACATTTCTATGCAGGATTAGTCAGCGCTGAAGGCTTTAAAGACAGCCACATTGCGGTCTGTTCAGAGTGTTTTTGATGTCTCGTCACAGTTTGCTGTGAGGGCCCACTTTAATCAGATGACTGCGTAGCGTCAAAGGATATAAGCTGATCATTCCTCCAAGTTCTGCTGGCTTTCTTCTCTGCTATGTAAACTGCTGGTCTACTTAAAATGCAAATGGAGTACAGACAGAGCCAGTCACTGTGACAAAGTACTTGAGCAGCATTACAACAAAGGCATGCAGGGTACAGTTTCCCTACCAAACTGTGCAGAATGATTCATCATTTTAGCATCATGCATGATGTCCCGGTGACAGAGCTGTTGAAGGGTGGAAATCACACAAATCAGACTTTAGGGCCAGGATTTCCCTGCTGGGAATTAATGTGACACACGAGTGGTGACGAAATGAAAAGCAGCTACTGCTGGAACATTCAGTTACACCAAAGACCAACACTGGCAGACACTCTGCCAGTGTCTAATGACTGGTGTGTGAAGAAAAACACATACACTGCATGTTTCTTCCAAACTGTAGCTTGACTGAGGGAGGAGCGAGAATAGTTTTCCTCGTGTCTTTCTGTCCTCAGGCCATCATCCATATTCTTTCTGTCTCTGTTTCGGTCTCTTGCTCTTGCACACACAAGCCTTACAGGCCAACATAAGAAAAACAACAAAGCCAGAAACTGATCAAGGAAACATAAAAGTTCTTTCTCAGAGAGGTTAGAAATCTAATTTGAGTCATATGTGGCATGGAGAGGAATGAATGTGTGTGACTAAGGTTAATAAAACATGCCTCTAGCAATGGCGGCATCACATGATAGTAACACCCATACTTAGATTTGACAGCCAAGAATTACAAGGATTCTCTTTCCTCATGTTCCAAAATATGGACTTATCTTTACCCTTACAATGTGACGCAGAGAAATATCAAACAGCGGAGGGAAACAGAGAGACAGAATGAGGAAGAGGCTCCGAGACCCTCTGTTTGCATCGCTATGAAAGCCAATAAGAGATGGAACAAAACAGAATGTGAAAGACTGTGGGAAGAGAGCAGCCCAGATCCTTTCCTCTGCTGCGCCTGTGCTCGTCTGGGAGGGAAGACACTAAATAGGTCACCACTAACAGATTGGCTTCTCCCAGACAACTGAGCAAATGGAAACAGAACCTTAACACAAAGGAGAGGAGACCCCTGACCCTGACTTACACACTAACTGTAACACAATGACTTCGAGACAAACAAAAAAAAAAAAGAAAAGAAAAAAAAAAAAAGAAAAAGCAGTTACAGCACTGGACCACAGAACAACAACATCTCTGTGTATGCTCTACACTGTTTGCTAAATGTTTAGCTGTGTCAATTTAACACCAATCTCTTCAGCATTTTAAGACATTAAATGTTCTGCCTATGGTTGGAAAAAGGCACCAGATGTGTAGCTTTAAGTAAGTAACGTCAGCATAAGTGCGTCAAAAGTTGATCAATCCAAAAACAAAGTCATTAAGTCAGCCACAATTCTCTTATTCATGTGCATGGCCAATTATGGTCAAAGTTACAAAATTCATGGCTAGTGCAGACTAAATAAGTAAACAATGTCAGCCTACACACTCAAAAAAATCTAATTAACTCAATGAATGAATTTCTGTTTTGCACAATAACAGTGATTTAACCTCATAATTGCCCAAATTATAGCTATTTAAGAGAGTCAACAAACGGCCAAATTCTGAGAAAATAACAGAAGAGATACACAAATTCACAAGTCCACCCCCTCCTCTCACACACACACACACACACATACACACACCTTGTGATCTGGAGTAGATCGCCACAGAACCGCTGACCAGGCCGGCATACAGACAGTGTTTCTTATAGACCAGGCTGGTGACAGTGGACTTGTCTGGTGTGAAGAAATGCTGCAGACGTACTTTCTTGGTTCGTTGGCTGCTCTTATACACAATGATGCTGAACAGGGCAGGAGATAAAGTTAGAAAAAATTACTGACTTCAGTTATTACTTTGGTGTTTGTGAGACATTTTATAGTCTTGTCATAATAGCATGCAGCATTTGACAGTTTGAATGATATGTGTAATGAAAGTTTTAAATTTAAGTCTAGAAAAACCAGTTAACCTATTTTATGTTTATGTTTATGTCTATTTTTTTTTTGCACCAATCACCAGAAAAAATTCCTTGTATGTGAAAACATACTTGGCAATAAAACTGATTCTGATTCTGATTCTGATTATAGCTGAAACAGGTGAAATACATTACAGCTAATTTCTCACCAGAAGAAAACAGTACACAAAGAAATTTTTGTGTCCTCGCTTTCCCTGGATTAGCTTTTTCAAATTTTAGCTCATTCAAAGACTTCCTACAATTAATACAATGCTTTTTTTAAATGACAGACTACACAGACCTAGTTCATGCAGTGCATACAGATAGACATAGCAATGCTACTATTAAATGCTGCATTGCATTATGGTCCATTGAAGTTAGTGCTGATAAACTCTGGAGCCAAATAAGAAGTCTAAAAAGACACCCTTGTTCTTTGATCCTAAGACAGCGACAAAAAGCTGACACTTAGCATCTATACATGCATAATTTAAAGATTGTCACCTATTAAATTGTAATTTATTAGATTATGTGGTAAAGCACAATGTGTTTCACAAAAATGTTTATAGTTACTGCTGACACACATTTATGATTTCACTGCATATAACTGTCTGTACCTGCCCTCCTCCATGCCAAGACAGACACTGGGAGTATCACTAGCCTTCACTGGGGAGACGTGGTTGTTTTCAGGGACCTTCTCGCCATTTTCCTGGGGTTGCTCAGCTGGGACGTAGGTCATGCAGAGGATACGGGACTCCACGTTAAAGCACTCAGTCACCTTAGGGCTGGAGTTCTGCATGGCCACAATGGCTATCTGGCCCATCTGATTAGTGCAACTTGCAACCTGAACAAAAATAAAGAAAACTTCAATGTTTTAAGGATGATTTAATATGTTTATGTAGCAAAGTTCTGACTGAACATCTATCCAAGAGATACCCAGCCAGGAAAGCCGAGTATGTGAAAAGAAAGCAAACAATACTAAACAAATACAGCTGAAGACTCCCAATATAATTCACAAGAAAACATAAAAGTTCCTCCAAAGAGCAAAGTTAAATTACATTAGAAAGTGTACATCAAAACAAAGTCAGCAGAGACCAATTGAAAAGCAAAATAATTTAACTCCTAAGACATTCAGTTATGCTAAAAACAACTTACATCTAATGATTTAAAAACCTCCTCTTTCAGTTTAACATTTTTCAGCAATATTTCATATATTACCTCACCATTAAAAAAACAGCTAAAGGGATGTTTATATCATGAACAGATCCAAGGCTTTCAAAACACTGCATTAGCAGTGATTACCATGGTTATGACAGTCATTGTTTGGTTTGAGAAAACCTCAAGTACTGAAGCAATAACTTTCAAACCTAGATTGTCTATCTCAAGGGGACATTAGACATTTTAATAAATAAACAGCAAAAATGTGCCATCTGCTCAGCTAAGGCATTATAGGGAAAAACAGTCCCCTGCCAAAACTAAAAGCTGGACTTATTGATAGAAAAGGGTTTAAACTTAAATAGTATTAGCTGCTGAAAATAAACAGACACTTGCTGACACTACTCAACACACTTCACAAAATATTTTAGTCCAAGACTCAAATTTCAAAGCTGAGGCCAATAAATGGGTTTCTAGAGAAAGACAAATGTAGTTCACAGACCCACATTATTGTAGGCAGCCATTCTAAACCTTGGAATAAGCTTTTATTTGTGTAATTGTTTAAATGTGAGCTAACACGTTGCTCTTGGAGGAAAAAATGTCTCACCCAGACACAGCCATGGCCCACGATGGGAGTGTCTGCTGTGCTCTCAATGTTGATGTGGGGCTCTGGGTTATGAACAGCACACTCCACCTGCCACATAACAGGAGGAAACAAGAGAGAGTGATAAAAGAAATAGTCAAGTCACCATATAATAATTCACAGAGGTAAACAGGTGTTACTTATGTCCAGTTCTATGAGTCTCCATGAGGTTCAGCCACGACTAAGTAACCAGCCTACATGAGCTGACCGTATTATGCTTTTTGGAGCAAGTAATTTTTCTACTTTGTGAGTGCTGAGACTTCGGGTAGACGAGCACTCAGAAAGACCTACTGACTGCTACTTAGTGAGATCCAATAGAAGCTTATGATGTCAAAACCCCATGGCCCGTACAGGGATCGAACCCACGACCTTGGCATTATGTTGAACTGAGCTAACCGGCCCCACATACCTGAACTATTTTTTGCCGCACATGGTCACACATGTTTACATGATGCAATCTAACTCCATCATACAAATCAGTGTCATGTAATCGTGTCCTGCCAAAATGAACAACTGAAAATCAAATACACAAAACCATCTAAATACACAGAAATGTGAAAGCATTTGATGGCTTTCTCCTCAACAAGTGGGGCATATTACATCAGATTGAAATGATTCAATAACATCTTATATGTAAAATGCCACTTAACAGTGAACTAGCATAACAACTTAAGAGAAAGTGGTCATGTGTCACTATTATCTTTTTAAAAGCACTGGGCCGTACGGGGATCGAATCCGCGACCTTGGCGTTATTAGCACCACGCTCTAACCAACTGAGCTAACCGGCCAGATATAGAGCACCTTAGCTATATTTTGCTCCAAACATTCAGTCAATGCTGATTTAAATCTAAGAGTATGCAACATTGAAGAAGGCCTGCATTTGAGATATGCACATCCGCACAGCAAGAACAAATAAAACACATACACACAGAAATGTGGGCAATCCGACAGTTGATTTAAGATTGATGGACACAAGGCAAAACCCAACCTAACCTAAAACAAGACTAGGTCAAAAGCTACTGTACAGTATGACCACGTAAGGTCAATGTGCGAGATTTGGACATAGTTATTCTATTTATTTTTTTACTATGTATGCTGAGCTATTTCATTCTGTTTTTATTATGCCATTTGTTGCCTATTTTTCTATTATGGTTTTGAGCAATTTTATTGCAATCAAGACCATCCATCTATTCTTCCACCTATCCATCTGACTGCTGCTCCGTCTCTCTGCGCCAATTCATTTTATGAACATTCGTGATTATAGGGCTGGCCCTGCTCTTGCGGTCCAGCCAAAAATAAAAATGTTTATAAACTAAATTTTCTGCTTTCTTCTCTTGCAGTGATTACTCTCTGAGTCACTGTATGACACAGTATGTCACAAACAAATCAGAGTATTACTGTATTCTGATACAGAGCATTAGTCTGTGTAGTGTTATAAGAGTGAACTTGAGGTTGAATAGACAATAGGTCTAGAAAGGTTTACAAAGGGATTTTGGTCATGTGAATATATGGATAAATGAATAATTTAATTACTTGGTAACATATTGTTTCAATTCCATTTGACAATTTTTGTTCCAGTTGGTCAGCGAATGCTGGTATATCAGTCGGAAAACATTAAATCCCATCGCATTGCATATATAATGTGCCACTTAACAGTGACTCAGTACAAGTCAAGTGAAAGTGGTGAAATGTCATTGTTCTTCTTTTAAAATTACTGGCCCATAAGGGGATTGAACTCCCGACATTGGCGTTATTAGCACTACGCTCGAACTAAGTGAGCTAACTGGCCACATGTAGCCACCTATGAACTATTTTTTCACCCCATGTGGTCAGTCAGTGCTGGTAGACATGACCGTGTCTAACATGAAGGAAGGAGTGTCATGTTTGAGAGATGCACACCTACACAGCAAGAACAAGAAAAACACACACAGAAATGTGGACAATCAGACTGTTGAAAGCTGAGGACATAGTTCTATTATTTTTTTCTAGGTATGTTTAGCTATTTTATTCTATTTTTATTTTATTCATATTCATTCATTTTATTTTAATCTTTTTTATTGTGTTTATTTTCTATTTATGTCTATTGAGCTATTTCATTTTATTATGCCAATCGTTGTGCTTATTTCCCTTTTATGTCTATCTATCTGGGTAACAATAACAGACTGCTGCTCTGCACCAATGCAGTTTGAAAGAGCATCAGCCAGTTCGGAAACTTGAACTCAGTCATGTGGCATTCAGCTGACCAATGGTCGAATTATGATCACATCTGCACACATTGCTCGCTTTTAACATAGTAACTCCATTTGACAATGGAGAAGAGTTTAAGATTTCACATCAGCACCAAATCATATATATTAACACCATTTCACATGCCATGAGTTTTTTTTTCTTTTTTTACAATGACTTGACCTGAGCTGGCCAGGTGTCTCAGTCTCTTATTAAAACACTTTGGCCCGTACGGGGATCGAACCCGCGACCTTGGCGTTATTAGCACCACGCTCTAACCAACTGAGCTAACCGGCCACATGCACTTGACAAGGCTTTATAATTTTTTTTTTTTTGCTGGAGTTCATTCTATGCTGGTTCACATAATGCTACAGTAGGTGCTGCGTGACATAGAGGAATATTTTCTGAACATAGTCAAATGCACAGAGTATAAAAATATGGACCCTGAGTTTATTCAACATAAAAGATCTCACCTTGAATTCTTGTAGTTTGGACATGACCACAGGCATTTGTCGAAGCAAGAGAGGGTGTTTCTGCTTTTTGATCTGATTTGCATCATCCTCTGCAAAGAACCAGCCCTGCAGGTTGTCCTCTTCTGATGTAAGACACACACACACACAAATCCTTTATTGATTCAATAATGTACAGCATGCAGTGAGTGTTTTTAAATCACAAATTATCTGGGAGAGAATCCAGAAGTCACACTGTAAAACTAACTTGATCATTTTACTTACAACTAACTTTGAACAGCTTTCATTCTCTCATTAGATTTGGTCATAATATCCAGTTAACCTAACAACTGCTGGCCAATAATGTTTGATAGTAGTATTTGTTTAATCACAGAGAATGGACTGAATACGCTGTATAAATTCATACACACACAATCAAAATGTTTATTGTTAGACAGTGAAAGTGCACAGCCAGGCAGCGTACAGTACCTAGAGCCAGTTTAGCCATCTGCAAGTTACTGATCCATGACTGTTTGATGGCTGGGCTGAGAGTATTGAACACTGCACTGAAGTAAGTGGGTTTACCCGACCTGCTAATAGAGAAGACAAAACAAAAAAATCAATCATGATAAAAATGAAACAACATTCCCTCCTTGGATACTGTTATATCTATATCACAAATATATGATCAGTGTGTTTTGGGGGAACATTTTTGGTGCTTCTCCTTTGACTGAACAAATCTACTTTATATCTTTTAGTTTCTATCAAAGTCCTATGTGATAATGATGAGAAAGATAAGAATTCACAACTACTGTGTGCTGTCTGGTGCTTGTAGATTATGGTAGCTCACGAAACGCAGGCAGAATAGTGACAACATTGTTTTGATATTTTCTGTTCATTATATACAAAAGAAAACAAAAGCCATTTTCTGCATGAGGCTCTAGGTTAAGGCAGAAAACACGAACTGGCATTAGGAGATCAGATTAGTTTAGACATTTTGAAATTAAGAAAAGTTGAAAGTTAGTATTTTACTATGTAAACATCAAGACAGAAATCTTAAAAAAAAATCTTACATTGCAGAGAGAGTTAATGAACTTGACATGGTTGTGAATTTTTGTGAGTCCAACATCAGAGACGCTTTAACAAGATTGAATTGAATGATTAATGTTGTGGGAGATGCATCAACACTTTGGCAACCAGAGGGCCTGAATTAGCATGTGCATTTCTCTACGCAGTTAATGTTAATGCTTGAATATTCTTGCAGACACACCAGTCCAATGTAGAGCACCTTTTACAGTAACCTAATGTGATCAAGTGAAAATACTTCTATTGGGCTGAATCAGAGGCGAGGGGGCAAATGAGTCTGAGTATTCAATGCTGACTGACCAGACTGGCTGTGACAGAAAGGCGATACAAGTCAATGTCAATTATCTCTTCTATCAGCAGCTCATTTACAAATCATGTGGGTGTTTTTGTTGTGCGTGTATGGCGGGGTCCTGTTTGAAATGTATCACTCCTGTCACTGGCTGATAGTGAGAAGTGCTGTGTTTTGTGTGTTTTGCGATTGAGGGATCAGTGGAGGAATAAGGGAGGCACAGCTGTGTTTCCAAACATACCCGTGGATAATCTCACCAGCTAAATGGAGCAGGGATGAGGGATGGAGTGAGGAAGCCAAAGAGAGAGAGAGAGAGAGAGAGAGAGAATATGACAAAGCCAAAACAAGGTTCCCCCCTGGGGGACCATGTGTGGACTATAATAGTGTGTGTAAATGTGTGACATGAGCGTTTGTGTTCAGCAACAGCTGAAGCACTGGGCAGACTTTGGTTGCAAACAACGATGCACATTTCCTCCCCTGAGATTCATGCCTCAGATTAGAGCTGGTAGAGAACCTTGTTTATCCAAATATCCAAATGTGCTCTAATAATCTCGCCTAAAACTACAGGTGGAAGGAGAAAGCAGGGTAAAAGGGGATAAAGACAAACCCTGGATAAACGAGACAAGGGTGGAGGGGGCAAGGACTGAGACTGGAGACTGTTACAGTGTTGTATATATGAAATAGCAATTAAAGCTAAAGAGCGGTGTTTATGTGTGTGTAAAAACACAGACTTGTCTTGTTTGCCAGGCAGTTGGAGTTGGATCCGACACCGATCAGCTGCCCTGATCTCCTCCTCTTTCTTCAGTATCAGTCTCTGGAGACCTGATACCCAGTCCTGGGCCACTGTGGGGTTTACATTCTGTCCACAAGAATATTGGAGGGATAGAAATAAAGAATAGCGAGAAAGAGAAGAAGGAAGAGAGTCACATTTATTTAGAGACAGTATAATTAGGTGGGATCGTTGCAAAAGCAATTCCACGAATACGTTCAAATTTAAAATAAAAATGACCACGCGCAAGTGGCTCTGCTCTCATCTACATTAAGTGACACATTTTTCTTGACACAGTATCAGGGAGTGTTTGATTTCTGACACTGTAGTTAGTGTTGTTGTATTGGAATGCATTACACTGGACTGCAAGTGTTTTCTAGTATCTTTGCTCCTCTGCACAAATCAAAGAGGTGGCAAAGTTATTACACACTCCTTTCAGTGTTTTATCTAAAATAAAATCAAAAATACCATGTAGTTGTTTCAATACACAAACAACCACAACTGCAGATGTTAATTTGTTTGATTGGCACGGTTGAAGACTGGCTTACATACTCTAGTGCTGCACAAACAGTGCAAGAGTCTCTCTGCAGGAAGAAGCAATAGGAAATTTGGCCTTAAAATGTCATTACGAATTAGACAAATTGTATGAAGAACCTTTCAATGTTGAGGCCGTGTACAGCTCACATATCTCAGTCCTTCTCAGTCCTGCACCCCCCCCAGTCCCTCCCTCCCTCCATCTCTGAGACACGTCTCTCTGAGAGCTTCTCTGTTACTCTGCCTCCCACTCTGCTTCTGACAGATCAACCAGCACAGCACAAACACAGCCGCACACACATGCTGCTGCGCTCTGCAAACTAAACTTCCAACCCAGCAGCACAGGCAGGTGTGTGAATGTGTGTGTGTGTGTGTGTGTGTGGCCACATGATATGACAGGCTCGAATGGTGCAAATCAAGATTTAAGAGACTTCAAACCTCCACAAGACAAATTGTCCATGCTTGCACGTTCCATAGCTTGAACATTATACGCCTACATAACAGCCCAGCCTTTATGGACATCTGAGGGGAAATGTGTGTGTAAATGTGATTTTTAAAGTCCTGAGGTACATTGGAGAAACATTTGTCTCTGTCAATTTCTGTCAAGCTTCCAAGAATATTAACTGACACTATAACTATTCAAAAAGACCTCCTACTTAGTCAAAACAACATAAAAGACAAGAACGCAATTATTCATAATAAATCATGACTTGAATTATTTCTTTGCCTTTGTGATTTTTTGACTTGTTGATACCGATTCTCTTTCACAGTTTCAGTGCTTGTGTTTAGTGTGGTTGTACAGTACCTGGTAGTTTCCTTTGAGACTGCTGATCATGCTGGAGATCTGGTTAACCAGGCTGAGGTCATGAATCAGGTTCTGCAGATCTTGGTACAACTGACCTGGGCCCATGTACAGCTTGTCTACACAGAAACACACAGGGGCAAAAATATTTAGACAAAAACACAATTTTTTTTTCATTCTCTCTCACTCTCCTCTGTTCACAACCTAAAGCTTCAGATTGTACAGCCTTTAATGTTACAAGGATTTCATCAACTCATATTAAAGTGGTGAATTATAGCCACCTTTTTTTTCCCACATAAAAAGCAGTCCTCATGTGTACCGGAAAGAATAAAAGCATACAACACAGACAGATAGCAAGGAAATTGGACAGAGACCTAAAAAGCTGATGTCTCCGACAGTGCTCTCATAAAAGTTGGAAACACAGGCAGTAACGAGTGAAGCCAGTCTGATGACAGAAGCAGTTAAAATTGAACTAACAAAGACAAAGATCAATAAGGGGCAATCAGTCAGTTTCCCACAGGAGCAGTGACAGCTCTGCAAACTTGGCAGTGATTCTCAACAGTGTGCTCACTTGTTTACAAGAACACTATTATCTAATGTTTAGCTTCCAGAGGCCACACAACGAATATTGTGTTTGTTTTCGCATGTCAGAGTACATCATCCTTTATGCTCTTCACTTGTATACTGACTGCATGTTTGCTGCAACAGATATGCTGGAAGGTATTTGCCTCGCATCATTTTTGCCTCAATGCTCAAAATATTAAACCTAACGATCACTGTGCTGTGTGAACAGTTCAATGATCTTGAGTGGTCACTGTGTTGTCCTGTATCACAAGGAAACAACGGTTTGCTTTGTGTGGTGCAAAGGTCTACTGCACAGGACGCAGAGCTCATCAAAGCTCTGACAGGCCAGGAGTCTCTCTCTCTCACACACACACAAACACACACACAAACATATAGTCATGATGATAATCATAAAGAAAAGCTCACAAAGAGCACAGGGGGGACGCCTGTCAGCCAGCCAAAACTGCCAACTGCCAAATTATTCGATCGCAAGACTTAACAAGTTCAGGACTCTTTCAAATTAAAACCTAACTGCAAAAATTTGAATGTGTGTATCCTCTTTTCTATATTAATTTCTATTAAGAGTGTATATCTGGGGACAAAGTTAAACTCTCTCAAAGGTGTCTTTGACACCTTCAGCTCTGTTTGCTTTTGCCCTTCTACTTTCCTCCCTTCTCCTCCTCCTCATCATCTTCTACAATAGTCCCTATGTCTGTCTGGTGCTCCAATGCCATGGCAACCCAGTCCAGTCCTCTCCTCGAGATCTTGCTGACTGGGCATTCAGGGGGAAAGTTTACCCCAGTAACGCATTTGTAGGTGGTCTCCAAGAGAATGACTCAAAGATGTCTCCCTGTGAGTTTGTACACAAGAGGCTGCTCACAGACCGAGAAATTCTTTGCTGGCCTCAGACTCCTACGCACCAAAGCACACGCACTACACAGCAGGTCTGCTGCAGTGTGCATGGATTTGGATTTCACTGATGTTTTCATGGTCAGTGACCTCCTACTTTATTTTATTCATGTCAATGGATCAAATCATAGCCACCCTACTATACATCCATAGGTTATGTTTATTTAAGATCAAATTAGAAACTAATTGTTGGAATGTGTTCTGCATTTTTCTTTCCATGTTTCTGTTAATCTGAACTAATTCCCTTGTATAAAGCAGTTATATGCTATTTCCATGGCTCATGGATCTTAGCAAAGACTGAGACAGAGGAGGCTGAATTCAGGTCAGAGCAGAATGCTGAATAAACCCTCTATACTTGGTGTGTCATATTATCAGCTAATGGAGCTACAACACTTCAGTTACAGTCAGTATCATACAATCTACTGCTGTGTTAAGACTCTGCTTAATATTACTTAATATTGTCATTAATAATTAATCCATTGAACTGCAATATCCCTGCACATGATTGGAGTTTCAATCAACCAAGAATTTAAAGCCTTTATTCCACTGTATGTTAACAACAGTCCCTGTGATCTTTGTATGAAGGAGGTCATGGAGTATATTTCCTTCTTCTTCCTCCTTGTATAAATGCACATTAAACGAAAGATAAAATGTCATCATACAAATCAACAAATCCAGAGTTTTTTATCTGTATTAGTACAAATAATACAACACCAAGGAGGATAGGATTGTGCCATCACTGGATTGACCATTCCCACAGATTGGACTGGCACTGAGTGACCCGTTTTAAGTCGGATCCAACTTCCTGAATGGCTCTTTGTGAGTGTGCCAAATGCCAAGAGTTTTCTAACAAAACAGGCCTGGGAGCATCTTCAGAGGCAGGCCTGTCATCACAGCAATTACACACTTCCAAAAAACAAACAATTTATCTACAAATTGCATACTAGCTGTGAGAGCAGCAGGGAAACATAATTTCAACCAACCAGTCTGCATGGTGGTCTCATTGTTATGCAACCTTGAGAGGGACATGAACAGAGGTGACATCATATACTGGAGAGTCTTTTCAATGCTTTTTAGCAGGCTGGTCACTGAGCTGCTTTTGGCTGAACAGTGGACTGAGAAACAATAGTTTCCATGTGTTGAAAGTTCCTGGACAATGCACACATTTGTATGCATGCACACACATACACACAACTGAAGAGGGAACCGAGGGAAGGTCAGTATGTTAATGTTGACTAATACAGTCATCCAGTTCTGTCCATGAGTAAACAGCTCTTTGCTTTTGAAGCACTCTGGTCGACCAATACCATCTCAAAATCAACTTTCACAAATCAACAAAACAATACACTGGGACCCATATGGCCATCCTCTGGCCTTTAAGGAAAGAGTGCATATACACTTGTATCATTGCATTGCTTTGTGAAGGGGCTGTGAACCTGTCTGTCAGTTGCAGCCTTAGGAAAACCTGACAGCCAGACCAGATGTTACACAGGCCTGTCTGTGCCATCTGTTACATACACTCAAGCAATGGCTGTGCTGTTCATATAGCTCAGTGAAGTATCAGAGGAGGACAGGTGGTCTGGCAGGAGATTAGTGCAAAAGAGAGGCATCAAATGTGGCTTCAGAGGAGGTAAAGGGAAAGGATATAAAGGGGTGAAAAGGGTGAAGTATTTAAGGCAGTGGAAGAAGGGAAAAGTGTGAAAATTCAAATTCACCATCTGATATATTCAGCTGTCCCACTTAATTTAATTTACAGTGTTTACTGTTATATCCTGTGCACTTGGACTCAAATATATTCTGTCTATTACTGAACAGTAATCTTTTGGTAGTCAGACATAGTTGGTAGACTGTATACTACAGCCCATACAAAAACATCACAGCATGATTATGGGATAAATGTGACATCTAGCAGCAAAAGATTGTCCCTTATGTAACTGAATTACAGATAGATTAGAGAGAGAAAGAGAGTGGGAATAGAAGAGAGCATGAGAGAGAGTGGATGAGCTCATTGGTAGTAATTTCAGCCCACTACCATTGGCAAATGAAACAGTGGGCCTTTGACCTCAGCTTCAATACACATAACCTTTGACAAACCAGGGATAATACAGTATAAAAGCACTCACCAGCCCAGCAACATGCACTACCATTACCTTGGCACAAACACATACAGAGAAAAAGCTAGATCCTAGAATAAAAACTGCAGTGGTGTGACCACAAAATCATACACTCTCGTTATGCCTCTTGTTTGTCTGATCTGGGCCTTTTAAAGTGGCTGAGCAGCTGTCTGTGACAGGGGAGAACCAAGTGGAAAGACTGAAATCATTGGACTTGGCAGCCAGCAGATCAGAGGACTGCAGAAGGAAAAAAATACACACTCTGTGGCTGGAAGGTCTGTGCAGGGCTGACACCATTTTAGAAATGTCTGCAAATGTTCAGAAAGAATCAACTAACTATTTATCCTATGTATTTATGTAGAAGAAAATCTTTATTAGTTTATTAAAATGATGCAAGTCTGTCACTTTATTTATTCAATTAATTAATTAACAGACAGAGATGTTTACCTGTAGTTACCACTGAGAACTTTATTAACCTGACACCAAGCACAGAGTTAAATGACCAGAAGTTATTGGCTCCTATCCCAGAGTCTCAAATCCACATGGCCTACACAGGGATCAGTCCTCAAGTACATGGTACTCTCTAATCAACCCAGCTAATTAAACGCTGTCACCTTTCCTACCAGACCTTCTGTCCAGAGTGTACAAAGAGGCAAACAGGCACAGACAGACAGACAAATAAGTGACAGAAAACAACAGAATGTGAAACTGTGGTTCGTACTTGGCTTTGCATTGATGACCACCTTCTCCCCAGAATGGGGTGCTGGGTATCGGCTGTTGTCAGCCATGTCCTCGCTGGATCCAAACTCTAGCACCTCCACAAAGCTCAGAGGAACGCTCCACTTTAGAAGGAACTTCTGATCGAGCGGAGCATTTCCACTCCCGCTCCCACTGCCATCCTGACATCTGGACAGAGCAGAGAGAGATGTGTTAACTTTTTGTTTGTGCAGAATATGTGTATCTCCTGCACTGTGTGAGAAGAGGGCACATAAATTCAAGAAAGCCTGAAGGTAGAAAAAGAGAACAGTTAATCTCAGTGTCAGTGGAGGAGGCCTATGGATGCCATGTGTTGAAGATAAGAGGACATAAATGTCACTCATCCAGAAAACCAATTTTTTGTACAAGTCAGTTCACATTTCCCAGAGGCAGTATGTGGTGACCAGCATGTTACAATTACAGGACTGACGCTGACAAGCCTTGGAACAGGGCTCTCCATCACTCTTCGTTAAATAGCAGGCCACAGTGGGTACATATGGGTCCAGACTCTGTGTGGTCAAGAGTCACCCCAAGGACACCAGTTACATACAATGCTTCCCATCTTTCTCTACACTTCAGAGATTCATTTCAGCTTAGTTCACTTTCAGATCGATTTTTACTGAAATCCTAGTTGCATTAAGTATTCCCTTACAGTACACAAAGTGATCTATTCAATGAGGACTGTGACAAAAATAAACATACAGCAATTAGTTTCTAAATTTCTAAAATGGTTGAGAGATTACAGGACTTTGCACCCAAGGACAGGAGAAGGTGCAATTTAGAGGAGAGATTAAGAACAGGTCTGGTTTGTGGTCACTCTTACCGGATATTGGGCGTGGCACACATGAGCACATCATTTAGCAGGAAGAGGCGTCGCTCCTTGGTTTTGATGATTTCACCACGCTCATTGTAGACCGTCTCTACCATGTCGTCTGAGCGAATCAGGTAGCGGCTGCCATTGCTGAGAAGCTGAGGGATAGAGTTAATAAGTCAGAGTGATACTATTTCAAAGCGTAGCAGGAGTTTGGACCTTTGATTAAAATGTTTGTTTAAGTACCTCACTAACATTAACCAAGCTCACTGGGTATCAAGAAGAAATTCAGTCTGTTTCATTTTGCTCTTTTATCTCCCATGTTTCCTGTCACTCTCTACTGTGAAACCAACCATTTTGGATAACAGCATATAATACACGGCTATCAACGGTGACTCTGAACAATTAAAGGCTATGTGGAACAAAACTCCTCTGCCCCATGAGGGGTATCCTGTAAACACATGTTTCTACATAGATGCCAGAGTGGGTGGCTGCAGATAGACAAATAATTATACCTTGGGGAAAGCTGGTGCATGGCTTAGCACATGTTGTGCTAAGCCATGCGCTAAAAATATGGTATTCAGTCAAGATAATAGTTGGTGGAATATGTGAAGCTCAAGTGCTTGATGGCCGCCCACACTGGGACAGAGGGAAATGTCACAGCATATGCTGAAAGAATCAAGCATCGGCCAAAAATTTGCACATTGACTGAGCAATGAGCACATCATCTGCTTAATTGAAATGTAAAAAAATACTAACTTAAAAAAACTTAAAAAAACCTCATGTATCAAGAACAATGACTCCACCAAACAGTGGCTGTCTCATACAATTCAAACTACAAGCATGTTTGCCAGGGCACACAGGAGAAACAGACTGACCTTGTTGAGGTAGCGTTCGTTCATGGCCTTTGCAATGTGACGGATCTCACAGCGCTGGTCAGCTTCCCTCTTCTTCTCATTGAGCTTCTCTGCCAGTGTCTCCAGTTCGGTCAGGGCCATCTGAAGAGGCAGACGGTCTGCATGACCCACTGGGGTGTTCTTCAGCATGTCCTGATGAGGACGCACAGAGAGGTGACACATAAATCAGTCAACTGTTGGTTTTCCACACTGAGGATCAGGACGTATTAACAGTGTCATTAATGGAATAAAAAACTTGCACATGAATCCCATTCAATGGCATTTGATAGAACCATTCTCTCTCAATTTCTCTTTATCTATAGAGCACACATCCCAATGACAGATGAGGATTTTATCATAGAATGAAGGTAGATTACAATCCTCAGAATTAAGAACACCCAAGCTATTTTGATTGGTATTTGTATCTGTTAAGCTGCTGTTATACATGTTTATACTTAAAAAAGAAAGCAACTGAGTGTCCCATATTATGTGTGAGATCCTCTGCAAGAGACACAAGCAGAGTAAAAATGCCAGGACTAAAAGAGATCTGAGGAAACCATTTCCCCTCACAGCATTACTCAGGATAGGCTGGAGTAATGTGTGTATAGGCCTCCCTCTGGTGGTGAATACACATACCACACTGTCTTCTGTATATTGCATTTACTGTAAAGGAGCCTGAAGTGAGTGGTTATTATACCTGAAGGAGCAAAATGAACTGTGGGAACCTCTGGATAGGTTTCATCATCAGGCCATACAAAGTCATCCTGTCACTGCTGGTCTCCTGACGATGCTGCAGATGAGAAGAATAAGTTACTGCAGAGTCTAAAGCCTTTGAAAGGAGTAGGACTAGAGAAGATGGCAGAAGTGTTTTGTGTATTGATTATCAGTGTTTTTGTGAGGAAATGATTTCACCTATCCTGTATTTAATGTGATTAGCTGTCATTACTTAAATTCACAATCTAGCTGTGAAAAAGATAAGTGCATGTTTCTCCAGAAAAAAAGCAGATTAGATCCATTTGCAAGAACATTCATTGACACTGTTTTCAAATTGCAACAACACATTGCAATTGTGCATTTCTGTCAGACCTTAAGGAAGTCCAGGAAGCCAGGTTTGGATGCACATGTCTTCCTCACCACTGCCATTGCATTGCTGAAGTTGTTCACATACTCACTGTAGGCGTCCAGCACCATAGACTTCGAGAACTGTAGAGCAACACAGACATTTTTACTTTCAGGAACATATTGTATCACATTATTTGTAACTGTTTTGGAAGGCACAGGCAAAATTATATCATCTTGCAGATAGTGGCATCACATCAGAAAACGTATGTGTTACTCTTATAGCATTTAATACTGACAACTTTTTGAAAATAGCATAGCTGCAGTATAATTATAGTTTAAATTTTCTTATGCTTCATCATTAACATTGGCCGTTCTTCATATATACTCCACACTCTTTGTATTTATTGTATCACCTAAATGTGCAAATGTTTTAATCTTTTTTAATTTGGTATTTTTTGTAACAAGCTCCTTCCTGCTTTGTGGCAGTCTAGAGTAACACTATAAATCAACAGCTTTATGGAAAAGGTCATCTCTTTATGTCCTCCAGACTGAACTACTGCAGCACCCTTTATTCTGGTATCAGCAGGTGACACATCCACAGACTACAGCTGATACAAAACGTTGCTGCTGCTGCTGCCAGGCTTTTAACAGGTTCTAGGAAAAGCAAACCCCTCACATCAATCCTTGCTGCCCTTCATTGGTTACCTGTGAGTTTAAGAACTGACTTCAAGACTTTGCTGCTTGTTTTTACAACTTTTAATGATCAGACTCCTGCCTATATCTGCGAACTCCCTATGAGCCTGATAGCTGCTTGAGATCCTCTGTCATGGCCCCACTCTGTTTCCAAAATCTCAACTTATCACTGAAGGTGATTGGTCCTTTGC
Organism: Trachinotus anak; assembly: GCF_046630095.1. Taxonomy (NCBI): domain Eukaryota; kingdom Metazoa; phylum Chordata; class Actinopteri; order Carangiformes; family Carangidae; genus Trachinotus; species Trachinotus anak. The sequence continues at coordinate 913,828 of NW_027273866.1, read as the reverse complement.
TGTCCGGGTCTATCAGCTGTGAAACTCACTGCCTGAGGATCTGAGACAGGTCAACTCAGTATCCTCCTCTTAGTTTCTATCTCTTCTTAAAACTCACTTTTATCCTAGGGCTTTTTCTTCACTGATAATATTTGTTGTAATTGCTTTAATCATTTATCTTGTTTTAGATTGTTTTTTCCTTGTTACTGTAAAGTACTTTGTATCTGTGTTTTGAAAGGTGCTCTATAAATAAACTGTCTGTTAATTAATCTTTTTCATGGGAACTGGCAGCAGATGGCTCTTTCTGCACATCAGATGTGAGAGCACTGTTTGAATAATCATAATAATAGGCCACAGGGTCTGACTATTCATAACCTCATCATCAGGGGGGAAACAGTCATGAACTGAAGGAGCTGATTTCCATTTCATCTACCAGGTGAACCACCATTACAAACTGTGTTTTAAGGTTTCCCTGGGACTCATCCAGACGTACAAAACGCTTCAGGAGGTCTAAAAATGCTGTCCTATTTTCATACTCAAGAGCATCCCGTTTAACTTCTCAGTGAGATATTCAACTCTTTTTAATGTGCCTTGCTGTTTGCAGACTCATGCTGTGAGGAGCATATAATCAGATCACTGTTGCCAACAGAATAATGGAAAAAGGCTCATTATTGCCCGACTTCTTTATTGAAACAACAGTAGTTCGTTTTGCTAGTATTTAACTGCATTTGCTATTACCACCATTAACTACAGGTGTCGCCAAATCAACCAGGACTGGAATCTCAGAGATTGTCATTTTTAATTTAGTACTTTTTCTGTCCATCCGTAAGTTGTTTATTTTTTACAGTTGGTTTGCTAGAGACAGTGTGTATTTTGCTTATGTTTTGCCTAAGTATACAGTAAATTAAGAAAAACTTAAAATATTGTTGACGGATTAAACATTTTAAATGTAACTATATCTTCCCATTATTAGATTTAATAGTATTTATACTCTAAGTCATATGGAATATCACATTCCCAAAATACTCTAAGGGAACTGTAAGGTGAAAGAGGGCACTGAACAGACTTCAAATTGGTCTCACATGGGTCTCACTGCTCCTCTGTAGTCATGCCAGGGGTCGATTTTCATACAAAAACAAGGAAGTGAAGTGTGGAGCAGGACTGTGAGACATGAGGCCTTTTGTTTTGAAGATCCTTGCCAATGAGTTGCTAAGTAGCCAAAGACAAGAGGAGGGTGGAGTACATACAGCGCTATAAGAGAAGAGAGTGCAGCTCTCTGTGTCTGCATGAGAGCAAGAAGTAAGATGGTCAGACAGGGAGGAGTCTGGCTGTGCTGCATGACATCATCATAAACGCCATAAATTTCAAAATGATTCAAAAACAGCTGGACTCAGGGAACTCAGGAGCACCACAGCTAATGTAGACTGTTAATTTGTAATATATTTTGCAGTTCTTGTAAGGAGGCTTTGAAATTACAGCACAAGCTTACCGATGCCACAAAGACATCCCCAATCATCTCCAGGCTGTCCCACTCAGCCACACGGCTCGCCAGGGCAATCTGGAACAGGAAGTGGCACTGCAGGATCTCACGCACACGATAGAAAGTCATCTTCAGTTTCCTGTCGCTCAGCAGCCTCGGCTCAATCTGGGACAGGGGCTTCTCATATTGCTGATAAAGCAGATAATGTGAACTGTAATAACAAACACTTCAAAAAGTGGATTTGGCATTCACTGCAGTTGTACTTCCATACCTCTAGTATCCTCTTCAGTGCATCAAGATAGTTCTTCTCACTCTCCAGTATAGATCCCAAAATACATCTTCTCACCAGCTGTAGAGGAAAAAGAGCAAACTATTGGTCTTTGGACATTTGGCATGGTTTTCTTAAAACAGCTAATTCGCAAAGCAAAAAGTTGCATGAACTGGGATAAAAGTGCATGTTCATTACCTGTTGCTGTGAAAGACCCTCTGGTGCTGGACACAGCACTGGCTCAACATTGAAACAGTCCACCTCAATGAAGAGCTCAGACTCCTCATCCTCAAAACAGGCTGACTTCCTCTCTAAAAGATTAATAAGAACAAATAAAACTGTAGTAAACATGCTGAATGAACAGAAGAACTACATGAATAAACGTAATAAGATACTTAACATAAACAGAAGCACTAAGGGAGGGTGTACATAGTTAAAGGCGTTTACCCATTTATTGCTGTTTATGAAGGCAGGATATCTTTTTATGATTACATACCTTGACAGAATGACTTGGTTTTGATGAAAGAGCGTCCCTTTTTCACTGCAGCTTTTGTTTTCTCAAGCCCATCTTTGGTCCCCTCCTTAGCTGCCTTCACCAGCTTTTGCATCTTGGATTAGAAAAAATACACTATTACCTATATGCCTATATCTATACTGCAACACAAAGTAATTTTTTTTCACAGTCAAGAATTTCAGTCCGAGGTGAAGTTTAGTTTACTATGTCTAAACCTATGGCTAAAAAGCAACTAAACTGAGCTAAGCAGGACAGAAGTAGTGTTAGAGCAGGGATGAGGATAAACGGCAGATCATGTAATACAGGAGAGCAGAGCTGATCAGAGAATGACAGTAACTGGGACAGCAGCTAAAAGTAATACAGTGCTTACATCCATAAAAACTGGTTTGCATTATGAGAGATATTGTAAATGCCACAATTTTTCTGTAAGAATATGTTACAGTTTTTCAGCTACTTTACAAACATCTTAAATCAATGGCTCAGTATAAAACTCAATTGCTGGTGTCTCAGTTTACTGAATATACCCTGCGCTTTACAACCTCCAGCGCATAAACATATAATGAGAAAGATCGATGCAGCAGACATGGAGGCAAATGAACTGTTTGCAGACCCATCACCAGTACCACCACCACAAGTCATTCACATCAGAGCAGTATAAAGGTATCAGGTTAGGCATCAGATACCCAGAGTGGTTAGCTAGGCTGAGAGTAGAGGGTTGGGACTACTTTGCCTAGCACAGGCAGGTGAGGTGAGCCTCAGGTAGTTTACCTTCTGCTCGTGTTTCTGTTTTAGCTGCTGCAGCTCTACCGTTCCCACTGTATTTGCCATTAGATCTTTCATCTTTTTCTCATAGTGTTCTTTCAAGCGAGTCAGATCTTGAGAGAGCTAAACAAAAGCAAAGCAAGCGTTACTGGTTATGGTTTTGGAATGAGCTAGCACCAATATTTTGATATGTCTATTGCTGAACTGCTGACTCTATCCTCTTACAAAAAATAATATCGCATTAGAAAGTAATTAAATGAACTTTTCCAGAAAGACTGACATCCCATGATCTGATGTTCATGGTCACTTTTTTCTTTTTTGGGGCTCACTGAAATATGGCAGAATGAACCTGCACAACATCCTGGAAAATGAATAGTTCATTTGTACCACTAAATCACTCAAATCTGATTCATTGATAATTTAATCCGATGAATATGTTATTATAAGAGTCAGTTTCTGACCACTATCTCCAGCCACAATACACTGACACTTTTTTTTTTATTACTGCAGTTGGTTTTTTTTTGTTTTAAATTTTTTTTTCCTCCATTTTGACAAATTTGACAATAATTGCATTCATGTCTATATAAATATTTATCAACATATAAAATGTTCAAAATGTCATACAGTTACTGGGGCAGTTTTCACCTTATATTTAAGGTAATCGGCATGTGATGAAATTGCGCAAGATTTTTCTTGCCTAAAGGAATCATTGATTTAATTTAAGAGTCTGCTACTAAAAACTAAGTGAAGTTGAATTCTCAAAACCACAAGCCAAAACAATAGAGAGTGCAGCCAGCTGACTGTAAGCCAGAATGATCTCTCTCAGATCTGCAGAAGCAAATGGACTGTTGATTCCACATCCAACATACACATGGACTGTGCATCACTGATAACTTGATCTGTAAATAGTTTATCCACAAGTTAAGAACAAGAACAATAAGAGGATTCAGAAATGTAAACAACTTCGTATAAACAAATGTATGACCTCTGGTATCACAGGCTATGGTAAAGTGGATATGTGGAGGACAGAGGAGAAAACACAATCCCCTTACTAAATACCACAGTTACAAATAAAATGAATCCCTGCTTTATCCTCTGCTGTCATCCGCCCACCCACAGATGTACAGTATATTGACACAGAAGCTTAGTTTTGGCTGTAATCCAGACAGAGAAATGGGAGGGTGACTGTTACACACATGGGTCTTCCTCTGGGGCGGCTTCCCTCTCATGAAGGCGTGGGGCAGGCCGTTCTCAGGGCGACCCTCCCCGTCACTGGCCTCGTCATAGCTTTCAAACTCGCTAGAGCTCCATCCATTGTCGAGGGAGCTGTTGCAACCACCCTCCTCGCCAAGCTCCACGTCATCATAGATCATCTCATCTGGATCTGTATGAAAAAACAGGAGAGACAGAGAAAATCCATTTAGAAAGCTTAATGTAAATTTAGTAGCTGACAGAATGAATTTGTATGATTGCCTTGAAATAAATATTGTTTTTGTAAAGCTTATAATGCTCAATTTTTGCATAGAGTAGAAATGTGCTTATTTAATATATCGCAGGGTGTTCCTGTTATTTTACAGCCTCAACAAAAAATGAAACTACTGAAACCATAAGTGCCACAAAAGGTAATTTTAATTGAATGAATACTGAATTGGATTGTAAACCAGGACACTCAACATCACTATAATGTTAATGTTTAATAACTTTTTTCCATTCAGCATTCTAGATGAATAATTCAAGTATCCCAATTTTGAAAAGACAAAAAACCGCAAGGAAACTAGAAGTGAAAGTGAGCAGCCTTGACAGGCTACAGGCAGAAACTAAAATACTGAATTTGTGAAATGAAGGAATGGAAAAGAAATTTCACAAACCTGTGTTGGAGTCAGAGTTCTCTCTGGGCACGTCATCATAAATCACCTCATCTGGATCTAAGCCACAAAAAAAAAAAAAACATTCAAAAGAGCTAATGCATGATTTCTTATATCACATAGCTAGGCTGTTCACACAACAAACAGGATGTAATGTGAGAGGGATCTAAAAGACAGGCACACACAAGGGTCTGCTTCCTCAAAAGAACAAGGAAGGAAGTGTCTGGGAATTCAGCTGTGTCAAAAGAAAAAGGAGATAATAACACGCTGTAGGAATACACTCTTGTGCAGAAGCAAGTCCAAAGAATTGAAAGAACACTATTATTCTCTCCATGGGAATTATACACACATCTGTACAAGATGTACATTAATTATGGATGTCATTCCTTACTTTCCATCCACGCAGTGTTGGCAGGATCTGACGCCCATTTAGCCAAGGCATCCTCCTCTCTGATAGGTGGATATTCTTCACTGAAAACACTTGAGAATAACACAGAAAAAAACAAAAACTTAACTCTACAAATAAACATCTTCACTGTCAGTAGAATGTCAGAGAACCAAGTAATAATTCTATAATTTTCTGTGTTGATAAAGTGATATTATCAGTCATTTATAATATATTGATAAGGGTCAATAACTGTAACTGTAACTATATACAGGGGGCATTGGAGTATACTTTTCATACCTCTCTTAACATATCACACTAAATGTACTATTGATTGCAATAGACATGCTCTGGCTGTCACACACCTGTCAGCTGAAGTGTTGCTGGTTCCAACCACAGTGACTAAAGGAGGAAAAAGAGAGGACATTACACAAAGAAAACCTAACACTATACATTTTCTTTTCTGAAACCAAGTTTCTACAAAAACATATTGAGTATTTTTTTAAACAAACCATTATCACTACATTTTTCTTCAGTAGTCAGCAAACTGCACGTAACCACCAGATGTCACTGATGATTCCATGTCTCCTACATTACCTATGGTTCAGTCAAGATGAATTTCACTTGACACATGCACATAACTTGAAAGTGATGATAAGACATGGTTGCTGTTCTTTTAGTAACTTTTGTTATGGCAAAAGTGGTAATGGTAGTAAAATGATCTTGCTAAGCATATCATGGCCAAAAGGACACTAAGATAAAAACCAAAACACTTCACAGATGTAAATCGTTTTGTGCATTAACACACAAACCTACGTGCTTCAGAACTCTTTCACTGTGACCTTGGTGAGATAATTACAGTGTAATCAGACTCCTCAGAGTGCCAGGCCACAGGCTTGGACACAGCTACTGCAAGATTTTAGGGAAACCGGAAAGTCCTTACAGCCAACACAGATCTTTGGGGAGGGCTAAATTTAGTCCCTACTTCCTTGTGGCAAGGCTTTAGGAAAAACAAGAGAAAGAAGAAAGGAGACAGGATAGAAGTAGCTGAGTGTCATAGCCTCGTATCTCTAGATTTATTTGTAATGACAAATTAGGAAAAATTTTCAAAGGACAGGATAAACAGGGCTTTTATGTCTGTGTTAAAAATTTGAAAGAGAAGAGATGACAGCAAATGAGGGGAGAGAGGGGTTGGATATGCCACCAAGGCAACCCAGATATCTGGAGAATTTTATGGTGATGGGGATGTTTTTTAAAAAAAAGCTATAAGTACATTCTAATCATTACTATTTCATGAATCATAATTCACATATAAAAGTATTTTCAGAATTCCCTCTTGCTGCAGACTCCACTTTACCATCCTCATCCATGGAGAGGTGTCGAATGATGACTGGTGTGGTGTAAGTTGGTGTGATGAGTGGTACACCAGAAGGGGTTGCATAGCCACACGGCACTGGAACAGAGTATCCTGATGTGATGCCAGCAGGGCTAGTTTGGATATCTCTGGCGTCTTCCTCTCGTTCCTTAGGCTCCATTGGTGAGGAAGCTGAAGAGGACGGTCCATGCTGCTGCTCAAGTTGCTGCAGCTGGAGAGGAGTGATGTCAATCACAGAGTAGGGGTTGACTTTGCCCTGGGAGGAGGTCCTGGGGACGGCCTGCGGAGGGTGAGGGTCATCAGAGGATGGCGCGGGGCCTTCACTGCCTGATGAGAGAAGATACAGTTGACTTATACAGTTTCACATACACTCAGAGTTAAAGAACTGAGTGAGGATGCATCACAGCAACACACTACAGAATACATGATCAGCTTACTTAATTACAAAGTAATGCATTCGATTACTATACTTTCGAGACAACTATACATAGTCCCACAGAGACTGGGTGTTAAAATACTCTTTTTTTGATAAATGTCCCAACAGACAAGAACCACGGCTGTAGTTTGAAGGGGCTATTTGTTTGTTTCTCTGCGGCTGGGTGGCGGTGATTGTAGTTTGATAAGAGCTTTGGCCATTGTTGAGTTGAGTGTCAGGGCAGATTGGAGGCTACAGTCAGTTGCTACTGGATAGTGACAAGACAGGGCAGGGCTGGCTGGTTAGCATGCTAACTTCAGTAAAAGAAAAGACGCAATAGAGACAAGAGTTACCATTGGCGTTGCTTTCCATCGCTGGAGACAGCTTGGTGAGTTAAGGAAGGAAGTTTGATGCTGAACACACATCAATAGCCAAACTCAGAAATAGGTCATTTACAAAATAATCACACCAACTACCTAAATTCTTTATAGTTTGAACGTACAATTTTAGCATCATCATTACTTCTCTGACCAACTAAGTTAAGCAGCAATAGAGTCCCACACATATTTTATATAACACATATTCTATTCTGCCAAAAACGTTACTTTTTACAATTGACATTGTGTCCTTATTTTACCATTTCAAACTTTGATTAAACAGGCCGGTCACAAGTGAGCATATATACAGTACATTACTGCCACTTTCATGTAAGTAAGTTGAGAGTGTCTGTATACAAGCTGTGTACAAACTTTTGTAATTCTTTGATATGCCTGACGCTGTTGTGGATTTTCATACATTTAACTTTATTTGACTTGTTTATTTGTAGTTGGTGGTATGTACAATTATTTTCAATCAGTGGCCTTTATGTTCTATTAATTTCATTTCATGATCCAAGTACTTATAAAACTTTAAACCTAAAAACCTTTTAGACTGTTAGGGTTAGGGTTCAAAAGTCAGTGGTATTTGCACAGCACCCAATGCTTGTATGGATCATGTGTAAATCACCAATGCTCCACCACAACTTGGTCCAGCATGTACAACAAACTGATCTGCACAGGAGGTCCACTTCAAAAAGCCCTTTTTTAATAGGAAAATTTCCATTTGATTTTATCTTTATTAGAAATGATATGAGAGACTCTCAGAGTGAGGACACTTTTCCAAATTCATTCTGTATGAACCTCACTTTTTCAAAGAGCTTTGGTTGAAGTTTAGGTTAGGGTAAAGGCTTGGATTTTACACGTAGTGGTAATTTTGTGAACTAAATGGATTCAACAGAGGTTTCCGTGGTAATAGAAATACAAGGCCTATGTGTATGGGTTCAAATCCTGCATGCTTTAGGGGCATAAGCTGAAAAACCAGTGCTTTGGTTCTCTGCAGTACTACAGAATGAGTGAGTGAGTGAGAATAAGCAGACCCTAGCCATGCTTGCTGCTGCTGCTGTCACAACTTTGTGTGATAAAAGCCAGACAGCCTCCAACACCATGCAGCCAGAGATACAAGGTGTCAAAAGAGAGACAGACTGCCCCACTTCAGGGCCTCACTTTAGTGTGAGCTGAAGGGGCTGGATTAGAGCCAGATAATGTACACAAAACACAACAGGAGAATGTGAAGAAGTTTTGACCACTGCCAGAAAACATCACACGTATTCAATGCATTATTTGCCGTGACCAATGTCCAAATGCAACTATAGTGCAGGGGAGTCTCTACCCTAGGGAAAGGCTAAAATGGTCTTAAATACTCTCACTCCCCTAGAGCCAACAACAAAAAAGTCAACACATTTAGGCTGCAAACCTGTTCTTCCAGGATCTGTCTCTGTGTCATCATTAAGAGGAGGGGGTGGAGGTGGAGGCAAATCTGTCTCTGTGTCATCAGACCCCTCAGCAGCAGATGTCCCCTTTCCTTCTGCTGTTTCTCCACCTGCTGTGGAGGCTCCGCTTGTGGTTACTGTTGTGTCTACTGATGATGGAGCTGTGTCAGATGGGAGTGAAGGTGCTGGGGGGTCTGGGATGGGGAGATGGCCCTCATGGTGACTGGCCACCAGGCTGTCCTGGCTCTGATCCTTGTTGCTGGGGGCTGGGGGTGCTGGAGGTGCAGGGGGTGGGCGGTCAGCCTCAGGGACGTCATCACCGCTGTCATCAAAGTCGAAGGCTTCCCCCTCATCGTCATCTGCCAAAGGGATGTTGTCAGCCAGCACTGCCAACAGAGACAGGAGATACTGAGTGCTGGATTAGAATTGGGCAATATGATGATATATACTAGGGGTGTTGCAAAATACCAGTCTGATATCAAGACAGTCCTCATATGGCAAAGATTTCATCTCCACTGATGTAGCCTTCAACATTCCTGGTTATACTAGGACATTGGTGGCAATGCTGCAATTATTATTTATTATTTCACCCATGAACAGTACCTCAACCAAATTTCCAGAAAATTTAAAATATTGTGAAATGCATTACTATAACAATTGAAATATAGTGTGGGTGGGGATCGATATCAACAACAATTGTAAAATATCCAAAAGTGAAAATTCAATCCCTAAATAAAACATATGTGAAAGAACAGATTACAACAGAATCCAAACAAAGCTTCTGCTTTGCAATAAAGCTCTCCTTGAGAAAAAAAAGTTCTTAAGAGTTATTCAACCAAATGGGTAGTGACTATGAGACAATTACATTTGAATCCTCAAGTTACAGTATATAAATTCAAGGAAACTACACACAAAGCACTAATGTCTAAACGTCTGAAAAGTTGTGACCTGTTTGTCTACTGCAATACACACAAATTAGCTTAGATTAATAGGTTACATAACTCTGGAATGACAGTAGGGGATCATATAACACTGTATGATTTGGGATTTGGCAAAACAAAAGTTAAATTGAGGTAGGATTTAACTAAATAATCATATTATTTCAGTCAAAGACTACTCCAGAGACCATTTACAGATACACTGTGGGTGGCAGTTGTAGTCCTTGGGCTGTAAAAGTTACAGGACTGAGCCACATGCAGACTTATAATTAAGGGTGGGGTCTACTACAGCAGTATGTTTTTTTTTACTGAATTTTTTACATCAAGAATTTGCACCAAACAGCACATCAGCTGCTCTAATTTATAGCAAAAAAATCCCAACTAGGGCAGAGCTATAAGATATAGTTAGTGTTCAAAGGCATCATGTTCACATCAGAGCGCTCACTTGGAAGAAGACAGGAAGGGAACAACAAATGTCTTTCCAGTTTCCACACTGCAATTAGACCAGCAGGAAAGAGAACTGTTACTCCCCTCAGTGAGTAGTGCAGCCTGAGTTAATGCATTTTTTTCTGATCTGATGAATAGAGTGTGGCCCAGGGTTGGTGGATCTCAATAAACAGCAATGCAGATTAGGAATGCACAAGCTCAACTTTCATTGGCTGGTTTCATGTTTGGCTCTAAGAGCTGAATGTGGGAAAGGACAGTCTATTAGTTTTCATTAAGCGGTGTAGTGAAAGAAAGAAAAAACTTAAGTAAAGCAAATATTCAAAAAAAATCAATTCAATGCTGTGGAAAATATTGGCTCATTATTTAAACACAGTTCACAGACGCATAAACTGAGGCAAAACCACAGAGCCTGAGTGGAAGAAACTCTTATTACCACCGATCCTTGAGCTTCTCCACAGTGTTGCTGATTTCCCTATAGGGTGCCAACATTTAGGGAGGTTCCTTTAACCTCTGAGAATGATACTCTATCTTTGTCACAGTTTCACTCACAAGCATACCATGGATTCTTTGTGAGCACTTTCATCAGTAGTCACAGCTTGACTATACTAGCCTACAGTCTAAAGTCTTACTCTCATATCCTGACCATGCTTCCAAACAAAACAGAAAGGATCACTTCATTTCCACTGTCGCACAGTGAGATATCCTGGAATGACAGCAGTTGCCGAAATAGCTCAGTTGGGAGAGCGTTAGACTGAAGATCTAAAGGTCCCTGGTTCGATCCCGGGTTTCGGCATTTTGACCTCTCCTCCACTCTCTTCTTAATGCCTGTGTAAATCCTATATAGTTTTCCCAACTACCTAGGCTACACCTTTTCCTTTAGACACATATCAGTTTAATTTCCAACTTCCTGCCATACCCAGTTAACTCAGGCCTTTATGTGGTCATTTATAGTTTCGCTGATATGGTTATTCTTTACACACAATTACCATCAAATGAGCCATGTTCACTGTTGCAACATGCTGTGTTCTGCCTCCAGGCCTGAGCGGTCCACTGATCGTGACCAAGTAAATCTTAACTTAAAGAAACTCCCTGTAGCAAAACCCAATAACTTTGAAGTTCCTCACAGCAACGTCCACAGCTCTAAATCACCAGTGCAATTCCCTCAGACTTTGACAGGTAGCTCTTCCACCCTGTAGTCAGTGTGTGAGGAAACGGTCTGTGACTAACGTTCTAGGTCAACATCATGACCCCATGTCCATCTGCACCGATGACTAAAGGTGAAAGAAACGGGAGGTGTAAAGAGCAAACCTAGAAACAGTGATGCTATCAGTCTTTTTCCATCTGTGCAATAATGAATGGTGTGGGCCACAGAGATAAAGCACAGCTAGCTGACTAACAGCCTGTGGTACTTCAGGACTGTGGGATTTATGTCATATGCCAATACTTAATATGCACTCAGATCCCCTCTCTGTGGTGTCAATGTGAAACACTTGACTCTGTCAGAACAGAGCAGGACTTGATTTGATTGGATTTGACCAGATGGTTAATCACAACTAGCCATTCAATAGTACATCTGCAACTCTGTGTACATGAGGCCATTGACAGTTGGCTGTGTGTGTATGCATGCCAGCAGCTTAATTACAGAGACTGTGCTGGATGCTGACCTTACAGTGTAACCACACACATGTACAAACACAAACATGCATAACCACTCATATGAAGATTGTTTTGTCCTTTTAAACTACAATCAGTCCTGAACTGGGAATAAAACATCTTTCTATCCTTGTGAGAACGCAAACTACAAGATCATGGAGGAATATACTGTACATACAAATGTATGTATGCGCACACTGACACACAACCATGGCCTTGCTGAGACTCCCATTGTCAATTCATAACCACAATATGGATTCTGTTTGGTGGGCTTATCTCCACACTGCTTCATAATGGTCTGCTCAAATGAGTCACTGGGTTACGATCCGCTCCAGCATCGCCCTGGCAACAAAGCAAGTGACTGGCCAGCTGGAGACGAAGCATTTCTCTAGCCCGTGTCTATCCCCGGAGGCTGTGTGAGTGCGTTTTTTTGTGTGTGGATGTGTGTGTGTTGCTGCAGCAGTATTCAGCCTAATACTGAGGCACATTGTCTGGTATTCACAGCAGCGCAGCACATTTTACCCTCCTTACTCCCTCGTTCCTCTGCCCACATACTCCACAGTGGTGGAGGAGTGGAGGAGAGGAATCTGTGTTGTTTACTCATACTGTCCAGCTTCAGCAGCCCCTCCAGGAAGTGATCTGATGTTAGGCTCTACATAAAAATTAACTGCAAAACACATGTGACAAAAATAACAGTATCAACACAACACTGGAATTTAGCCCAACAGCATCTCAAAATCTCCTCTCTGCTCTCCATCAATGTTTTGAAACTCAACTGCAAACTGTGCCAAGTTTCAAAATAACCACTGCCACTAATTATTAATTAAATTATCTGTTAATCTGCCAGTTTTTTTAAATCAACAAATTGTATGTTCTATAAAGTTTCAGAAAACAGTGAAAAATGTTCATCACCATATCAAGTCCAATGCCACATCTTTACATTTCTTCAATATTCAGCTTAAAATCACATCAGACATAGCAAAGCATAATAGCATTTATGCTTGAAAAATGACTTAAACAAATAATAATCATTATAAAACGGATTATCATTATGTTTCTGTTGTTAGACTAATAAATTAAATGCCTACTGTTGTTTATTTGTTTTGCTCTCTTTACATCCACCGCTTCTGCTACTCTGTATTGACATTTAGTTGTACTGAGAAGGTTACATGACAAGTGCAGTCAATGTATAGCATCTGTGCTATAGTCACCTTTACCTCGTTCAGCTTCTCAAATCTCAATTCAAAAGCTGTGGCCCGTACGGGGATCGAACCCGCGACCTTGGCGTTATTAGCACCACGCTCTAACCAACTGAGCTAACCGGCCCATGTTGGCCCCCTTTCCTCACCCATATCCCTCAACTTCCTCTGTGAAGTTAAGGGTGAAGTGCATGGCATGTGTGAGTGACAAAGCTTTGTTGACTTTACTTTCAGGAGGTGGGGGAGGAAAGTCTTCCACATCCATGCTTGCTGCTCCTCTCCTGATCAAGCTCTTCAGACCGCTGCATGCAGGGGCTCAACTATGCAGACACACATTCCTGAGGGAAAAAGACAAACGTCATAAAATGACAAAATAGGTGGGTTGATACACAGTATTTCCAAATTAATTAAGCTCTGTAGAATGTTTCCATACATCATGAGTTAGGCATTTCTGGCTCAGCCCATGTAGGCCACTCTCTCTGAAAGTCCAAGCACACTTGTTATTCTATGTTACTTAATCACAGCAACAGCTCGTCAGCAGAGGAGAACGGTTGTGTTGTGGTCACGGTCTGGTACCTTTTGTGTCAAGAGCAGAATCTGAACCACAGCTAATTCAGACAAATGAATGAAAACAAAAGAAGCTCTTATAGCACTCCTGGGGTCTGTTGACACTACCACGTGTACCAAGTGCACACAACATTCTCAATTGCCAATTGGGGGCGTGAGTCATGTCATGGGTATTAAGGAGCTTGCCCACCATTATAATGGATATACCCTGTGGAGCAACCCCATGGCAGCAGGGGTTTCTCTGGCTAAAACAAAGTTGTTCAAACCAGATTCATGTTCACATTTTAACCCTTGTTTATTGTGGTAATTCAGGCAACATACATCCCTCCATCGGTTTACTCAGCTCTGGTTTCCCTCAAGTAGTTGCATTATAAATTTGCACTTTCTTCAAGATTAGAGATCCAATATGATCAAATGTAGAGTAGACAATGAAGACTGCTGAAGGCAAATACTACTTCTTCCACTTTTAAGTCTTTTTGTTCAAGCCAAGAAAAAAAACTATTCTCATGCTTGATTATTAAAAAGGTTACATTATGCCACAGGCTGTGAAAAATATTTCAATGTAAACTAAAACCCAAGGATTATTATCATGTCTGTAGGTTACTGCAGGTAGCAATATTCTCCTAATAGACTTGGCTCCTAAAATTACTTGAAATAAAAATCAGTTACAGTATGTATTAGCATTCCAGGTGCAAAGGTCAATTTGACATTTTGACTTAACAGCAACCACACACTCAGGCCCAGGGAAAATTTGTTAGCATGCTGAGGCAGAAGCCTTTGGACCTGCATGGGCATGAGAGACATTGCATTCCTCAGCAGCACAGCCTTTGTTTGATGATGTACAATTCGTATCCAGAGGTGACAGTTTCTGTCAAAGGCCTCCTCTAGAAAAAAAGCTGTGCTACTTCCAGACCTCTTCAGCCCGTTAGTATCCACAAAAACAGATGACAGAGTCATGACATCATGCTGTAGCATAAAGCAGCCGTTGTTGTGGTATGTATGCCCCATATTCTACCCATGTCCATGGTTGAATACAAACCACAACATAAGTTTACAGCAGTCTACTTCTGACTAAGACAAACTCACACCACAGCATTGCAGCAAACGAGATCCAAAGGATAACTCATTCTGAGTCTCAAAGCTTGTTTTGTCTACAAATAATGTGAAATCCTCTGCTTCTTTGTCCTCCACCCTATTCACAGGGCACAAGGCCATAACAGTGGATGTGAACACACAGGGCCAGTGTCTGTTGAATACAGTGCAGCTGACAGATAATGCTAGCACTAACAGAGGCAGGTAAAGTATGCATAGCCTGAGGAGAAACAGCCAACACAATAGAGCAGAGACGACCAGGAGCAGCTACAAAGAGTATGACTGATGATGAGCCCGTCTTTAGGTTACATACTGCACAGCCTGAGAAAAGTTATGTATTAATATGAAACATGGCTGCAAATTGACTGGCACATTTTGGAGCGATAACTAACAGCCCGTCCCTGACGGGAGCTTTAAAGGGTGACTCATCCCTTCCTTCAAATGCGCTGTTCAAGGTCTAGGATAGCAGGACAAAGGAAGGAAGGGAGGGGAAAAGACGTAAAATGTTCAGGTGTACTCCCCTTGAAGCTGAGGCACAAAAGTGTAAAACCACATTGTCTGTTGAAAGTATGGATCAAGCCAACATGATGACATGTATTGTCTTCTAGAGGAGCTGGCTCAGTATTTGATTTCCTTGTCACACAGAAGTTGAAAAGCAAGGACAGCCTTTCTCACTTCTGCTTTGAAACCAGTCTGCAAATTCCTCCAAACCCCCTCTCTCCTATAATTAGTCTGATTTTTCTCTTTTTACCTGCTTCTTGGAGAAAACTAAATGCACCCCTCCCCAAATTATATCCTGCATGGCCTGTGGTGTGGTGTGACTTCAAATGTGGTGTGCACCATACAAGCACCTGGCTCACCCCATGGACATGATCATATCAACAAAATCCTACATCTTTAGCATCTGCCAGCAACAATGTCTATACTGCAGCATTGTTAACAGCAATACACTGTGTAACACAAGCAAGTGAATACGTGTAGTCTGTGAACCCTCACAGAGAGGCAAGAAAACATTCCTGAATTTCATTTACAATCTCTCTGCAAATCTTCTCAGTGTTTAATAAAAAGATACTGTAATACAGTCTAATCTGAGAGCAGTGATTGAGGAAAGAGCGGAAGACACCAGAGAAGTAAAGTCAGCCGTATAGTTGATGACAGACTCAGCTGAGCATGTCATTACATGTTGGGAAGGCTGAGTTGTGCTCTGCAGACAGGAAAACAGTCATCTGGCCTGCTGGTGTAATGCAGACAATTTGTTCACAATGTGTTTTCCTAATAACTATGTGAAAGAACAGACAACAACAGGGATCAAAAAAAAATGTGGGCAATATGAATGTACCATACATATCGTCAACATAGTCCACAAGGTGGAGATAAATTTCCACCTATGTTCAGTCATAAAGAAAATACTTTAACTATCTATAGACTGGCACTTTAAATGTCAACTTCAAGGTACCCGAGACTACTAACTCTAAACTCACTAGATTTCACAAGGTGTTTTTCCTATTTCACACTGCAAAAGAGTTATTAGTTTATTATGGTTTCATCATTTAAACTTTTGAAATTGAGGACGGGCTTAGAGAGCATGCATGCTCCAGCAACATCACATTTCTCCAAATTCATAATAATGCACAAATGACACATCATCTAACTAGAGAAAAAAGTTAAGGAGTGATGGAGCTCGTAGAGACAGAGACAGTATATCATGATAGAAAACATATTTATACATTTGTCCATACTTTTTTAACAACCCTTTTTAAAACACAAAAACATTACTTATGGCAACCAGAGATCTGCCAAAAAGTAACTTTGTGTTGCTGGGAGCTATTCTATGTCAAACACCCTGGTTTGGTAAGGGGTTTTGGGGTTGTGATTTTTCTGTTGAGTTTTCTGTAGCACACTTAATGACAAGTGGCATTCCACACACGGGCTGAAAGCCATAAACAAAAGCCTGGAGGAGAGGGAGTTGAGAGAGACAGACTTGTAGTCTGTTGTGAGTGCCTGTCTTTGGCTTTGCAGTTCTTTGGCTGGTTGTTTTATTGAGCAGTGTGTCCTAATCTTCTCCTTCTACCAGGCTTACAGTAATCAGGCCTCGGCCGAAAACAACAGATCCCAGGCCTACAAAGAGTGGACGGACAGGCTTAGCAAAGTACTGTGATGTATTTGTGGGGAGGTTCAGGGGAGGACAGGACAGGGCCCTGCAGCATACCAAAAAGGAAAAAGGTACCGCATTCTGGTCTCTAGTCTCTATTGCTACAAAAAACTTGTACTGATGGTTTATGTATTTTATGTGTTAAATGAGCAATGACTGTCCCACTATTACATATTACTGTTATCAGATTCTCATAGGTGTTGTAGATCATTGGCTATAAAGTGTGGCCCATACAGAATTAAAACCCCCATCCTTGGCATCACTGAAAACGCACTCTGAACAACTGAGCTAACCAACCTTAAAAACCCACTAATCTTGGTTCCTTGTATTGTGAACAACATGGTGACAAACCTGTACCCTAAATCTCAACTCAAAAGCTCTGTGGTTTATACTGGATGAACCTTGCAATCTTTGCAGTACTGCAGTATCTGGGCCAACTAGTCTTGACAACACACTATACTTCACCACCCACCCTAACCTCAAAAGGGGTGGAGAAGCTTTCAGACAAAAAAGATAGCTGACTTTCAAAAGTGAGAATCATGACTCCTGGCAAGGACTGCTGTTGCGATCAGCAAAGGACAAATTGGAAGCATATTCATAGACACATATATCATAATAAATCACAGATAAGCAAACAACCTTCCTTATATCTCCTTTTGCTCCGGTTGCAGCTTAAGTTTTCTCCTGCATGGTAGACGGTTTACGTCTCCATCCAATCTCCCACTCAGTGTAATATAACCTACCCTCAATACACCGAATAACCCAACCAAAAGATGAGTCTGGTATTCCCCGTCAGCTACCAGTTATAATTACAGGATTAATGGGTGTGGATTGAGGAAAAAATACTGGCCCGCAGGTCTACAGTGTTTTTATCTGATGTGAGAGGTGTGAGCTACTCGACACGTGAGAGGATTGCATGTCAGCTACAAGCATCGAAGCTACATTTCTAAACCAAATGTGGTCAAAGCTGAGCTACCACAATTACACATTACTGCATGGTGTCATCCATCACATTACAGTATGTAGTGTGAACATTATGATGTATCACACAGCAGTAAATTACCTCATTATATGCCTAGGAAGATCCATACAATAACAGTGGTATGACATTTTTACATCACAATCGTAATGATTCTGTTTCAGGTTAAAGAGACATAATACTGCTATGACCCTCCCAGCTTGGGAATCACTGGACAAAATTAAAGACTAGGGCTGCATAATATTTCAAATGTGGTGTCCATTTGAAAACAGAGGCACCCACAGACTTGGCTGTCACTCCTAACTGGTCTCCACCCACCCACCCAATGAGCCACACCAAAGCTTTGAGAGCCCAACATGTCACCAGAAGTGAACTATATAGTGTGTGGAGAGCAGTGGATAGGCGAATGCTCCAAAGCGCTTTTGTTGACTGGCTCTTAAGCTCTGAAGGCATTTTAATATGAATACAGCAACTCATTCAGATTACAATAAATTAGCACAGGAAACTGCAATTTAAGCATCAGTGTACCACTCAATGCACTGACTTCAAAGTATGTGGACACTGTCTGAAGCCAAGATTGTCTATGACCTACAACTTTACTTATCCTTGGCTGCTACAAATATAGCTCAATTCAGAGAACATGGTACTTTGAATTGAGGGATCAGACATCTTGGTGCTTGTGAGATCTATGATGCCTACAATATACAACATAACAGATGTTCCCAGGTCAATTCTGGTTCTAAATTTATCTGACACATGTTCCCAGCTGCTAAACAAGTGTTTGGTATGTGAGAAATTTCTCACATCCACCTGCAGATTAGAGCGGTGGCTTTCCTTCCACCTTCCAGCTGTTGCTGAACTAAGTTGCTAATACATTGCTTATCTCAGTGGATCACTGGAGGGGTCGTGGGTGGACAGTGAATCCATTACGGCCTTTCTAAAAATGAATGCTATGTTCCTCTGTTCAACCACTGTGTACTCTGGCACCCCAAGCTTAGTCATGGTAAACAGAAGGCATTTCCATGAGCTGCTACTGGCAAAGCAGTTTCTGGCTGGTCACAATTACTTTAGCAATTAGCAATCCCTGGCATTCCTCCACTAAACTACATCTGTGTTGACTATAACAACAACAGAGGTTACTGCAGTTTCAGACTAAAGGATTATTAGGATGCTAAAATACTATTTCCCACAGCATCTACATAACAGACTTGGCAAATAGCATTAACATTGATTGCCAACATTGTTTTCCTCACGACGCCAACATTTTTTCCTCCAGAGGTCTCTGAAAACATTCACAGTCAAAGCAGCTGTGGTTTGATGAGGAGAAAGTGTCACACGTAAAGAGCTCTGTGTGTCTACATGTCTCACCTAAGTGCTTACATTAGAAAACTGCAGTGAATTTAAGCATGGAAAAAATGATCTGCCTTCCCTAGGTGTTATTACAGTGGGCCAAGGTATTAAGGATCTGTATTTGCAGCCAGGCCACCCTGGCTATTTGCTAAACAAATCACCAGTGGAGACTTGTGTGTACATGCATGTGTGTGTGACCCCCTGAATGTTCTAACTCATCCATGTCCTGGCTGAGTAAACTGGACATCCACGACACCAGACAATACAAATGAAGATCAAAGCACTCTGTATTTAAACCAACTTTCTGGGGCTTAGCTAAGCTTTAAAGATTCCTGGAAACACTTGGCTGTTTTTTTTTTTTTTTTTTGGTGCAGAGAGGCACCTACTGAGGGAAACAGTTTAATTAAATTATGGTTTTACTACCTGTTTAGACTGATTTTCCAGTTGACTGAAGCTGTGCAGCCTTTTCACTGAGGAATGCTATGCATGACTACTTGAATTTGTGGCTGGGTTGACTGCTCCAGCTCAGGAGGACTTCCCCACTCATTAATGATTTTATATAAGCAATAAAGTTGCAGGTTTTCAAAGAAATATTTTCAATGTCTACGTTTTTTTTATGAATGAAGTATAGTTATCAAGGTGGTAAACTTGACATGCTTTTAAATGACTATTATAAAGGCAAAATGCCATCTTGCACCTGTAACTGCATCCTTGAAGAGGGGAAGGGGGTTAAAAATAAGTTTGAGGTTTTGCTCAATACTCAGACATCTGTCAGAGTAATGTGAGGAAATGTGTTAGTGCTCTATTCAGTTAATATGTTCAAAAAAAAAAAAAAAAAAAGAGAGAGAAGAAGAGAAAAAGAGTTTAGCTGACACATTTAAACTTCTTAAAAGATTAGGACGCGTTAATAAACATAAATGTGCCTGTCTTTGTGATAGCAGGTAGCTGAGTGCTGGCAACTTGGCAGTGAAGCTGAGGCGCCACGTTATAGCCATCTCCCAATACACTGTTTTAAAAACAAAACACGCGTTAAGTCACTGCGATACACTAAAGAAACATTTCACACGGGTGTATCAAATAATTAGTGTAACGTTGAAGACCACCTGAGAGAAAAAAAAACACATGTTAGAACAGTAAAGTTAGGGCTGTTTAAAACTTTGACAGAAACGTAAAAAAAAAAAAAAAAAAAAATGTCCTCAACTCACCGTTTTAAGACTTTTTTTCCCCAAAAGAATTACCTTGTCCTTCTGCTATAACACCATGCAAGCGTTAAACGTGGCGCATTTCTGACTTCGACACGACTTTAAAAACACATCAAAACACATCCAGAGTTTGCCCAGTGTCCCTCTTTTAACTTCACTCTCTTCGTTGCAAACTGACTCCATCCATGAAAAACCCTTTACCCCCCTCCTAGTCGCTGATTGGCCGATGGGTAGACCTGGGGGAACTCTGATTGGCTGTATGGAACATCAATCAAGCCTCCGACGTCTTCTCCGGTGGGATCGGACAGAGGAGTTCCGAGCTGCCCATGTGACGTCTGAGGTGGCTCCCCTGGACACAGCTGTCCGGAGAGGATGTTGTATTCAGGTTTCCTCTGCCTCTGTGAGGTAGAGCAAACAACTCGCAGCCCTGCTTTAAAATAAGACGGCACATTTCCCCACAAAACGTAGTGTAGGGGGGAAATCTCACTTATTTTTTCATTACTTGGTTGCATTAAATGTAATTTTAAATTTTGAAATAGGCTTGGTGAAATAAGCTGATGCTTTGAAGACAATAAACCTTTAAATGAATAAATGTGTCAAACTCATGGATGTGTGGTTACATCAAAAACTAGCAAATATACTGATGAGATAATTATTCCCATGCTGCCACCTACAGGTAGATGGTCTGTTACACAGCCTTAAATCAGACAACACTGTATGTGAGTTAACATTTTAATAGGCATCTCACAATAACTCAAATCTGTGCATTCCCCCACAGAAACAGGATTTTGAACAGCATAGAGCTTATAGGAAATTCCCCAAACCATCCCATAATGTTACAGTACAGTATTTCTATGCTGTCATAACAAATGAATGCAAAGTAAAAATATGACACACTGGTTATTTTTGCACTACATATATCAAGATCAAGTCAGATGTACAGTAAAAGAAGAATTGTTTTTATATCTTCTTTCTGATGAAAATACTTTAAATTGCTATGAAGAGATTTCATTATCTGTGTAGATTCAGTTGTTGAAGTCATGAAATGCAGACCAAATTAAAAAACAAAAAAGATTAAATGTCCAGAGTTTACTTAGATATGAGCTACTGTAACAATGCTGTTACAGCCAGCCCACACTGAGGATCTGAAAGCTTCCAGTGTTTGCAGTGACAACTGACTGAAAAGTTCCTGTGCCAGATAAATGACAACAAACAAACCCAAAACTGAAGGCCAAGACTTCACATACAATGAAGCCATTGTGTGGAAAAAACACAAAACAGAAATATTTTTAAACACTTAAATAGCTTAAGTAAAAATAAGAATCTACTTTATTAAAATATCTCTATTTTGAATTACTGTCACTCATAACACCAAAAACAAGCATGATCAAAACTCTCCGGTTGGTTATTCTGTATTAATACTGCTTCAGTTTTGCCACATTACATCTCCATTTTGGACAATAGAGGCTTTGTGGAATCAAGTCCTGAGCTTTTGTCCATCAGAAAAGAAAATTCTGTTAAGCACCTTCTCCTTCATGACCAAATAAACTGTCCCCTCTGTGCCGAAAAAGGATTCACAGTCAAAAAGCACCAGTGTGACTCATAATTTGACTGATGCAATTATCCACTTTGCATCTAATAGCTCCAGTGACCAACCTTTAGAACCCAATTCTTTAAATGTAACTCAGTTTTCTAGCCTATGCTGACAATCAGTGCTAAATAACTGTCTGTGCTATAGATGACAAAGACCACATTCTTGACATGACTTTACTACTGAGTCGTTTGATGACTACTTTGAAAGAGCATAACCTGTCCGGTGCCCCTCATGTCGTATCCCCAAGCACAGAACATGCTGCTACTAGTCTTCTTTTACCCAACAGACCAACTGAACTTCACTATCAACAGCAATAAACCAGAAGCAGCTGTGGGCAGACAAAGATAGTATATAAGGTACTATACCGAGTCAAAATGTAAATCTTTAAATACTTTAGATGTATAGTAGCTTCAAAAAGTCTTGTGATGCTTACATTTCTTTCATGTTTTGTGTTAATGCTTCCAATTTAATAAAATAAGTCAAAGCTGTTAACTCCATGAGAAAATTTTTCCATTAAATAAACACAATTTTAATTTATAAGTTTGTGCTTCTGAATGGCGCAATAGCTCAAAATCCGCCTTCTCATAACTTTTTCGTACTGTCAATAAATAACCACTCACATGACTTTTATAGTGGATATTTCACAACAGTGTCCTGAAGGTGACACAAACAAGCAGGGCCCCATTCCACTGCCTTACAAAACCACACCTACCTATGAAGAGTTAACCAGATGGAAAATAAATACTATTTTCTTACGATGATGAAAAACAAACCTAAATTAAGACTGCCTGAACGTAAAGCCTGATCAAAGGTAATGTAGCAACATTTACCTAGGTGGTCCCTGATCCTAATCTTAAAAATATCCATCTTAATATCATCACACCAAGGGTCACTTCACACATCCACTGTGAAAGAAAATCAAGTAAAAAAAAAATGGTATCAGTCAGATTAGAAATGACCTCCTTGGTGCCCCTCAGCTGGCATGAGGTTTGATATGATCCCTAGACCGGCCCTCCGTGGCACCGTTCAGAGGAGCCGGCTTGTTGCCAAAGTTCCAGTCCACAGGGTTGAGCAGCTGCATGGTCTTCTTGTGTGTCCAGATGGGGTTGATGATAAGTGTGAGCAGAGCAAGGCCATTGAAGAAGAGTAGGCGCTGGGGGAGGGCCACGTAGGTGTTGATCTCTCCCCAGTTGGTGAAGGTTACCCACCACATGTAGTAGGTGAGCACCATGCGACAGTGGAACATGTGGATCATCACCCACTGGTTGGCTCTCCAGATCAGGGTGCGTGCCCAGCCGGCCTGTCGAGTTGAAAGAAACACAGAGATGGTTCATTACTGGGAAGATCTTAATGTGACATGGTAGCATTTTATTACATTGTATGAAGCTAATTTTTTTTTTTATACCATAACATCTTTTCATGTTGTCTACATGTCTGTAACTTATATGTACTCAAGTCAAATATTTGGGGAAGAACAGTGGAAGTTTAGGTACTGACTCATTATTTTTTATAGAACTTCCTCTTTCTAAGAACGCTAAACTTTATTTGGTGACAGTCATAAGGTGCACAAGACCTAAGAGGAACTGAAACCTGGTGACACTTCCAGCAATTTGTTTGGTTGTTGACATGAAACTGTGATAAAAAGATGATCAACCAGCAATGCCTGGTGCAACCATTGTCCTAAGACTCTGGTAAAATAACTGCACTTACCAAGGACATATTTGGTATCTGTATTTTCTCTGTGTTAGTATAACTGTGTGTAAGATGTGTATGGAGCAAGGTGATGACAGGTAGTTTCATTACCTACCTTCAGTAACATCCAGGATATACATGTAAATGGTGTGCTCATCTCCAGAAGCAGCGTAACCATCGGCAGGAAGTGGCCCAGGGAATCCCACACCACTGCTCCTGCATATCCTGACAGGGCAAAGAAATGATGCGTCGCCAGCGACAGGTCGAATGACCAAAACACCAGACTGGAGGTGTGAAGTGCTACATTCTCAAACACAAAGAAACCTGTGGCGGTGAGGACATTAAACCACGACCAGTCTTCTTGGCCTCTCACTCTGTCTCTGGCTAACAGAGAGTCCTCAGTCAGGGCCCGCAGACCTGCTACAGTACTCTGGATACCAAATACCGCCCGAGTGGCTGCGAGGTTCCAGAAAACTTTCTCCTTAGCTAACAGGGAGTTGTAGGTACATGACAGAGCCGCAGAAAGGAGGTGAGAGAGGAGGAATATTGCTGTATAGAAGCCAAATCCCAGGCCGATAAGCTTGAGGCGATAGTCCCATTGGAAGTATTCCGCACTGGGATGGGGGCCAGGGCTGGTTTGCTGATCAGGATCCATGGTGATGGAGGGAGGTGGAGCTCAGGCTCAGCCGCAGGTGGGATTGTGGGCAGGGGCTGGCACAGGCATGGTGTGTGTGGGTCCCCTGCAAATCAGTTGTTCAAGCAGATAAATAAATCATCAGTAAATCATCCACTAAACACCAATAATATGTACTAATGCTTCACTATCGCTATGAACTATTGTGCCCAGGCTCCATTAAGCTACGTGTTTAATTCTCTGTAAAAACTGCTTAAAAAACAAAACAAAACACGTTGGGTAGCTTTAATGTACCCCGACTTTTTTTTATAGTAACTCAGTAAAAAAGGTAACCAGATCTACAACGAACAAAAAGCATCGTTTTAGTCATTTAAGTCGAACTTTTCACATCAAGTCCCTTCAAAAATACGATGAGTCAGAGCCAGGTTTCAACCTAAACTTACCCGTGTAGTAAAACAGAAACACACCCGAAGCTAAGAAAATACCAAGAGACGGTGATAATTAATACCTATCATACTCACCGTCCAGAAGAGTTTGCACTGCACACGGTGAGACGGTGCAGCCGCTGGAAGATACAACAACAAGACAATTCACATCATACGACTTCAATTTGGTCATGTGACCTACAAACAGGAAGTCACGCCTCTTTTGAACTTCCGGGCATCCCATTGGTCAGCACCGCTGAGAGTCAGATTCCTACTGGTTGTCTCTTAAATCATGAGCTAAATTACAAATTACAAAGTACGGAACTAAATATACTTTATACATACATATATATATATATATATGTGTACAACAGAAGAAAGCTATATAGTTATAAATTACATGTATTCATCAACAAGTTGTAAATATTATATGTGATTACACTGAGGAAAATAAAGTGAGAGCAGCCACAGGTTGTCAAAAAACAAACAAACAACTTCAAACTATTATGTCACGGGTGGTGCAGAGAGCGAGCTGCATCCAGTCTATGAGCCGTATAACCATGTTCATCCATCTCTACAGCCTGATCGAGGAAGCCCACAGTCACTCAAGGACCACATGCAGACTCCACAAACAAAGGGGCCGGGTCAGGTCTGTGTCAAAGTCTTAAAGACACCATTCCCTGGCGGAGTTCACCGCAACTCAGAACTGATGAAACATCTTGGACTAATTGTGAAAAAAACAAAAAAAACAAACAAAAAAAAATGTGACATAGCGCAGCAGTTGTCTTTTATGTACGACCATGCGATATACAAAGTCATAATAATCACAGCAACGCAAACAATCAAATGTTTAAGTCAAATTAAATCTTGATTTGAGGAAGAAGGGGAGGAGCAAAGAAGGAAGGAAGAGCGTCTGCTCATGGATCAATGCATGGATTTATTTCTTTGTCCAACAGGGGGCGACCTCGCCTCACATAGTAGAGATTGTGAGAGACAGGGCACAGGGTTTTTTTTTTTTGGGAAACGACCCAATACTAGTTAATGAATGGCTGCTGAGTGATTGGTTTTTCATATAAAACTAATCTAATGTCAAATTGAAGGGAAAAGCATCAACATTTTAATTAACCTGCATTTAAAGGATTGACAACTCCCTGACTCTCCTGTTAGATTTGTTGGCAAATCACACTGTTTTGTTTGCCTTACAAACCCATGTAATTCCAAATGTTGCATTAATTGAATGTTTTGGGAGCTTGTGAATCTCAGTATTTGGACAGTTTCTCCTTTTCCTACAACTAACGCCTGTATCATTTTTACGAGTATATGGTGTTTGATCATGCCCAGCATATCTCAGCCTAGTTAGAGGAAGCTTCATTCTCCAGAATACCTGAAAACACTAGTGTGATTTATGTTGAATATGACATATATTTGAAAGTACAGTCCTAATATATTGTAGCAATGATCGTATTCTTGCAGGCGCCCCTACAACCTGCAGAAATATGAAAGTGTCTACATTTTAATTTAACATTAGACAAGGTCATTTGACTTCTGAACCAAATATAGCACTCCTGCCAGTGGAATCAGCATGACTACTGTGCATGCAACCTGATGTTATTTTGTCACGGGCCTGAATCACATTACCAGTTTTATAGGAGGTGTGAAAAATATATAAGATTGCTACACAGAATACTGTTCACAACCAACTTTTCCAATACAGCATGTCATGGTATACAACACGCTGTCACTTAAGACATATACTCATATGAAACCTGACAATCAGACAAATATCATGTTGGATTTTAATCACTGTGTTTTGTTGTGAACCAAAAGGATGCTCTTCAACAATCTGACCAGAATATTATGTGATATTATCTGATATTAGGATTGTACAGTCATTGTTATGGTGCAATTAACTGAATTATGCACAAAGCTAAGTTGACTCATCCGAAGCTATGGAAAAAAAAAAAAGAAATAACAGTATATATTAAGGAAAAACATATTTTATCCACGATATAAATCCCAAGTTGCTGGTGACCTTCCTGAGTCACTTAACCAAGAACAATGACAAGTAATTTCAATTTCTTTGACAGATCATTCAGAGCTACCCTTCATCTTTATCTTATTGCTATCTTTGTTAGCAGACTGCATACAGATATAAAATGCATGAAATGTCAAGAACAATTTGATAAATTCATTGAGCCTTCCCCCTGTGAACTAAAATCCTTCCACTGGGAATACCGCTGTTGTTAGAATCATTAAATAGCTGGTGTATTTTGCCTTCCTACTTTAGTGAATATAATATAGCCTGGTGTCTGACAATTTGAAATAAAACCTTGAAGGAATTTTAAGTCATCTCCTAGCAATTTACTTATATTCATATTTTCTAATGATTGCCACTGCAGCAGAGAATAATTTACTGAGTAACCACACGGACAAATGTTTCCAAACTTTTTCTCCAAAAATTTAATTGCAGAATTATTTACACTGGATGACCTCAGCAATGATCAAACTACTCAAAGAGGCAAAATCTTTCAATAGCTCAGCTAGGAAAGAACAGAGGAAAATGCATATGTTGTTGCAAACTACTAAAATCATACAAAAATAACCCAGTGATACGGTAACTTGCACTGAAATAACACACATTGAGAAATGCAAATGTGACTGACTTAAATAAATACATAACAAATGTACATCAGTGGGACAGTGTCGTCATTTTTGACAAAATAAATAAGCCTACATTCAGAATCAGTATTTCGCATGCCATCATATCAGCTTATAAAATAACAATAACAAAGTAAAAATGAAAACAAAACATGAGCAAGAGCAGAAAATAGTTATGTTTCAATGAAGCATATATTATATATTTATATATCTATATATATATTTCTTTACAAATAATGAATATTTGGAATTATATTCATCCTCACTATAGATATGATATACAAGAGATGAAAATAGTTTTAGCTAAACTACCTTTTTCATTTTATCTAGTAATTATAGAGTTGTTTCACATTCCAAGTTCAAGGAAGTGTTGTATCAGGCTATATCTCAGTGAGTCTGATGCTCTTTCCACGGCATGGTTACGAAAAAGTCCCCTTGAAATAGTTCACATCATGGGGTCTAGAGTCAAAAGCGGATAGACAGTCGTATACCAGAAGAGAGGCCACAGAATGTCAAGGTGTGGATTGAAATGATAGAAATATGTGACTGGAAATGGGAAAAGGGAGATGGCAGAAATGCCTTACTTACACAAAACTTGTAAAGGTTATGTGGCTGTGTGGAGTGATGCTTTTACAGTGTGCTGGATACGTTAAAAAGATGGCACTTGTAGTTAATTGCTGCCCTCATGACATTAAATGTGACATTGATGCAATTTTCTGCCCTCGGGAGGTTTTGGTGGGTGACCTGTTAAATTACCATAATCTATTAACTTAAAAAAAATCACTACAGTTACTTTCTGCCGAGTGAGGAGTCCTCCATCGCTCACAGTGTCACATGCACACCACACAAATGCACGTCAGCCGAAGGAATCCAATACAGAACGCACTAAAATAATCTTCAGCAAGAAAATACAAGATCATTTTGTCAAAAGGAGGCTTTTACAGCTGTCCATCTAAGACCTGTTCATACCTATTTGAAAAAAACGAGTCAAAGGGTAATGAAAAAGAAAAAAACCTCTCCTAGGTGGAAAATGATTTTCAGTGGGACAAACTTGACCTTACCATTACAGCAGATTTTGTTCATAGCTTAGAAAATGGCTTTGAGAGCGTTTCAGGAGTACCAAGATAATATTTTTTTCCTCCAGAAAGGAAACTGTTCTAAAACTAAATATGTGATTTCTGTAAGCCCAGTTCTTACTTCAAACTGTAGCTGTAAATTTACTGAAGACTGTGTCTCTATTGCACAAATCCTTCTCAACATTTTTCTCCCTCGTGACTTCTGGCACTGATCTTACTTTGCTATTTGAAATGGTTTGTTCATGGTCTAACGAGAAAAACGGTCTCATTTAAATTATGCGAATACCTCTTGGAGGAGCAAGAGATATGCTTTAAACTAAACCAGGGTGGTGGATACACTTAATTTTTTTTTTTTCAAGGCCGTGATCAATTTGCATATGAGAGAAACACCTCTGTTGTTTCAATCACAGCTGTCAGTGAAACCAGCCCAGCAGAGATTGATAGAACCAAATTTTTATAGTGCTGATGCTTAAGTTCTGCACTGTAAGCCAATATTCAGCAATACATTTATCAACACAAGCTTTGAAGGGCCCTGGAGGCTGTTTGCTTGATCTCACCAAGGACCCGGAATCTTACATAAGCTGCTTTGCTTAGTCAAAGGCAGGCTGAAAAATACCCAGCACAGAGCCCGGCGATCCACACAGAACAGCCTTCCAGCTACACAACAGCATACAACACCAGCAGTTTGGGGCTCAGTGCGGCGCTCTCGTCTCCTCTAAGCCGGCATATGTCAGGCCGGGTCTGTCTCTCCCCCGTCTGCCTGCCACTGTGGCAACAGCAGGGGAACGTCTCTGCTCTGCCAACTGCCTGGCATCACACACCCAGACGCTTTCCAGAAACCCACTGTCATACTGTTTATGGTCCCTGCCTCTGCAATGAAAGAAACAGAAGAATTATAGATGAGTGTGTTTTTAAGAAAATGTGTAATCTTACACTCAGCTGCGGGCTGTTAAACGCCCAAACTGCAACTTAAGTATGGCACAACATGTCTTAGACACTGTCCCTACAGCTGACTTTGGTTTCTTGGCAATTTGTTGGACTAAAATATACTCTTTAGCTCTCTGAGCTGTGCTACAAGAATTCATGATAACTAAACAATGAATAATGCATTCTGATACTGTAAAAGGTACACTGGAAACAAATTGGAGAAAACACATATACATTTGGAGTCATGATGGATTCAGAGCTGTTTTATGCCTTTGTGTACTTAAGTTGTCCAAAGATGCATCTGGTTAAATTATGTGTAGCACAAAAAAGTAAATTATATGCTATGGTATTGAAAATATATTTAAGCAGAATGCCAATGACACAGGGACAATGTGTATCTGTGAGCGTGTCTATGTGTGTGAGACAGAGATGCAGGTCAGGCCACAGTTGGGTAGTAATAGGGAAATCAAACTGACTCAGACGCAAACTGACCCCAGATTCACCCTCTATTTTTCTGAATATGTCAGCAATGCATCACGAAAACATCTCACTCACACACACACACACACACACACAGCAACAAATGCACACAAAAAATATTCAAATTCATGGAAATGTACTTTTGTTGTTAATGCTCTGTGATAATTCTCCCTGGTTCTACCTTTAAAGAAGCCAGGCACACTGGCACAATTAATCAACAAGAAATTCCTTAGTCATAAAAATAGATTTTCAAGTGATGTTCTGATCAGCTGATAGCACATTGTGTTGCATTGATTGTTTATCTAGTACTGTATTGATTAAATAAAAAGCAGCACCATTTAGTTGATTGATTATCAAGTTTTTACCAACAGACTTCAGTCTTTAGGTCAGCGATTTGAATTAAACTAATAAAGATCAGCACAATTTCAGCTTTTGCTCAAGATGAGCTTAATTGAAGATTAATTTACTTGTAGCCACCTGGAGGTGAACTCTGTGACTACTAGAGACTCTTCTCCAAGGCCCCATAATGTTATTGTTGGTTTTCCACTTCTACGTCATGTATCAGGAAATGAGTTGCACCAGCTATTTGTAAATACATTACAGAATCATTGAGTAGTTTCAAACTAGTGATTTACTATATCAGGTTGCACTGCAAAAACTTTAAAAAATGTCTTAGCTAGTCAAGCCTTTAGTACTGTTTAAATCAGTTGCTCGGAAACATAAGCAGCATGGTACATTCAAAAGCTCTGAACTATGTAAAAAGGAAGTCACTGCAGCATCACAAACTGTAATGCAATGTCTTAAATTAGGATTAGTAGGAGGGCAAGACAAATATTCAGTTTATATGCCAATACTCTCTTTTATTTATATATGCATATGGGTTTCATATTTAGTACTATTAATTCAGTTTAGAATGACTCCAATAATGTTCGCCTAACCGACAGAGTTAGCTAAATGTTTTGTAATTTAAGGTATGCCGTGTTATTTTCATGAAATTTAATTTAAAGCTTTACCAGTTTGCATTATTTAAACTTTTGAAGCATTTTATCCAGTGTCAGGTCAGACTCTTTAACTCTTCAAAAAAAAGGTGACATATAGCAAGCTAACGCCAGTTTGTCAGCTGGTGAAGTTAGCTATGTTGCAGTTCCACCTGGCAGTGAGTAGGTGTAATTATATATAGTGTAACAACTTATCTCTACATATGAATTTGTTTTTGTAGTGCAACTCACTTTATGTGGAGATCCCCAGTTAGTAAAGTCAAACACTAATTTTAGAACTAGGCTAAGTTTGAGTTCACAAAGAGCTGGTGCAACCAGCCTCTTGAGTGCATCTCAGCATTGCAATGGTAATCAAAGGCAAATAATAATATCTACCTAACTACATCATGTTGTAACAAAGTATCACCCACAGGTCTGCAGAGCCACAGACAAATAATACCCTATTCCTCATGTATTTCCTTTCAATGGGAGACTTGCAGAGTTTTAGTTATTTGGGACTTGCTTCCCTCTGGAATGCCTTTGCCCCAATTTCTTTTTATTACTCCTCGGTGTTTCCTGGAGGGAGTCAGTGCACTTATGATACTGCTTAGGTAGACTTTCAGCAACACAGAACTTTTCAAGAAATATGAAAATTACAAAGCTCTTTCTTTGATTAAAAAGAACTATTATGCAGAGATTTTGTTTATGTTTTGGAGGATTTTTCTATCACTCCTCATTAACTGTGGCTTGGAGTGCTAATTGGAAGGGCCTGAGAGAAGTATATTAGATGAAAACACAGCAGTTTGGTTTCATCTGTGTATGTGTGTGTGTGTGTGTGTGTGTGTGTGTCTGTGTGTGTGTGCTAGCAAACCACTGTATGTGTGAAACTAATTCAGATTTGTCAAAAAAAAAAAACAACAACAAAATAAAAACAGAGGGCAGGCAAGCAGTGGATATGTGGGAAAAAAATAGACACAATGAATATTCTTCCCACTCACAATTCAAAAATACAACAGTACTATTGTGAACTTGGGTATGTACATTTCCCTTGGAAATAGAGACAATTGTAATAAGTGCATAAGTGCATTTGCCTACACATTTTGATCTAAGGAGTTACACAAACCTTCATAGTTTTTTTTCTACTGCATTGACATAATGAAAATGTTGGCACAAGACTTACATGATTTCCGCTTCAAGTAAATGTCAATATTTGAAAGTTGGCAACAGGAACATGAGATATACAGGACAGTTGATTGAAATGTGCATGTTAATGAGCTGACAGATGTCAATCTTCCACCAATCCAGACCATGAAAAATGTTTGACTACAACCAGATTGGGTAGAAAGCTGCATTTTTCAACACTGACCAGTCCAGAGCTTATAAGGGCTGCCTGAATAACCTTGAATGGGTGATCAGTGCCACATGCACATAGTTGAGGTATTTCAAGCATTGGCACTTTTCAAAGTTTTGAACTTAGAACAATTTTGTGATATTTATCTTGTAATTAACATTTATTCCAAAAATAACAGAGAAAAAACAATGTAACCTTAAATTATTTGAAAATACTAAAGGTTTACTAACTTTGACCATTTTTGAACATCTTGAAATAAATATAATTTCTCTCATTTACTCTTTTAGCTCAAAGGCCTGGTTGCTGGTAGGTTTTCAAAGCTGCACTTTTTAAATGGCACTTTGCAAATGCTGAAAAACTACAGATGTACCCATCCAGGACAATGGATGAGAGAGCTTGTAGGCTGGGTATCGTGATCACCAGCAAACCAAGGAGAAACCCAACCAACCCATGTCAGACATACATTTCTGCTAACACTTATTCTGGCAATGGGAGAAGAGGCTTGGCACATCCTACAGACCGATGGCGATGGGCACTGAGGATGGCTATCGAGATCAGACAACAGATGGATAAAGGAAGAGTAAAGAGATTAGCAGTCTAGAAAAAAGGCTAGTTTTAAAGTTGTTTGAACGTGGGAGCAGGGAGACATGTTTGCCCCTGACCCTATCTCCTCAAAGTCTAGTCTGAGCCTCAGGAATATAGATCTCAATGCTGTCCGCTCGCTCCGAGGCTGAGTTCTGCCGGAAGGAGGCTGCCCGCTTGGCCGCCATCAGCCGCCGACGGGCCTCCTGTCGGTGTCTGTCTGGGAGGTCCAAGGATTTCTCCCTTGTCACCGCACTCCTCTGTCGAACTGTCTTCTTTGGTACAGGAGCTGGTGGCTTTAAGAAGAGAGAAGAATAATTATGAAGTGGTTGTACGGCTCTTGAGAGAAGGCTGCTGAAATGTGTGTTGTTTTTTTTTTTTTAAGTTAAGGCCTTCCCCAACATGGTTCATGTTTTCTTTGGACCCTCAACTTAAATAGAAAACTGAAACACTCTTTTTCAAAATATAATATATAAAACATAAATGTAAAATGAAAATATAAAATATAAATTGGCCAATTAAACGTGCATAGAGAATTTAGAATAGTGTGTACCTATTTACACCTTAATATGTTAAGTATGATAACAGTTTTCATCCCATATAACCATTAAAGTGTATATTAGATGAGACCCTCCTCTGCTTTCTCCAAAAATTAGGCAACCTTACAAAAATAATGTTTTTTCTAGTCATTTTCAGCCCCTAAATAAAATATTCCATCATATGAAAAAAGAATCAAGCTTCTGACTATTTCTTACATTAATATGTTTTTAATGCTTCCACAGAATAGCACAGAATCAGTTCCAGTCTATGAAGTTTTGTCAGAATCATTATACAATATACATGCAACTGACAAAGCAGTAACATCTTGCGGCAGCCTGGGCTCGGGGCTCACACTGCCAGGAAGACTTCTCACCTTCTTCTCTGGGCTGTCAACAGGTCTCCAGTTGTTGTTCTTGATCTGCTGCAGCTGGTCAAACTTCATGGTGACGTCGTCGATGGAGAGCTGTAGCAGGTCCCAGAACCCAGCCAGGTCCTGAGAGGTGGGCCGCGGCATGGCGCTGGGGTCCTGCATGAGATGCAGGTAAGAGGAGTTACAATAAAGATGGTATCAATGTCTGTGGTGACATTAAATAATGAGACAGATAGTTGGTTCAGTGTCTGTAGTTCAGATAACAAACGCAAGTATGCAATCAGCAATGGGTATCCTTGCACACATAGAAACATGAGCAGTGGTGGAAAGTAACAGTACATTTACTAGGCCTGTACTCAAGTACTGTTTTCAGGTACTTGTACTTCAGTATATCCATTTTATGCTACTTAATATGTAGAGTCCACTACATTTCAGGGGGAAATATTGTACTTTCTGCTCTACTACATATGACAGCTTTGGGTACTAGTTACCTTTAAGATAAAGATTTTACTCAATGGAAAATACTACAAGCTTTTGAAATAAAACACGAGATCAAACCAGTTGTTTCCAACCTTTTTAGCGTCTGACAACATACAAAAAGCAGTGTGCAGCCGGTTTGTAGTTTTTATTGACTTTTCCCTCTAAACCTTTTGTATAGTTTTTTTACAATAAATGTTTAAATGATCCAATATCTCACCAAAAAAACAAAAATCTGATCCAAAAACTGAACACAGATTTGTGTATGATAAACAGTTTGTTTTTTCGTCCTTCCTCTCCCATTGATCATCTCATGGCCTCTCAGATTTATCTGGTGTCCCTGTATATAAAGCTGTATATAAATGAACTCCAACAAGCTGCAGTGGCTACAACAGTGAAATGCTCCGTACACACTAATGCTTCAGTATTAATCATCTAATGATGTCATATATAATAATATATCAGACCAAAACAGTACTTTTACTTGTACTTTAGTTTTTTTGCTCTACTTCAGTGGGGTTTTTCATGCAGGACTCTAACTTGTAATGGAGTATTTCTACTTTGCTGTATTGGTACTTTTACATAAGTAAAGGATCTGAATACTTCTGCCACCTCTGCACATGAGTATATGGACACAAAACAGTCATGATCATCGTGGCTACTGCACTTCAGCTTAGAGCCACTAGATGTCCTTATCAGACTCAAAACAGGCATGGACACCACTTTTGGGGCTTTTGGTTGAGATGAGGTATAAAAACTTGTGATGGAGCCCAATCCTGTCATATTTCCATGCATGAGCTCAGAATTAATAAACTGCCTTTGTCAGTTGGGTCCTATTCATCACTTGACTCCTGAAATGAAATGAAACATCAGATTGAAGAGCGCCTCATTGTGTCTGGCTTTAATGAGTAACAAGACTCTGTGCTAACACTTTTTATTGAGGTAATAAGGGGAAGTCCAAATCTTTGTTCACTTCTTCTCGGTTGGTCTACAAAAAGACACTGTCGTTGGTCTGATCTACGGAACAAAAATGGTGTGAAAGAGACAGTTTTCTTAACAATGGTCTAATCATACAAGGAGCTCCCTACACACTGCACTATGTAATTTATTCAGAACCTTTTCACAAGGTGCTAATGATACAAAGGTCATGAGTTTGCTTTATGTATGAACTATGGACATTTAAGAGGCAATGTTGTGTACATGAAATTTTTCACTGCGACTAAAGAAACCGAGCACTCATAAAAGTGTGTATAATAAAGATGTTCAAGTGATCCAATCAACCTCGTGTGCCAGTTTGGTTTTTCGTTTCCCTCAGTCGGTTTCAAGCCAGCAGAATCTGCAACTTACTCAGTGTCAGATCCCGGATTCCAGAAAACATGGATCTGCTTCAAACCAAACATCCAAGATGGGACATGTCAACTCCATGATTCAAGCAACATTCCCAAAGTCACACCCTGAACCCTGTGAGGGATGCTGCTGTCTGATGGTCCAACAGACGTGCAGTATGATGGCAGTGCCTGGAACTGTCGAAATTATAGCCATGGCAAAGTTATTTATTTATTTATTTTTCTTGCTTTGTTTCCATTGGTTTATTTCTCCTTTTCAATGCAGCATTATATCCTGCTATAGTAGCCTTATCAACCACTCAAAGCGCTTTTACAATGGAAGCCACATTCTCCCATTCAATTTTTGTGTTTTCCTACACATATAATAGCTCTTTTCTATCACACACGCACATTCACAACCTGATGATACATCGGGGGCAATTTGGGGTTCAGTACCTTGCCCGAGGACAATTTGAAATATTACTAAAGGAGCTGGGAATCAAATCACCAATCTTCCGATGCGTGAGCGACCTGCTCTACCTCCTGAGCCTTAAAATATACATTAAAGAGATGCTTGCAAAATGTTATCTGACTTTGACTTTAAACAATAATGATCCCCCAGAAGCTGAATGTTAAGGCATCACAGAGGTGAGCCCAAAATATGAATTAAAACAGACCTTTCATTCAGCTCTCTTTAGATACATTTATCAGATAAGTTAAGACGCATTATGCTTTGCGAAATTAAACTGTGTCAGTGGTTTTTTAAGTTTCCAGTAATCTTATTTTACTTTCCTGTGATATTTATAATGTCAAATGGCATGACTAATATACTCTAAGTCTGCATATTCTCATCGAGAGTCATAGTCTTACTTTCATATTTGTATAACTTTAAAAGATCAGAATAACTTTTTTGTGCAGAAAAAGAATAAAAAGAAAAAAAAAAAACCTAGATTTAAAATATCATGGTATCCATCATGTCAGGTAAGCCGGCAACACGTTTCTGCTATCTGTAGTACCGTGGGACTGCCTCAGCACTTCATCAGCTTTATTCTGACCCCTGAACTTGTGATGTTCTCCAAACTGTCTCGGAAGTCTTGCAGCTTCAAATATCCAGAGCTGACAGATTTAGGAGGAGTCAGAGTAAATTTTAAGCCCTGGCTGTGTCAGTGTGTGCTTTTAATCCTGGAGCTCCTCCCAGAGAAAAGCTCCACGCAAACTGTTCGTCTCTTTTTAGAGCATTTTTAAGCTTTATGAAATTGATCCATGAGGTAGAGAGAAGCAGGCTGATAAACCGCAATTAGATGTCTTTTCAAGCTGCTAATTCGAGAGCATTTATTTCACAAATGAAGCCACAATGTGCAGTGAATATTGTTGTTTATGCATTTGTCATGTGGAGAAATGTTGCAGCTGTTTGTAATGAAGAAATTGCTGAGTAACCTTGCATAATACTGTCTCCTTCAGGGGATGAAAAGCACTTGACATGGTCTAAAAGGTTGGTTCACTGTATCTAATCCCCGTGCAATTCCCATTCCCCCCTGAACGAGCAGTTTCTGCTGCACATTGCAAAAACAGCATCACTCTCTCTCATTACTCCACACCAACTTCATTTGAAATATTGGGTACTTGGCTCAGATCAATAAAAGCAGTTGTGAACAGAGCAAAGAAAAATGTGAGGCAGAAATCCCTGACCCCGTGTGTGTTCCTGATCTCCTGTATGAGCGACAGAGCGTCTGGATATTCAGGTCTTTATAAACCCAGGTTTGGCTCAGCCCTCAGTTCTTCTCTTCTCTTCTCAGGATCGAGCTGCATCACCAAGAACATGTCCGTCTACGCTTGTGTATTGTTCATGTCAAAACATTCAGGTCACAATGCACTATTTAGCTACCGATTCTCAGTGTTATAGCTTTCCACACTCAGTGTCAGCGAAAGCATTAAATATGTATGAAAAGTTGGAGGACTGAGGTTGTGATGACACATAAAGGAGTATGGAGCTGTTTCTAAAGGCAAAGTTAAGTTCATTGCGCAGCCAATGTTTTTTTTTGTCTTGTTTGTTTTGTGCACTCTACTAATTTAATTCCTCTTCCTCACTTAAAATTCAAATGGGATGTTTTCTGATTTATGCGTTCAGAAGACAGTTGAATGGAGTGACATTATTTAAATTCTGACCTGGACCTTATGAGTGGACTAAAAAAATTGGATGTGACCTACATGTGACTTGTAATGCTGAGTTTGTCTGAGTTGCTATGAAACTAAAATCAGATTTTTCTTCTAAAACTGAGACATTATTTATACATTCACAGATAGACAAAATAGATCATATAGTTTTATACTTCTTTTCTTTTTGTTTTATGCTTTGCCATTTACGGATAAACATTCGCCAAAGATTTACTGTCCATCGTTTTCAATGATGGTGTGATAGTACAGCTTTATTTCTGTTGTCACTTTTGTTCTTAATGAGATACATAAAACCTCATCTGATAGTATTTAAAAAAAGAAATTCACAAATTTTCTGTAATCATGTTAGACAGTTGATGTAGTAATTATGACCACACCATAACCTGGCTAAGCTAGAGATAGCATGAAGGTCAAGGAAAAAAAAAGGAATGCTGTCATATTTAAGAAAATTTAGGGGAAGTTTGGAGGACAATTCATTTGCAAAGATGTAGTATGTGTGCGTGTGTGCGTGTGTGTGTGTGTGTGTGTGTGTGTGTGTGTGTGTGTGTGTGTGTGTGTGCGCGTGTGTGTGTGAACACTCACATAGTGTCTCTCTTTGATAGGTTTCTTACCAGGTTTTGCTGACACAGCCAGTAGAATTGCTGAAATTTCTGAGACATGAGCAGCTGAGCACTTCCCACCGCACTTCGGATCTTGCCTAGGACTGAAACGCACACAGCATATCAAATACTGTACAACCCACACAGTGCCATTCGTACAGAACAGTACCTAAAAAAAAACCCAAAAAACTAAAATCAGTAATATATGAAGCTTTCAGCAGACCACTCACTTTCCTCTGACAAATCATTCTCTTCAGCCTCTGCCTCCATCTCTTTGCACCAGCCCTCCATCCTCTTGGTCTCTGTGTGGAGCAGTTGCATGAACCAGCTACCATCCCTCCGCAGGGAGGGCGACGCCCTGCCCGACTCGCCTGATGAGACCGCACTCTCCCGTGGGGAGGGAGGTTCCAGCTGCCAGGTGGTCTCGCTGGTTGTCTCCCTTGGGCTGGGGGGTTCAGCAGGGGTACGGTAATCCTCACGGTAGCTGAAGAGCCCCTGGGTGCGTACGGTTCGCACCGCCCCATACTGTGTAGGCGTGCTGGGCTCTGAGTGTCGCTGGAAGCCCCCACCAAACTGCAGGCCTTTGTCCTCCATGGTAGGGAAGCCCTCCAACTCCATGTCAGCCTGCACAGCTGCTGTCACACTGTTGGAGCGTTTGAACCTGCCCTGTCTGCAGAGATGCACACACACAGCCCAAAATGCACAATAATGGCAGTGATAATGGGGCTATTGTTTGTAAAAGTGAATGAAAAACATCAAAGATTGTAAGATCAAAATCATTATCTCACCCTTTCTTGTCATCTTCTACCTGGATCCCAACAGAGTGGTACTCCCGTGAGCCCCTGCTTTCAGATTCAGAGTCTGTGGCTGCTTCCACCTAATAGGAAGAAATGATACAAATCAACAGTGCTTCTCATTATGTGAGCGACCAGTCCCCACTGTTACTGGGTTTATTGGTTTGGGACTGGACAGAGCACCTTAACTGTACAGCGCCTGTCAGAAAGTAAACACTTTATGATTAATGGAGGCTGTAAAGGTAACAAGACTGAAGAGGTTTACTGCAGAGGAGTTTAGGCTTCTATAGAAACTAATATGAAAAATTAAGGAGGATGCGCTGTATGTTACAGTGCACACTATACAATGAGTAAAAATGTTTAATTTAGTTATAAATAATTAAAATTATAATGTTTAAATTTCAGTATTTTCATTTTTCTGCTTATTAAGCCGTTGCTATGCTACAGTGCTGAGTTTACATGAGTATTAGCACCACATATGTGCAATGTTATAATTCTCAATTCAAGTCATATGATATGCCATGTCCGAAATACAAGATGCAAAAAAATTACTTTAGAAAGTATTTCTGGTTCTAAAATTTAAAAAAAATAAAAAATCAATTGATTTTAAATTTCTAATTAAATTAAAAAAACTGTTATGCTGGTCTACATGGGTTTAAAGTTGCACTATTCAATATTTTTATGTGAGCAATGGGTCAGATAACTATGCGCAACATGAAAATATTATAGTAGTATTGTTTCTGAATGCAGGCAGTGTTTTTAGAGATAAAGCTCTGTTAAAGCCACTGTGGGCTATCAGCCCAGCTCCAAACAACTGACAGATAAAGTTAGAAACTAACTGGGAAGCACTGATGTTCGTTTAGTGGCTAAAGAGTCAGATATTTCTCTCAGAAGTTGTTTTATACCCAAACAAACCTAAAAGAAGAGCAAAGATTTCTATTCCTGAGATAGCCAGAAACATCACTTCAAATGAGTGCTAATGTTGCTAATAAGCCAATGCTGTGTTTGCATCATGTTGTACTGCCCCAAAAACCTACAACAAAAGAATCCACTGAAAAGCTGCTCAATACTTTAAATGAGGTGTTATAGATTGGACAAGTATTCATGGCTGTGTGACCATACTTACACAATGACAGATAGGCCGACATTAGTGGATATTATGGGATGGGAAGGAAGAGTGACTGATGGTGATCCTCCCTGCTGCTGTATGGCTGAGATCCTGATCCAGGGACTCTTTATCGCTGCCTGCTCCACTCCCTGGAGCCCCACAGTTTACTGGCTTTATGGAGACCCTGTCAGTGCTCACCATTTCTGCTGTGCTTTTCTATCTGTCACTTTTTCCTTGTTTCTTCATTCGCTCATCTCTTTCTTTTTAATTTCTTTGCTTGCACTTCTCTCTTTGTCTAGGGTTCACAATTTCCTGCTGGCTTACTGTCACAATCTTTTTCTTTCTTTGGCGTCTTAAGCCTCCCTTGGTTTTATTTTTGTCATATCAGTCTTTCTTCTTTAGTGCCCACTGAGCCCTTTTTCATTGTGACTATCAGAAATGGTCGCACATCAAAAGTTTGATAGTACAGAGCGGCTGATGTGGTTGCTGGTAGGAAGCAATGTGCCATTTCTTTCCTCTAGAATGCAGCTCTCCAGAATTCACTTTTTCTACAATATCTATCTTTTGATTAGCAAGTTTTTTGTAACATGGAGTGCAATAAAAAGAAATCAGTTTGCTGCCTGCCTTTGCCACCAGAATGATTGCAGGGGCCATCTAAAAATGTTCATATGAAGCCTTTACAGCATCTGACATTCATAAATCTTCAGCGAAAGTTTACCACGGGTTCAAAATAGGGTGGGATTGCGTTGTTGTTGTGGAGTGGTCAGTATTAAAGCTGGGGAGTGACATTTTTGGAGAGCCATTTTGTATTCTGTCAAGCCGTTTGGGAGAAGCTGTTAGCGGGAAGGAAATGAGCGTGGAGCAGCTCGCCGAGGTGACCTCCATTACTTTGTGTTAGAAGCAGAGCAAAGTCCACCTCATGAAGAGAGAATGAGTTTCATGTCTGTGATGGATGAGGACTGAAGAAGACAAAACATCCAGGAGGCTGGGAGATTTATGTCCAATAGGCTTACCTACCCTGAAGATGTTTTGGTGTGTGCAGACAGAGATACACACACACACACACACACACACACACACACACTGCATCAGTAATCACAGTCACAACATCAGCACAGGTGTGGAAACTGTGAGCATCAGCAAAAGTTGAACAGAGCCACTGTGCCTTTCATCCAAAACACACAGCACCACCTGGTGACTTTTGCCAGGCAGCGACTGTGTTTAAGGTTAACAGCTTTGACTTCCTCTTTATACAACTTCATTATGGCTCCAATTAAAACTATTTTTGTAAATAAATGAATCAGTGCTTTCGAACACAAACATGGTAGCAAAAGTGCAGCTATAAAGAAGTCTCTGAGGACTACGGGAAGTCAATATAACACCGCATCCACACGGCCAGAGATTAAAAACACGTTGACCTTCTGGGATGGAGAGTGTAAAAAGCAAATGGCAGATCAATGCAGAGGTGGGCTAATTCAGGTTAATTATACTTCCAGTAGCAGGTGAAGCAGACTGATTGGCTATATGATATGATGAGGTCAGTGAAAGCTGCCTGCAATGCAGACAAATTAATATTTGATGAGTCCCAAGAGCTGTTTGCTGTAATACCTTATTGTCATCTCCTTTGGCTGTTGGAATCTGTTGGTATCTATCAACAAACTAGCAGGAAACAATATGGGCTTGAAGACAGATCACCTTATGCATGGAGAGCAAATACAACAGCCCCAAAGAAGAGAGTCTCTAAAATGTTTCATTTCATTTCCCAGAAAGGGAAGACAGACATGTATAAAACGAAAAGGAAATTAATAAGAAAACATATATGAGCATATATATTTTTATATGTATGTTGTTTTGGAAAACTTGTGTATATAAATTACATATATGGTTGCAAAATGTTATAACATATATATATGAAAAAAATTATCATATAGATATTTTTAACAAATGCACAAATACAAATTTTACTATAGGTATTTCATGAATGTTAGAAACT
The DNA here is from genome assembly GCF_046630095.1 of Trachinotus anak. NCBI lineage: Eukaryota > Metazoa > Chordata > Actinopteri > Carangiformes > Carangidae > Trachinotus > Trachinotus anak. The sequence goes on along the minus strand of NW_027273866.1, from coordinate 871,622 downwards.
TATGTCTTCATATATCCAGAGCATGTATACATGCATATGATATATATGACCTATATGGCAACATCACTCTTGATATAGGGACATATATGTCATATACTACATTTCTACAGTGTCCTGCTCTTTCCGCTTCCCACTTAGCTCATCCATACTGTATTTAATCTGTATTCACTTCTGCGGGTAATGAATGGGGGTAAAGTCTGAGCTGCATGTTTGCTGATTTGGAAAGATGGTGCCTCGATTGCGTTTCGCCCTCTGTGAAGTCTGGTGAGGCATGACAATGAGGTTTTGACGTCGCAGTTCTGCTCTTTAAAATTAGCACTCATCAGTGTGGTTAGGTGGCAGATCTGCCTCGGATGGCTGACTCTGACTCTCACTAACAGGAAACAGAAACTGTAAGAACTGTACGTGGGCGAGGTATTAGGTGTCTGACAGAGACGGGGTAAAGAGTCATCTGCTCATTGAGTGAGTAGTAAGATGATACAAGTGAGACACTGAGCAAATGAATGAATACACTATGAGGTGGGGTTTTTTAATGTTTACATGAGGCAGGAAATTAATGGTTACTGTGAAACTTGCTTTTATCAACTAATTTGTCCCCTCAAATTTTTGAAACAAGGCTGCATTTAAATGCATCAGTGATTAATGATGATGGGTCTGATCTGGGCTATACTGACACAGGTTTATTTTTGCTCTCCACATGCATGTGGAACCTGTGCTGTACCGTCTTTCTGGTCAGTAAAAGTGAGTAAAAGTCTAACAATCTGTTGACCGTGATGGAGTTTCCTCATCTAAATGTTTTCTTTTCATTCTAAGGCAGTCCTGCCACAGCAATACTTAAGTATACTTTATACTTTAAGTATAACTGTACTTTACTTTAAGTATAGTTATGTGTCTGTTTGACACTTGAGCTGTGTTAATGGAATTTCTCTTAATCCTTCACCTTAATTAAGGCGATCACTTTGCAGTACACTTAGCAATGACTTCATTCCTACCTAACCAGGTTTCTTTAAAACAGTGAATTCCAGTACATCATTTTAATAGCCCTCTAGAACTAATGTGTTGGAGGCTGTTTTCACATTTACACATAACGATGAAATGTAATGTCTGGGTAAATCATGCTGCTGGATAATGTCTAAGTTTGAATGTGATGCAACGCAGCAAGTGTAGCAGGATCATTTGACTTTGAAAGGATCATTTATTTGCTGGCTGACTCCCCGGTAACATCTGACAGTCAGTGGCTTCAGTGTAATTTGGGTGCCAAAGGACTTTCTTAATATCAGCTGAAAGAAACTCAGCATTTACCCTTTAAGGTGCACTTGATTTATTTTTGCAAGAAACTTGAACTGCACCCAGCGACATTCAAAGACTTCCAGAATGGATGAATAGAAGTGGTATGCTTTTTTTTTTTCTTCAAATATTTGAAAGGTCTCTGAGTTCAGATTTGCATTTGTCTATGCAAATTGGACCATCAGCAGAGATGGGAGCTGGCGAATGTATAGTTTTATATGTGGGAAAGAGAATTAAAAATTGAGTTAGTGCACCCAGGAAAGATAAATAAATGAAAGTAAATGTGGACGAGGGGAGGATCATGACTATAAAGAGGTGTCAAGAGCAAAGTATATGAACCAATAAAAGAATACAGAAAAGTAAAATTATGACAGATACCACCAATGACTTTTAAATTCTCAAATTCAGAAAGTAACTTTGATATTTTGCTTTGATAAAATACTATAAAGAGCCCAAAGGTGATGATGTGAGCTGCCACAGATTCCTCTCTCTTTGTTTTGCAGCAGACCTGCAACCTTTAGACTGTGACATGAGATCAGCAACGCCAGAGCCTCAGCCAGTATCAAAGAATGAGGAAAACAAAGCAAGGTAAGATCACAGAGAGTGGTGGAGAGGCACAAAGAAGTAAACATGGAAGAAAGGAGAGAAGAAGAGAGAAGGAGAGAGGGAGCATGAATGAGATTGGACGGAGAAGGAAAGAGAGGTACAGTATGTGGAGAGGGAGAGAATGAACCATGGAGTGAACTATCATTCACTAAAACCTGCTCCAGCATGAGTTGAATCTTAATTGATGGATTGCAGTAATATGACTCACTCTTGCTATTTTTAGCTGCTGAAAAGAGAGCACTGTTTCTGAGTCGAACGCATGTGTGTGAGAGTATTCTGTATCATTATGCAACCATGCATAGGTTGTATGAATTTTAGTGCTCCTTTAGATCTTTTCATAAAGCACACACAGAGACTGGACTAACCTGTATCCCTATAGACGATCGAGGTGTCTTGAGGTACTCCTCAGCCTTGGACACCAAGATGGCCTTGTCACAGGTGAGCACCGAGCTGTGGCTGTCTGTTGACGGGTGTCTTTTTCCAGCCATGACTCCGGCTGCTTCCATGGCTATAGTCACAGCCTTAGTGCTGTCCAGGCTGTCGGTGGAGTTATAGAGGGCCCTGCCTGGGCTCAGCCCCAGGCTGAGACCATCAGGGGCCCACATCCCGCCATGAGGGTGCCTCCCCTCGTGATAAGCATCCTGGGTGGACTCAGTGCTGCTCTGGGCTGTGATGGAGATGAGGGGTTTGGAGGTGGTGCGTGGTGGGACCGGAGGAGGGGTCTTCTTGTAGTTGGGTGTGTAGGTGATGGCTGGAAAGGGTACAAAGACATAATTATTAAAAAAGTAATTTTCAATGTTGACAACATGTTATTACGTGTCATTGGCATCATGGAAAGTGAAAACTATCATTTCTTTTTCAAGATTTTGGTTTGAGACAGTGCATTTCATAGATGATAAAATTAGGTTTTAGGTCTTTTATAATACATCGGACAATTGCCTAAACCCACCAAAGAGAATTGAATCCATCAATTTATCTGAAAATAATCAAATAGGACTCGATGGACATACAAACAAATAATATATAAAGCTTGATCTATGAGAAAAACTACAAACCTGCATAATAGTAAAAGGGAATCTTTGAACCATCCTGGTGAATTGTACAAAGCCTAAATCAGTATTCCCTCTAGTCTTTCACATCATCCTTCTGTTATAAGTTTAAAAAAAAAATAACACTGACATCTCACCACAGTATCAATGACAATCCCACCATACACATGCCTTAGAAGGATAAGGCTGGCAATATCCAACTGTATATTTTCAATATTGTCTACAAATTTACATCTTAAAAAATGGCTGATAAACAATAACTTTACTGATATAACTGATAAAATATAACTTTACATTTAAAAAAGTAGTTCTAGAAATCGTTTCTCAAATAGGAGTGACTGCACTATTTCACAGCTGCGGATTAATACATCTTCAGAGCTCTAGTTAGTATTTTCACAAGCAGGACGGTTTGTGGGATGAACTCTTATTTTGAGTTCTTCTGTAGCCGAGTTAATTGTACTGAAAGAACAAGTATGTCCCAGCTGGGTTCAACACTTTTTTGTGTCCCCTGGAGACGCTTGTTGTCTGTGCTACTTGCAGCATGTTTTCCGGTCTTTGTTGTGTTGTGAGTATTTGTGATACACGTGTTAGGAAATTGATGAAGATGTTTTCTTCATTTGCTTGTGTTTTGTATTTTTGTACATGTTCTCTTAAGTTGCAGTTTCTTAAGCTCTCTCAGCCATATTGCTGTATAATGCCATATTGCTGAAATTCTCAAAGTAGTGCTTGATTGTCAAGTTAGTAATGAACCTACTTTGCAGTTGATCAGATGATAAAGCTATGAGACCTTTCCAGACTTTTCTAACTAGGATTTTGTCTTTTTTTTTTTCAGTGATAGTAGAGATAGACAGGCAGGGTTCGAACCTGAACTGCTACAGTACGGACACACGGTATCCACTTGACCAGTTGAGCGTGATAATATATGGCAGAAACATCAAGTGGACACCATAAATTCATACCCAGTTATTATAAGACACTTAATATTACCACTTCATTAATGCACTTTCATTACTCAATGACCTCATTAGCATATGTGGTGAGCTAATAGATCATAGTGATTATGATGATGGGGCAGAAACACTATTTGTTTCCACAACTTTATAAAATACAGCTGGTTGCTACAGTATGTATAAAAGTATAACTTATGACACATTTTGCAAGGTGGGTTTTATGTTTCTGTTTCTCTATTGTTGCTGATGATATTATTGATAAAAATATCAGAAACCTTTTCCTCCTCCTTTGTTCACTGTCAGTGCTCAGATAAGGGAGAGAATGGTTGAAAATGTGAGCACCATTTTGTGATTTTGCGATGAATATATAGTTTTTAAATAATGGAATCAATGAAGAAAGAGAGAACATCAAAGCCGCTGTGACCCAAGGCCTGGATGATAGTGAAAAACCAGAGAAGCAATCAACAGCACTCATGTGGAGGATCCTGGTGAGGAGGTACTGCTCAAGCAAGGCTGACAACTCTCATCTTCTTATTCTGTCCATTTCACGACAGAGGGAGGGGGGATTACTTTCTTTCAAGTGCAAATGAGAATATGGACTTAATCCACAGAGAGATGGACTGAGGAATGGGTCATGAACGCCTTCTAGGCTTTGACGTGTCTTTATTTTCAAGGGAGGCTTTGAGAGAAGAGCTCGCTCGGTGCAGTTATAGGCCGAAACATCTGAAGCACAGGCTGTGTTTGGTGTGTTCTGATCAAAGCTGAGAGTGTGCCAGGTACCTCGGAGCCAAGAAAGGAAGAAAGAAAGAGGGCAAAAAGGAATAACACTGAGCCACGCTGCAGGTTAAGTTATGGGTTATCGTTTTCCCTGACAAGGAGGCAAACAGTGTTGAACTTTGTTTCTGTTCCTGCCTTACAAATGCTTACATCACACAAAGCAATTAAGGAAATCCTTATGAGACCAAAACAGGATCTATTTTGAGTTCTAATGAGCTGCATCCTTCATGCAGGCCCCCAAAAAGTTAAGGCATAGATTAATAGCATTTCAACCTAATTACACTTTTGCGCGTGCAACACAATTTCAGAACTAACACACCGTTGTCTAAAACAAGGGACAGATTTTTTTCTTTGCAACCCTTTTTTAGAAAGAGCTTCATTTATGTTTAGAATAAAACCCAAGGCTTCACCTCAAAACCTGCAACACCTTCTGGCCTCTCTCTCACCCGTATTGTGGTTGTGCTTATAAATAGCTAGAGACGTCTGGTCTGTGAAAAGCGTTCTGCTCCGGGGGCTTAATGACGCACGCTGCTGTCCATTCACAAAATTAACTTCTCATGGCTGAGGAGATGCATTAGTGAGTAAGATGAGGTGAGGGGAGACAGAGATGTAGAGAGGAAACAGGAGGGAGGGTGGATTTGTGGGGAGAGGAAGAGAGGGCGAGGGAGAGGAGTGTGTGTATGTGTGTGTGTGTGTGTGTGTGTGTGTGTGTGTGTGTGTGTGTGTGTGTGCGCGTGCGTGCAGAGATAAATCGGGGAGTGAGGAGAGATCAAGGGAGGAAAGAGATGACCTGTTCAGGTGGCATGATTCAGCAGGAGGACCAAAATAGAGCCATTATTAGCCAGCCAGTCGTGCAAAGGGGGGTGGGGGATTTTGGGATGGGGGGGGGGGAATTCTTGCCCCCTCTTAGCAGTGGCAGGATTACTCAGCATTTATTTTTCATCTGAAGTGACCTCACTCACTCACTCACTCACTCACTCACTCACTCACTCACTCACTCACTCACTCACTCATACCATGTGGGACTGTTACCAAACCAGTTAAATGGTCAGTCAGGGGCAGGACCACCGACCAGATAAGGCGGGAGACCAAACCCAGAGCCCAAAGAACCAGGGCTCTTGGAGGTCCAGGGTATGATTCTAATTTTTGTCCACTGGGAGCAAAGGAAACGGGAGTCACCCCTTTCTCATTTCCTTCTGATCTAAGAAAATGGTTTTATTCTTGCTGTGGTAATTTGTAACAATTTTTGAAAGGAACATAGAGATGATGATGTGATGATCAAATGAGATGCCGTATCATGTACTGTGTTTTGACTGGCATTTTGACTTTAAATTTGGAGAACTTGCTGGTTGCTGGTTGTAAACTTAGCAACACGCTTACATACTCTTTTTTTATAGAGAGGCCCAAAATTTTAACTTTATCTTATTGAGCTTATATGAGTGGTTTTCAAACTGGTAGGCGTGCCATTGTAGTGGATTGAGACACATGACAGGGGGGAAAAAATGTGGCACACATAAGAGGTTGAGCGAATCAGATTCAGTGAGCAAACAAGCACGCTCTGATGGCAGCAAAGCTATCAGGATTCAGATTTATTCAAAAAGAAAAATGACATTTAAAGTAAATGATTGTCAGGAAATAACAAAGCTCTTCAAATAAACACGTCAGTCACATCGAAATATGGCGAAGATTATCCTGCTCCCTCTCTCAGTATGTAATGAGAAATGTGTGAACGGAAAAATGCAGTTCGTTTTCTTCACATGACCTCAATAAAATTCAACTGGACTTGTCATGACACCAGCTTTCCCAAAGTTATTAAAAGTTTGTTCAGTAAACCGTCTCACAAAGAGCAGATAATGTAAACACTGAATATGTACAGCGGTGATACCTGCTGTCGAGGCTCTGACCTCATCACTCTTTTCACATATTCCTGAATAAAGTTAGCCTAAAATACCTGGGGCAAGGTAGACTGAGGAGTAGAAGGAGTACAAGTCTGATTCTGGGTCTGTGTACTGTGTACAGTGCAAAGCAAACCACAGATTAACAGATGACATCATAAACATACTAACTCTAGTTTGGAATGAAGTCATTTAGCTTTCAATTGTCAATGTGCCAAACAGCAAGATGAACAGACGTCTCCTGAATTTTCAACAGACATTATGTACAGTGAGTCCAGTTTAAATGATGGAGGTTACATGTATTCAGTGCTAAGGCTCCGTTTTATCTCTCTCTCTCACACACATACACATATAGACACACACAGAAACAGCAACCACTGTGCCAGTGAGGCTGATTAACGCCAGACACAAAGGCACTGATTCAACCGCTCCATCTCTGTTAGGACCTCTCTATCTATCAGGACTGGCTTGTATGCTAACATGAGGGTGGATCTGGGAGGGAGTTGAGTGACATGTCGTTAAGAGTCTTTCTCCCCGATTGGATTTATCACTGTAAGGGAACTGCTGCAGTTTGTTTTGCAGCAGGCTTTTAAGGACATGCAGATGATCTGGAGGGAGGGAGGGAGGGGAGAGGAAGATGGATGGCGAGCTCCATTATTGGCACTGTCACTAGTGTTGCAGCCAGAAACAATAAAGAAATTAATTTAAAAATAGCAAACAATAGATAACAACAATCAGGCAGGGGGAGTCATTCTCAAGTTTATTTAACCAACACTGGATAGTTTGCCAAAGTTTAAAAGTGTCCTGAGCAGTGTTAAGGATCGATGGGAACAAAAACACAGTTTGCAACAAACAAAACACCCGTGTGGCGGCAAATGTAGTCATTTCATGGCTAGTTCCTCTTGATCTGTGGATCAAGGGCGTTCCTTTTTTGCTCGCCTATAATGCCTCTGATGTTGTCCCGCTGTTCATGACACTGCTGAGTTGGTCTATAAGTAATGACTGCCGCAGTCTGTAATGGAGACAACCTCCCTGCTTTAGCTGCTGGTAGCACGCAGAAGAGCATTTGCATGTCACCGCTTAGATGCATTGTCACTGTGGTCTTAACCTCACCCTTTCAAGAAAACAAATGGGCCTCTTGTCGACTAGATGGATCACCAACACGCCCAAATGGAAGCTAATAAAAGAAACATCCAGAGGTTGGTGTGTGCATGTTTGTCTGTGTTCATGTGATACTGCAGACTTTGGGATGGAGGCGGGACTGAGAAAGTGATGCAATCGTAAATATGTCAAGCGACAGCAGAGAGAGCACTCTCAACAATTGAGAGTCCATCAAGACAATAGTCTCTCTCAGTCAAAAAACCAGGACGGTTTAGAGTGTGGGTGTAGTGGAACAGCTGTGTTTTACAGTCAATCTAACCACTATAGGGTCAAGTTCTTTATGAGTGAATGACAGATGTTTGTGCTCAAAGAACTCAAAGGGAAGACACTGACAACTGATCAAGCTGCATTAATACACGGAGGTCTTTTTAGTATAACTGAGTTGTTATTTATCCTATAAACTCCCAGTTACAAAATAAGAGTGTTAAATAGCTTTCACTGCATGGTAACTTGTAGCTCATTCATCATATGGTAACATTTCTTTTCTTCTTTGTTCCTTTCCTTCCTTTAGTTGTGAAAATGGAAGTAACTGCATATACTCAACATTATTCAAAAATAATTTTCAGAGCAATTTGCCACAGGACAACTCATGGTTCATTAAAATAATGTCTCGCGCATTCATTAATATGGAGCAATGGAGGATGTCCCAGGTAGCAGGTTTACCTGGGGTTTGCTGGGGAGTCCGATCAATGCTGCAGGTGGAGGGAAGGCAGAACTGGATTCCTGAAAACAAGGGAGTGGGGTGGACATTCAGAAGAATGGGCACATCTGCCCAAACATACAGTACAGTACAATCTATTAACATTACACAAGGAAGAGTGGACCCAGGGAGAGAATGCAGGCTATTAGGATCATCCTGCACAGTGGCATGTAGAGCATAATCACAACAGAGAATACACTCTTCCTAAACATGCTGTCACTAGGGAGGCACACTGACCGGGAAGTCAGTCAATAAAAACACACAGTATTAAATGCACCATGTTTCAGAAGAGCATCTTCTTCAGAGAGCAACTGAGGCAATCTTAAGGTATAGGGGATAGGGTATAGAATAAGTAATCAGCATTCACATAAATACTGTTTACTTCCCTATACACTTTTTTTCATATTTGAATGTTCATTAGGCTCATACATATCTAATGTTTATTGTATACCACTTTCAGACAAGTGCAGTGACCTGTGTTTGAGATTGGTGTAAACAGGTCAACACACATCATCTGACCTGGGTCTGTGACACTGCTCCCAGCATGATCTTACTGACCTGACACAGGTGCCCTGACAAAGAAAAAAAATCCTATAATATAATAATAATAACCACAAATCAGACTCCGCTTTAGGTCTAGTTCTGTGGATTAGCAGTCATGTGTGGTGTTACTATTGCAGGTGACCTGCATCTGCAACTGTGTGTGTGATGCGCTGACCAGAAATCAACGGTAATTAGTTGTGTGGTATGAGCTGTGACTTTTCATTTTCTTGGCATGTTCAATTCTTGGAAATAGTAATTGCATGTCCATGCAAGTCCATGTGTCATCTTACAGATAGGCCTATGTCAGTGTAAAAAGGGTAATAGGTCTTCAAGAGGACAAGCGTGAAACTTTTTTTTTTTTCAGTTTTCATGATTTTGTATTCAAATGCTTTCCAATTAGCATATATTTTTTGAACGCTTTACTGCTTAATTCGGGCAGTACTCAACCTTTTTTGCCGCTGATTTAAAAGTACAGTATGACTTCTTACCTTTGCCAGATTTACTCTTAAATCATGAATAAAGAGGGCTAACAATGGAAACAAGTGAGAGTATAATCACCCCATATGTGGCAATGTGCTTGGTGAGGTGAAAGGTATTCATCATGACATTTGGTATCTTTGAACTCAAGTGTTACTGCAAAGGTTACCACCCTAATAGATGCTCCTGAAAATGTAAGGTCACATAAAATGAAAATGGATGTATACAGAAAGCAATCCACTTAATTATGTAAACTACATTGGGGCAGTTCACATGTTTTACATGCCATTGAGGTCATCAGCTTATTGGCCTTTTAATAATATAACAGTAAATCCTGTGTTATAACAAACGCAGTTCAGCCAACGGATCAAAGTTTCTCTTCAAAACCCACCTTCAGCTGAGCAGAGATTTCACAACTACTCATCAGCACCTTTCCCTTTGTTGCAAAAGTTCACAGTAGAAAAAAAAGCCTGTTATCACATGCCAGTACTTTTCATTGCATGAGTGAATCCTGACGCAGTTTATTCTCAGACTATATTTTATGAATAAACATAATGTGACTGCAGGACAGGTTAAATTATGTGCTACTTCTAGACAACAATATTGCAAATGAAAATTTAAATGTGGAAGGGGTCCGGGGAGGAAAAGGCTGGCGCATTTTTTTGCCAGTGAAATGAGCAGAAAGAATAAAACAATACAAACTAATTGACTTCCCACCGCTTTGAAAACCTTTCAGATTCAGTCAATTTAGCAAAACTTTCATGAAGTGCTCTGTGCATATTCAATTCAAAACAACACTCAGGAAAATCCTTTTCTGGTAGCTCACTGATGTTCAGCTGAAAGATTCTTTTTGTTCCAGTGCACTTTATTAGAGCACAGACCTCAGTGGATGATTCCATATAGAGCCCATTAATTGGATAGATAGCACAGATATATCTTGTGATTTGCCTGGCTTTTTAGCTGTTCATTGCTGGTAACAGAATTCCATGTCTTCGGCATTATGTAGGCTCCTTTCATTGCACTGATCAAAATTAAGCTATGAATAGAACCAAATACTTACAGCGAGGCACTGTGTATGAAATGCACAAAATATTGAGGCCAGCAGTCATGCACCATTACAACATAATTTTCATCATTCACTGTCACTCATTAAAAAAAAAATAGCCACACAAGGATGTACACCCCTTTTCAGGAAGGAACACAATTCAATTCATTTCATTACACTTATGTCCCAGTTGTATTACATTCTCAGTCTTTGATTCCTGAGCATTAAGTTAATATCTTACAGTAAAAAATACCTCTCAACAAGGCCTATTATTACTATAGTCAGATTATCAGACAAATTTAATCACAATTTACTGTGTTTTTTTTTTTTTTTTTTTAATAAATTTATCTTTATACTTATTGTCCAGCAAAGATGTGAGTGTAAAGTATGTGCTGTATGTTTGGTAGTGTATGTGCATGTAGGTAACATTGGGCTTGTGAGGCTACATACTATAACTGTACTGCTTTGTAATTATATTTGAGCATGAGTGTGAGTGATGCAGGTTATTTTCCCAACAAATGAACAGTACAGGATTCCAGCTCTGTCTATGATTGTGCAAACATCATTCCACGGCTTCATGTCCTCGTTCTTTATAACTGCAGAGTCCATCCAACAGCTCACATAGTAAACAGTATGTCCTTATAGTTATATGATAACTGCCAAGATTTACTTCACCCCACTCTGGAGTGACAATAAACACGGAGCCCAAAACAAGTCAAGAAATGGAAAGTTTCCATTATCATTGCAAGGATTGTCTGGACCTCGTACACATAAGGCCATCTTGTCCATAGTCTATAATATAGCTCCAAAAGAGTCTTAAAATAGATGCGTAAAATGTCTTTCATGTAATCCACTGACTCAACAGGAACATTCATTACAGTGATTAAAAAAGGTACTCTGAAATAAGCAGTACTGTCCTGGAAGATAATTCACATCAGTGGTGGCAACAGGCTTCAAGTTCACACTGCTTTCTTTTGAAGCGTCATTGATCAGGACATTTGTCACCACAGAGGGGTCATCGCATTCTTGCAGTCAATGATATATAGTTTTTTTGCTGCTACTGATGCAGTCTTTTCTCCTGGAATTTTACTGCAGGCTTGTATATAGGGAAGTCCTTGCTTGAATGCCAATGATTACATGGCATTTAGATTAAGCTATATAAATATACTTAGAGCTACATTTTGTCTGCTGAGAATGAGGTATGAACTCACAGAGTGAGAGACACGTATGTGATTTCTGCACTGTTGTACTCATATCTACCGCTCCATAGTTCCACACTGGCACTCCTGCGCATTGATTCTCGTCTATGGCCCCTCTTCTGCCACCTGTGCCACAAAAAGGCTTTTTCACTTGAGGACCTCCCTGGACTACCTAAGGTCTCTTCCTCTGCATGTTCCCCATGCTCCTGATATACCATAATATCATCTGGGTCCATGTGTGTCTGTTCCACTGAGGGTAGGACTTCGAGATCTGGTGGCAATGGATCTGTATCTGGTGGAATAGGATCTGGGTCTGGACTTGTGGGTCCAAAGTCTATCTCCAGTGATGTATCTGGGGATACTGAACTAGGAGGGGATATTGTGACAGTGACATGTGGTAGTGTGACTTCTATGCCCTGAGGCAAGTGAGCTTGGTGATTCTCCATAGCTGGATCTGAAGAGACGGATTCTGGTGACTGTGAAGGATCCAAGGGGCACAGGGTAGGGTCAACAGTGGGTATGGGTGAACTTGGACAATCTGTGTGGTATAAGGTTGGGTCAAAATCCTCAGCATTAGATGGAGAGTCAACACTCAGGTCAAACGGTTCTGGTTCAGGGTCCATGAATACTGAGTCAAGATCATCTTGATCTAGGGAAGTCAGCATGACTAGGTCAAAGTGGACCAGATCAGCGTGATATATAGTGGTGGTATCCAGGGGTTCTGGAAGGGGTGGCCACTCTGAGTCTTGGGACTCTTGTTCTATGTTTGGCTGAGCTTCTACTGAACTGGAAGCAAAGGTTGAGACCGATGTCATTTGCTCTGTTGGAGGATCAGAAGGATAATCTGGAAGGGTGATAATGGGATCTGGATTTGTGTCAATGTCAGTTGGACTTGCAGGAGATTCTGTGTCCAGGTACTCTGACACCACAATGGATGGACAACTGATGTCAGTCTCTAAATTACATGGTGTAACAGTATCAAGATCAAGTGAGGGTGCATCACAAGCTGAGAATGGCCCTTGATTAATTGGGTCATTTGAAGACACTGCGGATAAATCTGATGGTTTTGGTTCTAATTCTGTAGATTCTGCAGGATCAGGATCTTCTAATCCTGAATATGGCAAAGACACAGTTGTAGGATCTTGAGACACTGGATCTGGCTTGTTCACAGTGTTGGGATCTGGCGACTCTGAATCTGACATGACATCATAATCATGTTCTTCTGGTGGAGACACAGTAACTACAGGGACTGGATATGGTAGCTGTATCTTATCTGTTTCAATTAGATCTGCATCTGGAGATTTTATGTCATCAGGGTGAGATGGTTCAATATCTGAGTGGGACTCCTTAGCTGGGTCTATATTTATTAGCTGTGGAATCATTATCATTTCACGTTCCACTGTCACTGAATCCTGGGGCATCTCAGGGGCTGTTTTGGATGGAATAGGCTCTGCACCATGAGTGGCGGCTGGCTCACTAGTGGCAATGTCAGATGAGCTCACAATTGCATGGTCTGACAGCTCTGGTTTTGGTTCTAGTTTAGCTGAAGAGGGCACAGAAGTCAAGTCAAATGGCTCGAGTTGTGTTCTAACAGAGCCTGTAAGTATTGGATCCAAAGAAAGAGGTATGGCACTCTCCACATACATTGACTGTGGACAGGCAAGAATGCTTGGGTCCATTGAGAGCTGTTTTGGTAGATTTCGGCGGGCGCCTTTCTTTTCATCCTTCTCCTCTGGACAATTGACGGCTGCATCTGCAGTACTTTGCCGGACAAGGACCTTGCTTCTGGCCTGGGTTCCCACAGACACTTTGGATACTTGTGGTTTCTTCTCTCTAGCTCCCCCAGTGCCTCTATCTACTGTAGAGGTTCCAAGTCCTCCTGCTCCTGTACCTGCTCCCTCCCCTACCCCAGTCCCTGTCCCTGACGCTGCCCTTGCTCCTGTCCCTGTCCCAGCTCCAACTCCTCCGCCTAAACCTACCCCAGCTCCTGCTGCCATGTGACCACCTTGGGGAGACCAAGTGTTGTAATGCTGTGTGAAAGTGTTGAAATTACTGTTGAAAGCACGAAGTTCTTTACAGAGGTCCCTCCTGAGTTCAGCAAGCTCCCGACGCATGGCTGAGACCTCTTCCTTCCACTGCATGCTGATAGCTGCAGCCAGGGTAGCCGACTCTTTGATACTGGCTTGGATGGCTTTTGGTGATGGCCGTTCTGGGGCACTAGATCGGGGCGATCTGAAGAGGCTTGGAGAGACAGGTGGTCCTGACAGAGGTTTTGCTGTAGCCCCCATGTTATCTTGTTGGTAAAGCCTGTCTCTTCTGATGGGGCAGCCTAGATCATCATGAGCCAAAGGGACTGTGTCTGCCAGATCCTCATGTATACTGGTCTGGTCGGGTAAACAAGAGTCATCCTGCACATAATTTCTGTCTGGAAGACAAATGTAAATATGTATCTGTAATATGGCCAAAGGTGTGAGCAGCTGGAGAGAATGTGCTTTTAATTGCCACAAAGCAATAACATCAAATCATGCACTGAATGCCATGAGTCAAAATAAGATAATAGCAGAAATCTGCAACAATTAGGCGCCAACCTTATGAATAGTGCCTCAATTTGCTAATCTGTATACCATAGATGTATGATAAAGAATTTTTAAACCATCATCTTAATAATCTGTAATATCATTACAGTGTTGAATACCAGTGTAACCCATTTTGACTCATTTCCATTAATGGTTTACACTGCCTTCCCAACTTTAATTTGTAGCATGCATTCTTCACATCTTTTCAGTGCACAAAGCTGAAACTCCCAACTCCCGGAACACATCACAGAGAATGGACAATATTTCTTATAAATGAGGTGTAAGAGCAATCCTTGCATGCTTTTCTGCTTTCAGGTAAAGAAAAGTGTACTTTGTGCAATGAAAAGAGGCAAAGATGAGCAAAGCTTCAAAACCTTTTCTCATAAATCAGGAAGTATAGTATGAACCCTATTGAAAATGTGAGGTCCAGTTTGACCGATTGATTCAAAGCACCAATTACCCCATGTCCAAAATAGTGACGGAATCCATCACATACCGAACTCTGCATCTAAAAAATACAAAGATATTTGAGTTTACTGAGAAAGCAGTGTAAGGAAACATTTATAGGTATGAAGAATTCATTATAAGCACATCTCCAGATGTCCACACCTCTAACCCTCCCTATTGTAGTCTGACTGATGTTGTTAGTTCATGGATCTACAGTGGGAAGAGGTGGAATCCGCTCAGACTTCTTGCCCAGACACTTTGTCTTCTTTTCTTCCCACATTCTTCATCTGTACAAGGACGTATCATTTCCTCTGTGAATCCAGCAATCATGGGAGTTGTTGAAACCATCAGCAGCTTACAATTTATAATCAAGGCTCAGTACCAGAAATAAATGCACGTGTCAGCTGAGTAGGTTTAGATTTATTGCAGCAGTTCGCATATGTGATATATGTGACTAACCAAAGTGACAAGTCTGTTACCGATATATTCATCGTCAGCTTTACATTATCCATTATCCAAGTCCAGACACAATAGTTTGCAGTGTTGTAATGTGATCTCCTTGTGTGTAGACATGAGTTTTGCAATGAGACAAGATAATTTTTATTACGTGAACAATCTGTGGATGAAAAAATTTCATAATTTATGCTGTGGTATTTAAGTGTTTGCAGCACAGTGTGAACTGAGTTTACAAGTAAAGAATGCATACTTTGCATATAGCAATTTCACCATTTCTTTGACCAGTTTGCAATAAAGCTGTGAGTATGTTCACTCGTGTCATCATGTGGACTCATAAAGAAAGTCAGACATCCAAAATGTGGCGGAAAAAGCAGTCATGTCCTTATTCTGACCTGATTTTTATTTCACACAATTTCCATTTGTGATTTTCAATAGGGTTCATAGCTTTACTCTCTGATGCATCCAATGGATGAGCAGGTGAAGCACTGTATCCAAAATACAGTAGGATGAACTGGCACAGCTCACAAGTGATAGCTACTATAATCATACCTCCATCAAAAACAATGGAAACATACAGGAGTGATTCATGCAAAGATATGAAGCTGTTTGACAGCACAACCAGTTTGCGCTAACTGTTCTATATTCATCATTACCACACGTCAATGCCAAGTGTAAGCTTGTGGTATCAGTTTGTCACTTGTACTTAAGCAAATAAAAATACCAACATCCAGGACATTTCACATGATGTATTGTGCAAATGAATTTTATGTCCAATTGTCCTTACCTGTAGTGGACCTGATAGTGGAGGTGACAGTAGAGGCTATGGGGGGGATGCAGTCGTCGTCTTGGGAGTAGCCAGCCTGGATGGCTCGCAGGTAGCTGTGGCTCCGGGTTCGGAAGCAGCCAGGGAGGTCCAAAGCCTCCATGGCCTGGGATTCCACCTCACTGAACACAGACTCGCACACCGACTCAAACTGGCCATTTATTTCTGTTTCACTCACCTGTGAGAAACAAACGTCATAAGCATGCTACTATTGTTAAGCCAGTAAGGATATTTCTCTGTTTATCTGTTATTATTGTTGTAAAACGTGACATGTTCTCTGACACTGTCCCTTTGAGTAAATACAAGGTGTGCTGCTAAAATCAAATGGTGCACATGTTTTAGAGTGCAAAAGGCAGCAGAGAAAATAAAGGAAAATGTGTTTTTATAATGTCAGTAGCCAGTAGTAGACCCTGTGGGCTGGGTCCTTTTGCTGCAGTGGCTCTAGCTTTACAACCAAACAACGTGATGTTAATTTTCATGAAGTCAGGGTCACAGTTTGATGTTTGATTTGTTGACAAGAACAATTTCAGTTTTCTATTGTGATGTGGATGGTGTGTGTAGATGTTTGTGTGATACTGAATCGTCACAAATGAATGTTTACAGAGTAGAAAGTGGTCTGATGGTCATTGCTCCATTCCCAGAATCAAAGATAAACATCTTGTTCTATTGGTATTTGGAATTAGTTGGAGTTTAGTTGACTCTGAACAAATCAATAAGCCTCTCTTTTAGAAGGGAGATGAATATCTCAACAACCCCTGTTGAAGTCCTTTAATTTATACAGACAGACAGTGTGCAATGACCTGCCATGTAAAACAGGTGTGAGTAAAATGCAGTCAGAAAAAAACAGTGTCTTTGTTTTAAAAACAATCTCTAAAAAAGAGGTCCATTGAGGTAGAAATCTATGACTAGGACATTTTTTGCTCTTTATCTGGGGTTTTAAATGAAGATCTGTGTGATGAAATCATTTTATTACCTTTAGCTCCATCCCTCAGCTGTCTGCAGTGTATGAAGCACTGCTCTTCATTAGGATTTGAGAATCTTTCCTAATTGAAAATGTGCAGACTCACCTGGCTCACTTGGCTAACACAGCTAGCCTGACTGAGGGTGCTGACGGCCCGCATATAGCTCTGGTTCCTGGAGCGAAACTTGGGCGAGTTGTAGTTGGCAGAGGGATCCAGGGCAATGCTTGGGTGCATGTCCCTGGTGGCTTGCAAGTGGTAGCTCTGACTGAACAGAGAGAGAAAAAGAGAAGCAGGCAAGGTGTGGGATTACAGCCATGGTGATGATTTCTTAAGCAGGCCAGTTAAATATGATTTAACTAATGATCAGGTAGTTTGACTAGTGGCTACAGGTGTCACATAATCACAAAAACAATTAAGTGCTATTAAGCACAGTGGGGCTCCTCTGGGTAACCTGAACTTGAGAGGGAGACTGGTTAGGACAATGTGTCTCCCAAGAGAGGTGCCTCTCTTTTTGTGTTTCTCCCCGACTACACTGATGTGTTCACTGGTGTCCTTAAAAAGGTAGTTCGATTTCGCTGGTGCTGAAACATCCAATCAATTCTTGGAAATGAGGGAAATGCAAATCAGGAGCTAGTTAGCAAGCAAGCACTTCAGAGAGGACCCTGGTGTCGGCCAGGTCAATTACATGTGCTGCCCCAGAAGGCCAGGAGAGATGCTCAGAAACCCATGTCTGGTTAGAAATCTGCTGGAGAGAAGATGAACAGAAAGGTACGGAGGAAGGAATGTGCTTTAAGTCAACTAAAGAATACTATGTGAGACACATTAGGAATACCAAAGTGAGGTTCCCTCTGCCAGATCTATTTGTAATGGCACGCAGGGATGAGTAAACATTTTCTGGGCTTTTTATAGAGATAAACGTTGGTGTTTGGCAGCGAGGAAAATGCCAGTGTGATTAAAAGTCTCCCAATCCATCTTGTCATGCTGTAGCAAGGCTGTGTGTATTTGCAAAGCAATAGCAACCTTCTAGACATCCAAAGACATCCCAGAGCAGAAACACCAGAGATTACGTCTGAATGAAGTGGTAAAAGTGAAAAAGCTGTTAATGGGAAGAAGTCCTATCTCTTAAATAATGTGGTTATCTCTCTAAACACACAGTGTAACAATGTCGCTTTCATCTTTAATATAAGAAAGTCATTTATTGCCATGCTGGTATAATGTATAGCAGTGAATCAAATCATATCTATATTGTGTTTAACAGTGCCTTATGCTGTCAGTATGAGCAGATTGCCCCAGGTGACCTCTCACTGACTGGTCTTGAGTGTTTGCTCCGTGAGGCATCCATATTGAGTATGTCAGCAGGGCAGCAAGCCAGCTGGCTCCTACGTCTGACCACTGCAACATGGCAGCAACAGAGCGGTAAGGGGAGGGGAGGCGCTGAGCCTGTATTCACCTTAAGTCTGCAGCAAAATTGGTGATGTAGTTACGCATGTCACTGTTGATTTTATCCAGGCGGTAAGAGCTGTGGGTAGAGAAGAAAACAGAGTTATTGGGTCCCACAAGTGGGAGTTGGATGGATGTGACGTCACTGGGTACAAGTCCAATGTAACTGTGGTGCACTGAATGTTTGCTTGGGGTTTTTCACCAAAGTGCTGCAAACATTAGGGTGATACAATAGGACCGACATGGCCTTTGTGTGATGGTACAAGTAGGAGAATGTTACAGTTACAGTACATGTAGAATGCAGATAGCTTTGCCTGGTCAAGGTAATATCCTCTGGATGATACACGCAAGTGACGTAATGAGGAGTATGTTATGAGTTCTGTCGCACCAGCCAAAAATGATAACAAAGCACTTGATAATGAAAAGCTGCACACAAAAAAAACAGTTAGATTACACCATAAACCACGCATCCTTTCCCTGTGTGGGTAATTAGATTGAGTTAATTGAGCCAAATGAGAATTAGAAAAAAAAAAAAAAAACTACCTAAAGTCCTTCCCTGAGCAATAAAACTTAGCAGAGCTTTTAGCTGACAAGATCAGATGTAAGTGCACTGGCTGAGGCATAACCCAAGCATACTTAACCCATACCCTCCCTGCCTGTAGAGATGTATATTATCGTAAGATGAGTGAAGGATGGCTGTTTTTAGAATGCATTGGTCCTTTATCAAATCATGCCACAGTAAATTTCCTCAAATGTCTATGGAGGCCTATGGGGGACAATATTAAAATGATGAAATGTAAATTTAAAAAATTAAATGTAATTCCACAATAGCGTTATAATTATACCACATATGTATGTGTTATTTGAGTAAAAGTTAAAATGAAAATGCAATAACAGAATTTGCATTTTAATTTTTGCATACTTGTAGGGCATTCTGTGACCATATTAAAATGAGAATTTCAATTTTACATTATCATTTTAATATAGTCCCCTATAGGCATCCATAAATGTTTCACTTTCATTTGCATTTCCATAGTTGGCCAATATTTAGGCAAGGGATGATGGGACTTTCAGACTCTCCGCCTTACATGTTGCTACTGAAAGTACTCTTCAGGGGTTAAACAAAGTGTGCCTTTCTGAGGAGACAGGTTCAAAGTAAGGCAATTCATTAAACACGACATATTGTTTAGAAAAAACAAAGATGGAGGACACACCTGAGGCATGAAAAACAGTTTGCTGAAGGATAGAAGTATTTGCAAAAAGGTTAACACATGCAATAACAAAACATACAAACCTGTGAGCAAAGGGTTTGTGAGGCCAAACAGAGACCGAGGTGAAATATGTCTGCTAGTTCAGAACAGGCCAATGGAGTAAATAATGCACTGCAAAGCTCTATGGTGAGCAATTATATCTTCCCAATGGTTCTCAATGAGGAGGACGATAACAAGAGGATTGACTCTCATCTTGGGAAGGAAACCAAAAGGTGAATGTAATGCTACTGATGTTTAATACATTTCACAAGTCGTATACAAGCAGTTACCATGTTTTTGAATCCAAAAAATTAGGTAACAGGACAAAAATTGTGCTTTATTCACAGGGGTTGAATAAGAAGTGTTAAGAAAAAGTCTTGGAAGGAGGAAGTCAGCCTAACTATGCATGACACATCTCAAACAGCAACAAATCAATGGATTGGAATTCTGCTTTGACCTTGAGATTCAAGGGAGAAATGCTCATACCGAATGCTGTTTGAATGAGTAATTACATTATGTCAACTAAAGACTTATTGAATGCTTTGCCAGTGTTTAATTATAGTGGAGAAGCGAATCATGAATGGGAGGCAAACAAACGTGAGTTATTTTAGAAACTGACAGAAATGGCTCTGATTGAACAGCTTGTGGCCCTCAGTCATTGAAAGAGAGGTTAAGTTGCTGGAGATTGATGTTGATGTTCTTCTGTGCATGTGTGTCAATGCAACCCGTTATCAAACATAACGTGTCATTACTGATTGACTCAGTGACTCATTATGCTAATGGATAACAGTGAAATTTGCCATTCAGTTCCCATCATCATTAAAACATTCTTTAAACATCTTTGGCAGGACCCCTCTACAGCAAAAAAAAAAAAAGAAAAAAAAAAGAAGCAGATTCATATTCAATTTATCATTGCTGTCGGCTCTGTAGGACATACAGGACCTGAGGGTGAAGTTGTAATTGGGGGGGGGGGGGGGGTGTAAGTGGTTATTAATTAAAACAATCATCGACTTCTAACTTTGCTTCTAGTGCACAGGCTGTTCCAGCTCAGTGAGCCCATGACTGTGACGTATTCTTTACTGGGGAGATGAACAAGGAGGCTACCCTGTCAACCGCGAGTGCGTAAGAGATGTTGAAAAAGGGAAAGATGGAGGGAGGTGACACAACCTGACAGCCTGTTCTCACTTTAACATGATTTGCTTCAAGGAGTTGCTGCTGTCAAATTTGTGTTTGGCCCATCTGAATGCCCCAGCGGGATGTTAAATTGCTACAAGTGCAGAGGAAATCCAACCTACGCCACATCTGTCTTGAATCCAATCTAATTCCATCCCAACAAGCCCGATGAAGCATAATAGCATGAGAGCTCTCATGTCAGGTGGCAATCGGATCTGTGGTGACTCTTATGTGTGGACTCAAAACAGTACTTGATATGGACCATGGTGCTGTGGTGCCAAAAAAAAAAAAAATAATAAATTGAAAATAGCCACACTTCTGAACAAATGATGAAAGATTTAGAAACTCTGCAGCCAATCTGATAATAATAATACATATTTAAAAAGATGCTGTGCAGGACTTTTATGTAAACTGTATCCAAATTAAATCCTATTTAGGTCTACATAAAGTCAAGAATATCTTCATCCAAATAGGTGATTTAAAATTTACGTGTAAAACTGTTGTTGCCAGAAAAACAGAGTGATTCCCCTTTTCTCTGTAAAAGCCGATCTCACTGCTGTTTGGTTTCCTTTCACTTTGGTATTCTTTGGTGAAACAATCACAGCGCAGCCACATTTACAAACATGAGTGTGCCCTTTCATGTAAGCTGATTTATGGGAGTAAGTGTCATCTCTTGCAGCACTTTGAAGTCCATGTTTTCAGCTTTCAGATTATTCCAAATAAAGCTCTGTCTACTGCAGCAAAACTCAACTGTAACACTTAAACAGGGGTTTAAAGTGGGATTTAGCAGTTGGAGGAACCCTAAGATTTGGTGTTGTGTGAACAGTAGCTGGCTGTTCATACTAGAAGTGCATTTCTTCACAACGGTCAACAAGCGAGTCTGCTACTTCTTTTTTGATCACATGTAGAGCTGATCTTTGTAATAACCTCATGAGATACTATGACCTGGACAAATGAGAATATTCGCAGGCTTAACCTCATGAATGTATAACGCAGAGCTTTTTATGTGCGCCTGAATACGTGCGGCGGTGCTTCTTTTGCTGATTTGCTGATTTGAAGGTATAAAAATGATTATGATATTTGCTGATATACCTTTTTTTCCTTTTAAATAAAAAGCAGATAATACAAATAAGACCACCGTATTCATTCAAAATATAGGGTACTGTATCAATTTTGCCAATACATTTATACAAACTAGGGTAACATATTTTATATAAGCTTTCTAACTTTGATGTTTTATAATTCTTCTTATCTGTATTCTGTTACTATCAGTGTTACTGGCCTTCTTGTCCTGCTGTCAAGCTAAATATTCCTCCTGTGGTCAATAAAATATGATCTCCTCTTATCTCTTAAATTAGCTTTTAAAGAGTTGGGACCGACATATCTAACGAGTGGGACATTTTACAGTTGAATAATAAACTTGCCAGTACTCTCTTTTGGGTAAAGTATGTAATTAAGAAACCCACACATATCTTCTACTCTTCTATTTTTCTTGTGTAATTTCAATACCAACATACTGTATATCTGAGATTCACTAACAAACTGATTCGGGTCTAGCACTTTATTGGTCTAGCACTATATATATATATATATATATATATATATATATATATATATATGGCCAGCTCAATCCAAGAGGACAGATACCACATTATGGCATCATTCTTAGAGTGGGTTCAGGGGAGTATCAGGACTCTACAGTAATGACACCCTTGGGGACAATCCTGGTGTTTCAAATGAATGCAACAACAAACCTTCTCTTCCAGACTCAATAACGCTGCTGCCGCTGTCAATGGACTCAGAGGCTGGCCACACAGCCTGATCCATGCTGGTCAATATCTTCCTTACGGCAGAGCCCAGCAAAATCTCAGTATAACCACTGAGAGAGCCATTATTCAGAGGGTCCTTGGAGTACAATAACTGCAACTGATAGCCCTTCCTGCGGTTGCTTCCTCATAAATCATTCACTGTTTACAGCTATTCAAAATGGATAGCCAGGGAAAGCTTTGGAAGATGTGGAAAAAGGAGCATACTTCAACGTGGCACCCTCATACAATACATCATAATCTGAAAGAGTTAAGAGCTGCTAAAAAGGCCAAACGACTGCATCTTCTGTGACAAATATCATTATCATCCTGCCTGATCACAATCCATAACTTTCGATTTATCATCATACATCCACTGGAATGAAACTCTGGCTTACTACAGTACGTAGGCAAAAACAGAAACTGTTTGACAGCAAAAGCTGGATCTGGATCTCTGCTGTCCTGCTTCTGTCTCCTGATATCCTGCAGAGACACGTCATGAACACTCTGCCACAGATGCTCATCATAAATTCTGTTTTTGTGTATGTGTTTCCACCAGGGTCAGGTTAACAGTGGCGATGTGTATTAGGCGGTTCTGTGGGTGTTGCTCGCTGTGGTTCCAGGTAAAAAGTCGTTCTGTACGACAAGGGAGGAATTTAAAAATGTCTGCTGAATGGCAGTGAGCATGGGTTCGGCTTTGTGAAGTGTAAGAGATGAGGACATGACAATAAGAGTGAGGGAATCATCGGTGTTAGTCAGTATGTGTATCACTGTCTCTTGCTGTGACTGTCTGATGTTATATACTGTAGCTATGTGTGTGTCACAGGCTGCAGTCTACACTGAGGTCAGACACAAGGCCGTCTTTGCATAATGTCTACAATTTATGTCACATTATTTGCCTCTGGGCAAATAAAGAGAGGCTTATGCAGAAGCTGCAACAGGGAAGAGTCTTTCTACACAGTCCAGGAAACCTGCCTGAGTAAAGTGCACTGCGTGGAATGAAACAGGCTATGGTCACATTGTGATCCTCTGTTATTACATTGTCCATTTTTACAAGTCCGCACATTGTTTTCAGATATTTGATGTGACTTGTGTTTGGACCACAGTACACATCTATTCATGTGCTTCCTTTTCCTCCCTCTCAGCCCAAATATTTACTTAACATCTAATATTGAGAGATAATTAAATATCTGACATTGATAGAATAATGCTTATACCAGCTTAGCCAGTTAATATTAGAAGAGGAAGGTGTCTAAACATGTCTTGGATTATAGTGTCAGTGATTCCCTGAGCTGCGCAATAAGTTGTTGTGTGTGCCTTTCTACCACGACACTGAAAGGAGAGACTCTGGTGGAGTGACACAGATTTTGTCTATTTAGACCAAATGAATTTAGCACAACATCAGTATTTTTTATTAATAGCATTGGATTAATTGCAACATTTATACCACTCCCAACTCATTCAATATTTACATAACTGTCACTTTTAATGTCAAATTAATCGAGATCAGACAAGGTTGTTGCTTTCACTGTTAACACTTACTCTCACTGGCTTTTGATATTTCCAGTCATATATGGCAACTTCCACATAATGGAAACCAAACCAAACTACTTTCTTTCATCACCCAAGTGCTAGAGTCCACATTTTTTTTTAACAAATGTGAAAGAAAACAGGTTATTATATTGGTCATAAAGAAAGCAGGGCCCACGAAATATACTAAAAGCATATTCCTCTTAAAGCAACTTCAAACTGCAAATGATTACCAGAAATCAATTGTCTTTAATCCTGACTATGCTTTTTGTCAGATGCCTTTGATTAAAAAGCTCTGAGGTCATTCAAAGTGCTGTAAGTTACTTGAAAAAGAAATAAAAAAAAAATAAAGGGAAAAACCAGATGAAAAAATAAAATCAGTTGTGCTGCTCTTTAAGTTTCTGCTAAAGGCCTTTAATGGAAACCTCCACAGTGAACTTAAACCTTGACTGGTAAATGCACTCAGTGTGCACAGCTGACGAAGCAGAGGAAAGACAGATAAAAAGATTGTGCTTTGAAAGACGAGGGCTGGGGATATTTTTTAAATTGTTATATTATTAAAATAGATATCTGTAATTACTGTTTGCACAATCTGCAGCACACAAAGAGGAATAGGACCCTTTGAAGGGGGAACAAAAGTGAATTTGCTTTCTCATATTGCCACCTTTAAAATAATGACTCTGGAAAAGATGAATCTGTCACACGCAATGCAATAATTCAGTGTCTGAAGTACAATAACAATACAATTTAAAACCACAATAGGCAGTAAAATAAGACGATAAATAACATGTTAATAGTTTCACTTATGGATTCAAAAATGAAAAACAAATATCCAAACATGCTGAATGGATTTTTTTTTTTTTTTTTTTTAACAAACTGAGTAAATGTGACAGGTGGTGGCAACATCCATCTATCTATATGTTTCTATCTCTGTATTTGTGGTTGGTGGTGTGGTCAGTACCACATTTAAGTGGACTGGGCTGGAAATGAATGAAACAAAGATGGAGATAGGAAGTGAGGTGCTACAGAAGGTGAGGCGAAAACAGGAACAGCTGAGAGACAGAGCCGACAACAGAGCCGACAATTATCAGTACATACAACACACAGCAAAAGAAGCAGAGTAGACAAGGGAATCCACTTCTGACCTCAAACAGCTTTAGAGTAACGCCTGCAGTGTATCATCACTGTATCTCATTCCACTATAATTGGCACTGGACATATAAAAAGTAAGTACAGCAGATAATCTGAATATTTATGTTGGTGATAACACATTCCGGCAAATCCCTTTAGGGGAAAAGCCGTTACTGCAGGTGAGGCTACATAACTCTTTTTCCTTGATACAAGTTCTCAATTATCAAATTTAATTCTGATCTAATGGATCTGTTAATGCTGTAATCATAGCAACTCTTCTTCTATCTCTCCATAACATAATTTCTTGCGTTTATTTTCCTGTGACATTGTCTTTGGCTCATCTCATCCTGTAATCCTCTTATGAGTGTTTTCTTCCGCCGCTGAGCAACCAAAACAAAAGCCCTCTATTTCCTCAGCAAGTAACAGGGCGCATCCCAGAAGAACTCGCTGAACACTTTCTCACAGTTCAAGACACTGATATGAATATCCATAAAGGGATTTGAATGAGTACAGAGTTCAGCTATCAAGTGTTTGACACTGATGTAGTGGTAAGGCCGTACAACAAGAGAACTGTCAACACTGCTATAGGGAATGTAAATTAGCAAATAAAAGACAAGCATGGTCTTGCTCAGAAAATGAACAGATACGAAGCTGAGAACAGCTGCACTATTATAATATAATAGTATAATATAATAATTAATATTAAATAAAACACAGTCTATCTTAAAAATAATACAATACAGCCTTAATGCATTGAGATTATTCCAGTCTGAGAAAGGGAAATGATAAAAAAAAAAGTTTTCCAAGATCATTTTTACAAAAAACATAACAGAAATCCTGACATATTTCCTGCCAAAACTTTTTTTCACCTGTTTTCACCAATGAAAAAACAAAGAAAACTTAGACTTATAAAGATAATCTTGGAAAAATATTCTATTCCCTGCTCTTATGAGACAATCATAAACAAATAAAACAATTTAGATCAGACTAAAATTAATTACCAGAATTTTTTGCTCTCTTGCCTCTCTGGGCTTCTGTAATTCTAGTTGATTTAATCACACAATTATCGTCACATGATTGATTTAAAATTTCAAGATACAAAACAAGACTTGTTTAGATGGTGTTAAGATGGTGAGGGTGTTCGCTTTGCGCCATCTACACTGCAGGCAGTGAATAAATAAACAAGGACATGGCAGATAAAAAGGAAACCAAATAAAGAGCCAAACTACTTTAACTTGAGTGGGTTGTACCTCTGAGAGTCCAACAGGTCCCTGGGTCTGATGATGGCCTTGACCAGGGCATCTGGCCGCACCGACCTCTGAGGCGATGTCTTGGGGCTGGAGTCCGACTCTCCGCTCTCCTCATCCCCCATGGCTTTAACATAGCTGCTGCTCCGCATCCGACGACAAGGGATCTCGTCATCCTTCCCACCGCCAGGGTAACCCCCCCACTCATCCTGGGGCACCTGGGTGGAACGGTGGGGGACAAGGACACACATACTGGTTTGTAGACATGTACACAACATATCTGATGTAGTAGTTTTGATGCTGTGCTTTTAATGGCGGGTCATTTTTAGATGAGATATAACTCCCACACAGGAAATTAGTCAATCTCAGTCTCATCTGTCTATTTAGTTGCTAAATGCTCCTCTTTGGTCACCTGCTAATTGCGAACCTTGAGCTGAAAAAAGCTAAAACGCCTTGTAAAGCTGAGGTAAACCATAGAGTCAGGTGATAACACTGTTTTACTCTTTCACATCATATTGTGTCCTGCCTGTATCTTTCTACTGACAGCACTGTGGGTAAAAGATCATGATAGTACATCTTGAGAGTACATTATATTCCCACCTCTACATTGCTAGAGCCCAAATGCCAGGATTATGAAAGTACTAAGATTTTTCCTAACTCTTAGAAGACCATGTAAATGTAAATGAAGCAATATTAAAGCATTAAAATCATATAAACCAGTGTTATAACATTTTCCAGTGATGAGGCAATGTGCCACCTGATAGACACTTAAATTGAACCCTGTACCGCTTACATAGTTTGTTCCATCCATTGAGCTCCGCAGGACCATTTTCATGAGTCAACTCACATTAAAACCTTCACACAGCTTCCACAGCTGCTCAGTATTTCAGCTTTCCTGTACTTTGGCCAGGTTACAAACTGCTGAAAACCTTGACTGAAATGCCATTATAAATTTGGCTGAGTTTTAATGATAATTACTGGCCAAAAGAAAGCTTGAAAACAGAGAAAAGAAGCTATCTTTGCTCACCCTGTCTTAGCTATTGCATGTGGAAACCTGCCATCAAAACAAGCCAGGCAGTTTACATGCCGCAATTTTCTTCCACTCGTTAAACCAGGTAATTGAGTATCCAGATGTCATCATCACCATTATCCCATTCAGAGTGAGAACAGGGTGTCTCACTTTGCACTCGTGGCTTGTCTCTACTGCATATGGAGTGAATATTTCACACTGAACAAGCAGCATTGCAGTGGTCTTTAACAAAAAAAAGAAAAAATCTTGTATATAGGCACTCTGGCAGCAGAATACTAAATGGATGTTGATGCACTTCCACGTTAGTCTTGCAAGCTCAGACAAGGGCAATCTCACTCCCAAGTTGTTACATAGCGATGCTTGTTCAGGATCCTCGGTGTCACATTTAACACCCTGGGTGCCCCCCCATTTTTCAACATGTAGGGAAGTCCAATAGACTTCAGATGTTCTCTGCTGCTTTGAAAGTTGATGCATAAGTCAAGCAGGTTGCAGCCTGTTGTCTGCTGATGTGTTTGGGGCAAGACTGCACCACCGCATTATGGTTTTGAAGTCACAGTGAACTTTTTCTGTATCAAACCACACCATTTCAAGCAGAGCACATGCAGCTGTTATAACAATATAATACAAATACAGATCATGTGGAGCAAAATTATTTTCTGATTCATGATCTTACTGCAAAGGAAAAATGTGTCTCCATTATGGTACATGCCATTAAACAACGTGTAGAAATGTAATTATAAGCTCCTAATAGGTGTCTGTATTGGAGATGGTTGTGTGGCTTATTAAAATCTGGTGGGCTAAGTTCGCACACTCATGTAATGAACAGAGGATGAATATTCACAAGCTCATTGCACACAATACCTCACAATACGCGCACACACACACACACACACACACACACACACACACGCACGCACACACACACACACACACACACACACACACACACACACAAACACATCTCTCATTTTAGTTAAACAGCTCAACACAGTTCAATTACTGTGACAACAACAGCAGCAGCTGAGTCAGGGTCTCAGCCTCTCTTAGAAACAAACACACACAAACGATACAACACAACACACACATTCTCTACAGTCATACAAAGGCACACAAATGTCTCTCCTTTCTAGATTTACCATGTTGCACTCTGCTGACTGTGTGCGATGGCCTAAAACTTTAGCTGGACATGCACTTACATGGTCAGTGATCTGCGCCCACAAAATATGACAATGTCAGTAATCATTAAATTCTATGTGGAAGCTGAAGGTTTCTCTGATGCTGTAGCCATCCGTCACGTTAACATTCTGGCAGCCGGATCAGCCTCGGCGCAGAGCCAATCCACTCAGCTCTAGATTTCATTAAGTTCAATTTGACTTGGGTCCATACTTCTTTGATTTTACAGTAACTCTGCAGTCAGGACCACTTTTAAAATAGCCCCCTAACAACTATTAATTAATAAAACACTGTATAAATGTGGGATTATACTGATAATTCTGATTTTGTTTCTTCTGAAAATTTCCCCTGCCAGTCAATGACTAACTCACTACTCACAGGTTCACAGTGAACTGGGTGGCAGTTGACTGGCTGTGGCAAATGTCATGAGGAGATAGGCTGCATCCAAATGTCACTGATGCGTCAAACACATGACTCTAATCGTTTTCTGATGCAAATGTCATCTATTGGAAAAACGTTTATGCGTTTATTATTCAAAAGGAAATAAAAAAATCAAAATGATTCTTACCAGACAGAAAACGTTTGAAACTGCAAACTATTCAGACAAAGCATTTGTTTGTTGTTGTGATATCCTGAAAAAAATAAAAGATTTCCCAATGACACTAATTCCACTGACCTCTGGCATCAATGCATGCCCACCCACAATAACTGTTCTAACAAGTGTTACATCAAATCCAAATGGCTTGAATAATTGATCAATTATGACTTCATTACAACCCACTCTTTGTTAAACACAGAGACTGCCTGATCAAAGCAGCATGCGGCGCTTATGTTTCATCTGTTGTGAAGTTGGCATAGGGGAAGACACGACGGATGGGGATTGTGGTGTGTCCTCTTGATCTTTAAAGCTCAGTAGCAGATTTCACTGCAAAGCTGTGGTGTTACGTCATGAAAAAAGGCATTGGCAAATGTAAATGTGGCACAAAAACAAAAATCATAGTTGAATACACACCGCCGTGCAGAAAAGGACCTAGACATACCTGCATGAATTAAGAATAAATAAATAAGTGATGTCTTCTATCCAGAACATGCACAGGCATGGACATGCACGCACTGATACAACGCGCACACACACACACACACACACACACACACACACAACTTGATAATAGTCATTCATCTCCCCTCCAAAGACAGGCATGCACCAGCTACCAAATGGAGTCGATGGGTTAATTAAGTCTTGGAGGGGTTTGATATTTTTAGACATCTAATTAATGAACGGACCGCCGGAGGACAGGCGCAAGCTGTGGTGAGATTTGTTTAATTTGGATTCACTGATAAACCGGATAGATTGTGGGGTGTCTCCCAATGAAGATAAAAAAAAACAGGCCGGGCAGCAGCCCACTCATATTGACTGCTGTGAAAACACAGAGTGTGTCCCAGCATGCTTGGTGGAGCTGAAACACAAACGGTTTTCAACATAGGCTTTCACCTTGACTTAAAGATTCCACTAAGGGAGGACATGAGATTCAGAGGTAATTGTGCATCCACAGGCTCACTGCCATGTGTAATTATTTGATGCATTGTCGGGGATGTTTTGATGGTTCGGATGTTCCTGAATAAATGTCACAGCTCCTGTTCTGTTCAACGCTGTATTTTGTGGCGATGATGTAAAAGCGCTTTGTGAACATGAGCCCGGTTTGTGGGGATCTGTGTGAAAATTCACAGCTCAAGTGTGAAGATTCATATTCAAACTCTAATTAGTTGGATTCTGTTCAATAAAGAACAGACATGACTTTGGGAAAATTATTTTTTCACATGCTATGATGAAAGTGGGGTATGACCACAACAGCTGTTTTTCGAGCTTCAGCTTTTCCACTAAATAACGTGAAGCTGAAATGACTCACAAACATCTCATAGCAGGATTATGCAGACATTGGCATATTAGCTTTGTGTGTCTGCCTTTACACTCAGTGCTTTGATCTTGGGCTCTGTAGGGGGCCACAATGGGAGTGGTGTGTATATGTGTGTGTGTGTGTGTGTGTGTGTGTGTGCTGGGTGGTGGGGCAAGGCAGGCCTCAGCCAATGCTCCTGCAGTGCAGCAGTGCATTTAATTGATTAACTCTGCGGCTCTATCTATACACAGCGCCTCTCCCACTAAGAAACCTAAGTCACTGCCATTAAGTAAAGAAATAGACTGGGATAGACAGAGAGCGAGAGCGAGAGAGAGAGGATGGATGGGACGTAATGTAGAGAAATGGCTAAGAGAGAGGAAGGAAGAGAGAGTGTTAGAGAACTCTTAAAGGCTCAGTCATAAGAAATCCCACCCTCCAGCCTCCAGCCCTTCATTTCCTCCAACAGGATTGCATGGATATGTTGTATGTGTTAGAACAGGTGTTTTCTTTTTTCTCTCTCTCTGTCTCTTCTTCCCGCCTCACAGGGGAGAATGAATACACAGATTCCTTACCAGCCAACCGACTGAACATCTACCACACGCCCACCAGACTCTTCCCCTCTTGTCCTTTCTCTTTCACGTGTATATGCCCACACATGTAGCATTAATAAGTCAGCATGGTATTCTTGTCTTCATGCTGTTTATTTATTGACACTTACTATCGGATGTTGGTGTGTAAATGTAAATAGACATGCTTTTGATTCAAACAGTGCCACTCTAAGCAAAAACCAATGCTATATCTGAGGCTCACTCTATATCCAATCTACTATTAAACTTGTGAGCGAGGCTCAGCAAAATATCTAGTCTCAGGAGTGACGAGTCTACAGCCCTGATAGCAGCTCTGTGAGGATAAACGTAGGCACAGCAGTCCTTTAAATGCTAACTTTAGCATATTAACATGCTCCAAATCCTAACATGCTGATATTTAGCAAATATGTATCTACATCTTAGTTTAGGCTTTTAGCATGCTAACGTTTGCTTATGAGCACCAAACAGAAGATATCGCTAATGCTGATAGGAATGTCCCTCCACGAGCTGTTGAGAAATTTCAGTCTTAACCACAAACCTCATGGTGACATGAGGAACAGTCAGGGTCACTAGATTCATGAGGATTTATCCTGTGGCCATCATAAATGTCACTGACACTGAACAATGGGGGCCTACTAGGAGATATCAACTGCAGTAGAGGCAGAGTTCCTTATTGCTCTGCAATAGTCTGATTACACCAGAAGTCTATGTAACCCATGAGACCTGTTGGGATTCAAAAGACATACTCTTACTATCACTATCACTGCACCTCCCTCCACCTACATTTAAGACTCTAAAAATGCAAACACACTATCTGGGGATCATCAAAGTCAAACTATATCACAATAGAATTAGAGGCAGATATCAGCTGGGGTAAACTGGATACGGTAAAAGTACAATTTAACACTTCACCACAAAATAACTCCCAAACATTAGTAATGATTAACTTGATTTCTATAGAACAATTTAAAGAGTTAAACTATTTCATTGGAATACCGAGAAAAAAAAAGAAAAAAAAAACGGACCCAGTTCAAAGCACGTGAAGCCCTTGCATGTGTTAAAGAGGGCTGTCTCAAGAGGCCAAGGAAAAACTAAAAAAAAAACACTTTCACTAACTCACACATTACAAATATGACTGACGTCTGACCTACATATGATACTGTTCAGTTAGCTAATTAGCTAAATAAGTTACTATTTACATTATAACTCCATGTGTGGCCTCCCCTTTTGTTGTCAGCTTTGAGAAGAGAGAAACACCTGTGCATCTGTTCCCAGCCAAGATTGACACAGCCCGAGAGACACGGACAAAGACAGAGAGGCACGTGTCAGAGATGCATCCACGTGTCTCTACTGACATGGCAATAATGCATTTGCCATTGTCGTTCCAGAGAGTTTTAAAGTAAAACTTTACTTTACTAGTAGCGACCAAATTTAGCATATGCTGATGTGGCTGAGATGAGGTTTCTCCACAGGGTGATGGGTCTCAGGCTGGATCCACATTACTATGTTTTAGTTTTAAAATGCATCTCTTTTGCTACTATTACTTTTGGAAAGGCTGTTTCAAAACTGTGGGGTTGCATTCTAGTCTGGACGTACGACCTTTGGAAATTATGATGTAGACACCCATGGTCACTTCCTGATTGGGTCTTATCGGCCATGGTTAATGCAACATTTATAACTTAATGCAAGCATTACTGATATTGTTGTCCTTGCTAGCAGCTGTTGTGCAGTTAAATTCTGGCCTTTGCTAGTTTGTAGTATTTTGTACAACTAATCAACTGTAGAGTAGACAATCTGCTTCCTGCTTACACCAGCTTGCACACGCCCAGTGTACATGGATGGTCATGTATGTATGCCTTTTCAGGTGTGTTATTATAGACGCAGATCATTTACTGGTTGGATATCATTTTTGTTTTAAAATGAAAACGTAGTAGTGTGGACGTAGCCTCAGTGTTTGGGACAGAGTGAGAAGCTCAGGAGTTTGGGAGGATCTCTGTTTTCTGTTTCTTCCAACTGAACACCAACAGTAGTACAGACACCTTCTGGTCTCCTCAGATTGGAAGTGTTCCAGCCACACCTGTCTGGAAGGAGACCCCAGGCCAGACCCACTGGAGGGAACAGACCTCCCACCAGGCCTTGGCAGCACTTGGAGTAGTTGGGAAAAAATGCTGAGGAAAAGGACGTTCAGGCAGATTTCCAAGTTATGATACTGTATCAAATGATGATACTGTAAAATATTCCTACTGTAAGTCATTATATTTCTGTGTCTCTCTGTATTGAATTTATACCTTTTGCTTTCTTAATAACAGGGAAGAAACTTGCTTGTCAGTTTGCTGTCACAGGCCATAATTTACTGGTCAAAGTTGAACACTGTCATCATTACATTCATAACAAATCTCCTCCCACTTTCTCGAGGGCTATCCTTGTCAAGCTCAGCAGGCACCTGGCTGACAGTAGATGTTTGTCAGCTCATCATCATAAAAACTTGCACATGTGCTTCGCCCTGCCTCTCTTCCTTCCGCTGACATCTGCCCTGCATCACCTGCTTTTGCACCTTTAACACTCCCAAAACACATACCTCACACATTCATGATGTTCTCTCATCGCTGATGTTTCTTACTTGCATGCCCTAATTATCTGTTAACTAAACTAGATTTATTTTAAATTAATCTCTTGTGTGAACTCCATTCTTATCACAGTCCCAGAGCCAGTTTGTGATAATCCACATTAGCTGCTATGTTCAAGATCTTAACAGGACAATAACAGTTCACTGCCATCAAACTAGAGGCTTCATCTGCATTTCTCCAGCTGCTGATGGCTAATAAGCTAGCAAACATTTGCCTACTTTTACAGCCAGCAGACATGGATGATTTACTTACGTTTTTGGCCATCAACATTATCCCAATATTCACTTTCCATTTAGCTCTGTTCTTGTCTCCAAGAACTCCACCATCAAAAAATATCTGGCTCCTCAGCTCACTAGATTTTTAACTCCATCTGCTGCACCTTCGTGTGTCTGCAGTCTGCTCCTAGAAAGAAAGACTGTACATTGGGTTTAGTGGGAAATGGCTGCCTATGGGAGACTGACGAGAGCTCAGATTTAGCCACACAGTAAACTAAAAGCAGATATACAGTAATACATGTAAAAGAAGATATTAAAAATAAGAAATACATGGAGTAAAGCCACCCTGTTGCCTCAGGCTGCAGAGATGAGTAACGTTTACCTACAAACTGCTGTCTGATCCCAGAGTTTCCAGGACAAAATCTTAATCAAAATCTTACTAAGTAGTGGTTCACGGCCTGATAGCTATCTGGGAACCCCTTAATGGAAAAGTTAGGGAACTCCTGTGTGTGTGTGTGTGTGTGTGTGTGTGTGTGTGTGTGTGTGTGTGGAGGTGTGCGTTACTGTAGCTTTCCGTCACAGTGCCAGTTTTGTTTCTGCTGCTTTGCACTTCCCTTTTGTATTTTAATCATCAGCCTTTCTGCCTCTCAAGCTCCACCTTTGGCAAGCCAACATGGCAATTAATTGGCTTATTAAATCCCTCCGCAATGCCCCATCAGCAAAACTATCAAAGACTAATCCTCCCTTTGTACTACAGTACTGTACACTGGAAGAGAACAGAGTAGCGTTTGCTGGAGCAGCTGACTTAATCATGGCTGAAAGCTGTCAGTAACACAAAGTTAATGTGCTGTGAAGTTGTGGGCTGGGCGCAAGGAAGGTGGAGGAGGGACAGATTACAGCTGTTATGACAGTCCAGGTGTATTTACATATATAATTTGGAGAGAGTGCGTGAGAGAGCCATGCAACACACCTATATGCACCACTGAAACTCATTCAGGTGCGTCTGTCGCTAACAGTGGATCAATGTTTTGCCAAGATGACCTTCTTTCATTAATATCAAGCTCACAGTCAAACTCATGAAGGATTAACAAGGTGTGTGTGTGTGTGTGTGTCTTGGGGAGGGCAAATTGGGGCTAATTTGTGAAATGACTTACCCAGAGACAGAGAGTGATGGCTAATGCCAGGTCCAATTCCCTAAGATTTGTCATTTCAGAGCAAGAGCAGCCAATATTAATCTATATCTGTCTTCCCCAATGTCCAGTTAATCTGTCATACATACACACGTGCACACACCTGCTGAGAGCACACGCATTAACATACAGACACCTCGGTCGGATGCGTCTTTCTGTTTGTGATCTCATACTTTTACAACACTTTGAAAGTTTTTCATTCCCTCTGTCATCAAGGAAGGACGCAAACAAGGTGACTAGCACATCATCAAACCATCTGGTGTGCAATAAATAGACCCCCCCTCCCCTTCCTTCCAACCCTCCTCCACACACACAAACACACACACACACACACACACACACACACACACACACACACACACACACACACACACACACACATACTCTCACTCACACATGGACACACATTCAGTACAGCACAGTGTAGACAGTTGTGGGTAAACCCAATTCAGCAGCAGCAGGAAGTGAAAACTTCTCAATGTGACCCGCCTGTGTAGTGAAGTATCATTCTTTAATATTGGCTCTGTCTCTCTGCCTGGCTGCTCCTGGTGATGAGCGATACTAAGTGCAACAGTAGCCACGGTGCGCAAAAACAGCCATCTCTTCTCCTGTATTCTCCCCTCTGCTTCCTGGAGGATCCACTGCGTCCACTGAGGCACAGTCCTCAGTGGTACGCATCTCCAACTTTCTCTCCCTCTCTCCTTCGATACATCTTCCAGCTCTCTGAAAGGGCATTGATTCTCCTCCAGGGAGGGAAGATGTGTCACCCTGCACGGATTGGATTGATAACGCTGGCCTAAATATAGCCCTGCGGCAGGAAGCAGGAGGGGAGGATATTTTTAGAAGTGTTTATAGTGCAATGACTCGGACACTACCCCAGCTGAATGACCAAGTGGAAGTAAGGAAGGGGTGGGGGGCACTAAACACCATGACTCTCTCATTGAGAGATTACTGCACTTAGTGGGATTGTAAAACTCTTTGAGTAGATGAATGTATTGTCCATCCAGTTGACATTGATCATCAGTTATATTCAAAAACACACCGGTTAAAATTAGCCCTCTAAAATATTTTTGAATGATGTAAGCTTAGATTGAGTGCTTTCTTTGGCTCCATTGGCTGATTTGAGTAGCATATTGGCTTTCCCTTTATAACAGTCTCTAATCCATACAACACACTCTCTGCTTAGAGTACTGAGTCCCCTTTCCCAATGCTGAAGTACTCACTTTTATTTTGGCTGCAGGCGGTACTTACATGATGATCAGATATCACATTGTTGAGCAGCGTTATTCCAAAATCTATTTTTCCCTGCTTGGATTTGCAATTTGGGATTTCTAAGCAGGCTTTCTTTTTCCATATACCCTTCAGCATGCATGTAAAAGACAAGATCTGTGAAAATTGCTGACTCTCTTTGAATTGATTCCCATGGCTCTATGGGGTCTCCTGCAGAGCCAATCATTGGCCTGAGCTAAATGCTAACCTTTTTCAGAGCTGGGGCCTATGCAAAATCGAGGCAAACAACAAGGAAAAAAATCAACATTGATCTCCGGTCTTTTATTCTCATACTGCCGACTCTTCCAGTCTGCTGCAGATCATTTATGGAGTTAATTGATTCATCCTGCTGGGCGAGTCCCTTCTACTGCCAGCCACATGCTGAGCCACAGGACAGGTTCACACTGTAATATCCAAGGCACTGACAAACAAAACACTGTCTTTTAGATCAATCTGAAATCCAGCTGTGGTGAGCAACTTTTCTTCCTTGTCTATTCAATGACACCTATAGAAAAAGGTTGCTTTGTATTGCACAATGCAGGCTTAAATCTTTGAAGTATTTTTCTCTATGTTGCAGTGTGTGAAATTCAACACTCAGTCACTGTATCGACTGAGAGGTAAAATAAATGTTTATATTATCTCTTCATTTGCTTCATCAGATGTGGCTCCTTTCAATTCCCCATCTTGTCCTTTCAACACATCCTCAAAATACCCATCAATTAACTGCAGATCCATGCATTTAAATAAACTAAATGTGTTTACCAGCCTGTGAATTTCCTGAATCAAGTGGCATCAAAAGTAATGGGCACACAGTTTTTGTTTATCAGTGAAATTAGAAGCCATTGTGTTTGACTGGGAAACTTGCATCCCCTAGGTACTGCTTGAGAGACACAACCCGAGTGACAGATTAAAATAAAATGAACTCACCTGTAGATAGTGACAGGGCCTCAGGTTGGGCTTGAGGTCAGTGGGTGTCATGGGCTTCTCCAGGTTGAGTGAAGACTTCCTGTAGGCCTCCTTGGCTTGGCTGACTGTTAGTGTTGACCAGGAGCTCCTCTTCATGAACTTGCCCTCTGGCGCCATGCTTATGCTCTCGCAAGCTGAGCACTTGACGTCATTGTTACTCTTGGAGGTCTTTAGGGATAGATCTCCTGCCAGGTGGCCGTGCATGGAGTCAGGGTAGCAGTGGCTGATGTGGTCCACAGGATGTCGCGACATGATGCTTGGTGTTCTGTATGTGCTGTCACTGTCCAGGTTATCGTCCGAGCTCCACCAACCCCCAGAGCGCTGCTTGCCGCTACCTTCAGATTTACGGTCTTTGCTCTTGCTGCGTTTGCTGTGTTTGTGATGGCCTTGGTGGTGGTGATGGTGGTGGTGTGAGCCGTCTCGGTGCGAGTCGCTTTTGGTACCATTCATTTTGGAGGATCCTTCTAGAGAGTGCGACTTTGTGAAAAGCTTCTGTACTGAGTGAACTAAGTGGCGTATTCGCCCAGGGCTCTCATTGCGCTGCTCTGTAGTTGTGGTTGTGGTGGAAGTGCGTTGGTACTGCAATGTGTGGAAGCCATCCCGGTGCAGTGGCATCTGCTTTTCAAATTGGTCCAGGAGGTTTGCTGGGATTCGGTTCATTTTGCCACTGCCACCATGTGAGGATGAGCCACCGTCGTCTCGGGAGTCCCTGCCACCAGAAGTGTTTCCACCGCTGTCCCGTGAAGCGCTACCGTAGTGCATGCGGGGGAAAGTGCTACTAGAGATGGAGTGGTCAGTGGCCGACATGGACACCGGCATCACCATGCACTCAGAGTGGATGGAGCTCCTAGGGGAACAGCGGTGGTGACCTTCAAGGGGGCAGCTTTCAGTGGGGCTGAGGAGGTAGGAGGGGGGCCGCGAGTCGCCATGATGGAGGTGGTGGTCCAGGGAATGGTCGCATTCAGCCAGGCCGCAGGTGTGGGCTGAGGTGGGAGAGGTGAGCTGGAGCTGGGCAGGGCGGCCGCCAGAGAGACCCTTCATGTTCCTGGGTGGAGGGGAGTAGCTGTCCTCATCGAAGTACTGCGAGGGCGACCATGAATACTGCTGGTCTGAGAGCAAGAAAAAGAGAGAATATTAGAACACACCTGAGGTAAAAAAGCATTTTCCCAGAAAAAGAAATGCATTTTGCACATAATGGTAATGGGGAAAAAAGCCTAGTACCTAATCACATGTCCTCAAATAGGCTGGTTATTATCCACCATACTCCACTTCCACTACAAATGACACAAAAAAAATTCTCACATCTGAAATGTGGAATTGAAATCAACAGATTGCACAGACAAAATCTCAGCCATCATATTTTGTCTCCTCTGTTCAGGTCTGTGACAGCATACTGCTGGAGAGGGAAAAACGAGAGAACAAAAGAAAGAGAAGGACAGGCGACAGGTAGGAGCCTGCGTTGCCATTTATCCAATGCAAAGTGAAGTAATAGCCTATCACTCTGTGGTGCTGGTGTCATCCATCAAATCCCTGAGGAGAGCGCGTGAGCCTTATGGCCGGATAGGCGTCCTTGGGAGGCGATCACCAAATGCACCCTCTCTCCCTCCCTTTCTGTTGGCCATGTGTTCTCAGATTAAAACTCACTTCTGTGTGATCAGTCACCAAGGGCAAATGTCCCAGCAATGTATTCAACTAATCAAAGGAAAGGTTTACTTTATCTTTATGCCTCACCACCTTCTGCTGTCACTGTAATTACTTTGCCCTTCCTTTGAATTGCGTCAGGACAACAGTGGTTAAAAATCCATGGGTTACATGAGTGCTATGTTATTAATGACACCATGAATGCTTTAATCTCCTGCCTCAACATGATTTTATCGTGGAAACAATAAAATTGTGCAATAGATCCCAGTATAAGATAGATCCCAGTCTTCAGACTGCTGATGGGTTTTTTTCATTTATGAGGTTTGAACTAGTTAATGACTGCTAATTAAATGAGGCTTTATGATAAAAGTGTGAAATCATACTAATCATAAGCATGAGTTTGCAGAAAATAATTTTCAAAATCAAAATTTTGGCTTTTGGTTTTCCTCATGACATGGTCCTCAATGAAAAGGTGAATATTAGAATTGTAGAAAAGCTTCCCTGGGTCATATTTCAACTTAACATATTTCATAACTTATCTGCACTCCGTCTTGTGAAAGGAAACAAACAAACAAACAAAGAATAACCTTATCCGAGCTCCCTTGCCTGCCAATGATATGCTTCATAAACCCCCTGCGCTTTCACTCCCACTGTACCCCCATAAAATGAAGGAGAGTTTTTATGAGCTATGAAGAGAGAGAAGGAGAGGAGTTTTAGGCCAAACTGTTGCACTTTTAGTGTGTGTTCATATCCACTTCTGCTAATTTAACAGCAAAAACAAAAAAAAACAAAAAACAAGCAAAAAAAAAAAAAGGCTGATGCAGCAGGTGCATGGTTCAAAATGGTCGTGCTCTTAATTAATCACGGGAGTGTTCTGGGCGTAACATGAAATTAAACCAACCAGAGCACCATCTCCCATTCCTTGAAAAAGCCAGGCATGCTTACACCTTGGCAGATTGCTATTATAATATCACAGTGTTTCATACAGAGTTAGAGTCTATTGGTGGCCAGTTGCTTATATATTGTAACTGGCCAGTGAGCCCAGGCCTGGCACATGCACGCAGCCCGCTCTGTGCAGCCCGAGGGGCAAGGAAGGGCTGAGTGAATCAATGTATGGCTCACAGCTTTACAAAGAAGGAACAACAGAAAATAACAGCATTAGACATCTTTTATTATATATTATGAGAAATGTAAATACATTTTTGATTCATTATGAAACTGTGGTGGGAGAAATTTAATCCAGGTGATAAATGGGAAACACTGTGGTGGATTTACCACCCAGTAAGAAAGAAGGCTTCTCTGCAGAGCCTCATTTATGTCCAAGGGACATGTTGTGTGCAATGTTGTGCAACACACACTAAGTCACAAAGAATGCTCTGTAGGCTGTATTATAATGTTCCACCTGACTTCTGCAAACATCTGAAGCACATTTTCAGCACACTCTGCTTGTATGTAACAGACACAGTGTACGCACGTTGTGCACATGCATATTAGGCTACTAGCTTGAAAATGCAACCTTAAAATAAGAGTGCAGTACTGCAGCACAGTCTTGCTACTATTCCTCCAAATGAGGGTGACATTAATTCTTAACATAACTGCTTGTGTCTGATTTTTTCTTTGCTCCACACTAATGAGGACAAATTATTTTGTCTTTCCCAAAAACTCTTTGAATTGAACATCTCCATCTTTCTGCTTTGTGTCATTAGTTATTTTCTCCCAAGTATTTTCTTTTA
Source organism: Trachinotus anak (assembly GCF_046630095.1). Classification (NCBI taxonomy): domain Eukaryota; kingdom Metazoa; phylum Chordata; class Actinopteri; order Carangiformes; family Carangidae; genus Trachinotus; species Trachinotus anak. The sequence goes on along the minus strand of NW_027273866.1, from coordinate 830,767 downwards.
TTGTGGCACATTAGCGTTCTTTAAAAGAGGACTCCACCAACTGCACTCATATAACGCAGACTCTGACTTTAATAGAGTTTAATAACAAAGGATCAAAATCGATAATCGATGCACCAGAATTGTGGGGGTTTTTTTTGTCCATGCATTTTTCTTTCTCGTCAAAATCTGGTCCCTACTGGACTCACATTGCAACTAGACCTCCGACAGTGTGGTCAGATATTCAGGTGTAATATGCCAGCAGCTGCTAATGTAGCCTCGAGCTGCTATAGGGTCAAGCAGAGATGAGCAGCAGGCTACAGAGGTCTGGTAAGCTCACTTCTTCACAACTCCATACCTCCAGATTTTTTAATTTTCAAACTTGTAGTTTTCAGCCCCGACCAATGGTGATTCAAGTGACATCACTTGAGGCAATTTATCAGACTGCATGCAGCCTCAAAAGCATTTATACAACTTTCTTTTCACATATGCAGTAGCGTTCCCCAAGGCTTGGGTTTGGGGGGAATTCTCCTTGCGCAATTAAAAAAAAGCCCCTAGACAATGCTATAAATGAAAGGAAAAAGGCTCTATCATGGCGGTCAAATGACTAAAGCGCAATCAGGAGCTGGAGATATGTCATTATTCTGAGGGATTTTATCCATATCTTGTAAAATGTTGACTTCCAACAAAAAAAAGAAAAAAGAAACTTCTAATGAATGAAACAATCATATCTGCGAGTGACATTAATGCAAAAAGCATATAAAAATTAAGTGTTGCCTTTGTAACATTACCGACAAGAGCTGAACCACAAACGGATTTTCACCACAATATACATGATATCTTAAAATCTGTGATAATTGACAAATTTATATTGTGTTACACTCCCAACCCTTCCTGCAACTACCCCATTAGAAATTAATTTACAACTAAATTTCTGATGTCTGAAAGAAATTATTGGATGTTCCTACATTCAAATACTAAAGTTAAGTGTCACTGTAGTATACAAGTTAAAAACTAGTGTGTGTGCTCAGTTCCCTCGCCGCACCTGTAAGATGTTTATCACTGGGTTTATTGAGGATTTTCCTATTTTGTCAAGACCTCTGTTAATCTTACACACACATTCATTCATTATCTATACCATCTGTACTATAGAGCCAATCCCGGCTGACAATGGGTGAGGGTGGGGCACACCTTATGTACATGTCTTTAGACTGAGAGGGGAAGGTGGAGTACCCGCAGGGAACCCACAGGGAGAACATGCAAACTCCACACAGAAAGGCCCCAGGCCTGGGGTTCAGTCCCAGAATCTAACCTTCAGTTCGAACCCTTCTTGCTGTGAGGCGACAGTGCTAACCACCGCACCACCAAGCAGCCACACGCACATACACACACTAAACACACAAGACATCCAAACTCATGAGAATGACTTATGCTGTTAGTGAATTGTGACTAAGGGATGCTTCCTTTTCATCTCTCAAATTGGATCAAAATTTATTCCTTTCAAACTTATTTTTAATGAGGTCTAAGATCTCAACCCCTGAGGTGCTGCCGTGCTCTTCTGTTGCTGTCGTCCTCCATCTGTCGAGATGAAAACAAATTCTCGTTGTTTACCAGTCTTACATGAGGATGTCTACTTGGCAGCCTGATGTAAAATTAATCCAAGCTACTCTAAGCATGCATGAGGGGGAAAAGATAAGACATTTTTTCCCTCAGGAAGAATTGTTTTTGTAAGGCTGTACATAACCACGCTGAAAATGCCCATCAAAAATATTACTAGAGTAAAATTCAGCAAGCTAAGTCAGGTGAACTTGCTTTGCCCAAGTCAGTCAAGTTCACTGCTTGCTTGTAATTGCAGCAGAAGAATGATGGTGCATTATTGATTGATAAGTGATGCTACATTTCTGTCTGAAGTTGTGTCACTGTCTTACTCCAAGGCCTTTCTTTGATGGCTGACTATTCCGTGAGGTTCCTTGGGGAGCTGCACTGAATAAATTATCTACCGGCAGAGTTGTGGCATTTCCTGGGATTATATGACAGATGACAGACTCATCCGCCCTCCATCTCTCTTTCTCCCTTTTCACCTCTTCCTCTGCTGATACAGAATTGTACGTTCACCGCAGGAAAGAAAAAAAAAACTGGATGTACGGTTCAAAAAGTAAGCCCTACAAAGTATTTCAAAGGTTATCTAATATTTACATATTTACAGACTGAAGGGAAAGCAGCTCTCTCAGTGAGCGTGGATCCTTCTGGCAACTGCTCTGCAAACAGGGAGACAAGTATCTGTGACATCTGTGGACAGGCGGAGGGCTTGTTGTTTTTACACTGATACAAGCACCTGCCATCACATTATCGGCTTCCTGGCAAGGGTGCCAACTGCTTAGATGGACTGCAAGGATGGATGGTGAATTTGAAAACTGGATGGCAATGAAACTCCAACACGACACACAGTAGGAAGACAGTTTTTAAATGTCGGGCTTTTGTGCTTTTAAACGTTGATGTAGTGGTGGTAGTAATGGTTACAAGGATAAAAACAAAGAAGAAAATCAGTTTTTAAGAAAAGGAAAAGGCAGGAATCCTTGTTGTTGTCTTCTTTAATACTGAAGGCTAAACCACACAAATCACATTTGACTTAACTTCCTGCACATACTGCAATCATCCAATCATGTCTGACTAAACATCTGAACCAATACGCAGCTCTATAATGTTATCAAAGCCCTCTGGGCTCGACTTTGATAAACGCACCTTATATGTGACACAAGGTGTGCAGGGAAGGGAAACTGAGTCAGAGGAAGAGGCTCATTTATTAAGGGCTTCTGTTTTGTGCTGCTACTCCGCCCGTGTGCAGAGTGTGAGTAAAGGTCGTCTTGCTCCTTTTAACACATTAGCATTTAAATGGCATTATATCTGCACTGAGTATCACTGACAGCTCCCACTCTTCCTCTGGCTCAGACCCTAAATGGAGTTGAAAACAAAGTTAAAAGATAATAAAGCACTGGACTAGACTAAGAGATCAAAGGCATGCGACCTTCAGACTTGGCAGTGGTTTGAATGGTGGCTAGCCGCAGCACTGTTTAAGAGAGGATTAGGATAAAGGCGACTGTAACAGAGAGAGACCAAGTGTTGAGGCAGCACATGAGAGACTTGCGATGACAGCCTTTAATGTTTTGGATCACAGAAAGAATCTATCATTTCTAAGTTGTCTGACATCAAACACCCTGCTTCAATAATGCTTCAGAACTTTAATTTGGTTGCTTAGTGGTCATGCTCAAGTAAATTATTTATGAATGACAGCAAACAATGGCTGAACTAGTCTTGTAAAGTGGCAGAAAATCATATTCATATTGGAGGTTTAATCCTGCCGCTTGTAAAATGGATTAATTGCATACAGTACAAATGTCAAAGATGGGAAAAAGTCTTCTGCATTAGTAGAAGTAACAAAAGGATGTTAAAATATGTTTTCCAATACAATAAAGGCTTGTCTAGCTATGCCAGCAGCATCCCCTCCAAGTGGCCAGAGTAAGTCACACCCTTTATTTTCTGAGCAAAACAAATCGATCAGCCTTATCCATCTCCCAAAGGTTAAATGCAGTCTCCCCAGAATTCTGGCCTTTCTTTAGAAAATCAAAGTGAGGGGAATTGTGTCCTCAAACCTCGGGGTAAATCAGCAATAGTCTGAGCTATTAGATTTGAGAAGGAGCCAATGGACAAAGAGGAGAAGTAGCAAGTCTGTCAGCTTTGCAAGCCTCATGATATCCACCATAGCGGCTCTGATCAAAATAAGGCCTTGACTAACAGCTTTGGCAGAAATCCCGCTCACCTGTCCATCCAAGTGACAGCACAGGACGATTAACGCATACATTTCAAGTGTCGACCGTGAGCTGAAACTGAACCTGCAGCATTTTAATTGCTCATGCAATACTCAGCTAACTGAGCTGTTTCAAACTGCCACAGCAATTGGGAGGCAATTACTTGTCACTAATATTTTTTCTCATAGACCATCTGTCTCTGGCCGAGCGTGACACGTAAAATGCCAGGAAAAAAAAAAAGCGTTCCTTTCATGTTGGATGCTATGACTGACACTTAATGCTGAGACATGAGATACAAAAGCAAGGGGTCTGTGAAATGACTGTGTGCTGAGTCGGCACTGCATGTGCTCACACACATACACAATGGGGGAGGACCTGCTCTCACAACTGGTCTTAAATCAAACTGGGAATTTATACTGAGGTGATTTAGAGAGGAGCCAGTGTCACATGAATCTATACAAGAGCAACGACTTACACTATTAAAAAAGACCAGCAGTCCAGAAACTCGCCTCCGTGAAGGTGACATGCTTCTATGGAAACACCTGATAAAGTGCTCTATACACAAGTACACACACTAGAGCCCCTTTTCCACTGGTCAAGAAACCTGCTAAGACCTGCTAATGTTGGGCTTTAGTTGGCAATGGAAAAGGGTACAATCAGCACTCACACCTGGGTCAAATGACTCTGCAGTAGACATGGGTATTTATTGGCTCCAGCTCTGATCAGCATTGGTGTAAAGACAACACCTGGGTGAACCCGCTCGTTTTTTGCCCTTTTCCTGCTGTTATGTCTTTTAGAGCACAGACACTGTAGACAGACCTGTCACTATTCCAGCACGGTGCTGTTAAACCAGAAACACTACACCGCGCTCGAGTATGAAAGTGTGAGCGCAGCCCCTGAAATAAGTCTTTTAACACACAATCACCGATGGAAGCATCTCACATGGAGGTCCTGACACTTTTACAGGACCTCCAACCCAGGGATGAGACATGATAGATCCGTTTTACCAGTATGCATTGCGGCGAGCAGCTCACTCTTTCTCCACTCCGTCACTGTGTGTGCTGTGTAAGACAAAAGCAAACTTGACTGGCACTGGAAAAGGGGTCAATCTGTTTTTATTTGTGGGCTTGTCTAAAAGACCTGCTTATATATGCAAATTTTTGTTGTAAAAAGGATATAGGGTTGCCAATGTTGCCAAATGAATGTCCCAGTATATACTGTAAATTCACACTGAAACCAGATCTTTTTAGCCTAACACCTAAATAAACTTTTTAGGTACATCGGTCTCTTTCCATTACTTTTCATGCTAAACTGGACACTTGCTAATACTTACTTTAAAGAAGATCATAAACATATACACACACATATAACCACTTGAGTGTATTAAGACTGGTAAGAGGAGATACTAAAAGCAGAGATGCAAATGATTCTGTATGTTTGGCATTGTGTTTTTCCACCTCAAAGATAGTGTATGATCGTTCAACAAAAAATATCAACGAATACAGAAACATATGCTGTGATAAAATATAGACTACATACTGATTGTGATCAGGTTTTTATTATGTAGTGTGTTCACACTGAAAAACTGAGAAAATGAAATATACTCAAGCCACAGGGTGTGCATACTAAATAGGGCTGTTTTTGTCCTATTGATAGACACTATTCTCCTGATAAAACAGTACACAATGTCGTACCGTGCCATATGGAGTTAGTAAGGATTTGGGACCCAGATTGTAATAAAAGACATTATAAACATGATTCATAATTCATATCTAAAAGATCAAGTATGGTGAAAATCCAAAAAGAAAGAGGGATATATTCCCACGTGGAAATACTTCTAAAATCATGAGAAACACTCTTTGCAAATGCTTGCATGTAGCTCCACAGATGTGCGTGTTTGGCTCATTGCTCTGCAGCCTCTAGTTGTTGTTGTACAGAGATGCTTGTGGTTACACTTACAAACCTGTGAGTTCTGTGCGGATGTGAGAGAATACAAAGAAAGAGAACTCCCCTTAACTTTCCCCAGCGATCAAAGCCCACACCCCACTATCTTTCTCCCAGGAGGGTGTGAAGGTTTGCCTGGGAGCACGGAGGGAAAGATTAGAGCACGGAGAAGCTAGCAGGGGTAAGTGGGTATTGTCTACTGAGCTCCTGTAAACAACAGAGATGATTAAGGGAAGACAGTTTGTGTGTGGCTGTATATTTTGGGAGATAACAGGTACAGGAGACTGGAAAATGATACTGATACAAAGGAAACAGACGCTGTAACAGCAGATATTCATATTCCCGTAACCCCCTAAAGAGCTCTGAGTCTCTCAGCCTCTGCACTAATCTCTTCAAAAATGATTAGGCTATTGGCAGGCTGTCCCAACAAACGTAAAATGGCAATTTCTCCTCTCTAACACCCAATTTCACCGACAGATTGGCAAGCTGAGGGCGGCCATAGTATTTAGCTTCAGAGAGATTATGGTGGCCAGATAAGGAGACGCTGCTGAATGTCTGAATACTTATCGTGAACCCGCTAATGATGAAGTGTGTTATCTCGTGCTTTGCTCAGCGCTCCTCCTCGGCTCCCCTCTCTCTGCACCACTCAAAGTGAGGACGGGATGATAGGTGACAGAGAGAAATTTAACAAAGTGTCAGGATCAGCGTTCCTTATTCCTCCCTGAACGACAGTACTTAAGGCTTTTGTGCTTCACAACTTTCTGGTTCCTCTTTAATATCTTGGCATTGAACGCAAAAGGGAGAATTTATAATCTTTACATCAAAAATGTACAACCTATCTCATTTCCTGCTGTGGTAATTTCATCCCACACAACAGCAGCAACTGTGCCAGACAGTCTTGCTACCTTTGCATCATTTTCTTACTCAAGCAACGACCTCGTCAATCTTGATCGTTTCAAAGTGCCCTCTTTATTTACAACAGCCACAGAGATTGACTGGGAGTCCAACAATGCCCCTGCGCAAACTCTTGCCAAGTGTGGTAGATTGCATGGGCTTGCATTTACATGGTGGAATCATAAATCCAGCGCAGCTATCCAGATATGAATAAATCATGCTGAATGTGAAATTCTGCCACAGGAAAAGCCCTGTGAGTGTGTGTGTGTGTGAGAGAGAAAGAGAGTAAGTCCCATCTTATGTAACAGCCAGGACTGCATGCCAGGCAACTTGTTAGAGGAAGCCTCAGAACTGTTCCTGGTTGCCATAGCAACATGCTCTGAACTTCACATCCTTTGCTGTCTTTGCAGCCACCAAGGAGTTCAGGAGAAAAGGACAGACAATTTGATACTGTCATACTATTATTATTTGCAGGGATGACGTAAAAAAACAGACACACGTGTCCAAGCCAGAGGAGAAGGTCCAAGGTCCAGACCAGCCCTCAGTCCCCCAGAGACAATCAAATCACTGAACTTATTTTAAAAACACTACAGGTCCCCTGAGCCCTGCAGGCATCCACAGTCCTCAGCCTGAAGAAGACAATTGAAATCCTTTCCCCTCTAATGTAATTTTCCTCTCTGCAGACCACAGCAGCCCAGAGAGCGGAGGGCGGGGGCCGAACATAATGACTTTTTGGAGATGGAAGTGATACCGACAGTCCAGTTCAGATCCTTGTCTCTCACTCGCCTTTTTCTCCAAAGTCAGCCGGAACATTAGAGCTGCAAAGTCAATCAGTGTGTTAAATGATTTGCTGTGATGTTAATCTGGATGAAACCAGATCAGAAAAATTAAGTGTACTGACAACATCTGAGGGTGGAAACAAGTCTTAATTGCCATTAGGATCACATGAATTGTATGTGAGTGGAAGAATTCAAACACCGGACCACACTGCTGCAGTAATAAAACACTTATTTGTGTGCACAGAGAGAGTCACAAACACAACAGCATCCACGTGTTGATTTGGATGGAGGAGGATTGCATGTCGCTCAGGGGAGTGAAGGTGAACCTGGACACATCTGACAGTAAAATGTCATTAGTGTAAGTGCCTGTCCTAGTGTTTTACTGGCCTAATTTCATAGCAGTGAAATGAAAAAAGGGCCATTGACAATGCCCTGGGTGCACTTTATACGTATCGTACAAAAACTATTTACCAGCCAATGGTGGAGCAGCCAAACAGCAGACATAGCGACTAAATGGAGCTATACAATAACATACATTATCACTAACATGCATTTAACACTGCAGTACACTGCAAACCTTCTGCTCACTGCAGTCACTGCTCTGCATGAATGAATGAATGCAAACACAGTAATCATATGGCAGTAGTCTCCTGTTCAGAAAGAGACACAGTGAAATGATGTTGTAGGTTACCTGGCTGTAACTGCAGTTCTATAAATCTATGACTGTATCTCACTGTTGCTCTGTATCTTAAACACACTTACAATGGGTATTACATGGCCAAGGTGATATTATCAGGTGAAACTCAAGTTTAACTCTACATCAAAACTTACATAGGTGGGACCCCTTACATCTATTAACCCTTTAAGTTATAAATCCAGTTTAATGATTCTTTTTATGGTTGACTAGACTGCAAATTATATTCTTGATTAAATGATTAGTTTGAAATATTAGAAAATAGTGAAGAACATCCATCACAAATTCTCAGCATCTAAGGTGATGTCTTCAAATGCATTTTTTTTTGTCTGACCAACAAAACTGGAGGATATTCAATTGACTATTATAGAAGACTTAGAAAACAAGCAAAGATTCACATTTGACCAGAAGAAACCGGAGATAAAAAAAAAAAAATCTTAAAATTTGATTTAAAATATAAACATATTATCAGAAATAGTGCAGATTAATTTCCTGTCAATCAACTGATCAACTAATTGTTTCAGCTTTAGATAGTTTAAAATCAATCTTATGGTAGTTGTTATAATTGGGCTTGAGTAACATTAATGAACATGAATAATATGAGGAAAAAAGTTACTGTATTTTTATAGTTGCATGGAACTTACATTTTCATGAAATTATTCAAAATGAATTCAGCTCCTTTGCGTTTGCATTGATTGATCTTGTCTGGCAGGTTTCAGCTCAAAGTGCAAGCTGATGCCCAAAGTCAATAACAGACCAAGGGTGGTCCAAAAATGACCTTTGTGAGATGAGAAAGAGTCCAGTATAAAAAGGTCACAGAAACTGAGCTGTCTTACACAATGCATTTTGGAAATTTGGATGCAAATCGATATTTTGTAGATGTCTTAAATTCCCCATTTAGCAGTCTCAATGGATGAGCACAGTATGATAGATGATGGTGAAAACAACTTGTTGAATTGGTCTTACACATCTGAGTTAACAGAGTAGATCAGAAATGTACACTCATGCTGCCCTGATTGTCAACAGCTGTGCAAAAGCACTCTAAAGGGGGCAGGCTGGCTTCATTTGCCTCCCCAGGTAGTCACTGAAACCACATGGTTCTAGTAATAATTTGATAGAGTGAGTGGGCTGATGTAGTCCCCCCTCCAGATCCAACACAAATAGCTGTAATGGGATAAAAGGAGATGTGGAAAACACGGATATAGGCTTTGAGGACAAATAGACTGGATCGGATTTACCTGTCATTTAATGCCTAAGCTGCCACCTGCTGTTTGATGCTTAAGAGTGTAACAGAAAGAAAAACACAGGAAGAGAGAAAACATATCAACAGCGAGAGAGTGATTGGTGACGAGCAAAACATGTTTCCCATTTTCAGTTGCTCTTCCTACTTCCCAGGGGTCTTGCTGCAGCCTCTTTCACTGACACTCCTCGACAAGCCATTTTTGAATCTCTGTGACGTGACCAGAAGTAATTCATAATGTCAGAGCGGTTAGCGCACGTGTACTTGTGTGTGGGAATCTGTGCGCTGTCAGATCGAGAGAGCGCGTGAAGAAGAGTGGCAGGCAAGAGGGGATGAAAGACAGGTCAGCATTTTGTTACAACAGAGCAAAGTTTTGTCAGGAACACTAACTTGATTGTATAAATGGTGATGACAAAACAATTTCTCTTGGAGGTACAGTGGAACACTACTCTTGGGAATACTCTCTGCTGCAGCAATAGAACATAAAATAAAATAAAATAAAATAAAATAACAGCATTACAGTTAACACATGGGCAGGAATGCAAATAACTGTATAGGTTTCTGGTAAAGATACCTTCAGGTATATCATTCACTCTCATTTCTGAGGAAAACACACTTGGAAATTAAAATTTATGAGCTGCAGATAAAATGTTTGCCAGTGTCTACACTTACATCATGGCAGGGCAGCAAGACAACTCAAGATTCAACACTTCTCTAAAAAGCAGTCTCTGACATAACTGTTTCTGAAGCAAACCGTTTAAGTGGAACCACTACCATCTAACACGCATACATCCATCCCTCCATCCATCCTTCCATCCACCCACCCCATCAGGACTCTACAGCAAGTCTCTCTTGTTCATTGCTTCCAAGCTTTAAGCTGGAGGTTGCTTAGAAACAAAGCTCGAGCAGATCACAGCCAGGACCAGAGCATTAGTCTTTGCCTGGAGCCACATACATACAGTGCATGGGGAGATGCGACAATCATAGCAGCCACTAGCTGTGTCCCAACTCAACAGCCTGATCCTCCAAAGTCTGTATTTCTAGAACAACTATGTTGTACCACTTGGAAAGCTGTTACAAATACAGCAGAGAAATTCTGCACGCCTTTGCCCAAATTTAGAGAACACATCCTTGCAGCCGTTGGTATCCCATAATCCAATGTGCACTGGTTGATTGTATAATATTGCATTCAAGAGATCACTGTGAACAAGATGATATCATATCATATCATAAATTAAGAAGAAACTATTTTGATAATTAGGTAATCATCATTTTGTATGTAAAAAGGCCACAAATTCACTGATTATAGCTTCACAAATATCAGTGTATGTTAGTCAAGCCAAGCAAGCAATCTGAATATGTCAACCAGAACTCATTATCAGCTTCATTGATAATGAAACTATTTTTTAGTTTCAGCCCTAGTTGTATTTGAAGGAAGGCACTGGGATAATTTCACAAAATAGATTTAGAGTTTTGTGTTTTTTAACAAGTATTCATATTGATTAAGTACTTCAAACATATACAGTAGATGCAGCCTTGAACACAACATCAGATTAAAGCCTTAAAGCAGACTAATAAAAAGATGTAACATCTCTGCTTTATGCTGACGTCAACAAGCAGCGTTGAAAATTCAAATCAAAGGGAAAAAGCAGAACAAACTCTGGGCGTACTTGCTCTGTGTCATGAGAAGCGCAGACCAATTAAATATGCCCCTAGTCCCCTCTCTAGCAATTATATCACTGTAGGTTATTCGTGACAGTTTGCCTCATTGTTACCATCATCTTTAAATGATGCAGTAAATCATTCTCACAACAAAATGTGCTGTACAATCAGATGCTTTAGTATTTATCTGTATGAATATTGAAACCGCACAACATCTGGGTGGTCTGTCCCTCGACTAAAATCAATTAAAGCGGCTGTGATATCCCTCCCACTCTCATTTCCATTTCCAACAAGGCGAGCCCCAGAGGGTAATGACCGCATCGTTGCATCACACTGCTCCCTGATTGGCCTCTAATGCTTGTCCTTGAGGCCTGAGCTTTGAAAAATTCCTGCGTGTGATGTGTGTGCACGCTGCAAATGAATGAACTCACAATAATTACTTCACTGTGAACATCGGGGATCATAATCGAAACAAGAACAAAACATTTTGGGTAACATAGCTGAATCATTTTCATTGTCTTTTTTTTGCCTCCTGTTCTTCATCAGAGAGATTACACAAGACTGGGAAAACATGAATTACAAAGTGTTCAATATTTGCAGGTGTGATTCAAAATCAACACACTGTTGCGTTCAGTGAAGAGTGTGCGAGAGTATGTGATGCTGCTGTAAATGAGAACAAGTGCTGCGATGTCTCACATCATTTTGTCTTCAGAAAAGGTAGAAATGCAGCGCAGGAGGAGAGAAAAGGGAGGCAGGAGAACAGGATGAATTAACACAGGACAAGGTGAGACAAGACGAAGCATGCAGCAAGGCATGCTTATGATGGATTAATGCTGTTTTGCATAAATTAACAGGGAATATATGAAACATGCTGTGAATCTGTTTCACTCAATGGTCAATTTAATACGATTTAATACCTAATTATGTTTCACTTGTCATACTTTAATGCCACCCGAACGTGAACAATGAGAGGTGGTGATTTAATTGATGCTGGTCCTCTCGTTCAGCACTCTGTGAATGCCATGGGTTTTGTCAGTCTGATAAAGGCAATAGATAATAACTCATTACCTTGAGTTATTAATGTTGTGTATGCTCACAAAGCGCAGGGCATCGCTCACTAAGTCCTACTGGGCTGCTTAGTGCAAACCTTGATCACAAACAGATTAGGACGGATGGGGGGATGAATTTGTAAACACTGGCTGTTGCTCTATTACATTTACAGGAGGGAGAGAGCAGGGACGGTCTACAGAGTTGCATTATATGAGGATATAAAGTTGAATGGCTTTGGGACTAATTAAGGTGTTTATGGGTTTTCCCATAAGATTGAAGAGATACTTTAAGGTCACCACATAAGCTTAGACTGAGTCAATAGCAAAGGTCAGTATGTCCTGACCTCAACAGCTATTTCTCTTGAGCCCCCAGTTCACAATATTAAACTTTAAAAAGTTGTTTTCAGCCTGAAAGGAAGCTCACAAATCCGAGAGTTCTTAAAATTGTAAGCACAGTTTTGTAATTAATAATGAATCATCAGTAAGAACAGTGGTAACAAGCGCATGACCCATGGCCACACTTGCATTTATGCTCTACCTCATCTACTCATTTACAGAAACTATTCACCTGGGGATGAAACTCATAAAATCAATGTTGCAGTGTGGAATATCCTTCACGTAGGTTAAACTAATTAATCCAGAACACTTCTGATCATGGATTAATCTTTAAAGTCAAGTAAAAATCAAATGTTTTCTTTTTGTTGTAAATCCTTGTTTGGAGCCCAGGATCACTTTGAAGCTGGAGCTATTTAAGCACAGTGATGCTTTGCGCCAAATGCTACTGATACTGATGCACAATGTTTACCATGTTAAGCGTCCTAATTTAGTATGATAGCATACTAGCTTTTGCTGAACATAGAGTGCCTTACTTTATCGAATAATTAAGCATAGAGCAATTAAAACCAAGGACAAACTGTCAAATAGAAATTCCCTCCTGATGATGATTCAAAAGTCTCCACTCATCCTGAGGGGGTCATGAATGTGCGTAATAGATTTAATGACAATCCATCCAATAGCTGTTCAGACATTTCTTTGAAAACCACAAAAGTTAACCTCCTGATAGCACTAGAGAAGAAGTCAGGGGACCACCCCAGATATCATTACATGGGGACAATGAATGTCTGCGCAAAATTTTGTACCAATCCATCTGTCAGCTGTTAAGATATTTCACTGGATGAGTAAAAACCTGTGATCAGATGGAGTTGTCCTTTGGGCACCATGAATATCTGTGCCAAATTACGTGCCAATGCATCCAATAGATTTTCAGTCTGGACCGAAGTGGTGGACCAACCAACTGAAAGACCAACATTGCCATCCACTGAGCCTCTAGCAAGGCTAAAAAACACCTTGGGTTGTGCGAAAATGTGATTGACATTTTCATTTAAACTATTTTTTACTATTGCAACTTTTATTTAACAATGAATGACTTAATAAAAAGTAAAGTAACCAATAGAACTATTATGATTAAAATTAGTGTAAGTTGCTGTGCTACTATTTGTACTGTATAAACCAAAGTGAAGGTTCTGTCTCAATTTAACTCTCACTGTATGGCAAGAACACATGGACATGCCATGTACCCACCTCCTCACCTCCCACTTATGATGAGAAGCAACAATAATAAACCAGCTTCTGTCAAGCTGTTGTAACTGCGGCCATACAGCTTGTGTCATCCCACAGCTAAAAAGCATGAATCAACCTCAATGAATCAGACAGCAACCAGAGAGACAAAGAGATACACAGAGTAATAGAGATCTTCTCCACTCAGACTGAAGGTGTTCAGCTGTTGCACTTCAGACAGCGGGGCACATAAGTGGCGGTGCGAGGGGAGATTTTACCAGTTTAGGGAGGTCTTCAGGGTTCCAGGAGGAAATACCACAGGTTGCATTACCTCTATGGAAGTGTCTGTGCGGCCGACAGTGATGGATTGTTTGGTTTTCAGAATGAACGTTAAGTGGGCCTGGCTGTGACAGTGTGCAGTGTTTTAAAGTGAACCAACATTAAGTATCTTGTGTGCTCTTTGAAAGCACTTCAGCTGAGCTCAAAGGTAGTGACCCTGCTGCTGCAAAATGGACATACTATATGAATGTCACTGCTTTAAATTCAAAACAGGCTTATTCCTGCCTCCACATGATTCTTGCTACTTCAGCAACAGGGTGCGTTATATTTAAGTGAAACACATCTGATGGAGGACCATGAGCCATGGCATGCATCCATCATCCACGACTCCACAGCCCTCAAAGCTTAACCCAAAGTGACCTCCACTGAGGCTGGGTGGGGAATTAATGTTTCCCGAGGTCCACATCGGACCCAGGCATTGAGTCGTTATGAGAACCCTTCGAGGAAGTGGGGGCCTTTAGGGTGACAACACAGTACACACTATTAACCCCACTGATCTTGGATTATTGCCACGTCAGACTGATGCCGGTTATCACACACAGACCGGGCCAAAAGGGCCGGCTATTGTGTCCCGAGGTAGGCTTGCCACAGGAGGTACTGTGATTGAACACAGTCGGTGACAACAAAAGGCTGCACTCATTCCTATTTTCAGACACACAGAGTGAATTTCCCGGACAAAGAAACCAAATTTGAAGCAATCACTGCAGCTACCACACTTTTTGACGTGATTCACATCATCATCATCCGAGGCCCATATTCAGTCCTAAAACCAATAGCCCCCTCCTGCCTCCTGGTAGTTACTGGGAGGATTTCTACACCGTATCACCAATAAATCATTTCTAAACAAAGACTTAGGAAATAACACTTCTGCGAAACTTGTGTGGGAAGAGAAATCATTTGCGAGCGAATCAGCCTCGCTCACATGGATGATTCAAATGTTCCCTGATAGGGCGGGAATGAAGAGGTGGGGAGGGGGCAGCTCAAAGTCACAGTAGTGCAGTTTTGTCATAATTGTTGCTGAAAATAATGACAGTCCCCTACAGCAGTTCAAGCTGTGAGCACTGTCCCTCTCTTGCTTACTTATGCTCTTTGGGTGTGTGTCTCCTCTTGAAATTCAGGATGGGGGAGCACGAGATGTGTTTATTTTTAGCAATGAAAAGTGTGTCTGCACCTCGGAGGCACGCAGATATGGCTGTGAGGAATGGGAATAGGCTCTAAGTGTTAAAGCTTTTCGCTTCAAGTGCTTCATGTTATTAGTAAGGGGCAGTTTTTAATGATATGAAAAAGGGAAATACTATGTGTTAGAAGTCACTGGAAAGAAGCCAAGACAGGTCATCAGACAGTGAACGCCATTATGACAAGAAAATTAGAGAGTGCAGTTGGTTATTAACCTGAATTATTATGTAACATTTAATACTGCAGGACCTAGTTTTGGTACAGAGATAATGGTGATGTTGTTTCCTCAGCATCAATCAATTTTCCTAGCTAAAGTTTTGGTCCTCTGAGCATATGTGTGCTATGTCGCTACAAAGTCTTAGCCCGACTGGAGGCAATGAATTCTGGGCCGCTGGGAAATCTGTCTGACTTGCTCAACTCATTTTGTGTTCACCTGAGTTGCACTGAGGTTAATAGCTAATAGAGCTGCAGATAGAGTGGTCACTGAAGCACTATAGCACCAAGTTCCAACGTAGTGGATGTGCATGTACCCAACACACATATTAAAAACATTATGAGTGATATTGTGGGATTTCACACGGGCTATGAGGTATGTCCAAGTGTCATCATGGCAGAGTAGAAAGGACCAGATGAAAAAAAAAGAAAAGCCTTTTTCCTGCTGGTCGACATGCTTTCAGAATCTAATGTCTTTTCCCAGCTCTACTTAGTCAAATATCTGGCTAAAAGAAGAGGCCGCAGAGCATGATAATGTGATTTTGGTGCACGTGCGTGAACTAGAGAGGAACAGCAAAAAGTGAGAGGTAGTTTTTGGCAATGAAACCAGCACATCCTTGAATGGAGTAAAAATAGCCTCAATGTTCTACTGTAGGACGTGTGTTGTATTCATTATCTCCCACGTCATGGTGATTCAGTGTCACTGAAAGACTTACTGTCTGTC
Organism: Trachinotus anak; assembly: GCF_046630095.1. Lineage (NCBI taxonomy): Eukaryota > Metazoa > Chordata > Actinopteri > Carangiformes > Carangidae > Trachinotus > Trachinotus anak. The sequence goes on along the minus strand of NW_027273866.1, from coordinate 814,714 downwards.
ATAGGCCACAGAGGACTGAGTCTCCCTGTTACGTAAAAGGGATTGTTCTTCTCTGTGACCTCAAGCTGTTTGAGCTTATCAAGTTGTAAACAATGCGCCACAATAAACTCATGAGCACTGTGTCATCAAGCTACAGCCCTCCTTGTTTTAGGAGCAGCTCCGGAAGCACAGTGTCAAATGTCAATGCTGTCAATTAGGTTGAAATGAAAAGAAACAGACCCCTCATTCCCCATCCTGCCCTAAAAATCATAAAAAAATAAAACGCCAGTGAGAAAGAGACAACTGTTCCAGCAGGAAATGTTCAAGAGGGGGAAACATTATGTGGAAATTCAGATGGGTGAAAATAGGAGTGTTCATGATTCACCCATGCTGCAGCCTGACAGTAGCCATCAGTCTTATACTCTCCCAATCCATTCTTCTGAGTGCTCTGAGCCTATACATAGCAACAGTGTGCTCGCGATTCAGTAGCAAGCCAGTGCATCATCCGATATCTCTGGCCCTGTCTAACGCTTGGCTAGCCAAGCGATGCATCTGTGGAGACTTCATGAATAAAAATACGGCAATAAACTTTGATTCTAATCAAAAAACGATGCAGGGTTTAAATACGGTGAGTTTGCATTGCTCTGTAATCACTGGCATCTCTAAGGTGCCATCATTTTGCAATGCGATGATTAATTTCTTTGGGGCTCCATACACATGAGGCTCTTGATCATATAGGCCAGGGCTGTCTAAAACGAAAACACCAGCAGAGAAATGATGTGAAATGATGACACTGGTGGTTCAGCAGGGGAAATTTAAGAGTCTTATTACAGTAATTGGTTCTTGTTGCTGAAAAATCTGAAGAGTTCATGCCTGACTGAGTGGAACAAACTGGAAAGAAATTCCCACCTTTGCCCCTGAGTGTGTGTGTTTGAAGAGGACCGGCAAAGAGAAAGAGGTGGTGAAGGGGAAAGACAGGAAGAGGCTCCCAGAGGCCAGGTTTGGGGTTTTAATAAGCAGCTCTGAAGAAAGAGGCAGTGCCCGCAGGGAGAAGACCTCGGCACTGATAACCACAGCAGTGTGAGGCAGTGGACACACTCATATTAAGAAGAGGACAATGGCAGGACAGATGGAAGCGAACCAGAGAGGATGAGACCTGATGATCTGAAGGCTTCTGTGTATTTCTGTGGACCACTTCCTTTTACCACTCTCAACTTACTGAAAACCTTTCCCACGTTTCAATTAAATAGATAAGGTTGAGATATTTACCAGCAATTAGACAAGTTCTAAACTGCCATTTAGTGTAATGTAATGCCGTGATAAAATTAACAAGCTGTGGAAAAGAAGAAGAATGCAACCATAAATATTAATTATTATTATTTTTATTATATTATTATTATTATTAATTATAAATTCAGATTATTTGAATACAGTACTGATATAACTATGTTGCACGTCAAGTTTCAAATTTTCATATATTGCTATGTTCAGTATGATGTGCTAAGTTTAGGATGCTGCATGCAAGAAAGACGAGGGCCACTCGACATAACAGACCAAGAGAGGGAGAGACAGAGAGTCAGACAGGCGGCGTGCAAGGCATCATAATCATGAAGGACTGGTGCCACATTAAAGATAATTTTCCTACCTGAATCTAAATGTTAATGGTCAATTAAAGCTGACATTGATTGTTGACCCTTTGCTCATTTTTTTTTTACAATATTTGGAACAAATGTTTTCATATGGGTAATAATACTCAAATTAGAGTAATTTTCTTTTCTCTCTGTGAATCCTTCATCCTCTTTATGAGACTCGTATTAACATAATGCACTACAGATATAGCATCAAAGTAAATGCCTTTGTATCAGTGCAGACTGGTTTGTGAGAGAGATACTGTTTTCAGGTTACTTAAATCACTGACTATCATTTATTACTACAAACAACAGCAAAGTAACCCTGTAAGACAGCTGGATTTCTAGCAAGCAAGAATCCATTTTATCAGGCTCTAAGCTATTGGCTTGTGGCTGAATCACAGCATCATCAGCATCCTATGAGGAAAGAAACTACTGGCAGCTACAGAGAAGCAACTGTTTTGGTATTCAAATGCTTTTTATTTCCAAATTTTCCTTACTAAAGAAGGCATGAATTGTTTACTGACATGTTAACTAGCTCTCCTCAGACTGCGGCTTCTTGTGTTTCCTCTATGGCGCTTTCCTAGTATGTCATATGATAGACAGATGGTTCATCCAATCACCTGCCAAGTATTTTTGAAAACGCCTGCCTTTCTCCGAACAGTTTCCAATGAAGCTTTCCCAGATGGTTCTGTGTAACACACCATCTGGTGCATCAGGTTAACAGTAAGTGGAACGATGACAGAAGGTTAGCCAGGTAAGGCCCGCATCCCTCTCTTGCTGACTGGCTACCAAAGGCTTTTAGTGTAAGTTTGGCAAAGGTGAAGCCATATGGCTAACTGGTAATGAAATCCTAACTTGGCTGCGAAACATTTCACCAGTGCTACTGTAGTTGCCCTGTGAGGCAATAAAAGTTTCAGCTCTTTGTCATTCAAACTTTAATATCTGCTTACTTTTATTGCATCACAAAGCAAAACAGTTCTCAAGCTCAAATGAGAAATGAGCTTTAGGTGATTTAAACCATGGAGAACATAAAATGCAAATCCACACGGTCTTGCAGATATGTTTTGTATCAGTCAGAAACTATGGGGTGCGTTTAGACAACGATATGAGTCACCACATCATATCTCACTACAATTATTAAAATTTGTAGGATCTAGATAGAGAACATTAATCCAACTTCATCCTCCTCTCACACTGATTCCAGTTCCTCATCTCTGCCATTCTGCTGATACAGAGTATTGATCCTTTACCAAGGCTCATCTTACTTCATTTAAAACAGTATACCTCACTGTGAAGTAAAGGTCAGGTATTGCTTGGTACTAAAAACCTCATTCATTGGCCACCTGTGATTGAATTAATGTAACTGATAGCGGGAACACTTAATGTACAATGTACACTTCAGTGGCATGGCTGACACTGGATCTGACTGATGTCAGTGTTGGCAAAATATTGATACAGTACTGAATTGGTGCATCCTTGGTGGACATATTAGGGACTTTAAGCAGTGATTGTTGAAGTCATCCCTACTATGGCCCTACTATGATTCTGAGCAATGGCATCTCAAACAAGAGTCCAACAGGTGCCCAGTGAGCTGTGTGTTTGTCTAAGAGGGTGCAAGACAGGTTCACGTAGATATCTGAGTGAAATATAGGCTCAAACAAAGTTATATGGAATGACGTCTGTCCCGAGCAGATACTTGTACTGTAATTTATTAAACTTCCCTATCCAGTTCCCTATTCAAGTGGTTGTTAACTAACTGATAGTGACACTGTGACATATTTGTTCTCACTGCTGCTTTTCCGTATCGAAATGATCAAGCTGAGTGTTTGACACTGAACTGCCATCTTCAAATGGGAGCTGAACCATGTCTGCACCAGAAGCACAGTGATGACACCTCCCCTGGCCAAGTTATACCACAGCCCCCCGGGAGCTTTCCTTGTAATGAGACTATTTGCATGCTGATGGTCAGCTGCTCTCGTTATCACCCCCAGAGCCAAATAAAACCACATGAGCCACAGTGAAGTTCGAGGCAGCAATGAATTCAGACGTATCCATCTCATTTTAATGACTCTACCCTGCCTCTGAACATGATGCTTATGGGCGATAACATTACAATTATTTGGAGATACATTATTCTGTGAGTCATCGCAATGAAACAAATAACAAGTATCGCATTTTTTGCCAACAAGCTCCTGTTGTGGTTTTTTAAAATGAGTCATAAATGGGAGCATTCACAAAAAGCTCATCCAAAGCATTCCCGTCTGAGTTGGTTCAGCCCTCCCCCTGATGTTTCTGCTGCTCATCAGTCTTTTGCCTGGAGTGATGTCAAGCTTTCCCCTCGCTATCCCCGGATTCTCTGAGCAAAGCTGCTCCGTATGCACTCCCCTGCAGCCATTACAGCCAAACCTGGACAGCTGCTCACCTGGGAGGCACACACACACACACACACACACACACACACACACCTACACATACAGTTAAAGCTCCTATTCTCACCTCCAGCCTGTGGTTTCTTATGTCACACTGTGGAAACAAAACACCGATCGTGGCGGAGTGAGAAAGGCAGAAAGTACCTCTGTTTTAAAACTTCTGCTGAAGCTGCTGAAGGCCTCTCACAAGCTTGTACTGGTGATGTTTCTGTATCTCGGCTCTCTCATTACTCTAGCCACTGATTTTGGCATTACTGGAGAGTTGCAGGCTGACAAATCGATGCCAGCAGAGTGTGAGAAAGAGAGAGGTGTTCCATTTCAATCTCCAGGACAGATACTTCCCCACACATTTGTCATGCCTGCACTCACATTGAAGCTAGATTAGATGGCATGGGATATCTGGGGCAGTGCCAGCAAACTGCCACAACTTTCTCCTCACAGCCTCCTTCATTATATTGGCCTGATAAGATTTTATATGTCACGTACCTAACTGAAAGACTCTCCCTGAGACATTAAAAATTCATTTCAAATGTACTGAAGGGTAATATCGAGTGTAAAAATATCAAAGCGGCAGAGGAAAACATCAGAAAAGTGTTTTGAGTGACAATAAGTGGCAGTTTTGCGGTTCTCTGTGTGTGTGTCTGCGACTCGAAAGAATGAATGGATCGAGAGAGCTGAGAGAGCAACTTTGGTTACTTGATGATAAGCTCAAAAGATTGACTGCCTGCTGCACTTTTCCTTGCCGCCTGGTGAAGGAAAAAAAATTGCTTGCAGTTTAAATAGCATGTTTTCTTAATCCCACTTCACTGGGCAGCTGCAGGCAATCTTCAGATGTTATATTTTCCTCTTACTCCCCCTGCTCGCTCGCTCTCTTTCTCTCTCAGACGGCTGTTAGTGACATAAAGCTACTGCTTTGCCATCCTCTCAAACACTAAGCCACTGAAACATTGTGTTGGCCTCCCAGAGCTGAGAATGGCACTGCAATCCAATGTTGCACAGTTGGCCGTCAGGCTGCTTGGCTCCTTGACTGCGTACAGTATGGTGTATGGAGCACGGCCAGATCTGCTGGCAAAGGAAGGTAAAGTTGCAGCCCAAGATTTAAGCTGAGAGACATGACTTGTCAAACTGAGAGCCAAAGGTCTCTGAATAAGCCAAGCTGAGCATCAAAAGCAGAAACTGCAGCTTTAGGAGGTTTCACCACACAGCACTAACATGGAGAGTCAAAGCTACTTAGGCTCTTACCATTTTCCTATGTAGTGCTGAGTCATAGCGCTAAGTTTCATGTGGGTGTGACTTTCTGAATAATAAAAAATGTATGTAGTGCTGAATTACATGCTGCTTCATGACAGTTTGTTTAAGCGGTAAACATATACTCACATTGGTTTTTATTGGCTTTTAAAAGTAATCTCTATCTGTGACTCTATAGTAGTATACACTAATTCGTTTCAGTTTGGCAATGATAGGGAGCTGGGGATGGATGGGTAGGAGGAGGTCCTACATGAAAAGCAAAGCCAGAGCAGCTCATTAAAAAATGGAAGAAATGAATGTGAACGAATTTATCTTTTGGGACTATGAACTTAGTTAAATGTCAAAACTGTGAACTATGAACTTCAACTAGTTACTTTTAATCTGTGTGAACTGAACATTGAGCTAGTTCATGTGAAGTGTGACACTGTCACCCGTACACTACTCCGCGACCTAAATCACAGAGTAACTTGCCACACACTTTTGTTAGTGCCTTCTCATACAGATGTTTCACCTTTCAAATTAGCAGTACCAACACCGCAGAAACACAACTTCACACCCCTGTAGAACACAAATGCAGGAGGATTTTACACTGCAGAATGATGAATAAAAAATTTGGACCAAGTAACTCAAGCCAAAACAAATACTACTTATAGTGTTTTCTTTGCAAAAATGAATTTTAATTTAATTTTAATTTGACTTCAAAAAAGCTCCTTTTTACTAGCTAACCACAAACAGACTGCATACGGAAACTGCAGGAGGGCTGAATGCATTATCAAAGCTCTTGCACCTCCGTGTTTTATAATGCACAGCATCAGTACCCCCCTCACACCTACCAGCAAGCCTCCTCTATATTGGACACTGACCTTGGCCAGCAGTCTGGCATGCATCCTATTCGTCTAGCCAACATACAATGTAAATGGGTTTCTGAAAATTAAAAATCCATGCTGCCCAATTCAATATAGGACAGTGTTCCTGGGCACAGGGGGGCTGTGCATTAGGGTGTAATGATATTACCTATAGCTCTGAGATGCCCCTCACTCTCCTGAGGAAATGTCTACAGGGGCCCTGAATACATACAATGCTTAAATATGAAGCAGTCTGTGCACTACCACAAGACTGAGAGACAGCCTTTTACAGTGCTGATGAAGTCCAGTTTGTGGCAAAGGCTGAAAGTATAGATGAAAGCTTGCTGCTTAATGGATCGCAGTTCAGTACGCTGACTTATGTGACATGTAGCAGCTTGGTTGCCAACACACATTCATTTAGTGGTGTTGGGGAGGAGTCATCGAGGAATTATGGAAAACACAGCAACAGCAAAATATAAGCACCACACCGAGCCTCTGTTCTTCCACCACACTGTTTCTCCCAGAAATCAAGTTTACAGCTGCTTTTCAAGGGCAAATATGTTGTGATATTTATGCCACTTGGATCAACATAATAAAGAAACACTGTTAATGAATGTACAATCCAAGATGTGAAATGTCGATACGTATTGACATTTTTTTCATTTTATATGTTGCCACACAATAAAAAACACAAACGACACAAAAAAGTTTCACCTGTATTTTTTTGTCGTCCATCTCACACACATCTGATGGAACTGATATGCTCCTGTTTTTTAAATCCAGCTGTTTGCACAGGCCACATCATAGCTTGTGTTTTACTTGCACTATACACCTGTAAATGTGACCTGAAGCGTATTTTTATGCTAACTGCAGTGACTGTAAATGTTACAGTCACTGCAGTGATCGATGCACTGGGCTCTGAGTGCTTGTAAAATGCAGGTGACCTACAGCTCTGACCTACTGTGCCTGTGCAGACACACATGGAGCAACAAGCTGGGGCTGCTCTGCTTACATGCTGCTCATGCTACTGTAGGGCGAGGCAATTAACCAAAAAGAATCAAAACCCACATTTAGAACCTCTGTCTGAGTTAATCTTGCTCATGTCATTTCGAGCCCCTAAAAGAGAGACTTTTGGAAAGGCTGCCGGTTCTGTTTTAGTTTGTAACCTCTGGGCCGTGCTGTTATCTGCACTGGCAGATATTGAGACTTTTGGAAACAATGACGCAGAGAACAGCCTCACCTCCTTATTGGAGTCTCCTCAGACACAACTACCAGACAGTGGTGAATGCAAGATGGATGGCAACCAAAGGTAACACCACCAATTTGTTTAATCCTATTGCTGAATGGCTCATAAAGAGAGAGAGTCCGATGAGCACCAAATCATTTATTAATCATGACAGAGGTAGCAGTTTGAAATAATAGTGATATTGATTGGAAGTCATATCGCCCAGCCCTACAATATACCTTTTTTGTAGGCATGGTGTTTGAGACTGTCACTTGGTTATGGGTAGGGAAAGACTGTGGTCTGGGTAAAATGCTTGGTATGCCCACCAGCCACACCAAACACCTCCTTATGATTCCCATGAGTTACAAAAATGCATGAAATTTCTTCACTGGAATAAACATAGCTAGTGAACATAATCCAAGTGACAATCACGTTTCCTATCAAAACATAAATAGCTACACAAATTAGCAGTAGGAATAGCAGACTGGGGATGGTTGTAACAGTATCACTTTCACCAATAAGGAACGACCTTAGAATCATGTGATCAATTTCATGTATGACCACTTCCTACTGATTTTCAGGTAATGAAGTAATTTTTTGGAGCAAGTCTATATTTTGATTAATGCTGTTACTGTTGAAGTTAGAATTATGTAACTTGTATCAGATTAGAAAGTCTCTTAGGTAAAATGTGAAGCATGTCGTCGATGCTAATTTCAAACCACCAGGCTGCTACAGCTTGCTAAACAATGGCTGACAGGGGCGGGGACGGTTGTAACACCTTTAAAAACACTGTTACAACTAACCTTGTAATGACAGCAAAGCACATTTTCTCTATCCTGCTCCTTTTTCAGCATGCCAAGACAGTGGGGGAGGAAAACTCAGAAGCTGATTCTTAAAGTGCTTTAAAAGACAGGGGCGATTTTTTTTCCTGGTGAACCGCAAAGAGATGATGAAGCGTTGGCACATGTGCAATAAACTTACTTAGATCGATAATTCATGGTGTGGCCTGAATTTTTTATTCTTTAATCTTACTGTTACCCCAGGTTGTGACAATGGAACTCCTTGTATTTCACATCACTTTATGAATCCTGTGATATAGTTGGAGATGATGGAAACATTGCTATTTGTAGGAGACGAGTAAGGGTACTTTCTGTCAAAATTTGAGAGCCCTTTCACAAAAATTCTGTGAGTGATGGGTGCTGAGAGAAAAAGTCTCCCATATATAAACCAAATTTCTGGGAGACAAGATTGCCCAGTCACCCTTCACTTTCTTCCCCCTTTCTCTCTCTGTCCTCCCTGATGCATCTCACACTTCACCTCCCTCTACCCCCTTCTCTCTCAACCATTTTCTTTCTTTCGCTCCCTCACAGCGAAGTTCAGGGTCTCAGTGAAGGTTCGGTTAATGATGAAGTGCTCCCTCTCCCATTCTCTCCTGCTGTCGGTGAGTAAACTGTCCGCGCGTCAGCTGAAGGACGGGGCTCTTATTTTGACACAAAAACAGCTGTGATTTCTTTGTCCCCACATGAGCAATGCAAAATGAGACAGACACCATATGTCAGACCTTGACTAGACTTACTTGAATTTTCCTTAACAGTGTTATGTATTCTCTGCGTATGACTAATAATTTCAGATTTGGGGTTTGAAGTCACCGAGTGGCTGTCAAGGTGAGTCCAGTGATTTAGCCTTTTCAATAATGTTTAGATTTAAGGCCACCCTGCCTATGAAAGTGTCCTCCCTGCCCTTGTTCTATAATAGCTATTATTCAGACCTCTTATTTCTCTCTCAGACACAGCTGACACAGCTGATGTCCTCTCATTTTTTCACTGTGTTGCACAAAAGTGTGTTATTTTATGTCACAGGGCTTTCTCAGATAGGTGTTTTTTTTTTTCTTTCCACTGTTCGATGCCGCGTTTTCTCGTATTTCATTTCAAATTTGGGCCACGGTCCATTTCACCCAACAAGCCAAGGAAAAGCAGTAACTGGTGCATCTTTTAAAAAAAAAAAAAAAAAAAAAAAAAAAAAAGGAACAATACCTTTGGTCTTACTGCATGGAGAGTTCAAACAGAAGAAATGATCTGAACACAAATATTCTACAGGAGTTATTTATTATGTTCACTGAGCAGCTGTGCCTTCAGCAGTTCAAGCTCTTATTCAGATTGTGCACTGAATGGCAAGAAAATGCTCCATGACAAATTAAGTGCTACAAATTACTCAGTGAAAGCTTTAAAAGAAACAATCTTTAATTAAACACATCCCATAAAACTACATTAAGACTTAACTGAAATCCCTTTACACCCCCTAAATTTATAAATATCTACTCCATATTATGCTGTCACCTAAGATTTAGTCCAATCATCTATTTAGGTGTTAGTGTGTGTGTTATGTGGTATATACGTATTATGAGATATGGGGGCGAGGGTCCCAACTGGACACGATGCCCCTGGCTCAGCATTCTGCACAAAGACAACGAGACAAAATGTGCAAATGTGCATGTTTGCACTTCAGTCTCTTTCTGACTTTCTCTCTCACACCATCACACGCTCTCTCTCTCTCTCTCTCTCTCTCTCTCTCTCTCCCTCTCTGTCTCTCTTGCAGGACAGGAACTACCTGCAGGCAATAAGGCCTCGGTTGGCCTTGTAAATGCATTCAGTTCCTCTCTAACAATTGTCAGAGCAAACAGAGAGATAAGGGCTGGGTATTTTAGTAACAATATGATACCTCAGTTTTGATAAACATTACCAATTTTAAAATGGTACTGTTTTTCACACTGAGGAAATTAAAGCTGCACTAATCTTTAATCTGTAATATTTTGAATATTTTTTTATATTTTGTTGTGGCTTTATGACCCATAACTTCACTGGTATACCTGCATATCACGTAGACCACACCACTGGTTGTGCATCTCTATACCAGTCAACGACCTCTTTTAGCAGGTATACCTGCATTAAAAAAAGCTTATACATGTTAATATCGGTGTAAAAAGGGTATTAAAAACAGTTATATAACTTATTATGTTTTAATTAGTAATCTGTAACCTATTACATTTCAAAAGTGTAAGTAGTCTAAGTTTAGCCACTTAGCATACCGGCTCGCTCTAACGTTCTCCTTACTGGTTGTTTCTACACATTCAGAATCATTACTGCTTTTGCCAGTTTTGTAATGAGGGGCCTGGCTTCTCGTGTGTGCTTGTAAAATTTATCATCTAAAGGTTCTGTAAATGAGATTTTAAACAATAACATACTCTTTCTCAGTACGACCTTGGAGCCAATACTGGTCTGGCTTTTCTGAGACAGAGATCCCTACAAGCTGCTTAAGGCCTCCAGCTTGACTTGGAACTGATTTTTCTTCTCGATGTGTAAATAGCGTCATGGCTACTTCATGTCTGCTTTCATAAGTGACTGGCTACACTAAGCATCATAACATAAGCTGACTTGCTATTACCGATATTATGTTGATATTGTTAGCTGGCTAAACATCAGCACTACTGTGGAGCATATCAAGGCAATGCCAACACTGGCTAATGATTTTAGTAAGATTCTTTTTTGTTGGCTGTCATGCACACAGGCTAACTTTATTCAGTTGTGCTTCTTGTGTGTTTAGTGGCCGCTTTCGACTTCGTAACACTTTGCTGACTGAGAATGTGAAAGGAGGCTGGAGGTGTGGCCAATGAAGCATTTGTTTTGGTCTGAGAAGTTGGTGGTCTAGTGTGATATCCAGTGGCAGTGACGATTGTTCACAGAACCTTTAAAGGCTCATTATTAAGATTTTGTATCTCTCTGTAATATAGCACAAAATATTCTTTCACAGCCCTGGACTTGAACCATTTCCTGATGCACCCCCCCAAAAACATATATTTGAAATAATTATATTAACATCATGAGTGTGCGAAGAAAATTGGACTACAAGCTTGAACTAATGACTACTATTTAACTGGGAAAAGCTTGGTCTGGGGCACCTCTAAAATTTAGCCACTATGTAGTGAATAAGGATGAGCATTTACCTGCTACAAAAGCAGAAATTTTCCAACCAAAGATATTTTTCTAGAAAATCAGTTTTTCTATTCAACAAAACCTATACTTTTCAAATGCATTATCTCTTCAGACGCTGGATGTCAGGGTTTGTTACTGATAGTTTTAGATAGTCAGTGCTATGGACAGATTTCAGTCGATATTCATAAGAAGTGTTGAGGATTGGTACAGAGCCCTGCAGACACAAAAAACCTTCTTTCTCAGCCTTTCTTTACACAATCTTTCTGAACCACACACACACACACACACACACACACACACACACACACACACACACACACTCTCTCTCTCTCTCTCTCTCTCTCTCTCTCCAGGACTGTTCTCCCCTCAGAGGTTTGAGGGACACCACGCTTCTCCCTGTGGCTCTGTGGCCCTGTGGCCCTGATGCTCTGTGCAACATGGAGCAACAACATGGAAGTGCCTTGGGAGCTCCCTTCTGCCCAGCTCCACACATGCTTGCACACATAAACTACTTTATCCACACACGTGCACACAGATTCCCCGTCCTTCCCTCAGGCCTCTCCTCCCTCCTCTCCCTTCCTGTCTCAGCAGGAAGGTCACCGGCACACAGTTATCGCATTCGATTTGATTATGTCTTAATCCAATCAAGCAAAGAGAGAGCACCATTGATTTTCGAGACATTGAATAATGTTTATTGGGCTTAGAGGCACATGGCTGATTCCTGGACAAGGTTAAGTCCAGGGGGAAATATCATATCTGTCGCTGAGCCTGACACTGAACATGTTTATGCTTTATTTCTAGAATCTAGATCCACCCTTCTCACTGCAAAATGTAAACAAAGCTGTCAGCTCCTATTGTATTCACAGTAATTTCTGGTCACTTTTGTTTAGTAAGATTGTCAGTAACAGTAGGCTGCCATATGAAACCCGACAACAGCTACAACAGAGGAAACGCCTGGGCAATAATGTCTAGCTGTAGCTAAGGAGAGGGACCAAAAAAGAAAAATCACCCCTTGAAAAATTATAATCCATGCAGAGGGATGAACTGTGGTTTTAGGAATGAAATGGGAGACACATAGGAATGGTTTACATATGGAAATGGAGGATTAGGAGGTGTCAGTAGCATGAGAAGAGCGCTTACAATTTAGTGGCAGGCTCGAGAGCTAAGCAGCTTTCAGCCATTCAAACACATCTGGAGCATGTTGGACACACATGATCACACAATTACACATGTGCACGAGTGAATAAACACTTGTGAAAATCACATGTGTACACAAAAATCATAACATGTAATGAGAAGTGAAGCAGAAGCAAGTGTGGTTAGTCAGCACTCTGAAGATGTGTCCTTCAGCCTTCACGCTGTCACTCAGTCAGGAAGAGTAAACCTCCAGTGCAGAAAGATGGCCGTCTCCTGGAAGTACATTTTGTTGACCTAGTCCTCGTCGTGTGACAGTTTGAAATGTGCACAGCTGTTGTCTGAAGGCTTCACAGTAAATGAAACCAAAGCCAGGATGTTATCTTTATATAGTGTATTTTTTCTACATGGGACCTAAAACCTGGCCTGCGTCATTGGTCTACTGAGTTGAAGACTGAAGAACAGTGTGTCTGCAGCAAAGCGTCGCCCCCGCTCCTCTTCCCACCCTCCCCAAACAGCAAACAACAAGCCGGGAGATGACGATGACAAGAGCTTTTGGGGAATGGCGAGGCCCACTCACCTTCTGGTTCACCACACAGTGTGCACTGTGATTCTAAACAAGGACCAAAGAGAGACAGCAGATTAATAGAGGCAACACATATGTGAAAGTTTATGTTTGTGCATGTGTGTGTGGGGACAAACATTAGCGTCACCGCCCTGTATGTAAAAATGCTAACAATTGCTCTTTGAGATTCAGCATCTCTCTTTCCCTGTCAAAAACAAATAAAAACAATGAAACTGAACAAATAACACAGAGAACGAGAGAGCTTTTCTGCTCCTTATGTAGGCCTACTTGCAGAGCGGTACCCATGTGCAACATAATAGAAACCCAGGCACCATGCATAATATGACCATCAGCCACATGCGGCTGCATAAAAAGATAAAATGATGCAGAGACAGGCGTCAAAGGGGGGAGAAAAACCCAACAAAATAAGACATCATATTGCTTCAATTCATCACTGCCATGTGCGATGGATGCTGTGCGGCAAAAATATGAAAACACAAACCTGGGTGAGCCTGAAAACTTCAATTAAAGCAAAACAGACATTGATTTTTGATTGCATACCATCCATCATTTTTATCATTCACATTATGAATGGTCCTTTAATTTAAGGGTATACCAGGCTTTGCATGCATCATGCATTTCATGTAAACATAGAAGAAGAAACAAGTTGCTATTTTCCTATTGTTTATCAGCTGTTATTGTTCTCATGCAAACATAACAGCACACTGTACTGCAAGCCTCGAAATCTAAATCAACATATGGGAGTTACTGATAATGAAGTATCAGTCTTTCCCAGGAGCAAATGGAGTGTAGGCAGACTCCAAGAAGTGCTCCAAGTTTATTTTAAACAAGCGAGATTATTAAATGGGTTTGTTTTGCAGAGACACTGGGCATAATAAACAGAATGACGATGAAAATGAGCGTTATGTCCTCAGGTCTTGGTTTCCAAAGACTGTCCCAAAACAGCTGTGGTGTGTCAGTGTTTGTCTCTCTTCCCTGATGTGGCAGTGGCCAAAAGAGGCCACATTGTTTTTTTTTGTTGTTGTTGTTGTTTTTTTTTATGTCAAGGCTCTCCTCTATCTAATCATTGCTAATTAGAGGCTAATTGGATCAGCAGCAACCTTGGACTCATGACTTGTCTTATTTTGGTCAAACTGTGACACAGCTCTTTTGATGGTTCAATTCCCCACATTCATGGGGTATAAAAATACAGTAAAATATGACCATAAATGCTCAAAACACTAAGGCTGCTATTTCTCCCTCCCTCCTCCCAGATGACCTTGCTTATGGGCAGAAAGGTCAGCTTGGCAGACCAGCAGATGAGTGAAAGAGCACTTTTCAAGGTTTGCTGTGGCTGTCAGTCTGCACAGGCTGTACAGTGTCACAGCCTTGCCACCCTCTCATCACAAAACTGCCTGCTGGATCTTACCTTTGCACCATGGCTGCATTTGACAGAGCAAAAACAAAGTCTTATGGTTCAGTTTTTTTTCCCTTTGCTATCAGACTGTTCTGCACATCCCAGACACAGACTGAGAACATTGCAAAACACCACACAGTGTTAGAGCACTGTAAAAGACAATTCCACTGAGATAATCCAGGTGTTACTGACACTTTGCAGAAGTAATTGCATTCTATAACTTCATTTGGAGCTCTGTTCTTGAGTGCTTTGCTGGGGAAGTGGTGGTGGGGGTCGTCTGTGGATTTGAACCACACACAAACGGTCTGGCTGGCATTGCAGTGGCGGACGGCTAAAGCCTGGAGAGAATTTACTGGTTTAATTAGTCTTTTTTACTTCCCTCTCCCTACAGTATAATTCCACAGAGTCAAAGCAATTGGCTCTATTAGTTTGTCTGGCCTGTTTAAATTTAAAGCACTCTTGAATTTCCCTGCGTGCAGCCCATATTGATCTTGATCAGCCAGTTTTTTACAGTATAGGAACTGTTCTTGGGTGATTCACGTTTGCTTTTCAGTTGGAGGTGTAAAGCATCTGCCAGCCTTTAGTCATCAACTAAACTTATTATGGCTCTGCTTTGGAGGATAAGGGAGAAGAATTGGTCGCTAATTTGAGTCACTATGACTACAGTCAAAGAGTCACACAATAAGCATCTTTTAATCTGTATCTGTGCTCTAAGACTAATCTAAAAGTCTCTGCGAGACTGTGCTTTAAGCTAATTACTACCAGCAACATGTTAACATGTTCACAATGACAATGCTAAAATGTTGATATTTATCAGGTCTAATGTTTATCATGTTCTTTACCCTAGTTGTGCGTTAATATGCTAACATTTGCTAGTTAGCAAAATACAGCAGAGACTGTATGAAAAGTTAAGTTATTACAATTCATCCTCAGGGGACCGTTAACATCTGTACTACATTTCATGATAACCCATACAAAAGCTGTTGTAGTTTGGACCAACTGCTCCTACAGCCACGCTGCTAACATGGCTAAAATACCTTCAAAGCTTTGAAAACGTATCTTTTCAAAAACACCAAACTGCCAAATGTACAACAATACAGGTTCATCTACATTCATGATTTCTGTTAGTGTTTTTCTATGCTTTTCTCTGTGGTTTGAACTAGATGGAGCTTTACTGAATAGAGGTAAAGCCACATATCAGAATTTAACAATAAGAGAATCAGAATCAAAGTTTCATAGCAGTCGTGGACCTGTCTTATTATTCTGCCAGGGAGAAACCACCATGAAAAGTTAAACCTTTAGAGGTAAAAAAAAAAACAACAAGATTTTCAGGGGCTGTGAAGTGAATCTTTAACGTTAACCGTTGCTTTTTTTATCACAAGGTTTTCAAATTAAACAGAAATAGTTGGCATTGAAGAAGAATCAGTCTAAATATCATGGTGGGAATGAAAAGTAGCAGTGCAAGAGCAAACAATTACAACAAGGGCCATCCCGTGGCCTTGTTTGGAGGTGAAACCACAGCCATATGGGGAGTTTTTTTTTTTTTTTTTAATTTGTGCTCTTTAAGAAACTGAAAGAGGTTGCAACTGCACAGTCATCTCATGTAAGGAGAAGTTGAAAAATAAGACTTTGGGAGGAAGAAACATAGTTGTACTGAATAGTTAATCAGTATTGCTTTTACTTCAAGGAATAAACCACAATACAGACACATCTATGCAACATAATTAATATCCAAACACATGAGAAATGGTTTAAGATTAAATGTCAGTCTATTTCAGAATGCTAGTCTCAGTTAGCATGTTTGTAAATTAGAGCAAAACTCAACGCTGACCTCTTGTTGGATGTGAGTAAACTAACATAGAAACTCCCAGGGGTCGGTGGTGTCCCCTGGTATCAATCTCCAAACACAACAACACTGAGAACAAATCCTTAGCCTTGATCTGATAATGTATTCATCCATAATTAAAGACTTCATTTCCATATGAGCATGGCTTGCTCACACCTTCCCGTTGGCTGATCTCTTTTACCCTCTCTCCTTCTCTCTCACTCTCACTCTCTCTCTCTCTCTCTCTCTCTCTTTCTCTCTCCCTTTCTCCTGATCATATGATGTGTGAGAGATGCAGGTGCTAATTAGCTAGTGCTAAGATTGTTCTTGGCTTTTTCACAAGAATGCTGCGTCTCTGAGAAAGCACACAAGGTTATATAAAGCAAGGTGAGATGTGGCAGGAAAACTTTGTTAAGGGAGCTGGTGCATTTCTTCAATGATTTGGGATTTACTTGGAAGAACAGCCCATAAGCTCTGTTTGTTTGTTCAGAGTTGAGCAGCACACAGATTGTGAGACATAAGTCAAACAAAGGCCTGTTTATTTGGACAGGGTCAATAGCTAGTCAATAAAGGGAAGTGCACAGTAATGCACAGCTCACACAGATGCACACTGACACAAATGAACCAACATTATTGTGTGCTCACAGGCATGACCACACACACACACACAGATAAACAGACTCACACAATTATACTGAAGCAAATCACAAGAACAACACATGCCCTCAGTTTCTAGTCTCATCTGTGTGGATGCTCACCAGTTTCAGTTTACATTCCCCTTGACTGGCACAATCCATCTTCAGCGGGGGCCCCCTGCGTATATGCAGCCTCCCTCTGGAGCTGATCAAGCACTTCTCAGAGGAGAGGCTGTGCTGAGCACAGAGCTGGAGGAGAACTCATCAGCCTGGCAGTATCAGCTCTGCCTGCCTCCTTATGGGGCTAATTGCACAGCACTGTCACATGAACAAGCTCGATTTTAAATATGAATGTTCATAACACCAATAATAGCCTACTTTAAGGAGAAAGTATTAGAGATAATTTGATATTTTGGCAAACTATCTTTTTCAATGTCTTGCAAGAGTAAGATGAGAAGTTTGATAGCAAACTCATGTCTGTCTGATAGATATGAAGCTACAGCGAGCAGCTGTTAGTTTAGCTTAGCATAGAGTGGGAGCAGGAGGAGCTACAGCTAGCCTGCCTCTGTCAAAAATAAAAAAAAGTACCAATAAACCTAGCAGCACCACAAAACCTCACTAAATACTATGAAAAACATTTAACTCAGTGAGACATTATTGTCAAGATAAAATGATGATGAGTAAGGTGATGTCCTACATGTAACCAGATCTTAGTGTTTCCATTTATTGCATCATGGCAAAAAATAAAATAAAATGGTAATTTGAGAATTTAAGATTCAATCAAACTTTAGTTTACCATGAGGTAAAACTGTCCTCCACACAGAATCAAACCTAAGAATCAGTGCAGTAAAAGCACAATACAAACAGCAGACTAATTAATCTGATTATAAATCTGAGACAGGAAGTCAGAACCTCATTTTAGTGCAAAATTGAGGGGCAAAGAAAAAGGGAAACAGCAAGCATCTGACATCAAACAGCAAGTGTTTGAAATGAAGCCAGCCATCACTGTTCTGCGGCTGAAGATGCTGTGAGAACAGTACAAACAGCTTTACCACTGAGTGAGCTCCAAAACAAGGTGCACCAGAACAAATGGTTAATAAAAAAAAAAAATAAAAAAAAAAAAGCTTTTAGTCGGCTCCTGTGGCTGTGCATAGAGGCAGCAGTGGGCGGTTTGGTGTGACGCGTGTTGAGGGATCTAAGCACGACCTTCAGTCACAAACACTGTCATTCTGCGGCGAGTAAAAAGCCATCACTTGTCAAGATGCATCCGCTGTCTCTTCACAAAATCTGTGTGTGTGTGTGTGTGTGTACATGTGTGGCTGTGAGGCCATTTGTGCTTGAGGCAAGTACACATTACTACAATAAGAGATTTATTGCAATACTCTTTGAATTATTGCAGTCCAACCTATGAGTACTGAATACTCATGTACCAATGTAGTATTAACTACTTAGTACTTGTAGTAGTTGTTGTGGCTCATGTGATACCATTACTAGATTGTCTCTAGTCTTCCCCTGTAGCAGTCTTGTCCCGGTGCTGTATTGCAGACTTCCTAGATTGCAAGATACATCAGCATACAGCTTGTGTTTCTTCTGGCCCAGTATATGCCCTGATTCCACGGCTGAGTCTTCCACGGTCGAGTCTGTCAGATGCTACTTCTACATCTGGACCAATTCTGGTGCACACACAGAAAACCCTCTGGTTGTCAGCCAACACCATAGGATAACAGCCAGAATCTACCCAGATATGGAAGTATATGGGCCAGACTCGGGCCGTGGAACTGGGCCAGAAGTTTTATTTTGCTATCTGGGTTGCTCATGTGATTTTTGTTCCTTTTCTAATCAGATTGTTGGGTATCACTCAAGGATGAGGTTTAGAAGCTTGCTACCTGAATGAGTTTTACATTTCTGTTTGCAAATAAGAGCAAGGATGGATAAAAGTTAAAAGAATAAGAAATTGTATCATCAAATATGGGTATTTTCATGGTTTCAATGTTTTATGGAAGGTGGGGTGCTAGAGCATTTTATTAAATCAGAATCCAGTATCAGATCTTCTAATTTAATTGAGGTAGTTTTTACATACAAGATTTGAGTAATATACATCCTAATGAAACTTAAAGATTCAAATGAGATTTGTAATCATCATTTATTGTCTTTTGTTCTCTATTTTCAAACTAAACAAGCACAAAAAATATAAAAAAAGGTGTACCCTACTGACTTTTACACATCTTATTTTTCAAAAGCTACTGACTCCAAATACTCACAATTGTGAGTATCCTGGTCCAGCACCACTAAGTTGACAAGCTTAGAATATTGATACGACAAGAAAGTTTTACCAGGTGATTCTGACAGCTAAAACTGATCGTTTCAGTAAAGACAGTTCATCTTTCTATTGGTCTCATTTAACTTCTGTCACCCTTCTTTGTGTAACAAACAATATGTAGGTGGGCATAGAGACTGTTAAGCAGACAAGAGCCAAACGTTACACCTTTGAATAAGTTAAAAAACAATTATGATATTATCTACCTCCAGTTACATATGTCATTGCAGTTGGGCAAAGAGGCTGTAAAACCAGCTACAAATTAGAAGCTGCTGCAGAATGGATGGCACGATGGTGCAGTGGTAAACGCTGTCGCCTCACAGCAAGAAAGTTGTGGGTTCTGGGTTTGAACCCAGGTCCTGGGGCCTTTGTGTGTGGGGTCTGCATGTTCTCCCCGTGTCTCCAGGTACTCTGGCTTCCTCCCACAGTCCAAAGACATGCACGTTAGGTTGATTGGTGACTCTAAATTGCTCATAGGTGTGTGTGGTTGTTTGACTCAGTCAGCCCTGCAATAGAATGTTAGCTGCGATTGGCTCCAGCCCCCCGACCTTGTTTTGGCTAAGCAGTATAGAAAATTGGAATGATGTTTGCTAATTAAAGAGTGTGGATGTATAAAAGATAAAATACAATAACAGACTGTATCAAGGAACTTGGAACTGGAGCAAAGTAGAAATGGCTATTTGAATCCACCGCTGAAGGCTTTGAAGCCACCAGTCATTCTTCAGATGATGATAATCATGGTGATTAAAATCAATAGTCTTTCGAAACATTAAAAAGTAACGTAATAACACTGCCCTCACTAACTGAAAAAGGTGAGATGTAAAACCACTGAGCTAGGTTTGTTTACATTTGTAAGTAAGTGCATTTCTTAAAGTATCTTATGCAGCTTTACTTGTGTGTTTGAGTAGAGTATGAAATCTCATAAAACCTGCAACACCTATGCAGCAAGTTTAATCAAGTAAAGTGCAGTATATGGATATGAAATTGCATATGCAGTATGTACATATGGACATTTTATATGCATGCTCATATGTATGCATATATGTGCAGTATGTGTGACTGTTTCTATCTATAGCACAAGTATGTGTGTGTGTGTGTGTCCTGTAGCACAGTATGTGGGTGTGTGGGTGGACACACTGTGTTCTCAGTGTGGGTGTTTGCGCACGTGAAGCAACATTTTGTTTTCCATGTTTAGTCTCTGAGCCCCACACACAACAGCCTGGCTGTGACGATAAGAGGCAAAAACCAGACAGAGGAAAGAAGGGAGGAATGAATTTGGATGGACGAAGGGAGGACAAGGTCTGTAAAAAGAGGAAGAGAAACATGCCATCGTTTTTCCATCAACCTCAAGGGCCCTGGGTCAGATTTATAGGTGGTTTCTCTCCCCTCCTGGGAGGCGTGGGGAGCTGAAAGGAAGAGGGAGATAAATATTTTAGGGAGGAGGACGGGGTTTAAGTATAAGTCTGAGACTGTATTTGAGTGATTTGCTGCATCTAAACTGTGCTGAAGTGAGGACGGGAGAAGGGAGGTGGATGTCTGTTAAAGAGAAGGACAAGTGAGGTTGGACAGATGGAGAAGGATGGTGGGCCAAAGAGGAAGAGAGAGGTGTATGGACAGAAGTAGACAGAGGGACTTGTGCAAGAGGGGATATTGATGGCCTCCTTCACGCCCCGGCAGCCCTGTGTCTCTCTGGAGCATCTATCAGCAGCGCTCGGCCCCGCAGATGACCATATTGACACCTGCTGATGGAGAGGGGGTGTCGCCATTGATGACATGTCCCTCACTTCTCCTTCCCCTACATCTGGACATCCTTCTTGTTCCCTCCATCCTCCCATCTCCACTCATCATCATTTCCTCTAAACCCTTTTTAAGCCTTATGCACATCAGAACTGACAATCTTATGTGAAAAACAACAACATGAACTGAGTCTCATTTAAAGCTGTCCACAGTGTATCGAAGGTCAGCTGATGTGCTCGTGACAGAGATGTGACAGGAGCTGAAGTGGGCTTGACAGTCATATCACTGAAGTTTCTTGCAGGTTCAAACAGGTTTAAAGTCTCTCACTTATAACCAGAGAGTTCCTCAACATTCAAATCAAACCACACTAAAAGCATAACATACTACACATCATGTTATATGACAGTCTTGACACCTGGGAGTCAGTCTTCTTACGCTGCAGTCAGTTCCCATTCTACTGAACCCACAGTACATGAAGGATTTCATCATCAGTCTCAGAGAAAGTGTCAGACATCTAGCCCCATCTTTCACTGCATATAACATTGCCAGTAGGTAAAACTTTTAATAAAGTATTGTGTCAAAATATGGAGAAGCAGACAGAGATAAAGCTCTATGAGTTTCACAATAACAAATGGTAGGCAGAGGGGTGGGTGGGGGGGGGGGGGGTGGGTGGGGGGGGGGGGGCGGGGGGGGTGGGGGGGGACATGTTTACTGTCTTCTTTTAAAACTAAAAAGTAATATTTTAAAACAGATATAAAGCTGTTCCATTGATTTATTACAACATAAACCATTAGAATGAATATTATTGTAGCTACATACCTGTAGCTGCGACATAGTGACTCAGCATGTACTGTAGTCTAAATTGATACATAAAATCTATCCATGAAAGTCAACCTATTGAATTGACTGAAATACAGCCAAACTGATGCCAAACCTGCTTTTTAACCACAAATATACTGAATCACACTGAGAAAATCTGGGGTTGATGTCTCATAACTGTTATTTCTACAAATCAGTAAATGTAATTGTTGTCAACCTCTATTGCAGCTCATTGCCTTCAACATGTGCGCGGCATTGTGCTCAATAACAGTGGACAAAGAGGCAGAAAAGAGACTCTGCCAAGCATGAAAGTAATCAGCAAGGTCAGTGACAGTGGTACTGGGGCTACTGTCTATTATTCTTATTCATTCAGACATTTTTAGTTTTCTAGATACAAAGCAAACAAGACACAGAAGGGACAAAGTGGGAGAAGGGGGAAAAACGCAGTGTGTGTGTGTGTGTGTGTTTGCATGAGGTTCTCTGCAGGCATGTCTTTTTTTGCCTCTTGAAACTAGTGAAAAAAATGACTCTATTTGTTTCCGATGGAGTTTTCCTTGTTTCAGTAATTTTCAATTATGGAACAAGGCAGGCTAACGCAAATCACCCCGTTTGCATCAAGAAAATGAGACTTGATTGAAGTAAGTAATTTGGTTTGAAATGGAAATTTATTTCATGGCAGAGACAGATTTTTTTTTTTTTTGAGAAATCTGATTTTCAGGCTCAAGGCTAGACAAAATTGAGTCATTGAGATGGATGCTTTTTTCTTTGCAGAGCTTATTAGGGCAGTGTATTGGCTGTGCATCATAATTCAACTGACCAAAATTGAGCTTTAAAAAGGCTAACTAGTCTACAGTTCTGCGTTGTACTTATACACATCGGTGCATTGAGCTAAATGCTAACTGTACCAACATTTTTGCCTTTTGTTTCTGCTAATTCATCTGGTAGATGTTGAGCCTTTTCACTGGATAAGTGAAAAATTTGACCTGTTGGTATCGCTACATCGCTACAGGGAATCAATAAACTCATTGGAATTCATCCTCTGGGCACAATGGATACCTGTACCAAATTTAATGGCAATTCATCTGAGAGTTGTTGAGATATTTCAGTCTGGACATAAGCAAGAGCAACAACGCCATCCCTACAGCCATGCTGCTAACATTACTGAAAACTGTCAAATACTGAAAGCTGGCATCAAATGTCTGGTCAGATCATCTTGTTTATTTTCTCTTTGATCAGACAGTTACTGATCGGAAAAAATCAAATGCTCCCAAGCTATAATCTCAATACATTTGACCACATACCACCATAATGATACTGTATTTGCTAATCTTAAATGAGACTATGTAACCAACTTAAATTACTGAGCAGCAGCCACTGTGGTTAATCAGTAGATAATGGTATACGTTAAAAAATAGCTGTGGCACAAGCAAAGAAGAATCATAAAGTCAGTGAACTGAACTTTTAATTTGAATGGCAATCAGGATTATCACTTATTTAAAAGGTAACAAGTTTAACAGCCTCATGTAATGACTATATGTTGACACTATAGAGAAAGAAAATTACAGTTTCTTTCACTCAAAACCGGCAAAGACCATACATACTTACAGAATAACTCAATTTTAAAGCCAAACCTGTCCTTTCACAAACCAATGTCCAACACCAGACGCACACACTTTTTCTCATGTGCCAAGACTTCATAAAGGCGCTGAAGTGGGTGTGGGTGTGTGTGTGAGTGTGTGTCTGACTAAGAAGCAATGGCACAGTGTCACCACACTCATCAATCTACTTGCTCTCCCTAAGGATGATGTCATTGGCACCGAGCCTGGCTGGTGGCCCACTGGACTGAGGGGACCAACTCTCATTATCTCCCATCCAGATTTATAGGGCTGCCGTGCTCATATTTTACACGAGGGAACATGGAGGGGACAGAGGGAGGGATGGAGGGAAGGAGAGAAAGATGGAAAGAAGGAGAGGGTGGGAGCGACTGAGAGCATTTACTGATAAATCACCCCACCTGACTATTCACTCTTTAAAGAAAACTCCTCTGGCTATCAACGCTCTCAGTAGCATCAGATATCAATGTGTGTATGTGTTTTGTGTATATATGTGTGTGTGTGTGTGTGTGTATTCCTCTTTAGACGTCATATGCTGCCACTACAGACAGTAACACAACTCACTTTGTAAAACTTCCCACAGTGGAGAGATTCGAGGTAAAGACTTGCCATTTGATTTGTGTTTATTTCTCTCTTTCTCACACACAACCTACAGAGGTTACCACCTGTGCAGATGAGTTATGAGTCATCCCGTCTGGCAAACAAATACACACACTCACGCACACTCATCTGTTCACTCACTCACAAACGCGCCGTCTTGCCAGTTCTATCAAATCAAAACAAACTTCAAACAGCCAAACTCTCCATGTGTTGGATGCAGATGTAACAGAGAACTTGGCAGAGCTGAGAACCACCCTCCTCATCCTCTCCCTCTTCCAAACTCCCTCTGTCTCTCTCTCCGTGTCACCATAATGTCACAACATTGTTCCACGTGATTGGATGTCTGTGTAACGATGAGAGATTGGCACTCAGCATCACCACACAGCAGATTTCAGCAGCCACACACCTGCTGCCTTTGGCGCAGACTGCTCCGCCAGGGACTGGTACACGGTACAGATGTAGTAGTGCACATGTTTGTGTGTATGTGAGTGTGTACTTTACGAGTACTGTCCAGGGTATTGCATTATTCTCCATCTCCTGGAATGGGCCTAATGGGCCGTGAGGAGAAAGCAGATGAAGCAGGCCCAGAGGCAGCGTACGGTATGTCTAACACCTGGTCAGTCATGTCATCGGGCAGCCATATTGGATGTGTGCCGGGTCCTTCTGTCTCTTTGTTAACTAGTAAATGCATCTTGGGGAATAGCCAGGGTGGCTTCGCTTACAGCAAATTTTTAATCCAAACCCAGTGCCTGCAGACTGCAAACTGTTAGACAAAACAACCAAATTTATTGAAAAACATAATTCCCTTGGTAACAGAAGATTGCTCATTGGTTTATTCTTAAATGTGATGGTTGTCAAGTCCAAGTCCAACCATATTTTAACATATTTTCCTTAAGATACAGAACCCTTCAGCTTGGTTTGACTGTGTGTCTGCTGTTAGGGCTGTTGAGTTTTCATTGAAAGCCACTTCCTGCTGCTGCTGGAAATGACGATAGGTGCTTGGACAGTGAATAATAATAAAAAAAAAAAAAACAGTGATGTTGTCAGCCATAAAACCAAAACAGAGTTAAAAGACGAAAAGCCCCATAGCGCTGAAGGGAAATGCTTTGCAGTTGGATGATACATTTCTGTGGGTTCATGATTACAGGCTGCCCCTTTCGCATCACTCATAGAAATTTGATCCATTTCAAAAACAAAAAATATTGATCAGAGCAGCTTTAAACCTCACATACCAAGAAGGAGAAGTAAAGGCAGGGAGCCTGATGTGTGACGGAACAGGGACAACATGCTCAAGGTGATATCTGAGAGAAGTGCCATGCAAATAATGATAACACTCTCTCAAGGCCGTGAATAACAAATTAATTCCAAGCACAAAATCATGACATTTTAGTCTTGTGACCTTAAACAGCTGCAACCGGGACCACAGACAACATATAGACAAGTGCACAAGAGCAACATCAATAAACCACTGACCTCAGGCATGTAAGAAAGAGAAAAGAAGGAAGCACCTCTGATAGGCTGGAAACAAGACGCCCGACACCCACATGCACATAAATCATGCTTGATCGTCCAGTGAGGTATTTTCTTTGACCATATTTAATGCATAAGGATGTGTTTCCACGCACTGACGCCTGGTGATTGAATGTAAACACTGTCACACTGTTAGCTGGGCTTTCCCTGCAGAGTGCTTTGAGCTCCACTGACCTGTTATCACCACATCCCCCTCACCATCAGTGAAGCTTGAATCTGTGTCACAGCAGCTCGCTGGGAATGAAATACAATGTAACTACCGTTCTCCACAGGATATACCCATTAGGTACTGCAGGGGTGGCTTACAGGGGCAAGTGCTTACAGTGCAAAAGCCAAAGGGCTACAGGAAAGCTGACACAGGCTTGGATTTGTTCATCTGCATCCGCTTCCAAATAAGAGGTGCACTGGGGAACACCAGGCAACTGCAGTGCAGCATGTAGCAGGGGAGTTTTTTTTTTCTTTCTGGGTATCACAATGTGATGACTTCAAAAGCTCCTTAATGCTGAAGGCCATACAATGTGACAATTCATAACAGAGGAAATCTTCAGAGACCCTCTGTGTCCCCCTGTAGCCTAGCAACCACAATACAGCTCTTTTTTTTCTCTGCACTGTACGTTACAGGTGGAGGCAACACCATAACAGACCTGGAATGAGAAGACATGAGCAAATGGTAGCATGCCTGAGAAATGAAGAATGACATGTAGAGAGGGGAAAAAAATTAAATAAAGGAGGGAGTCCATATGTGTGACAAGAAACTGTGGGAGAGAAAAAAGGATTGAAGAGACTCACAACTGCTAAGAACAGCAGATGATCCTTGACCTCAAATGCTTATCTTGAGAGACTTGTAGATTCTTTGACACAGGCCTTTATCATACACATACACAAATAAAGGCAATGCAGTTATGTGACAGACTCACACACCATAGCTCTCCCATGTTTGAAGACATCCCGTTGCCATAGTGATGGGCAAGGAGGAGGAGGCAAATAAGGTGTTTGTGGAGTCTCCTTCCTGTGTGCAAAGTGTTTTCCCTCACACTCTCTTACTGAGAGCAGATGCATAAGCAAAAAGCTAATCCACCATCTCCACCAGGACTGATTTAATGTGGCCCACTTCCATTCCAGACAGGAAGACGCCCATGGAGGGAGGATGCTACAGCTCTTTACTCTCTGTTCTATGGCTCTCTTTAGGATCTGATGATTGGCTTGAAGTCAGGGGTTTAAGGATGAGGAAGGGTTTATCTCTGACCGAAAGATGAGTATTACACGATGCGAGGTCATCCTCGATAAATATGCTCATGAGTCATGGAGTCGTAACTGAAGTGTATTTGCAAATGCAATAAATATTACACCGATGGCCTCTTTTACGTCTTTACGACTTCATAGCCTTGGCTATCCATCACAGCATGTTATTTCATTCATAGTCTGATGGCGCGAGAACTGCAGAGACAAAATCATTCACTTATTCATGCGGCCATTTATTAGGTTTAAGCTCCTTGATTTGAACAAAGTGTGAGCTCATCTGGAGGAGTGGTGTGTGAGTGATAAATGTGAGAATGGCACGCTGACGCTGATCTATAAAAAACTTCCCACTGTTTCCTCAGATGTTCTCTGAGCATTGATCAGTGGGCCCTGTGGATAGATGAGTAGTGGTGTGCAACCAGCCATGGATTCCCAGATGACCCACACCCACACAATAACATAATCACTAACACACTCCCAGACACACATATATACTAACCTATATTACCACGTGTCCACCCACATATTTAAGCAGACTTACATGCTACTATGTGCAATCATGTAAACATTCAGGCTCTTTGTCACTTAGGTACACGTGGCTGGCTGACGTGCCCCTCCCCACATACAAATGTATTCAATGCATGCATTTGAATAGTGACAGTCCATTGTTTCAGCCCTGCTCCTTAATAGACTGAGAACACTCTGAAATGACTTCTGGGGTACATTATCCCTGACCTTGTATTCAGAGTGCCTGGGTTAACAAGCTCTAACTAGCAGGCCCACAGCACAGGAGTCCATCAGAGCTGACTTTAAGTAGCCATGACTAAGTGGTAGCTTGCTCCAGATGGGGCCAACTCACGTTTTAGGGGACTCTCCACTCTACAGAGGCTGCAAACTGCTGACATCCTTGAGTAAAGCACTCAAATATGCCACAGGTATGTCATTCTAAGTATTTGCCTCATTACTGTATATGCATTATATGCATGTATTTGAAACAAAATACGATCCACTTCCACTTGAGGTAAAGTATCCGTGGCAGGAAGGTACTGCTCAAGCTGTATCATTCATGCAAGAATTTAACACAACAAATAGAAGAAGGTGCTCCTGGTGTGTAACAAACAACAAGCTACCATGCTGCATTTGTATTCTCTCATCTAAATGAGCTGCTGTCAGTGTGGCATCACCTACCAGCCTGCTCTAGCTTTAATAAGTGTGGTTAGGCTGACAGGTGCTTTATGTTAAAATGCCACTGCCATTTTTTAACATTCAGGTCATTGGGGAGTGGCCACAGGCTGATTGGATAGAGGCTGGAGTTAAGAAATAATTGGGCCTTATTTCTAAAGCAGAGGGGAGCACTTCCTAAATCTGAGCAAATTTAAAGCTTTTATCTGGTGGCATGTGAAAGCACCCGGGCTCTTAGTGAGTCAGTCAACTAAATAGAAAGAGCAGGCAAAGTTCCTTAACGCAGTTAATGGGTTTGACCAGCAGGCGACTGACCGACCTGTTGCTTGGCCCACCAGTCAGACAGTCAATTTGTGTTTGCAGGGGGAAAATGGTCAAGGTGCGTACCACATAATGGACATAACTACAGTTTGATTCTTGGTCTAGTAATTCAGTAACAATCTTGAAAAAGCTTGCATTTGCTATGGCTTAATTATCAGTCCTCAGAAATGTAATCTCCAGTAATTTTGTTTCAGTAATTAATCATGAATAATATCAAATATTTTATATTTTCAGTTTCTCAAATGTGATTTTTTTTTTCTTTCAGTTTTGTTTTTATATAATTGAGGGTTTTGGACTGTGATGGGCATTTTCCCTCATGTTTTAATATTTTTTTAGATTACAGAATTAATCAATAAAAATAAAAACAGAATTGCCTGATAAGTTGATAATGAAAATAGTCATTAGTTGAAGCCCTAATACTTACTTAATACTGTATATTAATTTAAGATGTCATCACCATCTGAATGGATTATCAGATGCAAAAGCAAAGTACACATCCTTTTTGCAATATCATCAATTCTTCAAATGGTGTGTGGAGATAAAAAGAACAGTCCAATTTACCCTAAGTAGAAAAACAAGTCTGTCCTTTGCAGTGTTACTTTATTTTTAAGTGAAGTCATATGAAAGAAAAAGTGAGGCTATGTTTGGAGTTATGGTTACTGGAGGGGGCTATATCTGAATAGTGGTGATGAGAGGATTAAAATGAGCACATCAAAGGACAGAAGTAGATTAAAGTGTCTGACAATGTCCTCTTTGTGCTTGGAAATAGAGAATCAGGGGGAAGAGGCAGACTCATATTTAGCCTCTCTAACATGATTTAGGACCCTCAATAACAGGTGAAAAAAAGGATTTGCATCAGCCTTTCACAGATGGTTCACTTTTGGGTTCACGTTTTGTGACTCACACATCAATTTCACTCGGAGAAAGAGATAAAAAAATGTTGAGTCTCGTCTCCATTAGTCAGTCGTCCCTTTGGAGACAGCAGAAAGAGATTGATGGCTTGGGGAGAATAAACAGCTGGAACTTATGGGAACGGTCTGTCTGTGTCAGGACCAGCCTTGAATTTCCAAGGATGAAAGTGGAGTCGCGGTTCCGAAAACATACAGTGATACATGAGTCTAATATAGAAAGTGACCCTGGATAGAATATTCACTTCAGGACAACTTGATAGGACAATGGCAAATAACTACCTTTATATGTAATGGAGTTTAATCACATCAATACAGCACTGATGTTTGAATCCGCATGGGAATTAACCAAAGAGAAAACACAGATATGTGAATACCATTCTGTGGCTGCGGACAAGAGACGTGGAGACTAATCATAGAGCTCTATGGAATAACTCGTCCAATCGAAGAACACTCAGGGGTCAAATGCACTTTGCATAGCAGTCATTTGCATTTTTCCCACAATGCTGCTGATTTACACCCCTTAAATAAAAGCCATCATCCACTGGTGGCCTCTGGCCCAGGGTGATTTAATTAATGGCAAGCATATCAACTCCCATATGCGAAACATGCCTGGGAGTTTGCTTGTCGATCAGCATCTGCCGCCCCGGCAACAAAATATGATTCCAACCATTGCTGTAATGGCTTAGAGACCTAATCAGCCTGGCAGGAGCCACAACAGCAATGGCAGAAATGATGGAACATTTTGAGCATGTGTGTATGTGTGTGTGCATGTGTAGTCATGGGGAATTATTTCTGTTCTATGGGTCTAAACCAATTCAGTAATCTGATCAAGGATGTTTCTATTATAAAAACTGAATAGTGTTTACCAATTGTGTTCCACAAGACAGCTTCCACATGAATAATAAAAATGCCTTTGTTGTAAGAGTAAATAATAGAAGCACTGGGAAGCGTGGAGCAGGAGAAGGTGGGGATGTTGGTGTGTGTGTGCACTTTGGTCTATGATTTGCATTGCACTCCTAAAACACTGCTGGACTCACGATGGACAGCAATGCAGCAGAACCAGAGATATTGTCTTTTTCTATTCCACAGATTCTTACGGTTGCAGTTATAAAAAATGTAATGTATGACGGTCAAGATGGTCCTGAAACAAAGCACTTTCTTCTAACATCTAATACCCTCTGGTAATAGCCTGCTACTAAGGCCAAAGGAACAGATCAACAAGATTAAAGGACATCCTGGTGATGGGATCACAACCTCATAGATGCCCAAATTATTCAGACTGGCACAGCGTAATGAAATTCAATCTTGTCTCTGTTCTATTCAAGGAAATCAGGCCTGATGCCCAGTGAGAGAACTACTCATATTGGTGCCTGAACCCTCTGAGTCCTCATGGTGATTTTCTAGCACAGAAGTCACTAACTGCAGGGACCCAGATCCGGACACTGTCCTATCTGGATCCGGACCAATAACCTCTAAATTACTGAATTTACAATCATTGTGACGTGAGGGACTTGAATTAGTGAGTGATATAAGAGGAAAGAAAGAGAAAAGGATGCATTCAAGATGTTCATTTGTAAAGATGTGTTGAGATTGTTTATTGTAATAATGGTTGAGACTGTTAAGATGTGAAATGGAGTTAACCAAAAAAAGTAGAAAAGGAAAACTGAAGCTACAGATTTTAGGACTACTTCATTTTTGTAAAATTAAGCGCTTTATTTTAAGATTCACATTTTTCAAATGCTCAACCCCAGAACTTTGCTTAAGGTAATTTTGCCTAACTGCACCTCTTTGAACTTTAATTGAAAATCCCTGTCCTAGTATGTGGCGGTGAGCATTATCATTTGAAACTGTTCGACATACAGTAGGTGCCAATACAATGCTTGATTGTTATAGACAAGTTGTGGCAGACCCTGATTGTTCAAGTTGCCAGCCTGAATGATATCAAGGCAAGCTTTCTAAAAGCCCAGTGGAGTCATTTAGAGCTTGCTTCATATGCCTGCTAATGAAAAAAAGACCAATGCCCATCTGTACAGTGCATCTGTTCCCTGAAATCACTCACAGACAGTTCAGAAAGCTGACATAGCAATCCCCATTGTCATTCACGGAGCTGGTGTACTCTTGCATTTGGTCAACAAATCCGAGTGCTGTCTTTGTCTCACAACTCTTGAATGACATCGAGAGTTGTCTCATTTGTCCCCAGCAGAAGCGGATCCAATTGTCCTGAGAGCCAGATTGGAGCTGGATGCACACATCTGGAGAAGTAAAGGTGGGTCACAGCTGAAAGGCACCACTGCACACCTGCAAACATTTACACATGAAATTCATTCCATTGAATTATTTAGCTCTCATTAAGCACAGCCCCAGTTTGCACCTCACCACTGTAAGTGCCAGCTTTAGAAAGAGGTTAAATAATTTTTCTCAAGTGGTGAATTAAATATTTTTTGAGAATTCGGGATACATCTTCAGAACAGCAGTAAATGTTGTCAAATGATGTTTTGGCTTTTCGAAGATCTCTGAGCATTTATTTTTGAGATAAATGAATGCTGAACTATGTGACTTGAATGGAATGGCAACACATGAGAGGTACACAGCACCCCCCCCCCCCCAAACACTAGTCTGGTTCACTTTCAAACCGGTAGAAACAGGTAGAAACACACAATCTAAGAGCTACAAGAGTTTGAAGAGCCATAGCATGATTCAACTAACAGTCTGCCTCTCTAACCTTTTAGCTAACACTGGCCATTTCCATATCTGACACTACGCATAATAGTAGGTTAAGATTGTATTTTACTGGAGCAATGATTAATGACCTAACTGCGGCAATCTATAGTCCTGTCTGTAGGTGTTAATGCCAGACATGTGCTGCTCAGTGGGAATCACAGCAGCACCACCTGGCCTAATGACCCTGCCTCTTACCAGTCAGCAGGTCTCTGGCTCGACCTGCTGCAGATCAGCTGTAAGGAGGAGGGGGTGGGCAGGAGGGTGGAGTGGGAACGTAGGAGTGTGTGTTGCCCCAACACATGGACCTGGAGATGAAGGTGTTAGCTCGCCACCATATCATCCCAAAGGTGTCACATTTCTACCAAGCTCACACAGAGAAGGTGTAAATGTGTAAATTGTGTTTGTGTTTAAAGGCTCAACACTATACTTGTTGAGGTGGCAATGTTCTACAAAGCACTTCTCTTACAAGCAGCAGAGCTGTGTTCATTCAATGTTTTTCACGTTCATGGCATCTGAATCACTGGACGCGTTATGTTTGCAACCACACTCATGCCATAGTCATTTGATTAAAATTTAGCAGCGTGTCATGGACATGTCACATTGATGATTTATCTGTAGCTATTAATAGGAGCTGTTGGGGAGTGGGTGTAATTGCATTCGGGTGATGACTGACTGTGTAATGTGGTGCACAATATAAGTAGATGGCAGCAAAGTGACTCATTCTACGCTACTGTAACTCATTGCGGGGCGCTTGGTCACTTCATAGACACAATGATCAGCAACGCTTACTCCCTTGCTTATCTGATCTCAACAAACCGGCGTGTCTGGCGTGTCAGAGTAACCACTTAAATTTCAAGTATCTCATGTAAGAAAGAAGGTACAGATTTGATTTTCCTGCAGACATAACGTCTTTATTTTATGCTCATTCACCTGCTCCCATTGTTTTATGTACGAAGCTGCACACACCTGCTGTACTTTCTCTTGCATCTGCCCATTGTGTGCCTGCAATCGTACTAAACTGAAAACAAAGCATCTTTATTGTGCTCCAGGTACCATCACATTTCACCAAATAATTTTGGGTCTTCACTGAAAAGCTCCATGAAAGATTCCCATTAATTCTGTTTTGAGTATGACAAAGACATCAGCTATGATTTACCAGCTGTAGCCATCAATTTGGTTCATGAACTACAGAGCACAAAAACAGGAAGCTACCCAGCCTGCACAGCCACTGTGAATTACAAAGTGACCGCCAGTGCCTTGGAAAAAAAAAAAACACAGTGCAGCAAAGGTGTTGCAGGGCTTGTGGGATCAACAGTTCCCAGTGACTGAAATACTGTAATCAATTACTCATTACATATTACTCATTAATTATCAGTTACATCAAAGGTACCTTTACGCAACTCCAAACTTACCACGCACAATAACCAGCCTACTGTTAGTTACTCATAGACCATTTACACATAATTTAGTCTCACAGTAAACTTACATTAAAGCTGTGGGGTTCGCACACACCTTTGAATACAGGCATACTAGTGTCTAACATGAGCAAGCAATGGTGGAATGTAACTTCCTGATTATCTGATTGCTGCAGTTACTGGTTACTTTTCAGAGTCATATAAATTAACTGATAAATCATGATGCATTCATATAGATGAAACCACCCAGCAGTATATAAAACTTTAAAGTGATATGCACATTAATGCGTAAATAATTATGATCCAGTGATATAATAAGGGGCCATTCTGCATAATGAGTACTTTTACTTTAATTCAGTAAAAATTTTAAATGCAGGACTTTTACTTGTAACAAAGTTATATATTATACTGTGGCATTG
The DNA here is from genome assembly GCF_046630095.1 of Trachinotus anak. Lineage (NCBI taxonomy): Eukaryota > Metazoa > Chordata > Actinopteri > Carangiformes > Carangidae > Trachinotus > Trachinotus anak. Next base: position 780,968 of record NW_027273866.1, on the reverse strand, counting down.
CTACTTTTGCTTAAAAGATCTGAACACTTCCTCCACCACTGTAAGCGAGCCAGCTGAGAAGACAAACATGTAAAAAAAAAAGTTACTGTCTCCTCTTTTGGCAACATTGGAACCAAATTCATGTTTCTTCCCCCACCGACAGCACCAATGCCACCCATCCAAGACCAGTCTCTCCACTGAGCGCAGAGGCTAAACTGACATCAACTCTCCATCAAACTCCCACTATGACAACAAACAAGGTGGTCCCACAAGTCACTGTAATTGTTACATTTCAAATCTTAATAGTAAGTTGTTACTAAAAGAACAAACATGTTACTAAGTAATCCAACACTGCCCGTTACATCCATGTTGAGTATGGATCAAAGAACCTATCCAGAGAGTACTGGCAAATGTTCTCTCTCTACCTCAGTTACAGTGAGGTACATTTGCCATGCAGGATATTTCATGATACCATTCTGCCATTCTTTGGTACTATATACTATAACTCTTTTTATATCCTCATACAAGTCTCTCAGTCTTGCAGTATTGAGCAGTCATAACACTCCTTTATTTGTTGTTCTGGACATATTTTTAATGCATAACATGAACTTATGCTTTATATATAATGTGAACAAGCAACATATAAATAATGCAAACATAAAAATCTTTGACTCTAGAAAAGTGTTGTCAATTCACACTGGCCTTTAATGTCACCACAGCAGGGCAGATCATGTCTTGTCTGACACAACGCACTCGCTATTTTTGGAACAGGTCAGTGCATCACATTATGGCTCAGCTAAGTGATGTGACTGCAGCACCCGTTGTTCTCATTAGCAAGCAATAGTCTCGTCAAAAACCCGGCGCTTCAAACAGCCCTCAGATGGTCTCTAATGCACCGGCTGTGTTTTTAAAGTAGGGTCTGTGAAGGCATGGGTAGACAGACACAACAGCAAGACTTCTGAGAGAATACATTAATACTATTGAAGAGATCTGGATGGTTTATTTGTGCGATTCAGTTTTCGGCGCTGCCAAACTGCAAACTTTCAGTACATGGACTTGTCTCTGTGCAGAAATCAGACAGAGAGAGAGAGAGAGAGAGAGAGAGAGAGAGAGAGAGAGAGAGAGAGAGAGAGAGAGATGTTTACAGCAGTAAATCCACACTTGATTCTTTCAAGATGTCCAGAGCAATATTAAACTTTGCTTGTGCTTATACTGCAGAAAAATACACTGAGTAAACAAGGGAAAGAGAGACGCAGGACTCAGATAAGAGAACATGTGCGTACCTCTGTGGGTGAAGAAGAGAGAGCTAGGGAGTGAGCACAGAGTACATTGGAAGGGGAAAAAAGGAGTGTTATAGGGAGAGGAGAAATAGAAAATAATACTGCAGACAGTCTTTTGGCCACGGTACAGTCCAGATTCAGAGGGTCAGTGTGTTTATAGTGTATGTACACAGTATTTTGTATCCTGACTGGTCCGAGTATTTGGCATAAATGGCTTAAAAATCTGCACCTGAAAACCCCTGTATCCATGTTCCAAGAAGTTCACAGACTATGTGTCTCTCTCTGGTCCCTTTGCCAAGAACTATTTAGCGATTTCAACAAGTCAGAACTATGATGAAAGACACTGGATCTTAACCAGATGCTTGATCTCAGTTTATCACTTTGGTTTGTGCAGGAACAAACAGTGCTGGTAGACATGATGCCCAGAGGACTGTGTTCGCAACGGACTCAACACCAATGTTATTAATTGCTAATTAAAATGATAATCTCCTTTAATTAAAAGTTTAAATTCAATTGAGTTGTCTCCATCAATGAAAGGAACAAACAGACCTTTACCGCTGCCACTGCCATCTTCCCCACCAGGCCCTTGATGCCATTTGACAGATGCAAACACTCACTCACCAGGCCTGACTTCCTTTCCCCATTCTCTCCATCTCTATAATTCTCAAAACCTAGCAATGATGACTCCATTTTCCTCATGACTGCGCAGTCTCACCTTTGACCTACCTCCCCTGGCTGCTTGCCTTGAGGGAGCACAATGTGTCCACAGCACATCAGAGGTCATGACTATTTGTCACAGATCTCAGCGTCTCTGTTCGCTCTTCCCTCTCGCTTCACTCTCTGCGATAGCAATGCATGCCTTGTAAAGTGAAGCAGGATTCATGGCCTTACCAAACCTGTCTTAAAACAAATGGGTAAGGTACACACACTTTTAGTTCATGTGTCATTTGACTTGAAAGCAGCATATGGACACAGGTATGATTCTCAAGCACTACAGTTATTTTTCTGCACTAAATGTAGAAACAGTACACTAGACTCAACGCGTTTAAAAAGCACAAGCCATGTTGTTTTGCACATCATTGTGAACTGTTTTGTACAATTAACATTTCCAATATGGCACATCAGTAGAGCATTGTGACGATATGAATGTAGCAGAGAGAAATGATAAAGACAGCAAACTAATCTCTAAGTTTCATGTGTATTACTGTCTCAGTCCACACACTTATTTTGGAGACATATCAGTGACCTAAGCTCTCCATCTCTACATTAAACAACATGACTGAACCACATTATTTTAGCCAGCAAGTCATACTAAACTGAAGTCGAGCTTGTGGAACACAAAAAGTCACAAGGCTACCGACTGTACAAAGAACAAAACACATCCCTTAGTGGAAATATTACTCATTTAGAGCCATTCGAGCACTTACTACACAAGACATTCACTTCATAAAAGAGTGCACTACTTTCATGCAAAACCCCCAAAACTTAAACATCCAATTAACCATTAATAATGCATTTACAGCATCAAGCATGAACAGTGTCCAACTGTGACACCTGCTGACCAAAATCAACAATGCAACCAATGAGCATCACAGAGCATTTCACTGTTTCTGTAAATATCTACAACTGTAAAATACCAGAAACTATTCAGTCAGCATTGTGCTGTATATTTTAATATACTCTTAGGAAATTAAGGTAGGAAATCAGACTATTGGTAGAGTAAATTTGTGTTTTTTTCAGTGATGAAAAGGAACAAACAGCCACAGTGAACTAACAAATACTGAGTCACGGGAATTATGTACAGGTAGTGTTAGGGATTAGTTAACCAGGTGAAAATAAGGTGACAAATTAGCCCCGTTTTTAAATATAATCAATTCTACCATATGTCAATATATGCCTGGTCCCCTCAGTAAACAAGTCAATGCACTTCACAGGGATCTAAAAATCATTAGAGTCATTATCAAACTCTCATGTGTGATAATAACGAGAGTGAGTCCTGATTTGGCATCACGCTGTGTGAATTGGCCTCAGCAGAAACTTGAAGTAATGCAGTGAGAAGCCCCCTGAGAGAGGGGAGAGTTGCAGGGATCAAACTGAAGGCGAAATAAGCTGCACTGTTGCGGCATCCCTCCACCCACACACTCACTCACTCACTCCGCTCACTCACACGTAGGTACTCCACTCATCTCTGCTGGAGGATGAGTGTGCGCAGTATACGTGTGTGTATGATCAGGGTGTGCGTGTGTTTCCTGTTTGTTGTCTCCATCATTCATTCCTCTCCTTGTCACCCCCCTCCCCTCGCCCCTGTTCATTCTCTCAGTCCCTCCCACCATGTTTTCATCTCTTTCTTCTTTTCTCTCCCACTCGCTCTCAGTCACAAAAACATGCGCATGCACATGCACCCATATATCCACCCACACACGCAGTTGGCACGGCCGAGTCCCCGACAAGCAGCGCGCTTTGGTGTGGGGTTATGCAAAGAAATACAAAAATCGGTGCGGCACCACTGCCTAATGGTGTCTCCATGGCAACTAAAGGAGCAAGGCCCTGCGATGCGGTGTCAAACAAACACTGGATTTTAAACCTTTGTAAAGAAATGAGCTGTGTGTAGTGGTGGTGGTGGTGGTTGTGGGGTGGGTTCATTTAAAGACCAGAAATGAGCTCTGTTCAAATTTATACTGCATTCTCCACACTGTTACTGCTGGATATGACATATTCACCAGTGCTTAATATTTAAATGCAGTTTGTGCAACATACAATCGTACTTTCATAATATCCAGCTTTCCTCTTTTACCTCCCCGGAGATATGGTTGTAAAAATCATCTGTTTCTATTATTTGGTAGTATCATTTAAATTGTGAAGCAGCTTTGTCCAGTTTGTCAGTGAAGCTGTGTTTGATGTTTATACTGAGTGAAATATTCCAACTCTTTATGGCCGCAAAGATCCATCGAATGGGAATGTCTAGTGCATCACTTCATACACTTTGAAAACTCTGGGATCTACACAAGAACTGAACATGAAGAGTAAGTAAGACTGATCCACCTGCAAGACAGAGGATGAAGCAAGACTGACCCTCTGTAACCTTCACTTTCCAGTTTATTAGAACATTATTACAAAAAGGGACGACTGATGCTTTAAAATGATGGTGTGTTGTATTATTCCGAAATTGTCCCCTGACTTACTTAATTTGTCTACCAGCACCTCTAATGCTAATTAATTAACATGTTTATTTATTGTTTGTTGAATCCATACAAAAACTGACATGTTAAAATTAAAGTAAAATGACAAAGTGTGATCTTTGTCTCATCTTGTCTTCATGCTAAAGCGAGTGAACCATTTGCTAACTCATTTTCACTTTCATCAAACTCCTGGCAAGAAAATTTATCAATGCATTTCTCAAAATGTTGAATTACTCCTTTGATATAGGACAGAACAGTTAGCTAACTGTAATGACTTCTAATAATGATGCTTTGCTATGGGCTTATTTTACCTTTTACATTCAAAAGGTTCCACATATTACTATTATTATTATTATTATTATTATATAAAGTAGTGCATATAAACACAAAAGCCTGTTACACTACAGTCAAAGGCAGGGATGGTGGCGTGCCAGATCACACATCAGTTTATCATCCTGTGACCTGGCGTCTGCCAGAGGCGTGAAGGTGTGTCAGCAAACTGCTGGTGGAGGTAAAGGGACAAAGCATCGCAGCTGGAGCAGGTTATTCTGGTGGAACTTTCAGGAGGTGGGTGCTTTCAAGTAGCAAAGAGGGTGTTCTGTTTCAATGCATGAGTCATTTGGCTTTAATGCTTTACCTGTGGCTGAGCTCTGGCACTGGCTCAGGCTGCAGTGCAACCTACTGACTGCCCAGAGAAAGAGAGAGAAAAGCGAAGAAGAAGAAAAAAAACAGAGATGAAGCAGAGAGAAAGAGGGCGAAAAGGAGGACTGGAGAGAGTGTGCTGGTGAGTGACAGACACGCAGAGAGTGAGAAAAGGGCAGAGGGATGCTGAGGCAAAAGAAAAGAGGGCTTTCTTCTCTTAGTTTTTTTTTTTTTTGGGTTCAGTTCAAGATTCTCCATCGGGTGAGAAGCCTGCTCTGAAGAGGAGACTGTTCAGAGCCCCACTGGCATCCAGCATGTTTGCTTGTGTGTGTGTGTGTGTATGTGTGTGTATGTGTGTGTGTTTTCCAAAGAGAAAGGGGTTGTTGGAGTCAGTTGGACACTGATTGGAGTCAAAACCTTTATACCAGCAGACACTAACACTTGTTCACGCCACACACAAGCACATACAAACACAGAAAACACATACATGCCACAAATGGACACATCTGACCCCAGCGGCTGATCACCTACAGTGAGTGGGCTGCCTCGTCCCACACTGCAACACCATACTGACCAATGACATAATGTAACAAACCAGGCCATCATTTGTGTGTCCAACAGGTCATGTGTTTATCCAGAGCTGTGTAACATTATCCAAAATAATGCCCTGCCATCCATGTCGGCTGCTGAAACCATCATCCATGACTAATTAAATTCTTTCAAATTAAGTTGTCACCCATTTCTATCTCATTCTTTTCCATCCCAGTCAAACACATCTCTTTACCGTAAAGTTCCCGCAGCTGCATTGCAACAGATCAGAAATACATAAGTACATAAGTGTATCTTCACATAAATAACCAATTTTCAGAGAAGCCTCACTGTCGTTCCACTCGGTGGTCGCTGTTGGACTGTGACAATACGCTTAAGGTGTGCAAATCAACACGAGTGGCCCGAAATCCGTGAAATCTGAGCCCTGCAAACATGATTTGTTACCCTGGCGATGCAAACAGACCTGAATTAACGTCAGCCACGTCTTCAAAAACCACTTAACTATCTGCAAAGCTTCACAGGCTAGTAACCCGTATAAGATCCCTTGCCTTCCTTGACTCACTTTAAGCGTTACTCCCAGCCTCTTGCGCAAATTGAATTAATTGCGGCTTGTCATAGTATTTCTATTCCACATATAATTAATGTGAAATGATGTAGATTAGTATTGCAATATGCTGATGGCAATATTGCCTGTATGGTCTCGTGGCAACGGCTATGTGTCAAGATGCAGAGGGAGGACAGACTGTAGGATTCCTTTAATGTTGTTACTTGTTCCCTCGGATTTGTTTATGACTGATGGCTGCTTTCATTGTGTGTTTGTCATTGTGAGCTTCAGTGTTTGAGCGCCTATGACTGTTGCTGTCAAAAGCTGCTGTGAGTCCATTGTCCCAGATATCCAACGTGAGCCGCTAAGAGTGCTCAGAGTGGTTCTTCCATCTGTGCGTTCTTTAAAGTGCTGATCCCTGTCTGTGTACATAAATACCAATTTGTCCATTTCCCAGTCTTCATTTGCTCCTTCTGGGAAACGCTTGCTAGACTGAGGAAGCACACCGTCAATGTGCATCAAACAGAGGTGGAATGAATAACGCTGCACGGTCAACTTACATGTTGCAAGGCCTCAACCAAACTAAACATGACACACAGATATCATGGTAATTGACCTAAGGAAAACACATTATGTAAGCAAGCTATTTGTGCAATCAAATTCAGCCGCCACTCAACAGTCATTCATCTTGCTTGAAAGTAAATGTGACAGCATCATTCAGCAGCCAACAGCTGTATCTCTTTCACTCCTAGTTCATCCCGATTTCTTGTCAGACTGCTGAAAGGGACAAGCCCGACAGAGCAGGTGTCTGACATGACAATCTATAGTCTGTCACTGTCAGCCAGGTTAACTGTATATACCTAGATCACTCAGGTTTGGTGCTTTTTTACAACTAATCAGTGCTGAAGCAAATGTGCTGCAGCTAAATATGAGGACAGGGATTAACTGGTTAGTGTGTTGTTTGTGTGCATACAGAATGAAATTAACATACACCAACATGCCAAATGTGAGTAACAAATTATTATTGCTAGTGGTGTCATTAAGTTACAAGCCAAGCTGGCAGACGGTGAAGCCAATTCTGATACCACTGCAAAAGCACAATTACATTGAACAGTGCAATGTCCATGCACACCTGCTATTTTCATTACACTTGCAGCAAGCTTTGTGCAAAACAGTTTGTAAAGTGAAGTGTAAATCGAAGGGTGTGGTGATAAAGCTCAGTGGCATGGCTTGTTTTATATCTTTTAACCAGATGTGCCAATCACGGTGGTACATTAGGAAAATGGCTCCACTAACTGAGAGGAAAATGCAGATCACGTCCAGTAAGAAGTTGAAATATTTTTTTGACATGCATATAAACAGTTTTAAGAGTTTTCTTCTTCTTCTTCTTGATCACCTTTAGCTTCATAAGCTGAATTAGTGCCTATGTGCAAAGCCATAAAACTTTGTCACCATGCTTTATGTGTTTAGTAGGATGTTGTTTCATTTTCAAAGCAGCACAATTCCACTGCAGCAGGTTGAAATCAGACTGTTCAGAAGTTATTCAGTTGTATTCAATTACAGTACATGTTTATACATAATTATACCATGCCATACTAATGCTATATGGTCTGAAAATATAGGATAAATCAGGTGAATGTTTCCTTTCCATCACTCTCTTAACTCTGTACTATACAGACAGTTATTGATGACAAAGTACCTTTGTACTTTTGTTCTTGGATATCAGTGAAATTACATCTAAATTTTGGGTATTGTGTCTTTTATTTCATCGTAATAAATATGGTAAAATGGATGCAATATGTATAATAATATGCAAAATAGTCCAATATATGTTTGTTGCTGAAAACGTTTTTCATTTAATTCCTACCTACCTACCCAGACACAGGCTTTAATTCCCATCAGATAGGTTCATCTGCAGGCTGCTGGAAGTTACTTTAGATTACAAGCATCTGTTCAAACACCATGGACTGATAGATGAAGAGCCTCTCTAACCAAGCCTACGCTGTCTGTGGCTGAGTAACACACTGTCTGTAAGCAGCTTTGGTGGGAGAGAGTCTGTCTGCAGTGCAGCAGTGGACATGAACATCCAAAGCATCTCCTCTAACTGGCTGCAGTAGCTCTGTGCTTCACCGAGCAGGCTGATTTACACCGGGGGCGAGAACCCGGGAGCCCAGGTTGTAAATCGTCACCAGGTCGCCACCCACAGTCAAATGCCACCGAATACCTCACGAAGAGACGCCACTGTACTGTCAACCAGTGTTTCCCAAAAGTGAGCGTGTGCTGCTGACGTCTGAGCTCACAACCACATTCAAGGGGATGGGGGACAGTTGAGAGTGTTGAAAGGGGAACACACACGCACACACATGGCAGCGGAAACATGTGTGCACACACATGCACTCTTTCTCCTTGACAAGACTAAAAGCACTTCATTCACAAAACGACGCACAAGCTGCCCACGCAGCGCTCACCCCTCCATGAGAGAGTTTACATTAGACGCATGCATCTGCCCACACACACCCGCATGTACGCGCACACACACACACACATGCACAATGTAGTGTGCACCCTCAGCAGTGCTGTCATAGAATTTCCTTGTTATCATCTGTGCTGCACGGCACTCCACACTCTCTCTATCTCTACAGGGTTTCCCTCAGAAAAGGAAAATAATAATGCTGCACTTTTTTAGACCCCCGCCCCCCCCAGGAAACACACTCAGAGAGACTCAAATACACATAATACAGCTACTACCCCTCCCTGATATATAATTTAGATTGGATCATGGATGACAGTGTGTGCAACATGCAGATCATGTGCAACACAAGAGGCTAAACACAGCTAATCCTGCCTCAATATTTAAAAATGATTTCAAGTTGCTGCAGTAGAAGAGAATTTATTGCAGAGCTCTTTGGAAAACACGATGGAAGCTCATAGAGCCCCAGTGGTCTATTACATTATAAAACACAGAAGCACATACACATACATTACTGCATGCCATATGTTAACCATACCCTATGTTTGCACACAACTTTTGCAAATTATCATCTTCTCATCAGGATATGTAAACCCCCCCCCCCCTCAGGGAGAAACAAGCCAAAGGCGCTCCTGATGTCACCCACTACATCAAATGCAGAATATAAGGATCCAGTGAGAGGAAGAACTTACCTGGCACAGAGTCTAAAAGCAGGAGGCATCTAAGAGCACAAGCTTCTCTGTCACCCGGAGACAGCGGAGCATCACACAGTCATATGTGCAAGAGATGTTGGATTAAAGACTTCCTGAGCTCTTCCTTTCTCCCTCGTCTATCCTATGACTTTTCCCTCACATTTATCCAGACCCTGTGATGATAGGTAAAGGGGTTGGGGGGCTGGGGGGGTTGGGTGGCAAAAGAGCGAGGGCTAAAAAAAGGGAAAGAAGGGTGGGAAAATGACAGTGAGATGCTCAGATCTCCTCCACTGAGACGAGTTGTGAGCGCACCGTGAGCACCATCCACTGCAGCAGACCAGAGTAGCGCGCAGCGAGAGAGGGAGAGGGAGAGGAGAGAGGAGAGAGGAGAGAGGCAGGCAAAACAGGCATTTGCTGCTGCTGGTTCCAACAGAATGGCTTGAGCAAAAATCTGGGACTGGAGTCTGGATCCTGGATTTTGTTACAGAGCGTTTACCAGAACAGATGGAGAGTTATGGCAAGAAGAGGAGCAAGAGATAGTGAGAGGCTTATGTTTTTTACATGGCACCAAGCAGACTTTTCCACTATCTCAGTGCTATTCCTCTCTTGCATTTCAACTAATATTTTTTCTCCTTATCCTCTCTATGCTACTTTATGTTCACCATCATTCTACAGTGTCTTCCGTTTCCTTATCTCCAGTGTTGCTGTGGATAAACTATTAACCTGACATCATATCAAAAGCTCTTTCCAAACATGGAGAAGTCTTTTTTCTTCCAGTATGACACCATCACCACAACTGACAATGACTGTCTGATCCTTTTGTTTTTTTTTCTCATTGTCTGCCTTTCTCTTTCTTGTGCTGTCTTAGTCAACAATGATGTCTGACACAGAGCACTGGCAAAAGAGATAATGCATCAAAAGAGGTAATGCCACAGTAAATTATGGTGCATTTAAGTTACATAACTGGTCATAATATGCACGTGGGGTATGAATAGACACACAAGAGGATATCCATATTCAGATTATTGATTTTAAAGGGAATTCTCTCCAACAATGTGGCACATTTAGCCATCTATCAATCTCTCTTATGGAGCAATTGGGCTGCCTGGCTGAAGTGCCTCTTGCTCGCTCTAACAGGGGAGCAGGCTTTTAGTCAGAGTCCTTCGGCCCCAGCAGGGCTCAAGGTCGCTTGGCAGAGCCGCTTGCCGGCAGCCCAAATCCCTCAATAATTAACAGTGGCAGACAGGATGGAGCAGCCGTCAATCCAGATCTATAGGTCCGGTCAAGAGAGCCGGGGAGCCAACCACCGTGCATTCTAACAACGCTCAACCAGGTAGGGCAGGGGATTTATGCGCCCATTGAAAAAATTGATTCCCCCCTTCACCGGAAAGGTGGGTACATGCATAATACTGATATTGTTCCCTGCCTCCATCAGGTAAAAAAATTAAAGAGGGACGGGAGGATACGGAGGAAGGAATGGGCTGTCTGGGTTTATAATGAGGCAGTGGCTCAGATCAGATGGGTGTCGGGATGATATTTTCTCAGGGCTATTTTTATCTTTTGCTGTAAATCACTTGAGAAAAAAAACACTTGCATTCTTTCCTTTATTATGCATTTCTAATTTTATTTTGATGAAAGTTTTACTCTTGGTTTAACTCATGGTCTTTTTTCTACTCTTGTTTTAAAACAAATTTGCTGGAAACATTAGAAAATTATCTGAAAATCAACTAAATCACTTAGTTTTACCATTACCTTACGTTAAGTGACAGTTGAAAGAATCTGCCTCTGTTTACCTCTCTGTAAAATCAGAGCCACTGTTTCAAACAAATACTGCAAAATTAAAATGTAAAATTGACATGAAATGTGTTGAGCTAAACACAAATGGAAGTCACCAAGCTCTACCGCACCAGGAGTCTAATGTGTATTTCCTAAAAACGTGAAACATGCCTGAAAAAGAATACGACGGCTGTTTGGGAGACAGATCTGTGCTTTGAGCTAGAATCTCATTTATCTTCTTAACACATCTACTTTCACAAGATTTATACAGACATCAAATTAAAATCCTGAGAGATTCAAGTGATAATCATATTGAAAATTTATTGCACACAACACCTGCTGAACTGCGAGCATAACGCAGCTGCTCAGTGCAGTCTATTGTGCTCAATCAGATCAAACTAAATGAACAGTTTCAAATTCTCTGAGTGATCTCATGTAAGCCTGGCCTCTCAGTTATCTTGTTGCTCGCCATGACCTTCAACACCTTCTTCTATCCTTTCAATTCTCCACCTTTAACTTTTTCTTCCCTCTCCTCATCTTCCTCTTTATCCTCCCCTTCTTCTTAATCTCTGTCCTCTTCCTTTTTCTCAGGTAAACGTATAATACCACTACTCTCCTGTGTCGGTTGTTTCTCGGTCGGCTGGTAAAGCAGGCCTTCCTCTTCGTGTATAACAAATCTCATCTCACAAAAATATTCATTTCACGGGTCGCTGTCCCATACACGCTAATATCCACGCAGGGAAAGGCATTAAGCATTATTCCCTTCTCTATTCAAATTGGAAACAGCAAAGTGGGGCTGTGCCAGAGATATCAGCCTCCTGCTGTACGTGGTTTGTCCTTGTAATGAGGTTGCAGCCGCTGCTAACTACTCATTCTAGTCATTCGCTATCCAGCCTTATCATGGCTGTGGCTGACCAACGTGCAAAACAGCCACGTCTCACCTGTCTTGTTGAGTTGGACTGATGTGCTCCGGGCAGCTTGTCATTGTTTAATGTTTCACATGAGGCCCACTGTGGAGTGTGTGGACATCAGGGACGGAAAGAGCTACATTCAAAACAGTGGATCTTGTTTCCTCATTTTAAAACCTGTCAGCATCACAGGAAGTAAGGTGTCAATACTGAGAATTAAAATATCTTCCTGGTTTTACACAAGACACATCTCAGTTGTTTCAAAGCTTGTCTCATGCTTCTCTCTAACTCAGATTAATCTAGATATTCTACACAAATACCAGAGACTGACATTTTTCATATTTGTTAATGAGTACGTTATTCTTCTATCCCACATAGTAAAAGAGTAAAATAGGGGCGCCTCAGTGGCTCACCTGGTTGAACGTGTATCATTAAGACTTAGTCCTAACTGCAGCAGACCGGGGTCGCTGCATGTCATCCCCTCTCTTTCCTGTCTCTCTCTCACTGCAACTATAATAAATAAAGGCATACAAAGCCTGACAAATAAATAAATAAAAAACACAAAAATAAGTAGATTTGTGGGGTTGCCCTTTTATTGTTCACTGATAAAGCCCATAAACTCAAAATAAATATCTATATTTAATGTGAAATATTAACCTGGTTTGCCTCTGAAATTTTACACTTAAAACAAATGCAATTCACACATGCTACAAAGTCTGATGAAGCAGGACAAACAGAACTTGCATGAAACTTGCATTTATTAAAGATATAAAATAAATAGATACAGAGTTACAGAGTTAAGCTTCAACAAAAAAGTTGTAAGGAAAATTTCAGCTATTTGGCACTGTACAATTAAGAACTCCACTTCCATGAAGTTGGGGGGCTTGTGTAAGATGAATTAAAAAAGCTACAGCCACGCTGGTGGCTCTGTGAGGCTGTGACATTTGATAGTTAACACTAAACACAAGGTACGGTTGTGGCTGATGGGAATGTCATTAGTTTTTGATATACTTGGTCATAAACTAAAGTACTGGACAAATTAAATTGACGACTTGATGATGGGGCTCGATGAAACGTTAGGCGATCATGTTATTACAATTTATCCTGAAGGGGGTCACGAATGTCTGAACAAAATTACACAGCAATCAGACCAATAGTTGTTGAGACATTTCACTCAAACCGCAACCAAATTCATTTGTATTTATCTTCTGAGGACCAAAAATGTCTTCTCACTTCTTCTCTCGCACTTTTTGCCACTGTTCCAAAGCCTGAATCCCGCATTCCCATTCCCCCTTTAAAACTCTGTGCCCCTCATTGGTAACACAGTCTTTCTTTTAAAAATTTTTGCCTGTAAGCCTAAGCTGAGGAACCTAAGTGATGTCGCTTGTGTAATTTTCTCTTCCAGAGCCACAGAAGACAATCTACAGCTGTTTTCACAGGCTGAGTAGTGCTCCCAGTGGCTGGTAAATTGACTTTGATGTGTAAAATCAGTGGAGTGCTCCCTTAAGTAGGTTAGAGTTTTACCTGGATTCACCTCTTTAGTGTAGTTCACTAAGAAAATCCCTAATATTTCCTCCACCAACTGTGTCTTGTCTTTACATCTTAACTACAGCCTGTTAGCAGCCATGTACCACAAAAAATGATCAGTGAGGCAATTTAAAACCTAGATATTGTTTTGCAGCAATATCCAACATCCAAGCCCAAACACATGGATTACTTAGACACACTGTGCTGTATCAGCTGTAGTAGTGTGTGTTACCTGCACATTGTCAAAACAGCTAAACCACTGTGACATTAAATGTATCCAAGAGGAAATATCTAAGTTTATCAGACAAATCAAATCCAGAGTTAATTTAATACTGTGTCTGTATTCCTGGCATATCTGGCTCTGCTTGCAGCCAGGATAATGGCTCTCCTAGTTTATTTGCTTTCTCTGATCTCATTTGCTGTTATGTTTTGTTTATGGTTTGCGTAAATGCTGTGTGTGTGTGTGTGTGTGCATTATGTAACCACTGAGCCCACAGATAAACACAGCTGTAGTTGTTCAAGGTGATATCACCCACAGTATTCACAAGGATTTCTCACACAGACAAACCTCACAACCCGCTAATACGGCTGCATTACAGCGCGGCGCATCGATCCACATCACAGCTAACCAGACCACATTGGGGAATAAAGCAGCTGCAGAGTGTTTGAATCATTTACAGCAGTTTTAAAAAATACAGGAGGATGTCGTTGGACTGACGGTGTCTGTAGGGGTCTGTCCTACACACATCATCCTCAGGCTATGAGAAGTGTGAACCACAAAGAGCAGCGTACAACCCACATGTATTTTTCATGTCATTCCTTCATTCATATCCCCAGCTACCTGTGCACTGACTAGGTCAACACGGGGCTTGATGAATGACACCTGCTCAGGCCCTAAGAAAAACAATGTGCTGAATGTGCCAAGTCGCCCTGTTTGCAGTTTAGGAAAGCACCAGAAATGACTCTGAGCAGGTGATTACTCGGCTGCATTAAGCAGTGTGATGGATTTTTCCCCAAGGTAATAACACACCCAACTAAGATAAATGTGTGAGTGAAAGCGCTCCGACTGCAAGTGCATAATAAACAGGCAAAACACATACAAACACACACAGGTCTGATGTTATGAGGAAACACAGGTGGAAACTAATGGCTGAGCAATTTGATAAAATTGTTTTCATGTTTCTTTCATGTTGCTTCCACCTTTCAGTCTCTCCATTAACAGTTTACTTAATGTGGTTGATACAGTTGCAGGGTTTGCATTTCAATCTTTTCAGATTGTGTCAACTTGGAACTATTTTTCCCACTTCTGAAAACTGAGAGTTGACATTATTAAGTTTGGTCTTGCATTTCCAATTACAATTCCCTATCTGAAGGGAAGCAAAATAAGCCCACATTTTGTTTCCGCAATTTAATGAATCATACTTTAACACTGCTGTAGTTTGCAGGCTTTCTAGAAGACTTTTATTTTACCAGATTTTGGAAAGTCTTTCAAATGTTAGCATTAAAAAAATTGTGACAAACAATATTGCAGCATAATGTTCATGTGACGCTGGACTACTTGATCAGAGCCGGACATCAATTTCGGGGCCGGTGTCTCGTGCAATTTGTGATGAGCTTTGGAAATGATGTGTTTGCGTATTCAGGGCCCTGACTCAGCAGGCCACTTTGTGGCAGTAGCCCAGCAGAAAGGAGACCTTCAGCAGTTTGTCTATGATTCATCTAAATCATTAGTTCTTTAAAACACCACGGTGGAGGGTGAATGTTTACGACCAGGAGACATCAAAGGTGTAAATCAGGGCTGGTGCTGGCCCCTCCTCTGTGGCATCATCAAGAATATGATAAACGGTCAGCACATTCAGGGAAAGTTTCTCATTCCACAGCCACTTTACCGCTGAGGTCACACCAGGTAATCTTCTCGGTATAAAAGATGACAGGAAATGAAACAATAAATGCAAGCACACACGGCCTTGTTATTCCATGACTGATGTATAGTTATGGTTGCATTAGCTGTTTCTTCTCCCTCAACTTTGTGTTTTATTGGAGAGCCGCTCTCTCCAAAATAAACATTATGCAGAGATTGAAGCGTGGCTGTCTGGATGGCCCTCTTGCCCTCTAGGCTTCATCCTGCAACAGCCAGTCTGTGTAAACATGTATTTCAAATTGTAAATCAATGTGTCATTTTTTTTAAATACACATTTGTCATTCTGGGCTCTGGAATAAAAAAATGGACAGTCCTTTGAAATGCATTTGATTTGATGTCATTGACTTTTTTCAGAACCAGAAAATTAAATGGACTTTTTTCAATTTCTGTAAATAGATATTCTGAGCTGTTGCTGAACTGTGAACACTCTAATGAAAAACTTATGTTACGTGTTGTACAATGTTATTTATTTCAAAGGGCTCTGAAGATCTTTACATACAAAAGAAGTCTAGGGCACAGTGGTGGTGGCCACAATGCTCCTGATTCAAGTGCGACCAGGGATCTGTGCTGCATGTTGTTCCTTAATTTCTCTCTCCTCAGTTCCTGCCATCACTCTACAGATTCTGCAATAAAGGCATAACAATCCCGTGAAAGATTCCTATTGAGAAACCAAATGGATGGGCCATATGTCCTTTCAAAGCTACAGCCACTGACATTCACCTCACCTCACCTGAATACTTGTTTTCCTTACAGTCATATCTTTGTAACTCTGAGTTTGCATACAATTTTCACGATGTACTGCAAATTGAAATTTGTAAAAATACAAATTGGGTACATTTGAAATTGCACGCAAAAGGTCACGAGAAGATAAACTAAAATTCAAACAGTACAGAAACTGCTTGTATACACTAGTTTTCTATGCCATGAATTATGTGACACAATGTACAACAAAGCATTTTACTTTCCAAGAGGAAATAGGGCTGCCGTTTAAATTACTATTGCATCTATGAACCACATTCATCCAATCTGAATGTTTAACATTGAACATTTTTAGATTAAGAATGGCTCTAACCATCTAGAGACAGTAGATAATGTTTACATACAAATGAAAACAATGGTTCAGATGGTGATAACATAATCTTAAGGCATCTGAGCGATGATAATAGGAAACAGCATACACACATACAGCCATGCACATTTGCACCTCCTCTAAAGTCTCAGAAGGCCACTTTGTCACCTGCAAGTCTAGAGGCCTAAAATGTGCATTCTCAATGACACTGTGTCACCAATTACTTCTCCCTAATCTGACACAAACCTTGGGAAAGGACGACTGTAATGGTGACAAAAAATTCTGTCAGGAAGGTGTTATTCTGTTTCTGGAAAGGTCGACAGATACAAATAATTTCGCACGGCACAAAGTGGAAAGAGGAAAGGGAAATGAGATGCATTACAGAGTAAGCAATGGCAATTATTGCGCTGCCCAAGATGTGGTAGTATTTGTGGAACCAAAGCAGGACTTAATGAAAAGAAGGCACTGGATGAAGAAGAATTGTGCTTACACTGAAATTCAATATCACTTTATGTTCACAAGCTGGGCTTCGGGGCAGCACTGCATAGATTGTAATGAGTATGAACTATCTCATTCAGATGGGAGGAAGACTAGGGAGCTCAATAAAGGACAAATCCGGGAGATTATGCACATGGGGTTTTGCTATTATAGGTCTGAATAATTCCCACGCTGGTCTGAAATCTGTAATACAAAAACATCCCAAATGAAATGAACTAAATGAATTAAGACAGTGATTTTCAATGTCTGGGTCATCGTGGACACACCCACCCCCTAACAGCATTTGTCAAATCATATCTATCTTAACAACCTTAACCAGGTATGTTGAGGAGGTGTTTATGAGGCTGAGTGAGAGTCTGGATGGAAGTTTGTCCTTACCCTTTCTAAAAGCAAACATGCAAGGAATGGATTAAACTAGGTGTTTATGTTCTACAGTGTTAGCTACAAAAATTAGTATGTCAAGCAAGTCTACTACCAACAGTAGTAACCTAACCCAATGTTACTTCTAAGGCTGGTGGAATTTCATACTAAACTGTTTTGTGGGCTTGTATGTAATATTCATTTGTAACAATAATGCATACATTTAGCATGTAATTTAAGCAGTAAGACAGAGTTATCCTAGACTAAAATAACATCCTGATCTTTAATTTTTCCTTAGAGCTAACTGGCTCGACAAAGCAATAACAAAATACTGCATGAATCATATGCTGGTGAGGATGCTGATGACTTTTACCCATGTAGCTTCAGGCTCAGCATACAAAGTGGGTCTCATATGTGCTATATACAGAGGTTCTCATTTTAAATTGACATTAAAAAATAAGTGTGAGACAGTGGTTCAATCAACTTGTGGAGCTAACACTAGATTAATTAGCTAGCTAGGCACAGCCGATAAAATCTGATTACAGCAGTTCTCAATTGCGACAAAATGATTATCATTATTAACTACATATGTGCTGTGTGAAAACAGAAAGCCTGACAGGTGTAGCAACAGTACCTAAGGGGAGGGGGCCTAGCAAATAATCAGTTAGTTATTGGATGTTTAGGTTATTAGTTTAAAAAGCATTCCAATGCCATGTAGGGTAGAGTTAAACTGCTGCAAGAGCGTACACAACCAGATTAAAAGTATAGAGTAAGAAGAAAATGTTGGTACAACGGTAATTTAATCTACATGCTTCTCACCTACCTGCATCCAATAAAACATCAGAGAAGCAATTAACTCCTTGTAATTAACATGTGACTCACGCTCATTTCACAGCCCCTCTTGCAGAAAATGCTGCCTCCACATGTTCAACCCTGCACCTGGTGCTGCGACACAAAGACAGATTAGGGGTCATCTGTTGATGTTTACTGAAGAAAATTAAAACAAAGTGTGCTCACATTAAATTTGCTTGACCTACTGCGGCGGAACTATGCACATATGTGGCTTCCGTACGGTCGGCTTCCCTCAACGCACTTTGAAAGACGAAAATGCGGCAACAGCATGCCAGCTGGCAAGAAGGGAATACTCACAAACACACATGTTCTCCCATGAGCCATATTTTTGTTAATATGTGTGTGTGCTGTTTATAGAATTCCCTTTCTGCCTTTGACGGGGGAAATTAATTCTGCAGAACAACGCCGCTCCTCCGTGCTTGTCATGAGATCTCTGAAAGTGCAAAATGTCACCTTCCTCCCTGCTGAACACAGCATATTTAAGGAGAAACAAGGATCTTCATGGTAGGCTCACGTCTTGTATTTCTTGACTAAGAAACACAGTCCTGTGCTATAATGTACAGAAGCCTCCCTCCTCCTATCATCATGGTAAATCTTATGTATATTTGCCAACTTATTAGATATTACCAGCAGCACAGCACATAGTGATACAGGGATCATGCTGGTTAACATGAAACAGTGGGTTATCTGGTCTCTAGCACTGCAAGAGCTCAGTGTGCAAATACACAGCAATATACAGACGCAGCTTAATTTCTTGTATAAGCTGGCACAGTTGAGTGAAACTGAGGTAGTGCATAGCACCTTGCAATTATGTGCTGTGAAACTCTAAAAAAAAATGAATGTTTTGCTTTGTTAAGTCTGAGGAATAAACAACGGCAAAATCAAAACTAAAAATCATTTGACAAACAGACATGAACAGCTTACAAAAAGGGCTCTTAAAATGCCAAGCTCTGTGGTGAATTCATTTAGAAATGCAACAGATTGTGAAGGAAGGATGTAAATCTGCATCAGAATACAAACTTACCTTCCAGCAGATTTTTGTGCTGTGTTTTTTGTTATCCTTTCTGAAGCACATATGTCAGAGGGACATACTATAATCTTACAGCTTTGTAAATGATCTCAGGGGATTTGCTAAAACGTTTTGATTGTAATTGCTGCTGATACTCAGAGTTTGAGTATACCACAGCAATAAAAGCTGAGGGGGTTTTATTAACTGTGATTTTGGGTATGACAGTGATGGAGTAGTACCTCTCTATTGTATTATACAATTACCAGTGCATGTGCAGTCAGAAGCGAGTCAAAAGTTACAAAAATAGAGAATCAATAGAAAGCTTCACACCACTTCTCTACTTTCCTTGTATGTAAGAATGACATAACACATGGTTATTTTATAGATGTAAACAAGACAGCACATATACACACAAGTACATGAACAGACAGAGAATAAGGGCTATGTTGATGGTGTGACAGTATGTAGGTGTTGTATTGTATTGATGCTGTAAGATGGTAACTTGTTGATGTCCCTGCTATATCCAGACTCTTAGAAATGGGCTTGTTGGTTTCAGCTGACACTTAAATTCCCACACAATAAGCGTTCCTAACGTTCCAGAAAATAGTCTACTTTCACTGGATTTCCAAGCTTGCTTTATTTATTTATCTATTTTTTTTATTCTAAAATAACTGTTAAGGAGTTACTGTCAGCAAGGAAATAAACAGATGATTTCATAGAGAGGGAGGAAAGGGGATTGAAGAGAAAAATCAGAGACAGCAAATTTATTTGGGTGGCCGATAAGGATCAGAAGCATGCATGCTGAATAAAAAAAAAAAGAAAAAAAAGAAGAAGGGAGAAATCTAGGGGGGGAGAAGTAGCTTCATGACAACAGAAACACCAAGATGACTTTAGTCTGCTTGGATAAATCACAATGTAAATTATGTAAAAACCGTTCAAATAAATGTTCAAACACATGTGATGTTCTGATTTTGCAGACAGTTAAAAAAATATGGCCTCCACTGTTCAGGTAACTGATGCACAGTCACACCTGTTTGTTTCTAGACAGCCTCTAATCTCAGGAGAAAAGGAAGGAAGATCACAAACTGAATATCACTACGCTATTGTTCATCCATTATTCAGCAGCATAGAGTTTGTCACTGCTTGTCTTTGACTGTACCTTTAATATACCCTTTCTACACCAAAAGAAAAATAAAGTCAAAAAAAGGCTACCGGAGCTGCCATTAGAAAATACAGTACGTATAAACAACTGCGGAAATTAAGAGAGAAAGAAACATAAGGAAACAAGACTGTTGTCACGACGTTCTTCTTCCGTCTGCTGTTTTTTTCTGCTAAAAAAGAAACAATATTCTCTGCCCACCATGATTCAGAATTTGGAGAGCATGAAAATCCCCTCCGTGCTCCTACCAGATATCAGTGCACTGCCTCTATCCTCTCCCATCCAAGACTCAGCTGTGCCACAGCACCACTGCATTTTTGTGCATATTCCAACATGAACACACACTAAATCAAGAACATATGGGTAGAGGCAACTTGCTTTGTGCCTTAAAGATGTGTTCAATGTTCAAACAAAGGCTTTGTGGATCATTTATTTATCACCTTGTTCTTTTTGTGCACTTTTGTATGTTTTGGTTACAGACTCTCTCTTCCTATATTTGAGTCTAATTCATTTGCCAATGATGAATTTGACAGATTATTAGCATGATCTTTTTATTGATATCACAATAATATGGTTATTGTGAATTATATAATCATGTAGTGAAAATATGATGTTGGGACAGCCCTAACCCGCAGTATGTACTTTTTATATGGTACGTCATTTCTGGATATGAGATGTTTTACATAAACAAATTATTTCCATGGAAAACTGTTAACACAATGTTAAAGGATGAGTTGATGTTCTACTTACAAGCAGTGGAGGCACATGACATCATCAGCCTAATTGGCGCATCTGATTAATCAGCTAGTACAGCCTCTGAAATCACTATACACTGTATTAAGCACCATATTTACCCCTTTTTATTCTGCTGTCCAATCGGAGAGAGGATATAGTCATTATAGTTCCCTCAACAATTCTCACAATGGAAAAAAAAAAAGTGTTCACAAGTTTGTTATGCTTTTTGCAAACATTTTACATATCACACAAATTAAAGTCAGTGATTATTATTATTATGATTAGTAAGTGTCAGAAATCTCAGTTGCTCATTAAAGAGAGACCTACTAAACCCACAGAATGTATCTTCTGCCACTAGGGGTCTTTCAATCAAAACAAAAACAAAAGACAGTGTTGGGTGATGTCATTAAGTAGTGTAGGATCATGGAAGCTGTTGTCCTCACCACCATTGCCGTAAGTTTCCCACAGTTTGGAAACGGATCCAGTGTTTATAACCATTTAAGACATTGGATTAAAATAAATATTTGAAAACGACCAAAAGTCGTGTCTTAAAAATTTGGCTTAAAACTGGATAAGAGTCAATTTTGAGGTTACGGCAGGCAACCACAATGCAGATGAATGAGCATAAGGGGTATGACGTCATTGACAGGCGATTAAAATCATGTATTTCTGTAGGTTTGAGAATTGCTGGAAACAATTAGGTTAAACACACAACTCAAAAACTACACAAAATACACAACGTACAACTAGTCATTTTTGGATATTTTATGGTGGATAAATTACATATTATAACTTATAACGTGTCTGCTATATAGAGAGTAGTGAATTAACAAGTGAGTGATTTCGAACACAGCTGTTGTTTTATCATGGTTCTACAGAGGCCTGTTTCGCCGAAGATATTTTGACATGTCACTGTAGGAAAAAAAAAACACAGGTGTGAATTGCACTTAGCTGTTTCTATTCCAGGGTCCTGGAATTGTGCAGGCCTAGAGACTTTTTTAATACAAAATTTTTTTGGATTTGTCATTGTAGAAGAAAGTACAGGTGAGTACTGTAATGACCAAAAAATGTGAAGAAGCTTGTTCTTCTGATGATTTTATGATGATGTTTTAAGTTAAACCCAAAAGCTTGAACCTGTAGCAGTGCAGTGCCTCTGTTCTTTGTCTGAGTAACTTTTCATCAGCGGATCTCCTTGCTCACATAAATGATCAACATCACTTTTTTTCTAGTGTTGCAACATGCCTATTGCTCATGTTCATCGTGTTCATATATGTTCCTATGCAAATATGAAGTGTGTTGCTTCATTGATGCTCAGTCTCTGTATCCGCCTGTTCTCCTAGCTACCATCCAACACACTGGGCTGTGTCTGAGAGGCCAGTCTTACTCCACACAGTCTGTCTTTCCTTGTTCTCTTTTTCTTCCTGCAAAGTCTCTCTCTCTCTCTCTCTCTCTCTCTCTCTCTCTCTCTCCACCCCCCCACCCCCCTCCTGTGCTCTCATGCCGATCCGCCTGTTCATCTCAGAGCCCAAATGGCAACAGGCAAACCAGACAGCATGACTCCGACAATATTACGACACAACGAACCATTTTTGTCAGAGTTCTGGCTGAGTCTGGTTTTAAACAAAGGATTAATGTTTTAGGTCTTGGGAACTGAGGGCAAAGGGTTGAGCTGAGATCTTTAGAGAGGAATATAAACCTGGGCATGAGGTAGTGTACAAATATGGATATACACATACTGTTCATCCTCAAAAAACTCTAAATCCAGTGATTTCCAGCCTTTACCTCTGCAGTGGAGACACATCCCTCTTCGCCTTGCTAAAGTCAGAGGGATTCTGAAATCCACAATATAGCAGTGGGGAGGACAACCACTCTGTCAGGACTATAATCCTTCAATTTCATATTTTAGCCGGGTGTGATAACAGGGCCACTCTATCTGCCACACACTGCTGGCACTGTCAAAAAACAAAGACAGACAGTCAAAAGATCATTCTCCTCCAATTAAGATTTTCCTTCACAGGTCAAATGTAATATATGTGTGTGAGTGTGCGCTGTGTGTCATGGTGAAAGGTACCAAATATAGCAGCAGTAAGGCACCAGCATGTTAGTATTTTATGATAACGTGGCTTGGAATAAAAGATCACAGCTCCCCCATGAGGAAAGAAGTTGGCATAAGACGGTAAAAGTAAAAGAAAGTTAAGAGGGACAAAGAAAGAGGCTTGTACATGCATTATGGATGAATTTTACAAACACTGTCAGAGTATAACAAAATCTGGGATCCATTTCAGATGTCTTTGCACCAAGGCCCTTTCAGTGTGTATATCGGGAAACAGCAGAACTATCTAAACGGAGGAAAAGGGACAGATGAGTGGCAGTATATGTGTAAATCATTCAGGTAGGGAAAAAATAGGAGGGACTGGAGGGAAAGGGAAGTGAAGATGAAGAGCAGAAGTGGTCCCGGGAAAAGCAATGATTTGGAAATGGGTTTTGGCCCTAGCACATTACCGAGGTGTATCACGCTGTGAAAGGTGTTGTTTTTTTTATCATTTCTCCCAGAAGAAATAGATATACCCCCCCCCCCCCCCCCCCCCCTTCTTCTCTCTAGGCCTCTGGCCAGAATGGATGAATGGCAGCTACAGTTGTCTCTAGCATCCTCATGTTCCCCCTGCATGGATGTTTGTTCCATTAGCAAAACTGGCTGGAGATGATGTGTGAGTGTGTGTCTGCAAACTATTCTTCCTAGAATAGCTCGCCACACCTCAGCAATTTTCCAAATTCCTTCACTGGGGGGCAGACACAACACAACACCTGATTGGTATAGCACGATGAGCCAACAGGATTAAATCGAAAAAGATCCATGTTTCTCTTATCAGTGAGAAAACAAACTGTCTGAGGAAGGAACTCTGTGAAGGCTTCAGCCACAGAAGATGCTACACGATGTTACTCAGCAATTCTCTGCCCTCTGTTCTTTTCAGCTGAGGAAATCCCCAGCTACAGAGCTTGGGTGTGAGACTGCTTATTAATAATTAAAGTATTTAAATGGACTTTCATCAATATATGCTGACTCAGGTCACTTCTTGGCCCCGCTTGGCGGTAATAAAGGGTGTCCCTACCATGATTAATTGCCACAATTTTGCAAGTGGTCCAGGTACACTGATATAGAAAATTCTAATGTGTGGTCAAAACACTATGAATAATAAATAGGGACAGTGAAAATTATGTAGGAACAGAGATCATTATAGCATAAAATACTGTGCATCTACATGAGTCTTCAGGGCATCTGAGAAAAGAATGTGACCCTAAAAACTGATATAACAACCAGTCACATACAAAAAAACATCCACCAAAAACAAGCCTGACCTGCAGTAAAAACCTGCCCACCTGCCACAGCTCCTGCCTTGTTTCAGTCATTCCGACACTGAACTGGCAGCCTGTTTAAAGTCAGCCTCCTACTGTTTAGGCAGGCTGCTTAAACCTCTCCAAATAGTTGTCTGCGTGCGCGGCTGGTAGCAGGGCTGAAGTACCGAGCTGATGCATTGTGATGGCACACAGATTGAATGCTCCACGGGTCCCTGGTCTGCTCTGCTAGCCCGTATCCCTCTGCTGTTTCCTTTCCCAGTGCTCTGTGCCGTGAGAAAGTGATGTAAATCTTTTGCAAAGGCCTGTTCGCTGCAGCTGCAGATTCACCCTCTCAGTCGTGCAGACGAAAGATAAGCTGACTCACAGTGCACGACAGGTGAATGCTAAGCAGTATGGGTGAATCTTATTATGGGGCTGAAGAGGAAAGAAGTGGGTAAAAGAGGGTTTTTTTTTCCAAGCTGCAGTCCCATATGCCCTTGCAGAGTCCTTCACCTGCTGCAAAAGCATCTCCAGCTTCATCAGATATACAAAACCAGAGCACAGAGCTGAGGGAATTACAGTGTTACTAAAAATTTATTGGTGATCAATGATTTTATGTGCACCATGTGTTAAAGCATGATGTGCTTTTTTCTATAGCAAAGATCCCAATTCAGGCACACAGCACCATCTTATGGTCTCATTCAGAAATTCATCTCCAATCAGAGAATATAGAGGAGTTATGCTCACAGCACACAAACATTATATGTTCTTACAGTGTTTAACAGAATGTTTTACACTCTGCTACTGTAAAACACATACAGTAACAAATCTGAATCTGAAAGGGCACTATCCTTACTGCTAAGAACTGCAGTGTGATTTCATGTAAATCTGCTTAGAGGAAGTAAAGACCGGCTCTTGGCATACCAAAGTCAGAAAGTGTCACCTAAAATCCATATGTGTATCCCCCACGAAGTCGACACGAGCAGCATTCACACAATTTGCCACACACTTCTAAAGCGCTGTGTGAGCGTCCTGAAGCATTGGGTCATTTGTCAATTCAGCGGGACTGGGGGTGCCATCACTCGCAGTACATCTAGTCCTTTTTCATCTGCATTGCAGGACAGCTGAGCAGGATTTCACAGATTGATTCTAACACAAGAGTTGGGCAGCATGTTCAGACAAGCCTATCAATATTTAACGTACTGTTATATATTCCACTACCATCCTAAATGCTTTGAAGCACTATCAAAAGGTGACTATGCCAGTGGTAGCATCAGACAGATCCGGCCCCAGATACATACAGTAAAGACACAAGCTATACAGCTGGATGAATTATTAACTGTTCTCACTCCTGCTTTAAACGGGGAGAGGCTGCAAAGTCACTTAACAGCAGCAGGTCCAAACCATGTCCGAGCTGAGAAATTACATAAACGGCATGAGGCAGGCTGGAAACAAGATAAGATGATGCCCTCTGATCAAACTAGGTTTGAGCTGAACTTGTAACAGCGTAATAATATATGGGTTGGTGGAGCTTCATGAGTAGAGGGGAATGCAGGGACTGCACAAAAGAAATCAGTGTCAAAAAAAAAAATAAAAAATAAAAAAAAAAGACAAAACCTTATTATGAGAGTAGCTCCACATTAGTAAAAGGTGACAATTTTGTGGCAGAGTGAGCTGCAGGGTGTGTCATCTTGAACGCTGAGTGACTGCACAGCATGTAATCCAGATCTACATCTACACCTTAACCTCCATCACTCACACTTTAGCTTTTGATTATGATGACAACCATATGCCAGGCTGTCTGTTGGCTATGCAGTCCAAACACAGAGCCATCAATCCTTTAAGTCCACAGTCGCTCTCCATACAGCATGATGCATGAGCCATTTACCTGCTACCATTAACAGGGATGTGTTATTAGCATTCTTTATGCAGACACTTCCTCAAGACGTCAACCCGTTGCTTGGGTACAAAGTGGCACACTGATGTATAAGCCTCATCTGTCGCTAATCTTAAACATATGGCAGCGTATATAGCTACTGAGTGCAATACACTGATTAGCTATGATGCAGCGCAGCAGGCAAACAAAAGCTGTGGATCACCACTAATGGACTGTGTCTCTTTCTCTCAAGTCCATAGCACATTTTGCTGAGGCAGGTGTGTGATGGTGAAACACCATTACTGCCATCTTAACGAGAGCCCTGTGTGTGTTTCCCCCCCCTGTGGTGGTCCCAGCAGGGCCTTATCTGGGCCTGCACCATTGGATACGCTAGATGGGAGAGATAACCTCCATTTGTCTTCATGACTGTCTGGCCTTTATTGCTTTAGGAGAAGTGCTGCTTTCACAAGCTCTTCCCCCGCTTTGCTAGGAAAACCAATATTTGTTTCTGCGTCTGGTCCTGTGTGATTTGTAACAGGGTGGTTTTACATCTCTGGTCCTGGCCAGGTAAACATAATGTGCTCGTCTTCATAAAGAGCAGGATTCAAGACAGAATACATCTATCAATGAGCTCCTCTCAGGTCATCATGAAGAACCAGATTTTATACCGGGCCTGTGAGCATCATATTGTCTTGAAAAAATATTATCTAATATAACATTTGCCACTGAACTTTAGGAAGACTTGCAATGTAAGCATAAGCAGTCATGTTAGCACTTACTTACACACAGTGGTATGTTGAGCTAGATGCTAATGTCAGCATGCAAACATCCTCACTGTGACATACCACAAGTCGGTGTTTGGAAGATACAATGTTTACCATGTAGACCATCTTAGCTTAGCATGTTAGCATGCTAACATTTGCTAATTAGCACTAAACACAAAATACAACTCAGGCTAATGGGAATTTCATTATTTTTGCAGGTATTTATTCAAAAAACACAGTACTGACAAATAAAACTTTGACCTGGTGATATTGCTAGACGAAAGGTCAGGTTATTATAATTCATCCCCTGAAGTAAGGCTGGGCAATTTGACTTCAAAGCAGTATCATGATTATTTCAAACTTTTACCTTGATTATGATGAACATGTACAATAACTTTGGCGCTTATTAGTCTTTTTCTTTTTTTGACCAATGCACTTTTCACATTTGGAAATGTGATTGTGTTGCAAGTGATTAAACAAATTGAGAGTGTTAACCTTTGCTAGCTGAAATTGTTTTTCTGCCTTCTTTTCTGACTTCTTTTTGTTCAGTGTCATCTTCAGTGAAGCCAAAATGTGCCCAAATGACAGACACAGCATTCTTTTTAGGTATAAGCTGCTTGTGTAAGCTGCTTGTGCTTGTGACATCGCTCGTGTTATCAATATCACCACCCTCACTTTGAGTGAACGCGGACTAATGTAGTATTGTATGATGTGTGATGTACTATTTTTTTAAGGGGGCAGTTCATGAATGCATGCATTGGGGAAAGCATTAACCGAATTAACCAATATGAGCAGATTAAGTCAATTTTGATAATTCTTCAGTTCACTGCCCAGTCCTACCCACCCACCAGCTATCCGCCCTCTAGTTATCAAGATATTTAACAAGATATCACAAAAATGTCGAACTCATAGTGATGCTAAAGGAAAACTCAGTGGATCACCAAGTTCATTAGGACACATTTTCTGGAAACCTTGATTGTTCCAAAGTCATGTCATAGATATAGAGATATTTCACAGAATACTCTAAAAACTTTGACCTGCTGGTAGCACTAGAGGAAAAGTCAGGGGATCACCAAAGTGATGAGCATTTATCTTCTATGGACCTTGATTATCTGTAGCAAATTTCATGGAGCTCCAATCGAAAGTTATCAAGATATATTATTTTAAAAGACAGATCTCAACCTCATGATGGCACTAGACGTAAAGTCAGAGTCTTTCCAAAGTCAGTAAGATCAATCATCCTGTAGGGGCCAGGAATATCTGCACAAAATTTCATTGCAACCCATCCAGCATTTTCAGAACAGCCACTGGCTGACCGACTGACCAACATTACCATCTCTAAAGCCCTACTGCCAACATGGCTAAAACCAGCAAGTATGGCTTCTGAGAAAAAATACTACATAAATATACAGTGGTTGTGCTTCATTATAGGTTTACTCTTCATCTCATTTTTGTTCCTTTGGGTTGGCACCTTTTGGAAATTGTTGAGGAAATATAAAATTTTATAGTAAAGCAAAGAACTATTGATTTCAGGCCAGTTCCTGCCTGAGGAACACAAGTTCAAGCCCCAAAATAAGAAAGCATCTACCTTCCTTATGTGTGTTTGTTCAAGGTACAGTAAACTTAGTAGCTTGAGAAACTGCTGCAATATTGCTGAGCATGATTTTCCATAATATTATCAATGAGAAATGTTAATGGTGTCAGGATGACAGCACTTACAGAATGTAATACCTCAAAAATGTGTTTATGGAAAACATAACTGCATGGTAAATCTTAAATTCCAGGACAAAACACCCTCTCCTGCTCTCCCAAAATGTTTAAACATAACCCTCCCACTTTTCATCCATCTAATGATTTTCATGCGCTCCCTAAATTTGCTGTCTTTGAAGTACAGTATACTATAGTTTCAACAGGATCGTTTCCCAGAGCTCATTTCTAGAATTCATCAACACAAAGCTTGCGACTGGGTCTTTATTTCATATCTTTTTTTGAAGGGTTTGATGTTTTTTTAATGTAAAGAGGATAAAGGCAGTTTGTTTTGATGTCACTACCTGTGTTGCATTAGTGGAAATGATGAGGATTTACTGCACCCTGAGATAAAAATCAAATCAGTGCAGAGGCATGCTATACTTATGTACATGTACTTTGTCTATTGGTTTCCACAAGTAGGGGATAACTGTGCTCCTTTTTTTTTTAACCTTTTTCTTTTCAAAATTTTGTTTATTTCTGCACATTGAGGCTATAGAAGCCAAAACTATCTGCCCATTTATTTTAAACACATTGATGACCTTAGTTTGTTAAAGTTTGAGCCTTTTTCCTGCAGACTTAGAATTAAAGATGGTTTTGGAAAATCATTGGTCACATCTGAGGTTGTCATACCATTTAAATAGTGTCAACTTTTCCTTTGATACTTGTTTTATCTGCATGCTTTAATTTGTCAGTGTTTGCCATCACTGACTCTGAAAACTACCCAGTTCCTCTATTTTATTTGACCATTTGTTATTTTGTTACAGCAGCCTTCTGTTTTTCAGTGGGATGACAGCTTTGAAATTGGTGGCTTTTGACAGAGTTTTACAGAGGCTTGTTTGTGCAAATAAATTTGTTCATAACTCTGGAGGAAATCTGAGGGAATGTCTTCGATGTTAACATTACAAACATAGCAGTAATTTTTGTAATCAAATGATTCAACAAGTTGTAATTCAATTATTTTTGGAACTACAAAGAGCTGAACCTAATATACTTTCCCTTCCCGGAATGAATTTGTTGCTAAGGCAGCCGAAAAACAAAACAGCAGCTCTCCAGTTTTCCATCCACATTAAATGAAAACATCAGGCTTTTCATCATTTCTGCCGTTCCACTTGTTAGTGTGTTTTTGACGTGATCGTCAATGAAATGAAATAAAAGTTGCAGGACAGAGAAGGAGGTTGTTGTGTTTACATACAAGGATAATTCAGACTGACAGACTTCAGAGAAGAAAACCAGCAGATTCATGAGTACACTTATCAGTTGTACTAACTTCACACAAACACACATCTTTTGATCATTGCAG
Organism: Trachinotus anak; assembly: GCF_046630095.1. NCBI lineage: Eukaryota > Metazoa > Chordata > Actinopteri > Carangiformes > Carangidae > Trachinotus > Trachinotus anak. The sequence continues at coordinate 750,794 of NW_027273866.1, read as the reverse complement.
TGGCTTTCAAGTGTGTGTGTTGGGTGAGTTGAGCTGCTGCAGCATGAAGACAGTTGAATAATTCGACCAGCATTTTCAGTATTTGGCAATTCCACCACTGACTGAGAGTTATACGTATAAAGTCATGAGGATCTCCTTCCTTCCCACTCCCTGCTATTATTCTTGTCATGGATTGAGCAGACCACCTGATTCAGGTATGACAAGCAAACAAATGCTGCTGCTGCGTCTTCTTACACTTCGTGCCCGTTTTGCTTTCCTCAGTTGTCACAATATCAAAAGCCCTCTAGTGCATGCTTTGCTTGTTCATGCACTAGACCCAGCAGGGATCCTTCACGCTGAGTCTCACAGAAGTTTGGACTGAGGTAATGAAAGCCCATTGTGAAACATCTGTTGTATGACAGCGGTAAAGGAACTGGATTTGCTGCTTATTCCCCCCATAATCTCTCTCAGTGCATGAATAAACCATCAGGCTGGTACTTAAGTAGATTTACTATCTAATGCAACCTGATTAAGTTGAATGTGGCCTCTGAACTACTGAGAGCTTGAAACAGAGCAATTGGTGTCGTTTGTGTCTTTGCCCTTGACAGCACAAAAAAAGATCCTAAATCATAATCTTGACACTTAGACTGTCCTCCCTTCATTCTGATTTTAGATTTTAGATTACAGAAGAGAAACACTTATATAGGTATAATTTCATATAATTTCCTCCAGTGTTGCAGAATTTTTCTAATCCTTTGAAAGACTTTTTGTCTGATTTAATTGGCTTCACAACTTTTTGATTTCATCTACCTTTTCAAGATAAATTCAGGTCTTTAATCTCCCATGTTCAGACGAGATTACGGAACATCAACGCTGGCAAAAAATTTCAAAACGACTTAACTTTACAGGACAATGCTGCTGCTCGTCATAAAACCAAATATCTTTTAAACATTTCCAATGTCCAAGCTTTTGAGACAGTGCCACAACAAAAATAAAACACAAAACTTAAGTTTACCGTGAGATTTTTTTTTCATAGTGTCTTATGCTATTTCAAGCCTACACTTCCTTGTGTTTCTGTCCCTGCTCCTCTTGTCACTTTCTCTTACACACACTCAAACACACAGTAAACTTTAACCCTGAGCAGTGGATCATCCTGATGAGCTGCGGAATGAGGTTGACACTGGTCGTCTTTTATCATCTGCTCAGTTGGAGGTCTGACGCCGTAAAGGGTGCAATCGGGCAGACAGTCGCTACAGAGTCACTGAGGGTGACACTGGCTAGTTATTCCCTACAATGCTCTGCTCCAGAGCTGAAACAATTAGTCACTTCACTGATTAGCCCACTGAAAGAAAATTAATCATAAGCTATTTTTAGAATAGAAATACTACACAACATATCACACACACGGAACTGACAACAAACTGCCCCTGCAACCTGGATAAAGGCATTTGCAGAGGATTTCACAACAGAAGCTAAAATGCCACTTTGTGCGTGGCAATGTGAAATAAAAGGATAGTTCACTGCTGAAATAACAACTCCCCCCGACAAAGAGTAACTTGACGACACATCAAGAAAAAATGCAAGATATTCTTTGAATTACACTCTACAATAAAAATCTGAGTCAGGCAAAGCTTCAAAGAGAGCTACAGCTGATGTCTCATTTTCTGTGTCCTTGAAAAGAAGGGGGTGGTAAAGCATCTATCCATGCATGTTTCTATGTCTTAGTAAACTATCGCAATCAGCCGAAGGACAGTGTGAGGGATGATTTTCATGCTGTTTTTCTGATTATTATTTTGAAGGATGAGCAGTGGAGGAATGGCCTTGTCTGGTGGTACCTCTGGGCATAAACACATTCAATTATATTCAACAAATGGTGTTTGGCTGGACAGGAGAGTTTGTAAGAGCTTGTGGTTCGGCTGCCTGGTGGAGACGGGTGCCCTGGTGCACAAACCCAAAGAAAACCTTATGGTCAGAGAGATCAGTTTGGCAAAAGAAGCAACAGAGCGTGGCAAGTACATATGGTAACATCTAGAGCAGAATATGGTCCAGACCAGTCTGAGAGGTCAAAGACAGGTAGGAGTCAAACAAGGGAAAGTTTTGAATTCCACCAAAAAAGTCTGATAGCAATGGTTTTTGACCAGCATCAGTGACAAGTGCTGCAGTACAGTGCATCTATCTGCCGCAGTATTGACCCTGATAGCAATACTAAACTGAAACAGTGATACCAAGCACACACCCACAAACAGTCACCTAGGGTCCCCAAAAAAAAAAAAAAAAAAAAATCTCTCTCTCTCTCTCTCTCTCTCTCTCTCTCTCTATCTCTCTCTCTCTCTCTCTCTCTCTCTCTCTCTCTCTATATATATATATATATATATATATATATATATATATATATATATATAATATATATAATGCTCTACTTTCTAATAAATAATCCTTTGTAAGGGGTTTAATTTGAATCTAATGACATTATTAATGATTAATAAATTATTTACTAAAGATTTGCAGAGTAGTTGAAAGCCACTCATAACCTTTGGGTTACCTTTGAATGGTTGAATTACCTGTGCAACAAATTCCTTTATTAACAATTATTTGCATTACAACTGAGGACATGATGATTACAAAACTCCCTCATTAATCTAACTTAACTTCATATGCTTTGCAACTTACATATTACGTATCACTACACTACAGTGTCCTTTGTACTTACAGTATATATACATATATTTTTTAAAAAGTCTAATTTAAGATTTCATATAATTCACTGGTTTCTGAATCTAAAATATTTAATCAACACCATAACATTACATTTCTCTAGAGCTGAAGCAATTCGTCGATTAATCGATCAGTCAATCAACAGAAATAGGAAACTATTTTAATAATCAATTAAATTTGTAAAGCATTTAAGCAAAAACATGGGCCTCCAATTTCAAGATTTGCTGTTTTATATCACTGTAAACTGAATATCATTGGGTTTTAGAGACAAAACAAGACATTTGAAGATGTTCCCCTGGGCTCATGGGAAAATGTGGTAAAAACAAAACCCCTATTGATTGAGATCAAGAAAACAACCGTTAGATGGATATGATAATACAAATAATAATAGCCCTGAGTTTTTTATGCCTTGGTTCTTCATTGCACACAAGAAAATCAAAGTCACAACAAAGCATGTTGTTGGTATTTGACTTCCTGCTTTCTACTTGTTTTGGCTGTGATCCTGGTTAATCAAATCACAGCTAGCCTCTCCAGACAGCCGGTTGCTGACCCGCCGGCTACAGTCGCTCCAAAGATAATGTCACTTCCTGTGAAAACAGACTGATTCTGTTACCAGACATGGTCACTGTTATCCGTCACAGCATTAGAACAAAAAAAAAAAAAAAAACAAAACAAAAAAAACCAAAAACAACTGAATTTAAGTGCTACACAGACACTATGCTGGCGGTCAGGCAGAAAAAATGTTTCTTTCAGTAAGAGGTGATAGTGTGAGTTATCACCTCCCTCTGAGCACCTGAACATCTAACTGTGCAAACAGCAAGACAAATGTTTGCATTGAGATTGGCCTCTGCAAGCTTTATATTTTTCTTATTTTTTATACACCACTGGCAGTGGGCATGTATGAGTGCGTGTGTGTGTGATAAATGTGAGGAGACAAAGAAAATAATAATTGCTGTGAATAAAAGAGAAAAAAGGCATACAAGTGTTTACTTGCAGCATGTTCAGACAAACAGGTGGAGCTCAGTTAGAGTCTCCTTGTCTGGTGTCAGAGAGTTCCAGGCTGCCAAATGGGTACCATTTATTCAGCATATCTTCTGTGCTAATAGTGAGGGCTGAAATGAATGGTGTAGCTTAAGTGTAATTGCTGAAGTGGGAGAAACATGTTCAGAACATCAGGCACAACAACTAGATGGACTACAGGGGAGGCAGACAGAGGAGAGGGAAGGGTGGAGAGCAGGGACAGTTTTTGGTTTGGTTTGTGATATAAACACACCATCTAAGGATAAGAATTGAAATGTTGGTGGCTCATGAGGTTGATGTCACTGTTGCAGTTATACAATGTCCAAAGTCTAATCTCCAAAAGAATCAGTCTCACTTAGAGGGAGTTGTGATTTTTCTCTCTGCTTCAGCCTTATGCTGTGATTACAAAAGATCAGATAAGTGTACTATTACATAAATCTTGTTAAATGTGCCTTTACTGCAAGGCTGTGTTGAAGTCATAAGTTCTTTAAAATAAATCTTCATTTATATGCTTGCATATGATCTAGCAAATTACACAATCTAATGCTGCATTCTATAAATATTATTATGAAGAACAAAAATGTAAACAATGAACCTTTAAATTCAATAAATAATGTTTTATTTCCACCTTTACCAGAAAGAGCACTGACCTTTACTGCATTATCGTTGACTGATAATCAGTTCTATCGTCATTCTATGAGAATTATCTGTAAATAAAAACAGCTAAATAATTTTTCAGCCCAGAAATGCAGAGGAGTTGCATTCTACCCAAACATCCTCCATTAGGAAGAAAAGACAGCTCAAAACTTAGACTGAGAGGCAAAATCTGGGGCCTTGCTACTGCTTGTAGAGCTTAAATAACCACAGGCAGCTCAAATAAGCATTTTGATCATTTTCCTCTGTAACTGCAAAAGTGAGGGAGACAAAAATAAGATCCCCCAAAGTGGAAATTACACCCCTGCAACTGATGTACAGGGAGAGTGAGCACTTAAGTTTACTGTGCCCTCAGTGATTTAAAATGCCAGAATGCCAACCTATGGAAAATCAATATACAGTCACAACTGTACTCTGCTGGTCATCTGTGGAAAGAATTGCAATGAGAGTGAAACATAGACGCATGATTCTCAGACAAAAGAGTGTAACTGAAAAAAGATAAAGGTGATAAATCCTCTATTCTCAATATCTGCTGCTAAATAGACCTTAATCGGCTACAGTATGCCATATGTCATACATGTGCACACATATGCACACATGCATATAAACAGACTGGCTCAATATATTAAGCAATTCCATGTTCAAGACTGTGAAGCAATCTGTGTTTACTAATGAACCATAAGCAGATAACGTAAAAGCCCAAGACTCAATGCCAAGTTATTTTTTACTTAAGAACAATGGCTCCAGCTTGACAGAAAATGTGAACAGAAGATTTTCCTGACATGCACAGTTGTTTGGAGTTGGGTTTCAACAGGAAGTCAAGAGACCTCCTTGAAACCATTGGAGCACAGCAGCAATGTTTCAGCTTGCTATTTCTCACTATCACCTTCATGCACACACTCACAGATGCACACACACACACACACACACACACACCCAAGCACAAATACTGGCTGACTTTGTTTGGACTATCCAGCTGGTCAACCACTCTACAGATTTCAGATGAGCTTTTACAATCACCCCCGCTCTGTCACCTTACAACCCCAATTTTATCTAGATATTCCATGGAGGCAACTAGTATTAACATGCAGGTAGCGGGCTGCAGCTTTCCCCTCAATTTTCTTGAGGAAAAAAAATGTCTATGCCTCTTTCACTTTCTTTCACTCCTCTTCTTAAATGTACAGCACATGCATAGTCACGCATGAGAGGTGAAATGTGAACCATTGCATCAATACAACATTCATTCATTGAGACATTAAAGACCAAAACCAGACAAGGCCATCAAATAGTGGATTTTGTGCCACTGATTATGTTGTGTGCCAGACCAACAGTTTTTACATGATGTCTGTTGGACTGGTGCAAAACAAGATGAAGCAAAAATGAAGCTAAACTTCCAGGGGCTTCTTGTGGTTCACGAAACTTTCAGCAGGAGAAGAAAAGGAGAAGAAGCAAAGAAGTAAACATAGAATCAAAGAAGGCGAAAAACACTGACATCCCATTTACAACGAAAAGTGGTAAGGCTTTCAGGAAATGGATTCTTCATTTTACAAGCGAACACTGGCGCATGACCTACAAGCTGCAGTGTTGGGCTGCAACAAACAATTACATTGAGACTGAACTTTCACTCTTGACTTTGCAAACAGTAAATGACAAAGCAGTCTCACCACAAGGTCCATTTAGTAGCTGCTCTGGAGCTTTTGACTGCATCACAAGATCTTCCTCAACAGATGGCCTTTCTCCATGTATGCTTAGTTCAAACTGTCCTTAGATGAGACTGAAAGTTAATTCTTACCCTTGGAAACAGTAGTTGACATCTGCTGAAATAATACATGTGACGTGACTGGGAGCTCCTGAAGAGGTGGCCTACTAAATGGACCTTATAGTGAACTTGCTTTTTCATCAATAATTTCCAGTATCAAGACATACAGTGTATCCATGAAACTTATCACATCAAAACAATTTTGCTTGCTGACAAGCAGTCAGAAACTCCAACAGTACAGGAACTTAAACAATATGAAAACAGATGCTGTTACTAGCAAATGTTTGATATTTTACTTAACGGAAAGAAATGAAATTAACCAAACACTGTCTTTCCCTAGTATCTGTATCTTACCTATTATATGCTATATCATTGTTTTAGTGTGTCCATCTCCCTGTCCTTCACTGTCATTTTGTTTTAGCACATATAGAAGGCATATTCATTCATTCCTGCTCCCTCCTGCTGAGTGATCATTCTTAATGCAGGATTAAAGCTTGATGGAGTCCATAGGTCTTCAGCATAAGCGTCTTCCATTAGTAGAGATGCATAGTATAGGCTGTGAACTCATTGTCTGCTGATGAGTGCACCATCAAAATGCTTGTGCATGTGTGTGACTGCTGATGACATAAGGAGAGGAGGAGGGAGGATGCAAACAGAAAGAATTAAAGGGAATAAAAGGCCTGTCAACACAGCAACAGAAATGGGACCACCTCCCGTTTCTTTCGTTTCCTGCCACTGTCATTCATTTATTAATGAGGAGCTTGGAACAGAGTGACTCAGCGTTAAATCAAAGCTTACTCCCAGCTCGCTCATTATGTCAGGGACAGACTGTCCACAGAGACCAGCTGTTCTCCACTCAGACACTGTGTAGTACAATGATAGGAGTCTCTACTGAGAGATAAAGCTCACACTCACAAATACATCCATGGGCAGGTAGGTGTGCGCACATACCTAGAGTACAACACAATGGGATTTTCATTAAGATACACATGGTGAAATGGGCCAAAAGTTGAGTGAGCATCCCTTTGGAAGCTCAGTATTATTACTGAATTATGTCTTGAATCCACAGTAGGTATCAAACTGTGCTGTCATAAATCTAGTCTGACTGGTCACGTTGTTTTCTGACCCTGACCTAACGTAACTTTGAAGTTTCCCTGAATCCCTCAACCAAGCAAAGACACTCAGCCACTTCATCAGGCCTGACATCAGAGATATATCTGCTTAGGCTAACCTATAAAGGCCGGCCCATCTGGCTTGTTAGGCAGTTTCATCTAAACGCAATTGCCAGCTGAGTTGTTCAGCCACCATCACTGTTCGGGTCGTATCTGGCTGCTCTTGTCTTTCAGATGGCCACTAATTAACAACCCCTGTGGTATGAGAAACGTTTCCATGTATAATGTTTCTTGATCTGTCTTACAAAGGAGATCAATATGAAAGGCAAGTCTACTGGTGGGTGCCCTCTATGTGACTGGTGTTTTGTTGAGTTGGGTACCAGAGCCACCTCCCTCTTCACCTGCACCCACACACTCCACACAGGCCTCCAAAGCAAGTTATATCCACTTCTCTCTATCCATCACCATTAACATCATCATAGCTAACGACATGCTAGCTGACAACAACATGTTTAGCTATTGTAACTTATATGTTGCCATCACTGGTATACAGCCTATCACACCAAACAACCTTTCTATAAAAAAAACCAGCTACCACCATCAGTTAACAAGATAACAGCTAACAACATGCTAAGCTAACTAGCATATTGCCATAACTATTGTCATCACTGGCAGCAAGTGAGCGAAACCATCAACAAACCAAGCATCAACTACCAACATGCTAACTATAATAATAACCAATAATGAACAGTACAAACATCCTACCACAGCTCATCTTCACTTAAATCTAATGTTCTCAAAATGTCTGGAGCCACTGTATCATGAATATTCAGCTAAGCTTTACCTTGACCAGCATGTCCTATTTTACAGATCTCTGATAATCCATTATGCTTCTGTGTCATATTTGTTTACAGTTTGGTGTTATGGCAGTCTGGTTGCACAGAGACAGGGGCCTGGAGGAAGAGGCCGTGTCTCAAAGCTATCCAATGTTGTAACTTTTCAGTGGGTATGCCTTGGCACAGCTGGATGGAGTGCAGAGGAGGAGAGGCCAGAAGAAAGGTGGGGGGGGGGGGGGGGGGGTGCAGACTAACAGTAGAAAGCAGGGGAGGCTGAGGAGGAGAGATAGTGAAGGACTCATTATCAAGTACAGCAGTGGCTAGTTTAGAAGACATGAGCTCCTGAGGGCTGCCATCTCACACACACACACACACACACACACACACAGAGAGAGAGAGAGAGAGATCTATCTCCTTTTTCCCTTACTTGACTCTGTCAGCCCTCACCCATTCTCTTATCTTTCTGTCTTGTTTTTCACCATCATTATTCTCTCTCTTGCAAAAACAGTCCATACATCTTATTTATGCTTTGAATTGTTCAGTCCATCTCTTTCTCTCTAGGTAAGTGGTATACCCACTTGGTAAGTGGGTATAAGAACATACAGAGTCTCTAAGAACCATCACAAAGAGACAGGCTCTCCCTGCTTGTCTCGCTTTGCTACAGATTCATATCAAGTGTGCCGGAGGGCACTAACTGACTGAGTCTGTGTGTGTCTATGTACAATGTGCATGTGGTCACATTCACAAAAGCAGGATGGATACACTGAGAGGGAAAGCAACAGCTCGCTTGTTAATTACACAAGCTAATAGAGCAGCTGCTCATTCCCTCCCTTATCAGTGAGATTCACAGCAGGACGGGGAGGACATGAAGCATTAAGTTGGACGTGCTGTGATTCCGGACAGAGGCTAACTAAGGTAAAGAGCCATTAGGTTGATGTAGTTCTGGGACTTCAGATTTGTCTGGAAGAGGACATAACAGAAACTTTACAGACTGGGGACACAAGGAGTCCTTAAAAAGTTAAGAACTTCCCTAACTTGATATGTTGTGAGGGCTTTAAAGATTAATTCTCCAATATTTTGTTAGGATTTTCAGCTCTTAAAAACTTCTAAATAACATGCCTCTGTATCCCCTGAGTTCTCCTGGCCAACTTGTTTCCATGGCAACACGTCCTCAGACAAACCCTTCCATGTTACGTTGCCACACAATATACAGGAAGAGTGGTAAATTAGTTAATTAAAGTTCATTTTTGTGAGTGTAACCCCACAACTGCTGTACTCACGTTCGAGGCAGCAAGCTACATTTTAATGATGAAAACTTTGATTGCCTGGATTGTAACATGCATGGTTCCTTCTGGGTTTGCTGGCATTTATAAACATTTATTATTTATCATTGAGGGTTATGCTATCCAAATGTCACCACGACATGATGCTAGCAATCTCATATTGCCATTCTGCACTAGTGTTAGCTATCATATCAATATTTTCATTATCATTTTTTTACAGAAAGCATTGGGGTTTATGCTGTTGCTGTTCATATTCAATTTAAAAGTAACCATGACAATAATTGCTGTAACTTTTGTCATGCCTGAATGTTTTGCCCTGTCTTGTGATACAGCAAAGCCACATGCATCAAGTGCCTTGCTGACAAATACTTGAACTTTTTGCTTTTCACATGCAAAATACAAGCAAACCTCATGCACAACAACTGGAGAGTTTGCATGCTCCACCATTTACAAATCATACATGCCATAAGACTCTTTACTAATAGTGACATTCTCCTTAAGGAGGAAATGCAAGACAAACAACAACATTAGGTACACTTACCTCCACACAGAGAACAACACATGGGAATTGTAAAATGAGACAGGGTAATAGGAATGTGTGTGTGCTTTAGCGTGTGATACCATTGGAGGTGGGTTGTGAGACTTAAGGGAGTCAAAATCGATAAGGATATAAGGCCACGAATACAAAAAAGAAGTGACCGACTACTGCAAGGGATTATAGAGGGGTTTCCCAGAATACAACAGTCAGCATGTCTCCTTATAGTACCCCTGTGTTGATGGTGTAACAGCATAAGCAATATACGAGACTGCAGATCTAAATCCACTTGCTCTTTGTAAGAACACTTCCCTGCTGCTCATTCAGTGGATGTGAGCATGTTTTCAGAGTCATTATGTTCCAGTCAAATATGAGGTTCAAGTGAATTACATGAGTGGAAATTACCAGTACTTTTTAAAAAAATGTTAGAGCAGGAGATTGGCTCTGAGCCAAAGATAGGAAGAGACGATAATAGGATGCCAGAAAATTAAGCATGGACATGAAAAACGGCAACAAAATGGTGAAATATTCACACGCTAATTAATGTCTATAAATAGGAATGGTCTGTGAATTTGTGGCATTGAAATGCTGAGTGCTCATAAGCACAAAGGGTTCCACTTACGGAGTACATCAGGAGCAGAGGGACACACTGATAACAGAGAGCGAGTGTAAGATTACGATAAGCCTCATCCCTCCAGTTTCTATGCACAAGCTTTCGAATCAGTGAAACAGAAGAGAGGGAGCATGTGAGGGGAGTGTTCCTGAGGAGGAGATGGATTTGTAGGTGCTGGGAAACTGTCCAGGAGAGGGCGCCCCTTGCCTGATAGAGTACAGTAGAGAAGAACACATGCACACACACACACAATGCAGCACCTTACTTACATGCACCGGCAGGAGATACCGGTCTTTTCATTTCTTTTCATTGACTGTGATTTTCCAGATACTCCACCCATCTCACTTCACCCTCTCCTACACTATATTTTTCAATTCATGTCAATCTGTAGGCCGAGTCAAGCCTGACTCAACACCACTGCACTCTCTAATGAGCGTCCTCATCCAGCGGCAGTGTTAATTTATGCCATCTGTTTAACATATGCAAATACAACAGCCCCACATCATCCAATCAGTGGAAAGCGGTGATGCTTATTAAGACTGGACACAATGCATCTACTGACACAGACAAGCTGTGTTGCCGTGGGAACAGGATGCCAAGGTAGACATTATAAATACAGAGACTAGTGGAGGCACTGAGGTTGTTAGCAGCCATGCCTTGTTGAAGTTACTCAGCAAAAGCTGATGCTTGTGTTGGAGATGGAACTCGTGGCTGAATGATGGTCTGTGAACTCTGGTTTGACAATGTCGGAGTTTTGTTGTCACCACTGATGAGTATTCCTGAGAAGTGCCATGCACTATGTCGCCTTGGCAGCACAATATATCAGACTAAAGATATTTTCAAAAAAGAAAAATGTTGTTCAAGATGAAATCGGATTTGCAGACAAACTGATGCTTCTGTAAAGTTGACATTCACATCCACACAATATATCCTACACACTAAAGTCTGCACACACACAGGCACAAACTTCATGAACTAAATGAAAGGAGAGTGCCCTATCCCAGACTTGTGTCTGCTAAAATCACCCTGGAAAAGTTTCAGAGTTTCAGACATCCATATTCATAAGGTTATTATAAGGTTATTTTAGTAAGTGTCCACTCTGTCAGAACACCTTGTTCTAAGTCCAGTTGAGAGGTGCACCCATGGGTCCTCCATATTCATGCAGCGATTGCCAGCCACCTCAACTAAACACATAGCAACTCATCCTGCTGGGAAAGTTAATCTTGTAAAATATTCCTAACAGCTAACATTTGTAAAGCTCTTCACACACTTTTCTCTAATTGACTGAACTTGACTGGCATAAAAAGATGATTGTTCCATGACAGCAAACCCCACCTATCTGACAGCTCTTTGAATGGAGGCAGGGATAAAGTGGATTGGATTAAAATTTGGCCCGGAACTGGCTTATAGAACCTTTATACTGAAAATAACATTAAAACTGCTGATTTACAGGTTCGTCAAGTTCCATATCTGCTTAAATGCAGATAATCTTGCCTATATGCTCCATCAAACATTAATTTCACGCTGAAAGATGCCGCACGTTTATCAGCCATAACTCGGAGTTCCAACCTCCAGCGCCTAAAACTCATGACAAGTTTCCAACTCTGTCTTTATCACCAAGGTTGCTGTGCCCTTGCTGTTCTCTTCAGCATGAGTCTCACACCTGGGAAAGATGTGTGGTTAGCTTTCTCGTCATGTGTCTGAGAAACGACGCTGTCTAAGGTAGACATCAGCTGTTTGTGGAAAAAGGACGTAACAGAGGACTAAGTTCACCACAGGACGCAGATATTCTTAAGATGACAAAAATGGCCATGGTTCTGACAAATGAGCGAACCGCTGCGCAGCCGATATGCGTTGGAGCAGCATTAGTGAGGTTTTGTTAGTGGGATGGAAGGTGTTGGGGGAGCCCATGTGCATGCAGTTTCATTGCAGTCGAGAGGTTAGAGAGGTTGAGCCGCCAAAAGTAAACACACAGAGAGGTAGAAGAAGTCATTATTGTGAGGAATGCAGCCAGGTACCTGAGTATATCTCCCTGCTCTTCAATTTCATCAGCAACCTCTTCACACCTGCAATGATGTGAAGAAGCCTGTCATCATCACAAGTTCGCAACAACTGCGCCCAAATTTTTCCCTCCCTCTGACATATACAGTAAGTAGAGAAAGTTTAGGCCACACAGAGAACCCCATTTGAGGCCCTTTTGAAACATCTTAATTTCACTAGAGAAAACATTGTGTGCCAGGAAGTAAGAATAGCAAGTGTATTGTGTTGGTCAATTTAAATAATAAGGAAAAGGTAAGTCACTAAATATAGAAACAGTCAGTAGGAATGCATATAGCAAGCACATGAGGTATGATGTACAGAACGCACACAAAAACAGATAGACAGACAAATATGACCCACCCACTGAGCATCCATTCCCCTACATCACCACCCACTCTGTACTGGCTCTCTCCTTCCATCTCAGCATTGTGTGTGGCTGGTGTGTTTAGTGGAGAGAGGGGTGGGGGACTGGGGCATTTGTTAAAGTCCTTACCTGTGTTCCTGTCTGGTAAGATACAGCAATGCTTCTGCAGTATGCCTGGCAACACCTTCCAAGAAAAAACAAAGGGGTTGAGGGAAGAGAGGGAGAGGGAGAGGGAAAGATGTTAATATCACATCAGCTCCAAGCAGATAAACAAGGTGGAGAAGCACTGAGCCATGCTGTATCCCACAACAGCAGAGTAGCAACAGTCACCTTTTTCTCACACCATTTGCATCAAAAGAAGGTGCTCCCATATTTATCTGAGACCATTCTTCTGCACCGTGATCTGTGCAGCGGAGCACTAAATGATGTTCCCGGTGTGGATGTGTGTGTGTGGAAAGTTCATTTCTGACTTTATCTCTGATTCAGTCTTTGAACAGAAAAAAGTGTGTGAAGAAAATTATGGTACACTAACAATGCATTATAAGAGAGTAGCAAAGAAATTATGTATTGCTCGATTGAGGTCGGGCCAAGGGGGGCACTCTGATAGGTCCACAGGCAAGTTGTAGAAGCTTTCACTGCTTCATCAGCAGCTTTGCTATGCTGGGAAGTTTTAGCAGCAAACACAACTGTCAATTACCACGCTACTCACAAGCCTGAGGTGATGATACTAATCAATAATGGATGCTTACAATCTATTCTGCGAAGAGGTTTCTAAAAATGTAATCCATCCAAAGTTATATATCTTAGCTGTTAATATTTTGCTGTCATCACCTGTCTTCTGTAAGTGAACAGTTTATGTCTTGTTTATGGGCAAATGCTGCAGAATCATTTATTACAGAATCAAAACAAAGTGCCCCGTTTTACTTCTTCAAAAAGGCACAAATATGCAGGATTTCTACTGGATAGAAGCCCAGGGAACTTAGAAGGAGATGCAGAGGTGACTCAGCAGGTGCTATCAATGTCTCTTTGTCCTTGCATCTGACTGACAGGATCTTTGTTGTCCAAAATGACTTTCGTAATATAGACAGTCCTCTTCTTCTCTCTCTCTCTGGCAATGAAATTCCTTTACATTTGCACTTGCTGGTTATCTCAGGCTCCTCTGTCTCTCTGAGTTCTATTACTCCTCTCTGGAACGGAACAAGACCGATCAGATAAGTGTCCCTTTAATTAAAGAAGAGGAGCATATATAAAAGTAGCTCTTGAAAAGAGAGAGGAGGCCAGATATAATAGAAATGAACACTAATGGCTTGTCTCTGGGGACGTTCAATGAGCTATCAGTCCTCTACATCATTCATAAAGGTGGAGGGCCTCAAGCACATTGCCTCGTGTCATCCAGTCTCATTTACTACTTTACCCAACTGCACTGTGAGCTGTTGCTGCCTTTACCTATCGCTGCACTTTTACTTATTGTCTGTTACTGTTTTACACTGTTTATATGCCTTTTTATTATCTATCGTTGTATATACTGTGTTGTATAGTTTTCCTGTCTTGTGCTGGTGTATTTTCAATCTTGAGACCTGCTGCTTTTCCTTGATGAGATGCCAAACAGAATCTCCTTGTAGAAACTACAATGATAATGACCTTCTTTATCCTTTATCCTTATCCTTAACTGGCCAAATTTGTCATAAATTGCTCTTTTTAGCCTGATGAATGCCACCTGTTTATGAGCAGGTGCGTATTCGTGAGATTTGATTATTAGCTTAATCAATGCCCCAAGAATTGCCATATAAGGCTGCCTGTCCTGTATCATGCATGAGTTTCAAAAATGTTACCCAAAAAAAACAAAAAAAAAACAAACTCGATTTTCACACTGCAGAGCTTCTAGTCTTGCTTATAGAAACAATAACAAGTTTTGCAATGTCAGTAGTGGTATTAGAGGAGCTGCAACTATAATATCAAATATCAATTGTACAGCTGTCAAAACATGTCAGACACAGACATAAAGAGGGAATGGTTCGACATAAATTTAGATGCCTAAAAAAAGTCTCACTAAACCAAAGCAGTCCATGACTAACACAGGCAGACAATCACTGAAATATTATATTTGAGAATATGTTATCTTATAGTAGGTGATGTTGCACCAACATATCGTCTGTTGCACTGAGGGTATGACAAGAAAATTAGGTGAATGCCACAAATCACAAGAATGTGCCATTTAAGAACAAATCTTGTTGGGTTCTTGGCCCAGCTTTATTATTGTGACTGATGGTTTCATAATTTATTCAAGAATTCTGTGGAGTCCTTTAAGATGTAATGTGATGCCATAGTCATTGCTACAAGCCGATAAACTGGAGATTGTGTTCATTCACTTACAGACACAACTGTTTTACTACTTACGACAACATTTTAGCCTAAATACACATGAGCATTAGATTATGATGTTGAGCCAACACATTAATATTGTAATCCAATTGTAATATATAGCACAGAATGGACTGAGCCTGTACTTTGGTTAAAGTATACATTGCTGTCCATTGAAAACCAGCTATCTCCAAATTTACTGATCTTGGTGAAAATAAATTTGAGATGATCCCTTATGGATTGAGAAAATTCTAATTTTGAAGCAATATAAACCATGTAAAATCTCACTGGTTTTCACAGGACAGTGTAATATGGTCTGATCTTAAACATGGGGGTTAAGGGTTATCTGGTGGCCTTAACAGAGATACAAGCCCAAACAAATGCTCTACTGTCAAGAAAATCTGACTTATATTTATATTGTGTTTCACAGAATTTATTCAGATAAGATTATCTAGTTACAAGTTTTTGCACAGAATAAATAAATTATTTTCTTGTACTATGAAAACCATGTTTAAGATATGGGCTCTGATAATAACAAAACAGAGAATTTGTAATGATCTTAAGTTATTGTTGTGACTTCATATGAGAATAATTTGTTGGACTAAATCACATAATTCCAAATGTTTCCCATTGATGTATTGTCTGTATGCATGCCCCATCACCCTGGATCTACAACAAAATGCTACTCAGAAGCTAAGTGTAGAAAAAAGTTGAGTGGTAGATACAAATAGATGGATCTGCAGAGATGAGAGATACAATTATTGGTTTGTAATGACTCAAACAGCTGCATGATGTACAGTTATAATTGACGCTGGATAGCTGGCTGGCTGGCAGAGCCTTGTACTGGAGTGTGGAAAACGAACTGTCAGGGACACTTTAGTGTATGAGACACAGAGCTGTCACTTGCCTCTCATTTATGCTTTAAAAGGATTGGAGGCTGGATGCAAGGCATCTAATTTCACATATGAAAATGGGTTAGGCATCCGTTTGTTTGTCTTTTTAAGCTTATCTTGGGATGAGCACAAGAGAGGATTTATGTCACCATGTTTTAACAAGGCAAATGTGCAAGACACACAAGGACAATCCCATTGACACATATAACTGGGACAAGTGGAAATAGAAAAACAGACGAGAATCTGTCTTGATATTTGGGGTATTTGTACAGATTTGTTTTCTCACATTATACACAGATTTTAATAGCTGGTTTCATTCAAATCACATTTTATGGCTGAGGCGATTTTGTGCCAAGACCAACCATACATGAAATAAATACCCCTGATTATATCAAACGCTAATGAATCATAATAACCCATTAAAAACAGCAGTTTAATTTGACAGTTTTGCAGTTGTTGTCGTAGTCAATGGAGATGCACTATAGGAAAAAAAACAGATCCTCAAAGACAATCCAAAGTAATAACCTTAGGACTAGGAGCCCAATCTTGTGAATGAGTCTTCAAACCCCATTGAATCAGTGAGTTAATAAAAGGCTTCATTTGGCAATGTTGTAGCAGTTTACCATCAAGCTCTTCCAATAGGGCGGGTTGCCATTCTCTTGTTGCCCAAGGCTGTGAGAAAAAGGATTCTGATGAGATATCATTAAACTCCATGAGAGCAGATGTTTCCAACTCTCCATATTATCACTCCGTTACATCTACATTTCTCACGGCACATGGTCTGGAAATGCACAAGATAATAGTACAGTACACGCAGCATTTTGCTCACAAAGCAGGCTATAAAGATGGGAAAGTGCTGCTTAAAGAATTGTATACTTTTCTTTCTCTGGATTTCAATCATATTTGTTTGGGAATGCTATATATGACACAACCCATTAATATATATCCCTATAGCATCAACTTTAGCCACTTTTAGAATGGCTCATCAAATAGAAATTAGATAGCTGAGCTTCGAGGCTAGAGAATTCCGTTTATGATTCGGGAGGTTTTTGTGTTTTTTCTGACAATGATCAGAAAAACAAGGCTGACAGAGGTTATTTACAAATCTTTTTGTTGTAGGTTATATAAAGTTACATGTCTAGGACAAAGCACGTACTGAGCCACGTGGTTCTTTTCACAGAGACATACTTTATAGCATAAGAGCACTTAAGACAGAGAAACACAAAGACTGTTGAGGTAGTTGCAGAGGATACAAACAACCAAATGCATGGTCACATAGCTGAGATGAACCAAGCCAACTCAGGTGAGTCACAAACAGTTCGAGTTGAACAGACTTTTTTCTCTAATATCGGCTTTGAGAAAAATAACATAAAAAGTACTGATTACTTTCTCCCTGAAAGTCCATTTGTCTTGTTTTGCCTGCTGTATGATGGAGCCAGCCTCATGAGACTGGAGAGTGGGATCAGAAATAGCTTCCATAATCTAACTTGTGCACAAGCTGATGCCCATAAAAGTAAAGTTAAAACATCAAAAAGTACAAGTAACCAAGTCTTGGCTGGTGTTATTTAAGTCCTAATATTTCCCCCAATAGTGACCACTGCGTGCAGGGACCCTGTCAACCTAGCTGCTACTAGACTGGTGTAAATGCCGTCAAACAAGTCAAGCTCCAGTGCACCAGGTTCATTTGATGGCTCTGCAAGTGATCTGCGGCTGGGGACAAAACAGCCTAGTTTGACCACGGCAGAGAGTGGACAACAAGAACTATTCTTGTCCCAGTGGTGTTTCAGGATGCTCACAAAGACAATACCTGTCAAAATCCTAGTCAGATAAGCACCCATATAAATACAGACTCCCATCTCCACACACTATTACTGCTGGGTACAGGCACATTATCACAAGTGGCAGTGCATAATAGGATGTCTTGGCGCCTGCTGCTGAGGGCATGAGTGCAGCTCTTGGTGAACTGATGGAGATCTGATAGGACGGACGGGAAGTGGAGTTACTCCAGTGCATTTGAAAGCTCTTCATGTCTGCCTAGAGCGCTGTCTGCCCCGTTCTTACCCAGTCAAGCTATGAAATGCAATGGTGTGCAGATTGAGCAGAAGATAAGGTTTGCAATGGAACCACTCACTTCAGCAATATCCATAATAGATACATGACACAAATAGATAAAATCTTAGAAAACATCTTTCCATATAATGCAGTGCAAGTGAACAACAAAACAAACTGAGGCCTCAGAATTAGTTGAATTAACATCTCTCTGACACAGTGTAAGTAAAAAATTTAAATGTTTTATTTGATAAAATAATAATGTAATAATAAAGTAGCCTTGCTCTGTTAGTCACACGCCATTTGAGTCGATGAAGAAACTTTGTATTGTAATTGGTGACAGGCACCACCTTATTTCAATATAGAAAGAAAAAAAGAAAGCCTCTTGCTTGACTTCTGCTTATCTTAATCCTCCTCAAATTCCTCAAGTCTGTCCTTGGTGTACAGGGTTCCCTTGAACTGGGGGAGCTATTTGTTTTTACTGCACCCTCGCTCCAAATTTCATTATCATTATCACAACTGTCCTTCCCACAGCAGGCATGAGGGCAGTTTTCTCATGTTAAATTTATAATTTTACCACTGAGCTCCTGTAGACTTGCTCTCCAAAGGTTAAACCCACCTAGGTGCACTGTAATCATGGCACCAGCAGCATGCTGCATCCAAGGCCTCTGATGTTTGACTTGTACTGCAAAATCATGAGGTGTGGACTTCTAAATACTGGTAGAAAGACAACTGCTATTTATGTCAAACAGCTTGAACACATTAGTCAGATTAAAGCACTAAGTAATTCTCCGAAGCTTAATCAAATCTCTTACACCTGCCCAAATAAAAAAAAATTCCGCTGCCTTGATGGTCCTTCATTACAGTGAGCTATTTTATTAAGCTAATATATTCAAGTTCATTGCTCAGTTTAACGGGTCTGGTCAAGACTCAGTTGTAAAGGAGCTGGGCCTTTCGCCAACAGTAATGGTATTAAGACTTATGCTCTACAGGGGAGACCTCAAGTACACTTAGGAATGTACGGGACCTTGATCTTGCATAAGTATCAAATTTTAAAGTTTGACACTGTAGGCCACACAGGACAAATGTATACAATGAGATGATTTACCTTTGTCTCCAGTTTCAAAGGCATACAGCTGACAACAGTCAGGTAGTTGTCTCTCTGTTGTGCAAACTTTCAAAGGCGGCAGTTATGTTGAAAACGAACAAGTCTGGCTGCCAAAGGCATCCTGGTAAAGTCATCATAAATGATGATATCACAAACTGGGATCAAACTGTCTGTAAGTGGAAAGGTTACAGATAGTATACCAGCTTGCTATTGGACCTTGCAATGAGTCACATCTGACTTGCTATGTGGCAGCTACTGCACCGACAGTAACACTGGGAGATTGCAATGACACCCACCTGCCTGCAGCGCAAAGGTGATTAACAGAGTAGTGCTGATGCACAGGTATACACAGACACACACACACACACAACTCACATACTGTAGCTACACAAAATTGGCTCTCATACATTATTAGATTCATAAAGCTCTGTCCCATCCCCTCCATTTCCTCTACATCCCTCTACTGAAGCCAAACTTTGGAGGGGTAGGCAGAGCGTTCATCAGGGAATGAACAGAGACATAAAAAGAGAGGAACACAGAGAGAGGAAGAGGGAGAGAGAAAGAGAGAAGGTGAATAAGAGTGCATGACTGGGTAAAGTAAGAGAAAATATTAAAGTGAGGAAAAAGAAGAAGAAGAAGAATGGGAGAGAGCAGAAACACATCCATCACGGTGAGTGGATGAATAAGAAAAGAGCCTGCTAAATGTTTCAACATTCTACATTCACCGCTGCTCCTCTCCCCCTGAAGACCGAAATGACATCACCAGGTGCATAAATGTGGCGTTTCAAGTTCGCCATGCATCTTCAAACAGATTATGAGAGCCTTATCATGTCACTGCCAAGTATGCAAAGTCCACACAAACTTCCCATTGATGACTTGGTTTGCTTGGGCATGCGTGTGTGTGTGTGTGTGTGTTTGTTCGTGAATGCAAGCAATTTAACAGCAGTGTCGGAAATAACCTGAAACAAGCTACCATCAATTCCAAAGTACTTCTGACTGGAAATAGTGCCAGTTTCCAATCAATTTTGTGTCCTTTATTCTGTGAGCACAAGTGGTAGCTTTTAATTAAGCTCTCATCTTTTTTTATTTAAAGAAACTGTGATTCTCCATCTCGTATGAATCATCAGGCTTTCATTGAAAGTCTGAGTAGTCGCCTGGTTTAAGGCAGAGGTGGTGATGTGGATGAGGTGAAAGGTGGGGCCCCCTAAAGCTGGTAAGTGACAAGTAATTTATTTTTCAGTCACATAAGGAATCATAGGGATGACATGCATTTTTCACCTGCCACCTGGCACCTGTCCACCCACAGGTGCCTTGTCTATTAGTTATAGACAAACTACATATGCATAATTATTACACACACAGGTCCACACACACAAAGACACTGTGGATTCCCATTTCAATGATTTAAACTAATTACATTTGCCCCTGACTGCCTGCTGCCACTACCACTGCTCTATAGCTCTTCTAGCCACCTGCATAATAAATGAACATGGGACCTTTTACTGGCACCCAAAATAAAACATGCTTGTTACTATGGCAGAAAATGCAGTTTCCATGTATGGACTGCTGTGCAATGCACGCTATTTCAAGTCCATAACATACACGTCAAAGTGTCATCCTAGCAGCTGCGTGTCATCAAAGAAAGGCTGGGTGACCACTGCTGTCTAAAAATAAGGGCTTTTTGTATTATCGAGCAGGGTACAAATACAGCAGTATCTTGGTAAAACTTCAAGCTGCAGGGGTGAACAGCAATAACTCCATTGAGCTTCTAAAGCATTGCAATGAATATAGTTCCCTATTTTTAGCACCTCTGTGATTATGATGTCTGACGATGTGAGTGCTGGCAGCCAGCACTTTGTCACTCACAGTGTGTGCTGAGTGCTGTGTATTTGCTATGAATTCGGAAGCAATGCTGAAGCAGGCATTCCATACAACTTCCCTTGTTTTTGTATTGCTCAATCATGGGAATCTATTGGAGCTGAGACATCAATACTTGCAACTGCACTGAATCTTAAACAATACAATGTGTCAGTGTATACAACTGACAGTGATGACAAGCATTTTGCCCAAACAAGTGGTAAACCATTTCTAATCTTGCAACATCCCTAACAATGAAAGAGGCTTGATTCCTTCCCCAGCAATAATCACCCCTTCATAGAGAATTGTGCATATGCTGTTCAATGCCCTGTTCACTGCAAGGTATTATGTAACATGTTTACACAGGTCTGTGGAGTTGTCTTGATTCTTACAATACCTACAACTCATCCAATGCCTTCTTTTGTTAAACTGTATGGAGCTCCACTCTCATTCAGGATTGCCAGCACTGGGCTTGGGCTCTGTCAGACACAGTCAGTGAAGCTCATCCACCCACAGAGGCTACAGTCGGCACGGTACATACAGTATTATGTGACAGTGCACAACAGGAGGAGCCTGGGGGAGATCAAACCCTGACATAACAGCCCTTTGAGTGGTTAACCTTGTGCTAAAAGGGCTTTTTTCTGCCTGGAATGCTCCTCATCCACGGCTCCCCTCCTCAGGGATGAATGTAAGTGCATGAATGACATCAAAGAGGCAAAGCTGAGGAGTGGTGAACCAAATTCATGTGCATGCAAAAGTGATGCAAAAATTGTATCATATTTGTGTCTTCTGGTCACTGTCCACATTAAACAAAATTGCATTTTGGTACTTCACATAGTTTAAATAATAATAGAATAGATTTACAATTTCACCACTCTGAAAAAGCCAATAGTCCAAAAGTCTAATTACTTAACTACAAGTAAGAAAATCTTGCAGCCAAACAGCATAAGAACATACATTTTTCATTGTATTACATGCATCTTCTCATTTACTGTAAGATGATAAAATACAATATTTGAATCCTGCTCATGTCATATTTTAGGAGTTAAATAAGGGCTCAAAGATCAATAAAAGAGAGAGGAGGATTTACCTTCTTCAGAGCTGACATTCTAGGTGGATCCTCCTCCTGCGAAGACCGTTCACATGCTGAGGTCCCAAGCCAAGTTTGGAGGGTGAGCAAATCCTAACTCAGCCCGGTGCTGATGCTGAGCCATGAGGTGCCTGTTTAGTATTCTCATCTCGCTTCCACCCTGTCCTACAGCTGGCTTGGTGTGCGCACGCCCAAAACCGCTGCTATTACAGGATCCAAACACACGGGGAGCTGTAGCAGGATGCATCACAATCATCGCGCTTCGTGAAAGAAAGTTGGCAGGTTAAATTGTCATTAAAAAAATTAATTGGCCTTGATTATTTTGGCAGGAAGACACGCCTGCTCAACTGACTTAAGATCATTTCCCAAGAATGAGGAGTCACAGTTTAATTCGTCCTACGCTTAATATCTCAGAAGTAAATGACTTGTGGGAAAATCTAAAGTTATTATTTCCACAGTCCTTTTCGTCAAAATACACCGTGACCAGAAAATCATGTTATGTTCTAGATAATGTATTAAATACTGCTGCCTTACATGCCGATTTGAACAATAGATTCCCCTGAGCCACCCAATAAATGAATTCCTGATATACTCGACACATGTGTTTTCTTATAACCAGGTCCAGGTAAAATTGCCATTATTTTGAATGTAATTTGGCGCTGCGGGAGCGAGTCTTGAGGTCCCCCCCCCCACTTGCTGCCAGCTCTGCCACACTGTGTGCTGTAACCGGTGGAGAGTGCAGCTGGAGTAGTCCGAATACTATCACACTTTGGTTAGTGTAGTTCAATAGCTTTTAAGTAGCTCTTGCTGTTTCTTACCACGCAGAATTACCACAGCTCTCACTACCTCGCCTTTGTGTGTGGTGTAGACACCTCTCCTGTATGAAGCGGGCTCATTTTAAAAGCTAGCACGCTTGCTAGCTTGTTAGCATATTACCTATAGCTGCCTAGTCGTCTGCAACATACAGGTTTGCCTGTTCTTCGCCTCCAGCCGGCTAGGTACGCCGATATGACACATCGGAAAGAAGGTGAGCTTTATCAGTGTCGCCTACAACATTACGAAATGCACACAAAAAGCCAGGTTGCGTTGTTTGTTACTAGCTAGCTAGCATAACTAGCCGACTAAGTCCCGCACGGGTTGCGAGCTATGGTGTAAACAAATGCACGTGTAGCACCGTCAAACAACGGACACCTTGTGTTTTTCTTTCCAAACCGTGATCTGAAACTTGATGCAAAGTCACTGTAATGCGCCAAAGGCAGGTTACGTTGGCCTTGTTTTGCCTTTCGTTGGGGAGTAGTAGTGTAGTACTTTGACTATTAGTTTAGCAGTATAATGCCCACAACATGCACTTCACAACTTCCGTTAGTTGGTCAAACACATTCATCTACACGTATGGGGTTGATAACTTAACACGTCCACACTTCATTGAATTGCATTGTCAAACTAACCGATTTTAGCATGAGATAATTAAGATAATGTTTCTTTTCATTCTAACATGTCAGGTGCCTTAAATTGCTAATGCATCTGATTAACACAGTGTTATGCTATATGTTATGTATGTGCCATGCTTTTTGTCCTATGTCTTGTGTCATTTAGTATTTCAGTCAAAAGTACTGCAGAGGCTTTACCCTGCAGCTCCCAAAGTAGAGAAGGAACCCAGCCCACCAAGCATTGTAGAGGCTTTAGCCAATAAAACCTCTGTGAAAAGAAAAGCCTCTCAAGGAGACAATGCTGCCGGTAAGATCAGAAACTTTGATCCTCTTCCTTTAAAACACACACGCACATATTGCTGTCACCCAACTGCTCTTAACATTTGGTTTCATTACTTTTCTTTATTTGCCACGTCTGTCTCAGGAGATGCAGGACAGACTCAGATTGCAGCCAATCCCCACAGGCGGATGTATACAGTCCTACCTCCTCCTGCAGACTACAAGGCACATGCAGAGAAATCTGTCACACTCGCCCAACTAGACAGCATAAATAGTGCAGAGGACCCAGCTGGTAAGTCAGCCATAATCTTACATTTATGGACCTGCGCCATGCACCATAAAGCTAGGAGAGATTTACGACATGGGCTTTCTCCATGTTGGCTCTTCATAGTATTGAAGTCACTCTTTCTGATTGTCTCTGCCACTCTAGTTAAGGGAAACAGACAGTGATAATCAATTGTGTTCCTGAACTGAGGAGAACTTGAATGCAGCGCAGATGGTGTTTGAGCCTGGGTGATTATCTTTTCACTTTGAAAACTCTATTAAAGGTGTTGTTTGTCAGAGTAAGCGTGTATATCCTAGCAAGGAGATACTTACCCCTTGTTGATGCCATCTTTGAGGCTGAATTGTGAGCTGATGCTAATGCCAAGTTGAAATGTTCTTGACCTGTGATGAGTAGGGTTGCTTGGCAATTTGATACAATGTGATACAGACTGTCATTTCATGAACCAGTGAAATGATCAGGCTTTAATAAAAGCCCTGGCTCATTACATGAGCACCTTCATGTACATGTGCCTTAATGCAGACCTCCAGCCACCTGACAGGCTTCTGCTTTACCTCTGTGAAATAAAAGAGATTTGTTGGCTCAGACAGTGCAGTGTCCAGAGATACTAGAATAAATGATGGGGTTAAGTTTGATTAATTACCCGAGGCAGCCTAACAGAGCTTAATTGAACACGTTTTTGATTTAGTGGGCCATGAGCCTTGATGAAATTGGAATCCAGAGTCCTGTTTAAGGTGAGATTGAGTTGGGCTTTACAAAGGATTTTTGATAATAAAGCCATCAATATTATATCATAGAAACAGTAACAGTAACTATTTGATGTGATATGAAAATGAGTAATGTGTTAAGAGTGAATAAGAGAGTCTCTCAGGAAGTCTTCATTTCACAGATGTGTTTCCACACTGTGCTGACACCTTTACAGTGCAGTCTGTACTAAAATATTGGCGAGTAAGATATGGAAATAGAAATAATGTAAAAGCTCCTTCCATATTTATGTGCTGTTATAGGCTTTAGCTAGTTGGAGGAATATTTCTAGAAATAAATCTCTGATCCATTATTTTTTCAGCTGCTTCTGTGTCATCATATCTTGCACTTGGTATCATTTGTTTGGCAGGGAAAATGCATCTAAAGAGTGCACTACTGTCTATATGCTATCAAGCCAAGACATGATATTTCCCTTTTTTTCTCAATTCCCTCACCAAGCGCTTTATTGGGAACACCATACTAATAGTAATACTAGTTCCTCCCTTTTCTCTCAAAACAGCCTCTGTTCTTTGTGTCATGGAATCCACAAGATGATGGAAACATTTCTTAGAGATTTTGGTCCATGGTGACATGATTACGTCACATATGTTATGTTTATGAAACCAGTTTGAGATGACTTTTTCTTGTGTGATGGTGCATTATCATGCTGGAAGTAGCCATTAGAAGGTGGGTAAATTGTGGCCATAAAGGGATGCACATGGTCAGCAACAATACTTAAAGAGGCTGTGATGTGATCCTACCATCTGCGTGCCTCAGCAGAAATCCAGATTCGTCAGACGAGGCTACATTTTACCAACTGTCCAGTTTTGTTGAGCCTGTACCCACTGCATCCTCAGATTTCTGTTCAACTGTCTGTCCATTCTCTTGTGACCTCTCTCATCAACAAGGTGTTTCCATCCCTAGAACTGCTGTTCTTTGGGTGTTTTTTGTTTTTGACTGTTGTGTCTGAAAATCCAGGAGGATGAGCAGTTACAGAAATGCATACAGAAACACCAATAGTCATGTCACGGTTAAAGTCACTTATATCATTTTTCCCCATTCTGAGGTTTGATGTGAACATTAACCGAAGCTAATGACCTGTATCTGCATGATTTTATGTTCTGATTTTGTGTATTGCACTACCACCACAGGCTGATTGTATAATTGCATGAGTTAGCAGGTGTACAGTTATAAAGTGCTCGGTAAGTGTGTACTATATGAGAGACGTGGCTATTTAAGATATTCAGTGGAGTCAGGAGCCACATATTGACACAAAACGCCATGTTTCATTTTTAATCTAATAAAAACCATCATGAATTTTGTATATTTGTACTTGTTCTGTAAAAGACGTGACTCAGCTGAGCTGCCCAGATGGTAGCAAGACTGTTCACCACATGAGGAACAAAATGACAGCAAGTTCAACTTCTCTTTCACATTTTGCTAAATTGATGCTCATATAGACACATTATGCTGTAAAGGACTTGTGTTTGTTATCACTCCAGACTTTGACTAAAATGAACTCCTTCTAAATCCTTTCTCACTATTGTGGTCGATGTGCTGCCACTGTCTCAGCTGCATTATGTCCGGGTGCCCAACATTACGAACGGGTCACTAAGAATTCAATGGGAGCTGGTTTCTTTGACCTCACTGTGTGCCTCATGAGTTGGTAAGGAGGCAAGGTGGCGAGGGAGCTGCTCAGCTAATAAGAGCCCTGTCTCTGCATGGGCTCACATTACAGCTGTAGTCATCCCTGGTTAAGTTTAAAGTTATGCACAGTGTTAAGATATTACATAAAGGTGATTTAACACTGTAATAAAAGTTTTACCTAAGAGTAGACTGCAAAACAAATCAAACTGCAGAGCTAAAACAGAGCTGCAGGAGCCCTAATGATGATTTCCACAGGGTAGGAGGAATGTGGTCATTTTTTGTGTGTGCAGTTGTGCACAGTGAAAAGCTGCTGCATAATCTAAGCAATCAGCTCCTTTTTTTATTTTTTCACCTTTCATCAGACATAGTGCTGGATTTGAAATAAAGGAAATTTACAAGCACTGTGGGAAATGTAAATTTCATTATACATGATAGTTTGCAGAATAAATTAAAAAGACTGAATAGAGGATTTTGTTTGCTATTCTGTCAAGAGGTACCACATAATATCTCATATACAATATACTGATTTTACTGTACTTCTGTTAACTACCTGCACAATTCAGCAGGTTTTTTTTTTTTTTTTTTTAAATCAGAGACCACATAAGCTGATTTTGCTGATTAAAATGCAATCAGTGAAAAGACGGACTATCAAAGTAGTGGAATCAGCTGGTGCCGTGATTGGCTAAGGGAAACCTGCAGTCTCTCAGCTCTCAATGCCACATTATTGGACAGTACTGGAACTCAAATCCTTTAATGGTTTGATTGCAGTTACCCCAGCCAAATCTGTTCCTTTAACAATGGGAACACAAAAATCTGCCACTTGTTTATTTCTGATTCAGGCCCATCAAGAGTAGAGTTGCATATGCCGACTGTAATGGATTAGGTTTAACAATGTTTTGAAACTAATCAAGATCTTACAATCTTGTTGCACCCAGACGAGAGCATCCAGGGGAGCAATGAAGAACTAGATCAAAATAATGTGCAAGAAGAGCAGACAAGAAAAGGGAGAAGGAGGAAAAGGAAACCAACTCTTCATCAAGACTCTGGGAAAGGTGGCGCAGCTCCAGGGAGTGAGTCCAGTGCAGGCCGGAGTCAGGCGGCTGTGGATGAGGCACGAGAGCACATAAGCAGGAACAAGAAGAGGAAGCTGAAGAAGAAACGGCACAAAGAGAAGCTGCTCTCCATGGGTGTTGTGCCCCGAGCTGCTGCCCTGGAGTTCACGTACCAAAGAGATGGGGAAGAGGAGGAGGAGGAGGAGGAGGAGGATAACGAGAGGAGAGCTGCTGAAGTGTCAGACTTCCTCAGGACAACACTGGAAATCTATATGTCAGATTGTAAGTATTGAGCAGAGGTTGTTTTCCCCTTTCAGGATCAAACGTTTTTTTTACTCTGTAGTAAATCGTCATTGCTCAAGCTCATGCAGCAATATTCCTCATTCAGGCTTAATATTTAGAAAATTGACATCCTGCCATAATAAGTTTGATTTTGATTCATTTTTGGAGTTACTATGGCTCAAAGGTGGAGCCATTCATAGATGTAGTTTACAAACATATAATTAAATACTGCCAAAAGCACTTTTCTTGCTCTCGTGCCACAGCACATCTGTGCCTTTTTGAGACACGATGTGACGGTACCAGCATGAACTTACCAGAAAAGTAGTTAAAAACATAGCATCAGTAATTTGATGAAAGTATGAAAACTAAAATTGCAGTGCTATATAAATGTAGGAGATGCGACTGAACATCTTTTACTTGCCAGGCATATCTATGAGTGCTTACTGGCGATGATTGACAACTGCTTTGATTGATTTATTCAACATTTATTTTAAAGGAAACCAAACCAAGATACCCCACTACTGCCAAAGTTGCAACGTTGTAAAAGTTACAAAATAAATTATGTTTAATATAGGGATTATTTGCAGCAGACTGACAATACAAAATCCAGCTTACAGAAAGCAATTGCTCTCTTCGGTCACTGAGTTTTTAATCAAAGTTTTTTGACTCGCCAAGAGAAACAAGTTCATTAAGATGCAGGCAGGGTGGTCTGAAGATTAAGCTCCGACCAGGGTGCAAAACAAGAGAAAGCTGCTCAGTCCTTGGTACCTGGTTGAGCAGCCTTGTAAATGAGCGAGACTACTAATGAATTGCGGGAGTGCACAGATATGTGATTCACCAAATTTGTAGTTGACTAAATATGAGTGATGTTTTTCCATTTTGATGACACAAGAGTCTAGACAGTGTGGCATAGCCAACAGTTATATAAGTAAAGATATCAAATAATGTTTTAAACAACTGTTGCTGTATAAAGGCAGATTTCTTGTTTTGTCCACTGGAGTTGACAAAAACTCCTCTGATACTAAACACATAGTAAATTATGATTATTGATGGTTTTGATTAACCCACCACCCTTCTCCTCCTCTGTGCTCCCACAGCCGCAGTGCGTGTAGACAAGCTTTCTCTCCTGTCTGGCACAGTGGATGACCTTCTAAGCCACATATCCAGTGGATGTAAGCCTAACTCTGTCCTGAAGCAGCTCTATAGTCTCAAGGCCTTTGTTCAACAGAAAGAGACAGACAAACTGGAAAAGGCATTGAAGGAGCTCTATAACAGCTCCTGTATGTCCGCAGGTCAGTGTGTGGATCGGTCAAAACATCAAACATTTAAATAGTAATTTCCAAGAAGAGCAAGAGATTAGCTATAGAAAGAGAAATGTGAGCCTGACATGTATTTAATGCTGCTTCATGTTTGCATTCATCCCTGTACATACTGGCCTCCTCTTGCAAGGATCTGCCCCAGGCACTTCACTGACCTGTCCCTGCACGTTAATACTTGTCTCTGTCTGTCTGTGCTTGCCTCCCATTCTGCACACCCTTACACTGATATTTATTGCTCACCTGAGTACACCTGCCCTTACTTGCCTTCATCAGTCTTTACCTGTATGTACCTGCCCTTTAGTTACAATACTCAAGCTGTTCTTGTCCATATTACATCTCTAATGCTGGTGATCTCCACCATGAGTTAACTAACATGTTTCAACTTGTTCATATTGCCTTAACTCTGTCAACACCCAAAACATCTCTTGTGTCCCAAGACACGTTTTCACCTGTGAGAGTGTGTGTATGTGTGTGTTTTTGCATTCGCGTGGTTGGCTCTCTGGCTGCATAATAGGATCAGCAGGGACTTTGCTGCTGTCACACGCACAAGTTTATGTGTGTGAGAACAAGAGTGAGACAAACCAGCAGGGACATTCAGGCCAGCGCCATATCAGTGGTCACAAAGTGACGCTTGTCTCTGCCTGTCTTTGTCGCCAAGACGACACTGTGTAAAAACCATTTTGCTATCTCGCTAGCAGTGCCCACAATAGAGCTTGCCTTAGTTGTGCCTATCCCCTCCATGCACCTGCTCCACAGCTGCCTGCACGCTTTTCTGCCCCCCCCCCCACCACCACCCACCCACCCACCTCATTCTGTATGAGTCATGCTACAATTCACTGTTTTTAAAAGCTGCTGTTTTTAAATGCAACTCTGCCAGCAGATTGTATCAGAGCAGAAAAAATACTTGTCCAACTTGAAGAATTCCTTGTGAATGTCGATTAAGATTTAGTTGTTGACGTATTTGAGACATTTAGAAAAGTTATCCTTCACCTTGTTAAATCAGCATTCTGTATTTTAATTTAACCCACATCCACTGCAATGCAGGAGCTTATCCATGTGCTTGTGGAGAGGTGTGCTTTCAAAGTCCATCAAGCGAGTTCACTAAAGCTCTCCTCACTCTATCTACCCTTGCAGTGGCAATCAGTTGACTGCAGGAGCAGCTCTGAAGCACATTTCCTTTGAGAATATTTTACTGCACCCTGGAGATCCTCTCATGAATGACATTGGCTTGACCGCCCCCCTTAAGACTGTCCATCTTATATTCTGCACAGATTAAATTGAATTCAAATTTTTTCGAGAAAAAGTAAAGGAAAGATTTTGTCATGGGCGGGAGACAGATGTTTGAGGTTGAATGGTTATATGTATAGAGTTAAGAAGCAGATTTGCACTGTGGCAGGGTATTTTGATTTCTTATGCTCAAAATACAACAGCAAATAAGTCTCTTTGGTGAAAACCCTGACTGTTGCTGTGGTATTGTGTTGTCAGCAGTCTTAGCTGTGACTGAAATCTTGCTCTCTGCCTCTCTGTGTTTTAGAGGAAACCGCTGCAGTCGTTTCACTGTTCCAATACTGGATCACAGAAATTCTTCCCATGCACAGAGATGGGAACGCTGGGCTTTCTACAACACACCCATGAGACTGTCAGACTGACTGAAATAGAGACACTACTGAAGGATTATTTCTATCACTAGATATTGAAATGCTGTTCTTATATACTGCTTTGCACAAATGTTGGACTTAACATGATGCTGTATAAAATATTTTTTATTAAATGTTTTTGCTTTTGTGTAATCAATTTTCATGCTTTATATTGAACAAGAAGAAAACAAGGCCAGTTAATCCTGAGCTTTGCAAATCCTTCCACCCACAATGAGTAAGCTTGAAGTTGTCATGATCGGCCAAGTCTGTTACTTACCTCCCTGTTTGTTAGTTGTTTTTCATGTAGCTCAAATTAATTAGACATTCAATTAACATCGCACTTGTCCTCCTGATCTAACCCTGTAATTGTCAGAGAAGTAAATGTCAGCTCTGCCTGAGCTCCAGTATTCTTTGCAGATGTTATGACATTTAAACCCAACCGGTTAACCTAATAGCTCCTCAATTATCTACAGCGCACTCCCCACAAATCAATTTCTGACCATGTTGCTATTCCATATGCCTTTTCAAATGTGCTGTTTCCCCTAACTGCTCTACGTTAATTGATAGTCTTCAGATAGGCATGACACTAATGGTGTCTCAGCAGATATTCATTACAGGGCTGAATGATAAAGAACAATAACTAGCCCCTTATATTATTCCCACAACCTCATGTTGTTGTTGTCTAACTGTACACTCAAAATAGCAACAGTGTTTTGTTGATGGGTCTTAGGATCCAGTACCACCCAAGGAGTCAGTAGATTAACCTCCCACATCGCCATCCCTGTCTAGAGCTCAGGTAATCTATTCTGATACATTTACCCATAGCTCAATGCCAAGGAGTGAGTTCAGGAAAAGGGCAGAGAATTATCCCGGCTGGACAGTGATGATCTGTGTGAGGGCTGTAAGATACATACCAGCTTCAGAGGAGTTGTTGTCTTTGTTAGGACTGGGATGCACCAGTAGAAACCAGCAGGTTACACTGTGCACTGTAACACACAGCTCGCAGTGTGTGTGTAGTGTCATAGTGCTGAACAATTAGCATGAGGTCAGCCATCTGTGGCCTCTATTCATGGCTGGACGCACCAGGTGCTGTGTCTGATGGAAGTTCATGGGCTCATTCTGCAGACATTAGCCAGAGGGGACGATAAGGGCAAAGAACACATTGAATGTTATGCTTATGTAACATAGTATCGACTTCATCCTTTGTAGTTTTAGTTCTTGGTCACAATAGTCAACAACTATTCAGTGGATTGCTGTAAAACTTTAAAAACTTACAAGCCCAGAGCATGAATCCTAACAACTTGGACAATCCCTTGATATCCTCTTGCATTATCGGTAGGTCAACATTTTTCACAAGTCCAGTGATATATCTGAACCACTACTGGAGGGATTGGCATAAAAGTTGGTACTGACCTTCATGGTTCCCAAACAGTGCATCCCAAAGACTGACTTTTCCTCTAGCACCACGATGATGTTCACATGTTGCAGTACTATTGGATAGATTGCCATTACATTTGGTGAAGATGTTCATTTCTCCATCAGGATAACTTGTATGAATAACTGTGGTTATCCCTTAAATCAGCTATAATCTGTATTTTTATAATAACTCTCATTCTTACAGTTCATGTAACGTTTTTGGCCACAGCAGGCAGCACAGCTTAAAGCAAAAAAAAAAAAAAAAAAAATCCATTGTAATTTGCCTCCACATGGAAAGGCAGAATAAAATTGGACTTAACATAGACGGCCAGAAACACGACTCCAAATGACTGCCAAAGTTGCTTCCTAGCTTAAAACAACATATCAGTGTTGTGTTCACATCTAGTTTCCTTTGTAATCAAATGGCCAAAAGTTACAGCAGGTTTAACTTTTCAGCTAGTACCATCATGAGGTCAAAATGTTAACCTATCCAATACTGTACTTTATAACCAAATTCCTGTGAAATGAATTATATTACTATTTACCTGAGTTAGCCTTGTGTTTACTTCTTATTAGCAAATGTAAACATTATAGGCCTACCTGGAGAATGTTAGCACATTAGTATTGTCACAGTAGTATTTAGCTCAAAGCACCACTATGCTGCTGGCATGAGTCTTGGTCTTGTAAATATGTTTTATTTGCCTGTTTTATAGTTTCTAGAATTGATTAGTGATTTTTTTTTCCCCCACCTGTAGTACTTTAAAAGCTGCAAACGCTGCATGGTTTCTTTTAACAAACCCGCTAGGCATCAAAAGTCTCAGTGGCATCATGTCGACTTTGCAGCATTATTGCCAGGGTTTGAGATTATTCATGGATGCATGAGTTGGGAGGCAGAATTGGGTCCTATTACCAAAGATGTGGAGAAGGTCATTGTTGGCTGCTCTCACTAGACAGAATTCCTCTCGTCCACCAAGAGAGACGTTATCAGCGCAGCTACCTCATTATAAGACCTCCCTCTAAGCTCAGGACCCTGAGGCCAGGAAGGATATTAAAGCTTACAGAAATTTGCTGACATGGTAGGAGAAGCCATTCTCAGCATCAACAGGAAAACATCCAAATCAGCCCACATGGCAGACTCGAGTGGTTCTGGCTTCAAATGACTCGGTGCTTTCTGTACAAGGCTGTTAAAGGAGTTCCTTTACACTTTGATGCTAATGTGATTTATCACTACCCAGTAATCAACAAGTTCTCATTCATTGTTTTTCACTTTGTTTTGGCATTATTCTCCCTTCAAACAGATGGAAATATGCATCAAAACTCTGAAAACATTCTGAGCAGAAACCAAAATATTGAAATTGACAGTACGGACAGTGTACATTTATATTCTTTTATGTATTGATAGTCATCACAGTGTTGCAAAATTAATGTGTACAAGATTACACAGGAAATGCTGTTATTCAAAACATCAGACAAAACTGCATATAATAAAGAATCTTTTTTTTTTTTTTTTTTTTTTTTTACAGTTTTCTTTAAGTTGTTAATTTCAACAACAGAATACTGTAATTTATACAATTATATAGTATGATTACATAATTTCAATATGACACCACTTGAATATTAAGTGTCACCTAGTCCTATGCTTGATTCAGCCTGCCTTCTGTTTAGACTGACTTCTTTGTCCCTGTGTGCCAGCTCTTGTAATCCCCTTAGACGCACCACCTGCAGACTGCCTGTTATGTAAAGACAGGACATTATAAGGGCTGACCAGACTGTCCTGCATCAGAGAGCTGAGCACAGGTTGAAGAGTCACAGATACACAACCAGACAGACCCTCTGCTGGTGGGTTTCCCAGCCTGGGAGTCCGGGGAGAGGAGCTTCAGAGAGAGAAAGAGCCAACTGTTACCTGGCCTTTAATTTATCCCTGATCTAAGAGGAAGGCCATCGTTGAACTTTCCAGAATGTTTTCCAGACTCCCAAGACTGACCCCAGGCTACATCAGGCTGCTGCAGGTAAGTGTGAGCGGGCTGGCAAGTTATGGAAAATTTGATTGTTTTGTTCATTTACCATTCATAAAATAAGAAATGCTAATTTGTTATAAGGGTGGATAAGTTTAAATGTCAAGTAGATCTGTAATCACCCACTGCATATTTTCATTTGCTGTGATTTTTACTCTTAGATGCACAGTGGCACTAAAGCCGTCTGCACTACTGGGTTTTAGGGGCTCAAAGTACTGAGTCAGTAGAAGTTGTCTGCAGTGCATAGAACTTTATTGCAATTTATCTCCACCAGACAGTTCAATTTGTTTTGATTTTAAGATCTTTAAAAGAAAAGTGCAGAAAGCCCTCTTAGCGTCTTGGATTTGAAGTCTCGGTTGCATGGTGCCTGACATGCTCTGTCTTTACTGGTCCTTGAGGAGTAGAAGAAAGCGGCAGATGGAATAACAGTTCATAGAGCAGCCATTGATGTAATGAATATTTTCAAGGTATCAGCTTTATGAGTAAGCACAGTTTTATAGGCTGGGACTGAGCATACAGCAAGTTGGTTTCACTAAGTCTCATGGTGCCATTATGCAGCCATTTTTTTCAATCAAGCACCTCACCAGATTCAGGAGTGACAAGATGATGAAAAACAGTACCAGCATATTATACTATAAATGCCACCCAGGCTACTGTTTCTGTAATTGTAGGATGCATTTTGTTTTAGCTCACAAAACACAATCACTTTTTTTGCGCTGTTTACCACAAACAATGGAGAAATCCGAGCCTACAACAGTTCATTGCATTGTAAATGGAAATGGGAACTGGGTGAGTGAGCCGCAAGAATGGCTTCTTAACTGCCTGTGACACAGCTCCATTAGAAACTATGACGTTTCTATTATTTGCTCCTCTATGCTCTTCATAATAGTCAAGGGCCAATGGAGGAAATTGCCCATGTTGCAAAATAGGCAAGCTCTTTGTTTGTCGGAAGAGACAGACTGCGATTTGGTAAATGAGAGAAGATGGGTTTTTAATCTCTTGGGCATTGGTGGGAGGGTTGGATGAGGTGGGGGCTGAGGTGAGCACATTATGGCTCACTCATTTGATGCAGACGATTGTTTGGAAAACGGGCTGCAAAGCATGTTGTCTTCCTGTGCTGTGGTATTAAGAACTAAAATGTATCTCCATGTATATACTTTAGACATTAACAAATCATAACTGGTTGTTCATTGCAAGGTAGTTGTGTTATTTTTGGATTGCTTTGACAGCCTGTAACAATTCGTTTTACGTGCTCACACCAAAATAATTCAACATTCACCTGATCACATTTCACTTTCCACTTTTCTCCCCCTTCAGACTCAGGCCTACCACAATGTGTCTTTGACGCCTCCAGCTGAGAAAACCATGCCCGGTATGGCGGTGCTGCTGGGGGCTGTGGGGATCGGAATGTGCGGCTACAGTTCCAGGCAGCTGGCTCTCTACCACCGGCCCTCTGCCCGTGTGCTGCAGTGGGTTGGCACACACACTGATGCCACCACGGTGGGCACAGCGGCCCATAGGACCCCCCTCCTGGATGTAACTCGTCGGGCCAATGCCTGCCAGGAGGTCCCACCTCCCTCCTTTGTGGGCCAGAAAGTTCCCTTAAACTAACATGTGATTTTTGGTTGGATTTAGGCGGGCCAACATAATTGGTTGAGTTCCAGTAACTACACTTTTGTACATCCACGATTGTAGCTATGCTGGCCCATTGCACCAATGTGGCCCATGTGCTCTCTGAAGATGTGCTGGTGTGGATTGCTCACTGAACCAGTATGTTGGCAGGAAGCTGGGTGTGAGGTCTTGTAGTAATATAGAATACTGTAAGTAGTGCAACACATACAGAAGTAGTTTAAATTATACTGGATTGCATCAATTAGTCATTAATATTGGAGTCTTAAATGCGCTGAGAGGACGCTAGGCAATGTGAATGACTGGATGAGTACGTAATGATGCTGGAACTTCCCAAAGACTGTTGCTGAATGTAGCTTGAATGAGCTAACATGTTTAATTTGGAGACATTGTGTGTCTTTTTGAGGCCTGGCGTAATAAGGGACTGACGCTTGGCAGTGTCCCTCTGCACACAGATGGTTGGCAACCCTCTCTCTGTGCCCCCCTCACGCCCCACCCCCCCACCCCAACCTTCCCCAGGCAGACAGCCATGTGTAAGTGCTTGAGCATCCCATCCCTGCCCATGACTTCAATTGATTTCCTCCGAGGAGGAGCAGGTGCCATCCATCAAGAAGCCTGGGCATTTGCTGGCGCGGTCTGGCATCGGCTGTCAATCAGGAGACAGCCGTGGAAGGCGCAGGTTGGGGCCGAACCAGTGGCTTTGTGTTTTCTGAAAAGTTACATTCTCCATGAGTTTGGTCAGGGTGGTGGAGAAATAGCAGTGTGGCAGGGCAGTTTTGTGGATAGAAAACATATATTTAAGTTTGTTTAACATTTGAGATGAAGACCTGAGTCATGTAAACACAAATACTGTACACCTTGCTGGATTATGAATCCTAATTCACCTGCCTGAGATACTGCGGGTGGTAGAATGGTGATTCCTCCTGGATAAACCTTTGTCCTCGGTGGGGATTAACCCAGGTAGAGAATCACTCCTGGAACACACACACTCATTAACCTAATCTGGTATTAGAGAGACAAGGACCCATGAGAGGCAGACAGTTCCTGTGCATCCCAACTTTGTACCATTCCCCCTGCGGTGTCCACCATTCGTCCTACTGTCATACATGGATTTATAGATTATGGGATTGGTGTTTCCATTTGGCAGTTAAAGGGGATTTAAGATTTGGCGAGTCACTGAGCGTGGTTGAGAATGCGTGCTGTGCCTTATGGATTGCACAGGGACATACTGTCTTTAAATTTACTGCCTCTAATGCTGAGTATGGATATGTAGAAATCAATTGAATCCGATATGACGGTGTTACAAGTCATAAAAGGGAGACTTTTATTTCTCCATAAACAGAGGACAGGAGAAGGCGGTTTTACTAGTATTCTGGGAAGTTGTGGAAAACAAGGATGGTGAGAAAGTTGAGTGTTTCATCACTTAGAGGTCAGCCAGACCTTGTCATCCATTTTTTCATTGCTGAAGAGCCATTCTTGTCTGTCTGCCAAATTGGACCAGCGGCTAGTTGTGGCAGGCTGGGAGTTTTTAGAGCCCCGGTAGTGACAATTGAGAACGCTAGTGCAGTAGGTCACCAACAAAATTGCCATAATCCACTCAGCAGAGGGATCTAATGGCTCCAACTGGCATCACGCACTGAATTGGTCACCTTACTCATAATGGGCTTGTGATGGTCTAAAAACAACAGGATGTGTTCATACAGCCGAGTGAAAAGTAGAGGGTAAATCAGGACTTTTAAAACTTTCCTTTCAGCAATAACAGATACATCAGATACATGTATGATTCGATGTGGTCCTCCCCTGCTCTAAAATCCAAGTCTGAAAGTATTTGACATGCTGGCACCGAATGCATTTTATAATCATGGTCAAGCAATGCACTCCCATGAGTTTGAAATCAATGTGGGCAGGGGTTGGAGGTTGTGTGATGCACCTGGCTGGTTTTGATGAATTCTCTCTACACTGCAGTGGTGCACAGTGAGCACAGAGCACTGTGCAAACCTATTGATCTCAGTCAGAGAGTGAGGGAGAGTTTGTCTCCTCACTGCAGCAAACTTCCTGTTTCACCCAGCATTGTACAGTTTATGAGGGAGAACAGCCAAGACGGCGCACTGACAAAAGGAATATCTGAAAACATGTTTGCTGTTGGAATAAAATACAGTTTTCCTCCTGTTTGCTGGGAGTTTCACACATCAGTGCTCATCCATTACAATCCATAAAGGTCTACAAACTCGAGTTCAGCTGTGTCCATTTAGAGGAGAGATTCACTGTGTTAGCAATATAATTGATATTTAATGACAAGATGTTAGAAGAGACTTATGAAATAAAAGCATTTGGCAAACACAATACTCTATTGTTGCACTTTAGTCACACCTGTGAGTGTTTCTGTACAGTGCTGTGTTATGAAGTTGTTCTTTTTGAAATAAATATGTCTTTAGCCAAAGCGCAATATGTTGTTTTGCTGTAATTAAGATTAAAGTGATTGGACCACTTTGTAACAGTTTAATCATTCAGCCATGTGTAGACTTTAGAATTCATATGTACTATATCCAAACCTCCCGTAAAAGTCCATGTCTCATGTGATGGGTCATCTTTGTTGTTAGGATAAATCATGTCCTTATTATACAGGGAAAATCCGGACTACTACTATTACTAAAGGAGCTGTGGAAAGGAACGCCAACTCTTTTCTTCTACTGCAGTTAGCACGCTAACCTCCTCACTTTCACTTAGCGACTCACTGTAGCTTTGACTCTGCCCTGAAGATGTAGCGCTAAGCAGAAGGTGTATCACAACCTCTTGTAAATGCAACAATGGCTGAAGCCCTTGTCAAGTGACAATCACCACCGCAGAGGAAACTTACAAATAGCCCCTATAAAGATATGGTCAAGTAAATAAGTTGGGGGGTCATTGACATTCACATCCACACTATTCCCTAAAGCAGTGGTTTACAACCTTCTCCAATTCATGGCTCACTTGAAATCTCAAAAATGTTGGTGGCCCCCATCCAACCTCGTAACAATACAGAGGCCACATAATGCGTTCTCAGAGCACTTTTTATTCTAATGATAATGATTCATTAACATTCAGGATTGAACTGAAAGCAGGGGAAACTTTTTTTTTGATGAGGGAAAGATCACTTGTTGATTCACCATCTGTCTCTTGACTCTCTTTCCTTTTAATTCTTCCAGTTGCTATCCATTTTTATGCTTCAGCTTTTGCCATGGATATAATCTTTTAGAGCACAATCAGACTGAGATAGCAAACAAGTACAGTATACCATGTGGTCTGGTGACAACATAAAAGTTCCTCTCACTGCTTATCACAGTGACAGGCCTTAATATGAGGTAAAAAAACAAAACAAAAACAACAACTATGAAAATAGCTTTTCCACAACAACAAGAATGTTTTTTTTTTTTATTAAAACACTATTTATATTTTTATTGTTTTTATATAATTATATGTTTTCACCAAAATGGTACTGTTTTTCAAATTATTTGTTGGCCCACTTGCAATACCTTCACGGCCCAGCAGTGGGCCCTGGCCCACAGGTTGGGTACCATTGGCCTAAAGTGTTTTTGTGGTTTTTGAGGTTTTTGAAGTAAAAAGTCTTGGCTCAACACTCAGAGGCAGGGCTGATGTTGATCTATACTAGATCCTCAGGAGTCTGAAAAATGCCTGGAGGATCTGACAATACCAATGAACTTCCACCTCCCACCCACCGGTTCACAAATCTGCAGATGCAGGATTCATCAGTGGATATTTTACATCTCAGAACTGAGGATAACATTAGGCAATGAATTCAAAATCATGGTCAAACTCTCAGATTTTGACTTGAATAGGTTTATCCAAAAAGCAGGTGCAGATACTAATATTGCTGCCGCAGACTTCATGAAATAGACAATGTACTAATATGTGCTGGTATTTATTTGCATAAACTCAGACAGCCTGCAAATCCCAAATAGCCAGTGGGCAACAGACATTGGGTAATCGTAGAAAATGTATTTTATTTGTCTCAAACATGACACTTGCTCCTACCAGATTTCTGAATGTAATCTGCAATGAAGTCAGAATAAAAAGGTCATTAAATCCCCAGTTCACAGCAGTTGCACTGGAACATCATCATCCTATTTGAGTGATGTGGGAGTGGGAGCCACATCAAAAGTCAGTGGGGAAGTTTGCATTAAATGTATCCAGTAAAAGTTGGTATTAAAACTGTGGGAGTTTAAGCCTGGATGTGTCTGGTGCAGTAGGTCAGTGGGTCATCAGCCTGTGAGAGTCAGCTTCATAGGAAGTCAAGAGGTAAGTGAAGAGGGCCACCAGAGCCTGGAGGCAACAGGTTTTCCCTAACACAGCCTAACTGTGCCCTCCAGTGGACGCATCCAGCGGTGCCACCGCTCATCATCGCTGTGGAGAGTTTTTTTTTTTTTTTCGCTCTTTGCTTTGCTGTGCGGATTAAACCCCCCCCCCCCCCCCCCCCCCCCGCTTATAACGTTTATATATTTTTTTTTGGTTGTAAAATGTTGCGCAGGTTAAACTTAGTTCAAAGGAAATGCAGTTGCATTCCTCCAGCGGCCATTCCCTCTGCTCTGTGAAGACTCACCAGGGCAGTGCGCTTGGCTGAGCAGCGCTGGAGGAAGCAAAGCGTGGACAAGAACAGTTCTCACAACTCAGAGCCAAAGATTTGGGATTTATTTGTCTGCTCTCAGCGGTTTGTATCAGTTCTCTATCGCTCTTCATCTTAAAGGTTTTGGTTCTAACGTAGTGGCCGAAGACAACTTTCACTTAACTAAACACGTTTTCAAACTCTTGGATGCGCATTTCCTTCGAGCTTCTGTGCCAAAGGTTCGATTGCGTGTTGAAGTGTTTGGCTTACAAACAAAATTAGGTGACGTTCTTATCAAGATGTTTTACCAAATTTGTTTTGCCAACTTGGACTAGTTTTGTTGTTTGATGGCGCGGAATATGCGGCTTCTGTGTTGGTTTTGGCGCATTTCTCATGTGCACAGTTCATGCCCATTCAGATGCAGATAAACCTGACATGCCAACACTTTGTTTGGCACATGTGGTCACACCAGAGTGTGCTGCTCCTGCGGCTGATCTCAGCCCAGTGGCTCAGCCTCTTTGTTTAAACACTCTGATTTTCTTAGCATTCAAATGAGCAGCGTGGGCTCCCTGTTCCTTCCTCGGTCATGCAGGAACTTATAGGGAACCAGTGTTGGTTCTGTTCAGAGCTGTAGTCACTGAACTATTTCTCAGCTGGATAACAGTGCGTAAGTGCCTGACTTCATCCATCATCTCACTGGATGTCCTGTGTGTGTGTGTGTGTGTGTGTGTAGGTCACCTCCACAGTGCCACTTTGGTGTGGGCTGACAGAAAAGGCAACAAGCACCTGCAGGGCCGCATCAGTGGCCCAAACCCCATTACTGCAGTATGGGCAACTTTTCCAGCAAGGACAGCCATGGACTCACAGGTATGTCAGCACACACACACACACACACACACACACTTAGGAATCTCAAACTACTTTTTTAAAACTCTGATCAAATCACTGCCTTTGAATTTTCTTTACACTGTCTGCATCCTGATACATACGTATATTTGGTGCTACACATGGCTGACTGTGTGTGTGTGTGTGTGTTGGCCTCATGTTTTGAGATTCTATGAGAATAAAGCCAGCGCACCTCAAGGCTCTGATTCATGTGGTAGGAAGAGAATAGTGGAGAGAAAAAAGAGGACAGATACAGGAGGAGAGAGCAAACTACAATAGAATCCCTTAAAAAGCGAGGGTGGATAAAGGATAATCAGGAGATTCAAGGCAACAAAAGGAGAAGCAAGCGGAAAGAGTGTGTGTGTGTGTGTGTGTGTGTGTGTGTGTGTGTGTGTGTGTGTGTGTATTTGTGTGTGCACTGAGCGGCAGGAGGAATCTTGGCAGCCCTCCTGCGTGTTGCTCAGTGAGTGGTCATTCTCCTCGCGTCCCTGTGTGATTTGTTCTGGCCCCGCCAGGCCAGCTGTGATGAATCGGCAGAATTCCCCGGCTCAGCACAAGGGCAGCGGATTAATCATAGGAAGCCTAATTCTATCTGACATACACACCCACACAAACCTGAATGGACACACACACACACATACGCACTCTCATTCAGTCGATCTGCCACCCATGGTTGGACGAGCACATTAAGGTTTGGAATGAAGAACTAAGAAGCAGGGGTGGTATGAGAAAGTTATTAGGCAATCCTGTCATTCTTCTCCGGTGATTTGGCCTTACAGCAGGTGGTGCATAACTTTGCAAATGTTTGACTGCTGCTTTTACATCACTTAAGAAAAAGGCACATTCATTTCGCTAGCAGTGAGGCTTTTGTCCAAACAAGGAAAAGGAGGAAAGAAAAGAAGGAGACACGATGTCCAGTGGTTCCCATAGCTCCTCAAGTTATTATTAGTTGTGCAAGGAACGCTGAGAAAAGTAAAAATCACTTGTGTTATTGTAACTGTGTCCAGCTTGAAAATTTATTTGCAGCCGACTGCTGCAAATTCATCTCTATAAAATTTGCCCTCCGTGTCTGTGTGCGTTCCTGAATGTGCAGAATGAGTGTCGCAGCGAAACTGTGGATGAGCAGTCCAAGAGGAATGTCTCTTTTAAAGCGTCGTCAGGGGCATGGCCTGGATGTTTGCCGCTCAATAAGGCCCTTGTTGTTCTGGTCATTTCACTGAATGGTGTTCTCAGTGTAAACATGCCAGATTAGTGACCACGAAACTGTTTCCTGTTGTCGCTCTGTCCATGATTCAGTTGTCTGGTCAGTTCTATGTGTCTCTCGCAATTACTCAGAATTTAAAAAAAAAAAAAAAAATTGTGTTTATTGTTACTTCACTCGGATGTTTGAGCTTTACTGTGCGGGGTGATGTATGAGCTGTTTTCACTTTCATCTGCTGAAGGGGGGAAGTTTCTCGATGATTAACTCAGATCTCGGATAAGGATAAACATGATTTTGTGACATCTTACACAAGTGATGTGGAAACTTAAAGCCTCCAGTGCACATACAAAGAAAATAGACATTTCTGTGAAGTAGGAGACATCTTGTATCCAGTAATCTTAAAATATGTCTTGAGGGGCTCTTGAAATGTGTATTCTCCATTCTTATCTCATCTGAATTTAATGTTTTTTTTCTTTAGGGGCCCATGGGGAGAGTTTCCACACTCCTCCTGCTTCTCCACAAAGTGATGTGCCGGCTTTCATGCCTGGCGGTCCCCAACTCCTTCAACCTACCTCGTCTGAACCTTCGCTTGCAGCCCCAGTTTCACCTCCACCCCCAGTACCATTCATCACATCCATTGGGAAGAAATCGCAGCCCACCACCCCGACCACCCCGACCACCCCCAGCTCTTCCAGCCTTGCTCCTGATTGCAGGCCTCATTCACCACTCAGCTCCAGCAGCTCAACCACTGGCCCTGGAGTTAGCCCTGTGCGTAACAAACCAGCAGCTATTGTGGTTAAAGGAAATGCTGCTTTGGGGAGGAATGGGGGTCCTCCAACCTCTACTCCAAGGACTCCAGGATCCCAGGGTAGGACAGTGGCTGTCAGCCCTACTAAGAGCCCCTCTTCTCTGTGTAGTGCCTCACCTTTGGTGGGCAGCTCTTCAGGGCAGGACTGGAGAGAAAGGGACAGTGGTCTGAGTCAGTCTTTACTGGCTCGTAATGAAGCTGGGGACGGCCATGGTGAGGAGCTGGAGAAACTGCTGGAGGAGTGTAGGACATCACTGGGTATCAC
This sequence comes from Trachinotus anak, assembly GCF_046630095.1. NCBI lineage: Eukaryota > Metazoa > Chordata > Actinopteri > Carangiformes > Carangidae > Trachinotus > Trachinotus anak. The sequence continues at coordinate 707,034 of NW_027273866.1, read as the reverse complement.
TGCCAGTCAAGACGGGGCCACAAACACATCAGGCAAGAGTGATATATACTGTTATACTTGTAGTGTTTCAATGTTTGATACATTTTTTCCTGAGTATACTTTATATACTTCCAATAAATAACGTTCAGGCCTGCAGAATTTTGGTTTGAAAACTACACATTTTCATGTAACTGTAGGCTTAACATTTCCTTCATCCTTCATGAGAAGGGCAAATCCATGTCCTTGACATTTCTTTTTTGTATTTGATATGCATGCGATGCCTTCTGACATTTTTGTGTCCTTCCCTCAGAGATACTGAAGCATCTACTGACAGAAGTGAAGACTTTGAAGAATACTTTGCAGGTGAGACGTGTTTGAAAGGTTGTTTGTTTTTCAATATTCTCTATCAGTGGTTGGGTGTGTGCTCAGTATGATACTAATGGTAAGTAACCATTGGCTAAACCCCTCTCACAAACAGCAATTGTTCATTCTCAGCTTGGCAACTTTAACTACGCCAGCCCTGTCTTTATTCGTGTTCTTCTTGTATTTACACAAGCTACTTTGAGCGCAAAAAAAGTATGTTCACACTGACAGTTATGGAAACATGCAGTGCACTATGAGTACATGGCTGTTGCACTCGTAACTGTACAAAAAATGGAGTGAAACGCTGGACACTTCTCTTCTGCAACGGTTGCCATCTTGGCTACGTAGCGATAGGGGAAGTATCACCAACCTATTGTCAAACTTGTTAAAATGGTGGCCGAGGAAGCTACAGCTGCAACAAAAACAATACGAAAATCAACATACTGGTACGTTTTATAACCAATCAGCCAGGAACATTAAAAGTTTGCCGGGGACAAAGTTTTCAACAAACTCATAATGCTAACGTTCGCTTAATTAGCTAGCTACAGCTGCTCTCCCTCTGTCCGCTTTGAAAACTCCTGATTTTTTTTTTAGACTGGTATGTGCCACATGAAAGTTAAAAATCATGACATATGGAGTTAGCTGGTAACCAGGAAGTGGGGCTTCATGAATGTTCAATTAGAGGTCAAAAAAGAAAGTAATTTTTGTGTGTTCATGTCGAGGTTTGTTTTGTATTTCCAACTAAAATGTGCTTTTTTTTGTATCTAGTCCTATGTTTCAACGCACCAGAAAAAACAACACAATCTATCAATGCAAACGTGACACACTCCAAGTCGCTGTCGTGCTTGTGACCTTTCATCCAGGAGATAACGCCACAACACGCCCTGTCACTTTCCACCCCCCCACCCCCACCCGAATCACAATAGGCCCTAAAATGGCCCCCTTGGAGTTCTAGCTTTGCTAATGGAGGTCTTCCTGTCCTCTGCTTCTCCAGAGAGGCCCAGAAGAGGAAAATCTTTGAGCTCATCTACTGTTCTAGTTTCTTGCAGCTGATCTTCGTAGAATTGATCAGAGATGGCTGCATGTGGTGGCTCCATTTGAAAGGAGAACCTAATTTTTGAGCGTTAGCAGCAGGACACCTGTTGCTGTCATTGTTAAAGATTTAAAAGTGTCGAGTGTGAAGACTCCACTACACCGAGACCCTTTCACAAACGTTTCAACCTGAAAGTTTATTTTACCTTTCTCTGATCCAGGCACAAGATGTTTGTCCAGTAGAGCTATTTTGGACAGACCCATTATTACATCCCAAACCCAAAGTTGGATAAGCCATGCACAATAACATTCTTCAGTCCAATTGCTCGGGCGATTCATGCTCTTATGAGGATGGTGATATTCTGCGGTAATTTCCTGTCAGTCGTTCTTTCCAATGCCTGACCCTCCCTTATGAGGATTGTAGCCAGAGGCTCCCAGCTTCCTCTAGATCTGCCACAGATTACAACAGCTGGAATATGACCTGCAGTATGCCTCCCTCGACAGCACCTCTTTTCTCCTCCTTTCTTCCCTCTGTGACTCTCCTCGCTTCTTTTATTCTCTTGTTTTGTATTGGAATCAGAATTATTTTCATTGCATTGTATTACAAGCAAGTACTAATGTGATGCACATGTAGTCCACTTCTTCTCCTCCACACGTCCGTGGTGTCACTTCTTTCTCTACTTGATATTCTATCCCTGCTCCCTCCTGTCTTCCCTTCCCCTCTCCTCCACTTTCCCACATCCCCATAAGGACCTGGAAATATAAGCCTCGTGCAGTTCAGCTAAACCTCAGAGAGACTGTGGTGTAGTACTGAGAGGTAGCCATGTATTAAAAAAATCAGGGCAATCCAACACTGTGTTTACATGGGCCCTCCGTAGGGCAATGTAAGCTAGCTCCTGTCCTAGGAGCCTTTTTTGTGGAGAGCCAGAGAAGGGGAGTGCAGTGCGGAGGAGGGGGTTCACATTCGGCTGTTCGGGAGACAAAACTTGTTTTGTTTTGTGCTGTGTGGGGTGGGGTGGGGTGGGGGTTGGGGGGTGCGGTGCGGTGCAGCTTGAAGTGACTGGCTGAACATGTGTTTTTGTGTGTGTGTTACACGTGAGATGGAGGACTCACAAACACATACAGATGCATTGACAGTCTTGGCGAGTACAATTGGTTTTAGCTTTGTAGGGAAGCTGCCCCCCCCCCCCCCCCCCCCCTCCTTCCCTTGCTGTGCCTCTCTGCCTTTTCTTCATTCCCTCATTCTTTCTCCATTAGAGAGCTGACCGCTCCTTCCCGAGCGCAAGAACTCAAAACAATTACCCTACAACTTCTGCTGCGATGCTCCACCCCTTCCTCTCTCTCTGTCTTCTTCTCACCCCTTCACTATCTTGCCCCTCCCTTCCTTGTCTGTTCTTCCACTTCCATCCATCTTTTCATCTGACCCCAACTTGCTTAAGCCTTTTTCTTCTGTAGTTCTGACCTCCTGTTTTTTTTTTCCCCAAGTAATTTAAGTAGCCATTATTCTTCCAGTCACATTCTATCAGCTAAGCCTCTCCTCCACGCCTCCTCATCTGTCTTCATCCACACTTTCCAAACGCTGCTGTCTTTCTCTGTCTGTTAAACAACCATAATGTATTTCTGATGTACTGTAGTTAAACTGAATTCTGAGAAAGGACACATGATTACCCAGTGTGCACACTACTAAGGATGTTATCCAATGTACCATCTGTCTGTGCTTATGTGCACCACCAGTCTCCAATTGTCTTAACCAACAAAAATGAAAACACTCTATTCATGGCTGAGTAGTGGGTGGCATGTCAGATTTGTGCTCCCTCCTGGACATTTAGTTGCTCTCAAAGCCCTGCTTTGGAATCAGTTCCAGGTGAACACTGCCGGAGATTTCCTGGAATGATCTCCAGGTTCTATCTGCTCTCTTTTCTCCTCGCTAGGCTGCTCCAGACTCAAAAAGGTGCTGTATCTGGAAGCCACGGAGGCTGTTCACATGGAGAATTTGGGAGTTGGAGGAGGTGGCTTGTGTGCATAGTGTGTCAAATTTGCTCTGCAGAGTAAATGGCAGTGACTTGGGACCCTTTTCTTTGATGTATGTGGATGTTTAGTTATGCAACTTGTAGGCTCTCTGAAGTTATTTCAGTAGCCATTCAGGGGATATTTTGGCTATTTTGTACTGTGCACGTGTGTGACTGCTATAGAGGGGGTGAAATGTCCCTTGATAGGCACAAGAGTGTATTCAACCAGTTTTTGAATGCACACCACAGACTGAAAAGCTGAAGAGAGGAGCCATTACAGAGTTGGGATGTTTCCCCAAGTATGTGTTAGAAAGACTGGGTGTGGAGGTGAAATAGGGACAGATGGTTAGAACACACACACACACACACACAATCTCCAAGAGTGTTGGCCCCTTTCCAGGAACTGTCAGGAAATCAGATGTGAATCAACAGCACAGACAACAAGTGTGTCTGTGTGTGCGAGTGTGTGTGTGCCTGTAGATGCTGGACACCACATCTGGTCTTGCAGTGGGGCACTAGGTCAGATCTCGAGAGACTGAGCGAGTGTGTGTGTCTCAAGACTGACAACCCACGCCCTTATCTCAGTGTGAACTGAGGAGCGCCCCTTCCTGTTTCCTTAAACAGACATGCTCCAGTTGGAGTGTCCACATTCAGATAGCAAAGACTCTCTGAAGACAACATCCTCCAGATCGTAGGAGGTGTTTTTAGTATTCCTTAATATAGAACTACAAATGGAGACCACTACCCTGCTATTCATTAGGGGGAGTGTTCTCCATTTTGCCCTCAACGTGTGGATGTGTGTGAGAAAACTTAACAATGTGGTTTGGTGGTGAGGTAAAAGAATAAGGGAGGTGTATGTGTGGGAGAGAGAGGGGGAATATGATATGTATATGTGTGTGTGTGTGTGTGTGTGTGTGTGTGTGTGTGTGTGTGTGTAAGTGTAAGTGTAAGCTTCCAGTGTAATCAGGTCCAGCTGTGGTCTTGAGTCACTGGTCAGATGAGGGAGCGACTTGGCTCAGATAGTGCCTCCTCCTCCACGTCTCTATCCATTCCTCATCTAATCACCAACCTTCCCAACCTTTCCGCTCTTCAACAGTCTCCCTCACATCACTCTTGCTTACATTGCTCCACAGTCTGAATGCTTCCTCCATTAAATCTGTGTGTGATTTCAACTACTTTTTATTGTCCTCCCTCTCTCCTATTCCCTTTTCACATTCCCTCTCTCTTTTTATGATGATGGTTGCTTAAGGTTTTTTTTTTTTTTTTTTTTTAATGCTGGTATCGGTTTCCTCTTGGCTTCATTGGTTCTGAGTGCGTCTTTTGATGTCTGGGGTGGTGTTTGTGCATGTCCACGGCAATGATGCTCTTAAAAACTGTAAACCGTGTCTACCTTAGTTACCTCTCATCTTGAAACTGAATCTGTTTCAGTGGAAGAGTGCAGCTCATTTCTAGTGGGTTACAGTGGGTAACAAGGAGAATGCTTATTGAACCACAGGAATGGTGACACAGAAGGCAGTTTCACAATGCTCCCAAAGTGTTGCTTAAATGTGTTTTCTATGTCTTTGTCCAGACTTGTTTGGGGTCATGTTTTTTTTTTTTCTTAAAATTAAGCACACATTCTTGGTTCGTTGATTTTAGATGACATGTGTAAAACCTTTCGGCTGAGTTTTGCCTCATTAGAGATGACTTGCCAGCGCCATTCCTCTTTGCTTGCTGAGGCTTGCCACTCAGTTCAGTTCAACTTGTAGCCTCCTAATGAGTTGTCCTAATGAGTTGGTCCCCTAATGTTGCTCATTTGATTTGATTTGATTAGTCATTGTCTGCTGAGGGTGCATCTATGTCTGCTTTTGGCACTCAGACGCAGCTGGGGTTTAAAAATGCCTATTTTAGTCCTTTGTATGGAGTGATTGTGGGAAATGATTTACAGTAAAATAATGCTTGTCAAAGTGTAGCAGCATGGTTTACCTGTTTATATAGTGCTGAAATGAAAACACAAGCTGCATGTATTATTGCTACAGACTAGGGCTGCACAATTATTCGAAATATAATTGAAATCGCAAAAAGACCAAGTGCATTATCCTTCATTCCAACTGAAAGCGTGTTGCGTATTACAACTGCAATATTTGATTTTGGTTATGAGTTTATTTTTAATTGCTTTTATTGCTTATTGTAATATAGCTACAGACACCGGAGTAAATTTGAATAAGATTGATGTTTTTCAGAGTTTGTAATAGTGACTTTTGTGAGCCATGCTAGCAAGTAACGATGAATTGTGATCGTTATCACCCTGTAATCCTTTAACATTTTAGTGTCATCATTAGGTCAAAATTTTTGTATAATTTGTCTAGTACTTTGTGTTATGACCAAATACCCAAAAAGCTAATTCCCATGTTGGTCTCCAGGTCTTGTTAGAAAAGTTTTACCTGCAGTAAATGTGCATTTTGAAATGACTTTCCAGCCTTAGTAAAGTGCAGAGGTATTTAATATGAATAATTTGAAGTATCTAGCAGAAATGTATGGGCCAAGTATATTTTTGTGTCGAGAAAGGTCGTCATAAACCTGGGTAAGAGCATTAAATATAGTGGCTAGCACTGTTGTATGAGGTGAAATCAGAGAGAAAACATTTAGAAAGAAAAACTAGATGTGCTGATGTGTTGAGGCTAATTGTGTGCCATTATCATCTTATCTTTTAGGAAAGACAAGGCACCAAAAATATCAGTTTGTGTTATTAAAAGCATTTTCAATCAGTTGCAATAAAAAAAGTTATTTTGACGTGAACACACCTACTGTTTCCCTTCCAGACGGAGCGTGGGGAATGGCTGCAGTTCCAGGCGGACCTCCAGGTGGCAGTGTCAGTGGCAGACCGCCTGAGAGCCGAGGCAGAAGAGGAGCTTACAGCGCTCAGAACGGCGCACAAGGATGTCGAGAGGGAGCTGGCCGCCGCCCAGCAGAGACAGAAGGACGCTGATATGCAGCTGGTCACTCTGAGAGGGGAATTAAAGGAGAGCAGGCAGAAACTGGCAACGCTCACTCACGCTCAAGGCAAAACCAATGCTCAGGCTCCGTGTCAGGAACCAGAGAGGGCCAACGCAGAACCAACAAGCACTTCTGAGAGCAAAGAAGGGACCCAGAGGGGCGTGGACAGGGCAGCGTACAGGTTGGGAAGAGAAGCGATGGAGAGTAGAAGTGAGAATGATGTGACGAAGAATGTTGTCAGCGAGGAGACGAGAACAGACTGTAAGGGTGTGGCTAAACGTTACCTGAGAAATCTAACCAATGAGGATAGAAGTGGAGAGGAGTTGCGATCCACTGAGACACGAAGGACAGTAACCACAGAGAGATCAAGGTGCGATAAACTGTTTGCCCTTATGCCTTTTGGGGAATATATACAAAAACAAGTATTACTTCTGCAGCACATTACTGATGCATCATCTTGTGTGGGTGGCTCTTGAGTGCGATCAGACAGTCAGATATTTAAAACAAAGCCTCTTTCACTACTTAAACATTTTTGTCTCTTACACGGCATGCAGTAATGGATAACTATTACCAAATTTGGTCAGGACTGTGATTGTGGCCTCTTTTGAATGTGTTGCACTCAATCCACAGACTTTTACAGGGCGTCTCAGCTGGAGCTCAGTGGAACAGCTGCCCTAGAAAAAATATCATCAAAAACATTTAGTTTGTTTGTTTTTTTGTGTCTGTTCTCTTCAATGTGTATTGTATTATTACAGAAGCCTGTCCAGATTACCTGCCTCTTCAGACTCCCTCACTGTGCAGAATGGAACCTCCCAGTCCAACACTGCCACAACAGTTGGACCCACAAACAAGGTGAGATACTTTATCTTGGGGAAGATTAGTTAGATTAGTTGTCAGTTCTGTATTGGTTGTTGGGCAGTAAATGCTTATACATTTAATCAATGGTTTGTTGTAAATACAAGGATTTTGCCCTAATTTGAATTAATTGCGTTTCTTTCAAGAACCTGGGGCAACTAAGAGGCCGAAGAAGTCTGGATTGTCAAGAGAGCAGGTCAAGCACTGACATAGGTATGTGCTTCTGTACAATATAGCCCATTTTCCACTGGTCAAAATACCCACTAAGACCCACTAACATCTGGCTTTTGTCTGTGATGGAGAATGGAACAATATTTTCATTTACACCCAGGTCAAATGACTCTGCAGTAGATGTGGGTATTAATCAGCTTCAGCTCTAATCAGCATTGATGTAAACACAACAGCCAGGTGAACACGCTAATTTTCACCCCTTTTCTGTCTTTGAGAGCACACAGGACACCGTAGACACACCTGTCACCTGCCCAGCCTAGTGCTGTTTAACAGACTGCGACAGTGAGCTGCAGCCCCGAAATAAGTTTAAAAAACACCCAATCACTGATCGAAGCGTCTCACACGGAGGCTCCGACACTTTTACAGAAGCTCAAATGGCTATGTGTGATATGAAAGGGAATGCACGTGAAACACAAAACCGCTCTGTACTCTCCCTGCTCAGCACTAAACAGCAGACAGACAAAGTGAGTGATTGGCTGGTGAACATATTGGAGCAGCTTGCATCTAAAGAGCCAGAGAAGATGATGCTCAGCGTCTGCTGGATGTGTAAATAATATTGTTTGCTAACATCTCTGTTAAGTAAGGCAGGTTTGTCGCTTGTCTTTGCAGGAAGACGTGAGGAGTCTCTAAACAAGTACAATGCTGCCCTCACAGAGTTACCTCCCACCAAGTGAGTCCACACACACACACACACACACACACACACACACACACACACACACACACACACACACACACACACACACACACACACACACACACACACACACAAAGTCGTGCGTGCACCGCCAGACCATTGTTTCCAAGAGACCAACCTAATTGCTACATCCTGTGTAAAACTAATTACTTGTTTTGACTCAAGTACATTTGTCTGCTGAACTCATAAAGCTCAATATTGGGGCCAAGACACCTCTCTCATCCAAATCAATGTTTTAATTAAGTTTTCCTTTCAATACCAGAGTTAACTGTGTTTTTTTTTTTTTTTTTCTCCACAAACAACCGTAGCTCATAACAGCAACTCCTGTAGTTTTAAAATAAAACATCTGTGGCCCTCAGCAGTTTGTATCTTGTTGTAAGGTCCCAGGATGGTTTCAACCCACTGCTGCGTCGCCATGGAGGCTCCAAGAGAAACTCACTGCTCCGCTGGTGTCAGATCCGAACCCAAGGCTATAAGGTGATCCTGGACATGATTTAATGCATATGTCTTTTTAAAATGAGCTATTGAGATTGTATTTTATTCAAATGAAAATTTAATTTTTACGTAGATCAAATAAAATGTTTTTTTTTTCATCCAAGCAAATGTTGCATTGATATTTTCATCTTTCACATAATGAAACATGCATCTGTAAAAATATGTCAAAATCTGCATTTTGCATGGATGGTAGTGTATGCTGTTATACTGCTGTTAAAAGTTTCCTGATTTTCCTTCTTGGAATTCAGGCTTGACAGGATGGCTCATTTAATATTCCCCTTCCTGTCTTTCCTCTCCTTGCAGAATATAGACATCACCAACTTCAGCAGCAGCTGGGCTGATGGTCTCGCCTTCTGTGCTGTCTACCACACCTACCTCCCCTCACACATCCCTTACAGCACTCTTACTCCAGAGAACAAGGTAGGAACTGTGCCTGGCATCTGTGCAATGAATAGGACCGTTTGATTTCTAGTGTTCAGCTTATCGATTCATTCTTTGCAGAAGGAGAATCTGAGTCTGGCATTCAAAACAGGAGAGACGGCTGGGATTGCACAATCCCTGGTAAGCCCCAGTTTATTTTACAAGTAAACCATTTTACAGTAAAGCCTCACCTGACTTTTCTATGATGGATGCAATGTTGAGTTTGAGCTTCTCAACTTATTTGAAATCTTTGTCCTGCAGACGGTGGAGGAGATGCTGAGAGCAGGTGGTCCTGACTGGCAAAGGGTCCTGAGCTATGTGGAGAGCGTGTACCGTCACTTTGAGATGTGACTGCTGCAGGTACTGACAGACAATCCCATACTGGATCCTTAAGGACTCATCAAAGGAAACTCCTGAAGTTGTTCTGATGACGGCTGCCTGAATACCATACCACACCTTTGGTATGTGTCGGGAAACTGGAGAAAAAAAAACAAACATTTAAAGCTGCAATTTGAAACGTGACATTAAAATGTTATTTTTCTTTTTACTTTAAAGTGCAGGATATAACAACATTAACAATGACAAAAAGCCATCATAACAAGAGGACGTAGACACTGATAAACATCAGCTTTTTGTTCTCTGGTCATTTCCACTTGTTTTTAATGTGACTTTACAGCTCAGACAAGAAAAGGAGTGTGGAAAATTTTAGCGCATTGGACATACTTAACATATTAACTGAATAATTGTGTTTACATACAATCAAATTTCCCCTACTGAATCGATGTGCGTGTAACACTGGATGGAAATCTTTGTTTAGCCCTTTTGTTGAAAACATATTTCATTATTAAATTGTTACAATACTACATATATTGATACCCGATAAAGGCTTCATGTCAAAACACTCCTTTCTCTAAAAAACAAGACTTTGGAAATTTTAATTTGCTGCTGTCGATTGAAGTTTCCTCTGCTTTGTTGTCTGTCAATACGAAAATGTCCAGGCCAAGGCTGCGGAAGTGATTTGATTGATTTGTTACCATTGACTCCACTTTCAGAATTTATAAGTTTCATATTCTTAATCAGCTGACATTTCACAAACATCAGTATGTAGTCTGAGGAATTCAGACACATTGGAAGTAGACAGCTTATCCACTTGAGAGAAATGTGCAGAGGTGAGCATCTGACCAGCTGAGGAAGAGGAGGAGGAGGAGGGAATGGCTAACAAAATGCTGCCTTTTTAATGTAAAGTGTTGCATATTGTAGCTTTTAAAGTAAAGGTTATGATAGACCACCTTTATAGAAATTCAGAATATGTGGAGTATGGTGAATGTACAGAATGAGTTGCTGTATATGTCTCCACACTGGTACTTCACTGGCAGAAAGTACTGTATTACAACATGTCTTTCGTCAAATACCTTTTTTTTCCCAATATGTTTTGCCTTTTAACCTTGTATGTGATGCTTTGCAAAGATTTCTGTTGTTCCTGGCCCTTTTAGCACTCTGTAAATATGCACTTTGTCAGCACTTTGTCGGTATAAGAATGTAATGATGTACAGTGCAGGTTTGACAGAACTGCTGTAGTCTTGTTAAAAGCTCAGTAGGCATTGAGTAGCAAGGCTGCAGACCAGTCAGAAGACTGGTCCAAGTTCAAACTTCTCTTTTTGAATGGCAGTGCATGTTTTCTCACAGGAAACACTGAGATGTGGCAGTGATCAAAATCTAAAAAAAAAAAAAGTGCCTCCAAGTTATCTCAAGTGTGCCAGTGCTGTTTAGGTGCTCAGGGATGTGCATTGCAGGAGTGACATGGAGCAAAAAATACAAGCTTACACAGGTTTGCACATCCGCTTTCAACACAATGTCACGTTCCACCTGCATCCTCACAGATGCACAAACACACTGTCATATTTCACCAGTGCTGAGAAACTAAACACCAGGTATTGTTACGACATGTTTAAAGTCGAGTTTTTTGCCAAAGTCATAGGACAAATACGCCTTGTATTGTAAAACATGTTTATATGTAACTAGTGTGGAAAAAACATGCCAAAGAAATAAAATATTAATATGAAACAAATAATAACGTGTTGTGTAAACATGTATTTCCAAAAGACTGGACCACAAGTGTCCATTTGTGAAGTATTCCCATCTCTTCCTGTGTAAAGCTGAGCTTTGGAGTGATGAGTTAGCCTTGAGTCTGCTGCCTCCTGCTGGTGAGGAAGAGTTAATGCAGGCTGTCCCTGTGCCTGTTTCATCATGTTCCTTAGTGAACATTTTAATTACTGCTCAGTGGTTAAAACAGGCCCCACAATGTCAGCTATTCTCCTCCATGCTACTGTTTTTGCTACAAACTCTTATGTGTAACCTGTATTTTTGTGTCACACTGGCATACAAGCAGTATGACATCTTTTTCTCAGTTAAGTCGTAGATGTTTTTAGACTGAGAGCATTAGGACAAAGTTAACGTCGTTCTCCATCCATGCTCCAAAAGAGACAAAGCTTCATTATCACCCCACCTTTCTGCCATCCTGACACCCTGTGTTGTCACAAAGTAATTAAAATGTCAAACCTGTCTACCAGATAGCTGAAATGTGATAACAGGGATTTGTTTTCCAAGGAGAGCACTATAACATAATAAAATGTTTACAAAAACAACCCAGATTCAAAGAGCAGCCTCTATTTTCATTCCAGGAATTAAACTCCCAGGTGACTTTGTGTCACTCATCACATCCACTCGAGACGTACTTCCTTCTCAGTATGGATACACCAACACCAGAGCGTCTCTGTGCTTTGGATAGGACTGGGAATTGTCAGACTCTGAATAGACAGATGAGATGCTTCCCCCTGGGCAAAGGCAGCCCCCCCACCTCACTTATCCATTGTGTGTAACAAAGAATATATGTGTGATTATGTGTACACATGCTGGTGTGTGAAACGGTGTGTGTGAGCATGTGAGGGGTGTCGGTGTGGGGACAGGAGGTGGAGTTTTGTAACATATAGTCCAGGTGAGTTGAGCTTTGTGTAAGTGGTGGCCGTCAGTCGTTTGGCGTCTGAGCGAGAAGTAGGATGTTTGACGAAGAAGGCAACAGAAGCATGGATGGGATCTGGACCCTGGTTGTGTGTTTGGGAGTTGTGTGTTTTGCTCTGCCTGGTTCGACTCAGGACCCAAACAGGTAAGCGGTGCAGTATGTTGTACATAAAATCACAGCAACAAATTCAAAGAACACCTACATTCATATTTTATCCAGCGGGAAGAAAATCTTCATAACATAACAAAGAACCTCAGAGTAACAGGACCTTAACCCAGTAGAGATGCTGTGAAATGGCCTGAAGAGAGTCATACCAGATATCCCGAGAACAGGTCTGAGCTGAAGCTCCTCTGCAGGAAGAATGGTCCTGAACATTGTACAGGTCTGATCATCAGCTACTGGAAGAGCTTGTTTGAGGTTATTGCCGCCAAAGGCATTTCACCCAGTTATTAAATATCAGGGCTTACTTACTTTTTCCACCAGCACTGTGACTGTTTAATGACTGTGTTCAATAGAAACAGGAGAGATTATGATTGTTTGTGTTTGTCTACAGTCAGATCACACCAATTAATGCAGAAAATGCACACATTTTCTTGCCACTGTATATTGATACAGCACAACTGAGTTGTTTGACTGGTCGATAACACCCCTTTCCTGCCTCCCTCTATTAGGACATTGTTTCTGATCTCAGGTCCAGAGGTGCTGCATGCTGGGACACCTACTCCACTGGCTGTCACTGTTTTTGCAGACTTCTCTGGCAGGGTGACGGCTGAATTGGAACATGGTGACTCCAGAGTGGCCCAAACAGAGGACTTCCAAGGAGGTGACATTGCAATTACACATTGATTTAGGGTTGATTTGCATAATGCTAGAGAGCTAAAGCATCATTCTGTTTTTAAGGTTTGACCAGGGTCCTCACACTCCCTCCTGTGAGTATATTTCCTTTTTATTTCTTCTTTACTTTATTCTTCCTTCATTCAGAAAATCACTGCTATCACTAGAGAATAATAGTTAAGCCTGATATTACATGTTTATGTTTCTGATAATGCTTATATCCTTGCTCCAGATACCTGGCTCTATAACCCAGGATTCTCTCTTAAACTTGACGGTGAGAGGCTACAGGGGCGACACTCTCATTTTCTCCAACACCACCACCCTCAGCTTCAACCTCAAGAATGTCTCCTCCGTCATCCAAACTGACAGATCACGCTGCCAGCCAGGTGATACCATCAGAGTCAGAGTTGTGTGCGTCCAGTTGGATAACCATCCATACAAAGGCAGAGTGGATATCTCTATACAGGTGGGTGTTTCTATCTTGTGTGTGCGTGTGACAGAACAAAGCCTCAAGAGCTGAATAGATTTTTATCCAGGCATTGTGTAGTGGTGGGAAGTTTGACTGACGTTCCTTTGTCACACGCAGGATCCCAGTGGGAAAGTTGTAGACAGGTGGGAGTCTGCAGGGAATCTGGGGATTGTGTTGCAGGAATTCAGTTTATCCCAGACAGCTCCTCTTGGACAGTGGACGATCACAACGACGGTGAATGTAGGGATGATTTTTTTTTTAAATTATCTTTGTATGTCTGTTTAAAAAACACCTGCCAATTTAAACTCTTTATCTTCTTTACTACAGGGCGTGAATGATGAGAAAAAATTCACTGTGGAGCATCATGGTAACAGACCTATAACTGTGTTGTCATATTGTTTTTGAAAGGTTCATATTTCCTATCCTAAAACAGTACTGACATGCTCATATGTATGGTACATTGAGTGGATCATTGTGAACTTTCCTGCTGTCTAATTCCTAACAGTCCTCGTGCTGTGTAAAAAGTCTCAGTTAGACAAACCAAGTGGGTTACAGCCTTATTAGTAACAAATCCCCTCGGTTTGTTGCTATCCTTCCTCTGCAGCTCAGCATGGACACACTGTCTGGGGAAACAAGACTAGCTTTCGGATGATTTGTCTAACTCAGGCTGCCAAAGCTTTATACATTATCTTGAGATACACTTTTAAATGCATTCATGGACAGACTGAAGACTGTGGACTCTGTCCCCAAACACTTAGATTGGAAGCATGTTTGTAAGGGATATTTCAATGGCCAACACAAACAAGAGGAAGGATTACACCAAGCAAAATGTGTTTCCGTGTTCATACGAGCACCTGACTGTTATCTCAATACTGACTTGAAATACTGTTAACCTTTCCCTTTAAGATAAACTTGCAAAAATGTTGACCTGTCTTTTAATTTCTGCCTTTCCTGCATCTTTGCTGACTGCTGTTGCAGAGCGTCCTCAGTTTGAAGTGCTGGTCAAGACACCTTCACAGGTCCTTGTTGGAGATGACATGTCCGGATCAGTGAGAGCACTGTGAGTTCAGTTAGCTCGTTCGCATCAATAATATCGCTGATGTTTAAAAAAAAAAAAAAAAAAAAAAGCATACTAAGGAAGTTTGGGTTTTGTTTCTGTAGTTACCCCAGTGGACAACCTGTACAGGGAACATTAGCTGTCTCAGTCACTCTGGCACCTGATATGTATAATGCAGCTTCTCCACACATGCTAACACAAACCAAAGAGGTGAGGATTTATGGTAGTAATTCATTTATAAAAGAAAGGACTTTCTCTGCTTTTAGCAAGCATTTACAGTCAAAGTACCTTCATACTTAGTGGCAGTGACTAACTTTTGATCATTGTTTTTCAGATCTATGGGTCCACGCAGTTTTTCTTCAGCAAAGATCAACTCCGAGCCCTGCATATTTCATCAGGAGTGAGCAGCGGTAGCCGTGTACATGTGGCTGCCTGTGTTAACAGCAACTTTAGTGGTGAGATAGACTTTGAAACAGTTAAAGTGGAGTCCATTTGCTTCTTCACACGACTGAATGATATGATCTCTTGTGACCTCAGGATTTAAAGTGAACAAAACAGTTGAAGTCCATCTTATGCAGAACACATACCAGCTTATGTTCCATGATTTCCCACCATCACTTAGACCATCTTTACACTTCTCTACAAAAGTGAGTGAATTCTTATTACTCTGTTTATGTGACAGCTGGTTCAAACTTTTTTTTTTTTCAGGCGCTAACTACCTACTCTGTACTCCACAGCTCAGGATCTCTAGGTTCGACAGAAAGCCTCTGAGCTCACAGGATCTCATGTACTCAGCTGTTTTTGAGGTCACTCAGAGAAGGTCCACAATGATTAGTGAACCCTCAACTCTAACAGTCCCGGTGCCCGAGGACGGGAACGTCCACATTAAGTTTACATTACAGGATCAAGTGGAGATGCTTTTAATTCGGGTGAGTATTTTGATTTCTGGTACCTGAAATTTTGGTCCTCTGGGAAAAAAAAAAGTGGTGTTATGTGCAGTTTTGTTATGTGTAAGATCAGTAGTTTATGTACAATAAGATTACACACTTGCTTACCAGTAAGAAAAATGACCTCAGGACCTTACGAAAAGTGTAAGTCAACATCCTCAGAATGAGACAGATTTGACAAAGTTAGATTTATTTTCCTTTAATTTATGTCTGAGGAAAAACATAAGCACCAAGCACAGACAGAATATTTACAGTATCTTCTCTACAGCTTCAAATGATTATTTTCCTTCATATTTTTTATATTGCGTTTAATTTTCAGGCCAGATTCCAGTCCAGTGAGGAGACTCTGAGGGTCTATAACCACTACTCCTCTCCTAGTGGCTCATACATTCAGATCTCCCCTATCACTACCTTACCTGCACAGGTAATAGTAAACATCATGCATCTTTGTCCTGATGTATGTATGTAGCCCCTTTCTAAATTATGATGTATGATTATGTAATTACATATTTCACATAATATTTTTAACTTTCAGATTGGATTGCCTCTTCAAATAGATGTGGAGAGCACCTTCAAACCAACTGCGCTTCACTTTGTGGTATGATTGGTCAAATATATCAAAGAAGGCACATATTTATATCAGTTTGGAGTAATTACTGTTTTACTGGATATCAGTCAAATTTGTAGACAGGTCAAGATACTTTATTGTATTGTCTGTAGGAATCTCATAACCTAGAAGTTGTCTAAAGGTTAAATACGTATTCTCCTGAAAATCTAAATCTAAAGCAACCAAGAGCATTTACAAGAAGTTCTTTATACCAAATGTGATAACATTGTTGAACTATTGAGCTGTTGTGCTAATTTTGTTATTGTATTTATTGTTTATGAGTCACGATGATGTGTTTTAACCAGCCTCTGAAGCTAAAGGCAAATTTCCACATCTGTGGACAATGATAATAATATTAATAATATTAATAATAATATTTTATTTTATTTATTATTATTTAATATTTTCCATTTCTTGGAAGGTTTTAGTTGTGTGTTGTGCAAAGAGAATATCTACCCTCCTTGATATTTCTACAATTAGTTATGATTGCCATTTCATATTGACATATAGACAATTATAACCTTATACTCTTGAATTTCCCTCTTTATTAGCTCCAAACAGTACATCCATCACTGTGAAGCCTGCAAATACTGCACACTACAGTGGATGCAGGTGTACAGATCATGATGGGATATTATGGTTCTCACTGTGCTCATTAATTCTTTGAATGAGAACATTTGAGGAGGTCTGGGGTCAAACAACAAAAGCTTCTCATTCATTGTTGTTCTTCCAGGTGAGCTCGAGAGGTCAGGTTGTGGCCGCTGGAACAAAGAATTCCTCTTCTTTTTCTCTGACTCCAACACTGTCCTGGTCCCCTGAGGCCTGTGTCACTGTCTACTGCATCCACTCTAATGGAGAAGTCTCCAGTGACACAGCGTACATACCCATCAATCGACACAATGATGTACTTGAATTTATTGAATTTGTTGTATCATTCAAATGCTGTAGGTGCATGGTTTTCCTGGACGCACCGGTGATTGTCTGTGTGTTTGCTTTCCTCAGGTATCTCTAAAGTGGAGCAGTGATGAAGCCCAGCCAGGTGAGCAGGTATCACTCACTGTGACTACCCTTGAATCCAGGTCCCAGGTAGGAATTGTGGTAATGGGGACACATGACGACAACACTCCAGAGGATGACCAGGACTTAAAAGTGAAGCAGGTATGGCAACTCTTATGATTTGCCAAAGCCTAAAGGGCTGCTGTTGTTCCTGTTCAAAACATTGATTCATTTAATTATGATGATTATGTTTGGGGTTTAGAGTCACTTGATAGGAACCCAGAAGCTACTCTGCTCTAAAGCCTTAACAAAAGAACAAAATACAATCTCTGAAACTTAAACTTCTGTGAACTTCCCTCAGAAAGTCATCTGTTTAGATACTGTCAGATTTGCTACATTTCTCCTTTGTCCATTTCACAGTAATTACAAAGCAGTAGTCTTCCCAGTCACCTTAATCTGTTGTAAAATCTTCAAATACACACTTTTCCCTGTTGGACACTCTACAACTATTCACTGTGCAACCACGAAACCAGTTGGTCTGGATGTAACCTATCTGTCTGCTTTGTTAGGAGATGATTCTGCTGTTTCTAAGAGCCGGTAACTCTAGTGTGTTGGGTGCATGACCTGAGGGTTATTGATGGGTGCAAGATGGAGGAAATGATACTTCACCACAGTGGGTTGTCTTATGATGACCTTTTCTCATCTCCACAGCTCTGGCAGCGTGTATTGTGTCTGGTAGAATAGATCATTTAAAGGCCGAGATCTCTTCAGGCATCTACTGAGCTGAGACAGTTTTACACCTTACATCACCTGCCAAGAGCTGACCTACTTTCCACAGGCTGTCACACTAATGGTGCATCATCTGATAGCGGACTTCTTTGTACAGGCTTTAATGGTCTAAAAACACTGTTTGTGGTCATATTTTTAGCAGCTACAATAACAAATGTGTCATTGTTTTCATCTTTTTTGTGTCTTTAACACTGCAGGAATGTAATGTTAGGATGCTGACCAATGCCAGACTGTATCAGAAAAAGGAGTCTGATGGACCAAATAATGGTAAATTACACAGTGAATCAATGTGGTTCATTTCAATATAGAATCTAGTTTCTATTTGGAGTCCCTCTTGTGGCCATTTAGCACATTGTATTATCCCATAGTTTCAGTAATAGTGGATTTAACGTCAGTCTGGGCTTCTTCTGATCTCTTTTCACTCTTTTTGGGGGGGTTTCAATAGGGCATGTCCTATTGGTGGAGAAGTACTGGAGCCCCTGGATGGCTGCCGCTGAAACTTTGCTGTGGTTAGACACTAATGTTAGGTGAGTTCTGAAAGGTGCATATGTTGTTGGGGTAGGAGATTAAAAGTGATCTGTATTCGGTTCACTGCATTCCCATATTTAGGGCAAAAGTTGCTAAATAAAGTCTGTGTCATGCTTTTTTTTTCTGTCATTTCTGTCAGTGATAAAACTTGGACGAGTGGGAAAATAACAGTGCCAGACAGTGTTACTTCTTTAAGAGCTGTAGCACTGGCAATGTCAGACAACCTGGGTTTGGGCTTCACTCCTGTGCCACAAAAGGTAACTTAATACTCAGTATGTGCAACTACATACTTGTAATATTTCTTAAATTTAGGGCATATTCCAGAAGTCCTGTCGTTTTCTGTTACAAAGTGTATGTTGTGCTTCCCTGTCTATTCTAAAAGGAGACAAGGGAACTGATTTTCAGTTCTTCCCCTTGCTGCCAATCAGCTCAGAAACTCTGATTCACCCACTTCCTGTTCTCAAAACAAACCAAAGAAAAAAATGTGTCCCATAATGCATGGCAGGGTTTTTTTCAATGAAATTTGACTGATATTTTTTAATTCTAATGGTGATTTCTTTTGTTTTTGTATTAATGTTTGCTTTGAATCGGTGGATGTCCTCTCATTCACAGCTGACTGTGTCCAAAGATTTCTCCTTGTCTCTGAATGTCCCATCATACCTCATCAGGGGAGAGGAGATTGTGCTAGAGGTGAACATCATCAACCATTTAGAGCACGACATAGAGGTACGAAGGACTAAATTTTTGGAATATTCTGGCCTGACATGGGGGTGTTAAATTATCTGACCTGTTGCTTAAGTATTATTTCCATTCCACTC
Source organism: Trachinotus anak (assembly GCF_046630095.1). Classification (NCBI taxonomy): domain Eukaryota; kingdom Metazoa; phylum Chordata; class Actinopteri; order Carangiformes; family Carangidae; genus Trachinotus; species Trachinotus anak. The sequence continues at coordinate 687,913 of NW_027273866.1, read as the reverse complement.
CAAGAAACCATACAACTGATTTTTTTTCTTTGTCCATATATGTTTCTCTTTGCAGGTCATCATGCTGCTCGCACAGAGCAAGGCCTTTGAGTTTGTTTTGGGAGACAGAGGGGATGTCTCTGTGGTAAATGCCCAAAAACTCACCTTAGGGAGTCATGTCTCTGCTTCAGCCCTGTTCCCTATAAGGCCTGTAGCTCTGGGTGAGATGGAAATATCTGTTGATGCCGTATGTGCTGAAGCCTCAGACAGCATAGTCCGGAAAGTGCTTGTGAAGGTATGGTATGATGTAAATATTGGATAATATCTATAAATTGAGTGTGTGAAGTTTAACTTATTGAGGCTGAGAACAGTGGGGATGGATGCAGTATAAAATAAACTGTGCTACGTGGCATATGGTTAATCCTACGATAACAGTGACTTACTTCCATGTTCCTGAAGCCTGAGGGCGTTGAACAGTCCTTCACAGAGACTCTGTTCCTGGAGCTGCCACCGGAGAAGCACAACAACTCCCGCTCCGTCTCCTTCCTCTTTCCACCAGATGTGATACCGGGCAGTCAGAGGGCCCATGTGGCACTGGTTGGTACGTCTACCATTTGTCCTCCCTGTTGTGCCAGTGGCAGCTCCATCTGAGTGCAGTCCATATTAACTTTTAGTCAGTTAGGAATGTGTAATATGTTCTTGCATTTTTCCTTGTGTTTAGATGATGAGCTTGGCTATATGCACATCAAACTCCTGAAAATGTTTAGCTACTGCATGTTGAAAAATGGACAATGGCCAAACAGGATTGCTTATGGTGGACAGATTCTGAACATCTGTCAGGCTGGTTGGCTTGGCTTCGTTTAGTTTGAGGGATGTTGGGTATTTGTCATGGTAGAGGGGCAAGCTTCAGGATTTTCCAACTTTGTGGTTTCTGTGATGTCTGCTGTGCAGGATGTGCAGGATGGAGTTTTTGTCTCTGCTGTAGATTTCTGCTTGTGATGATCTTTCCATTCCCCATTCTTCCATACCGTGCAACTTAAACCAAAGCTCTGACTTTCTACGTGATCATTTCAATATGTTTTTCTATTACATAAAGGTCAATAGTTGCCACGTTGAACTGCTATGATGAAACAAATATTTCAAACATGACATGATAGGTTCAGGTTCATGATCAGGTTGGAAGCACAGACCCTCTTTGATCTGCAGCCTATGAGTGAATATGTTATGCAACAGATAAATCCTTTCTCTTTTCCTCATGCATTGCTTTACACAGGTGATATCTTGGCCTTGTCCTTCAGCAACTTGGATTCACTGGTTCAGATGCCTCTTGGTTGTGGGGAGCAGAACATGATCCACTTTGCTCCGAGTGTTTATGTTCTCCAGTACCTGGAAAAGTCAACCCTGGATGATAAGGAGATCAGGAGCAGGGCTCTGGGCTATATGACGGAGGGTATGCAGCCTTTACATAACTCACCGGAGTCACTTACCCTATGATAAACTACACTGTATCCTTAGTGTGTACAGTAAAAGGGTTATTAGTGTTATTTAGGCATAAAAGAAAATTTTTCTGTGATAATTAACTCTATTGAATTATGGTATCTGTTACTTATTTTCACTTCATTTTTCATATCATATGAACATGTTATATTATCTGCTTTTAGGATATCAGAGACAACTATCCTACCAACGAGACGATGGTTCCTTCAGTGCTTTTGGAGCCAGCGATGCCTCTGGGAGCACATGGTAGGTCACCAGTGTACTGGAAATGACACAGGTTAAAAAACTCAGGTGAAAGACTCTGCATGTAATTTCATATTTCTAATGCAGTGGTCATTTGCTTTGGGAATTTTGTGTAAAAGATTCGATTTGAAAAAAGTGAATCAGTCACATTTTCATACCAAAGTGTTATTTTGGTTTGGAAGAATATTGTCTTTTTTTGCAACTTCTCATCTTTTGTGCTGCATTGATATACATTAAATCTATAGAAAAGTAATCTCCCTGGCTTTAATGCTGCTTCTCCTGTGTCTCTGATTGTAGGCTGACAGCGTTTGTGCTGCGGTGCTTCCTTCAGGCTCAGCCCTACATGCAGATAGACCAGAGTGTCCTGACCAAAGCCATGACTTGGCTCTTGAAACACCAGGGGTCTCAGGGAGAGTTCAGTGAGGTGGGCAGATTGATCCACACTGAGATGCAGGGAGGACTTGATAATGGTCCAGTGGCACTCACTGCTTACGTACTGATGGCACTGCTGGAGGACGAGACCTATGCGGTATGTCAAGGGAATGTGTGTATGTCAGTGGAGAAGATGAAATTACACAGGAGAATGACAGAATATTTAAAGTCTGTCATTTAAATCATGTGAGGAAGGGAAGTCAGCTGACAGTAATGGCCTTTTGTCTGGTTCCTGTTGAAGGAAATGTACCCAGGCAATGTGTCCCTGGCGAAGACGTACCTGGAGATTAAAGTGACCAGTGGGGTGGTCAGTAACTACAGCCTGTGTCTGGTGGCATATGCCTTAGCTCTTGCCAACAGTCCTGTGGCTGGCACTGCCCTGTCTGAGCTCATCAGGAGAGCTGACTACACAGGTAATGTAAAGGTCTTCTGTTGTTTTATGTTGAGGAAGGTGCATATGTACTTTCATACCTTAGCCTCCAATGTAGTATTTCTTGTCTTATATTTACACCATGACTCATGTCATTTATTCAGAGAGGTTCATGCACAAGATGCATTACATCTTCTAAGACTGCAACTTTAATGACATACCACGACCAGGTTTTGTTACATTTTGACCTTGCAGATGTTTGATTACAAAAACTGTTGTTATATTATTATATTACCAACCAGAATACTTTTGATAGCTGCTTCTAAACAGCCTGGTAATGACTGACAAACGTCTCTTGGAAAGTAGACTTTTTTAAGTGGCTCCAGAGTCATTTTGTAGGAATTTGCTGTATTGCACCATCATCTGGTGAATTGCTAGAATGTTTCTGCCGGAGCAGTGGGTGAGACTTCAAACTAAAAACAATATATACATTTTAACTCTTGTGGGTCTTTAATATCCTAAAATGCAGCTGCTCAAGGTTTTAGCACTTCATGTAAATGTTTGTCATTGTGCTACATGATAAATCTGTAGCAGCATCTATTGATTACAGCTTCTGTCATTTTATTCCAAAGATGGAGTTATGATGTGGGGATCCTCTGCTGGCCTGAAGTCACATGACTGGCAGCCACACTCAGCGCAGATCGAAATGGTCTCGTACGTCCTGCTGTCTTATTTCAGGCGTGCCAACTTTGTTGAGGGCATTGCACTCCTAAAGTGGTTAAGTAAGCAGAGGAATCATCTAGGAGGCTACAGGACAACACAGGTGACATGAAACCTTCATTCTGTTACTAAAGCAATTGATGTTTAACTATGTATCTGGAAATAAAGTAAGATCCCCAGTTCTGCAACACACTTGTACTGTATATATGGTGACATAATGTTGATTGTTACCCTTTCTCTTCTTCAGGACACAGTGGTTGCCCTCCAGGCTCTGTCTTACTACGCTGCATTCAGTGGCGCCAACGCCATTGAACTCAGGCTTAATGTATCTGCTCCAGCATCTTCGTTTGTGTCTCTGTTTAGTATCAACTCCACTAACTATCGGATGTATCAGAGCCAAGAGGTAATAAACCTGTGTACAATCCTACAGTTCATACCTAATGTGTCTATGATTTTATGATGTTTTTTGAAGGATGCCATACTTACTGTGCCACTGTCAACCTGGATTTTCCTCTTTTTTTTTCAAGGTTGATGCTGACAAGGATATATACTTCAATATATATCTGGAAGGAAGAGGATTTGCATTGTTTCAGGTACTGCTCTTCTTTGTTTTGCTAAAGCTGCCCTAGTTAAAGGGAAATATTACGCAACAACTCCAAACTACCCCTGACAATACAGGAATGTTTCCGTACTTCACCACCATCACCATGAAGTAGTTTAACCACCAGAGCATGACCAGAATAAATTGAACACAGCAGCTGTGCATGATAGCTTCACAAAGCACAATGTACTGCTTTGTCAATGCTAAACCAAAACAGCTAAATGCAAAAGTAGCATGATAATGGACTCAGCCATTAACATCTGGAACACATGCTGTAGTATACTGGGTAATATCACTGAGATATTGTTCAATATTATAGCCTGTTGTCTTTTGTTCCAGACCCCCTCTGCCATATAATCCTCTTTTAACCTCTCTGTATTATGTAGACACAAGTAAACAAATACAGAGATTCAGACGTTTTTATTTTTTGCCTCATGGAATACAGTTTTCTCTATATTCTTCAACATTATCCTGAACCCATCCAGATGAACATCTTTTACAACGTGAAGAGCACGGCATTGTCACAGAACCGCCACCACACCTCAGACGAGGAGGCTTTCTCATTAAACATTGACGTTACTGAAGACAGAGACCACAATCACATGCTGCTGTCTATATGCATGAGGTAATGATGTACTGTATGTGTCAAGTTTCATTAAAAAAAATATATATATATTTTATTTGAATACACATCTGTACTTTGGGCTTTATTTATCTTTATGTTGTGGTGCCATGCATATCAAATACTTGAATTTATATGACTTCTTGCTTTTTTACTCTCTAGATTAAAGGCCAGTCAGGTGATATCTCATACAGGTATGGTTATACTGGATGTGGGCATGCTCAGTGGTTTCAGCTTGTCTCCTGGCGCTGCTGCTCCAACCGATCTTATAAGGAAGGTGGAGATACTGCCTGAGAAAGTTAACCTGTACCTGGATTCAGTAAGTGTGTCAACATTTCATGGTCAGGCTTGGAAAATTGTCGTTTAAGCTACACAAACATTTTTCCAAAATAGGGCCGCTAGAACAATCTGATAGGTGAAGTTAAATCTTCATGGGTGGAGCTAAGGAACTAGGGAAAGAGCTAGGATGGTTGTGAGTCTGTATTCTCTAAGTGCAACCTCAAGCCCATAAGAGTAGCCACCAAAAGAACTCAAAAAAATGTTTTACCATGCTAGCGGGAATATAATTCTGCTGGATATTTAAACTCTGTGAATTTTATTGTAAATATTTTTTTTTTACCTGAAAACATTTCAAGTAGAGTTTAAAAATGATTGAAACCAGCCTTCACAATCTCTCTGTATAACTTTTCAGGTCTCAATGGTAGCTAATGGGTAGTTACTGTAAGGATGTGCAAAGAACAACAGTTTTTTTGTTGAGTACAATCAAAGGAGTAATATTCGTGTTGCACCGTTGTTGCTAACCGCAGTTTTTTAAGTGCAGTTTAGCTAACTTAACTTAGGTAAGCTCATCCAAGCTGACCAACGTAACTAGCTGTAAACTATAAACTTAGATATCGAGCCTAGGTTTGGTAGTTATCTCACTGAATATATTCAGTTTTTACAAATGTCATGTTATTGACATTTATAGGCTTAATTTAGATTGAGCATTTATGCTTGTTTGCTAGCTAACGTTGCCTGTGCCTGATGAGGTTGAACTTTTCTTCTACCGGCAGCTCTTCTTTTAGAAATATATAACACGCAAAGACTGTGTGTTTCAGAATTAGGTAATCATCTAAACAATGACACTCTTACTTAACTTGCACATTTACAGTATTTTGCACTTTTTGTTTCTGCGCAACTGAAAGGTTTGTTGCCCCTATTTTACCGACTTCTCCACCGTATAAGGTCCAAAAGAAACAATAATTTACAACAACAGGAAGATACGACCGCATGCATTAACATACTAAAGAATTACATAACTATTACACTGCATATAGTGTGTATACAGGCAGTGGTGTATCATTATTCACCTTTCTGGTGCTTTGCAGCTTACCAAGTCAGAGGTTTGTGTTGGACTTCCAGTGATCAGAAACTACAAAGTGGCCCATATACAGGATGCTGAGGTGCAGGTTTACGACTATTATGAACCAGGTGAATACGATTTTGCAGTCTTGCTATAATTTCATTGTGTTGTATGCATTTAATTAAAACTGCAAACATGCTGTTTTACCTGTAATGCCATCAAAATCAGCATATTCTCAGTGTTGGACTGTGGCAAACATCAAGATCACATTATTCACTCAGTATTATTTCACAGTGATTTACACAAAGTATGAGAGACCAATTATAATATCATTTGATTATTTTTCCTTGTCTCATAGCGAGAAAAGCAGTAAGAACATACAACTCAGATTTTCTCCACAACATGGACTCCTGCTTCTTCTGTGGTACAGACTGTGATCACTGCAGGCCAGGAATCACCATCACAGTTGCCTCCGCTGTCTCATCTCACTCAGTAAACAGCGTCACCTACAGCTTGAGTTGTATATTCCTTGGAGTCACTGCTTTTTTTTTTTTTTTTTGTAGTCTGATTTCACTAGATGTTTTTTAAAATTATTGAAGTAATGAATATAGACATAGTTTTAATACAGTCTGAACACTTTGATATGTACTGGATGCAATTGAATAATTCTATACAAAAGTTATTTCTTGACAAGTGATTGTAATATTTAGAGGACTGTTTACATCTTGCTCCTTTTCCTTAATGCATGATTGCATTTTATTATTATAGCTGTATATTATATACACTGTGTTTTGCTCTTTATTGTATTTGAACAGAATTTAATGAGAAATTACTCTTTGGAAACCTACTTATAATTTTCATTTTAAATCTACATGTATTTTTATGGTTCAATACATTAGAAAACACATTTGAAAAAAATTGAATTTGTTACTCACTTCATGAAACCTGCTATTCTCCACATTAATCCATGTGTTGCCCGGAATAAAGAACTCATGTATAGTTGGCAGCAGAGCAAATGAAAAGGATTTATTTCTCAGTTCCACATGTGTCCTGTTGTCACCATTTTGGCAGAGAATATAGACATGTTAAGCTGCCTGAAGCCATATAAAGGCTAAAATAAGATTTACTCTACAGCTCTACTGTACTTTCCAACAAATGGCTGATTTTTGGGTTTAATGTGTTTCTACTCATGTTGATATAAAACACTCCTGCGTGAGTGAAGCAGAGCTTAGGGTGTAAATATGGCACTGAGAAAGAAAAGTTCAGCAAAGTCTCTGTAAGTTCATTTGGAGTGAAATAAAACCTACCTTACCCCTGTGCCACGTCACATAACGGTAACCCAGAGGAATGCAGACTAACTTGCAGACGTATGCACACATATAAATCATCACAGCTGATGTATCATGAAATATGAATGTTGTTTCTAAGATTTCAGTCTACAGTGTAGAGTCCATAGCATATATTTTATTTTGTACAACGTAAACATTTCACAGCATGTTCCCTTAAACCTGATTCCTTTTTATGGTTCCACTAATCAATGATCTCAGGGAGCTCCTACTTAATTCTGTATATTTCATACTCTACATACAGTCCTGTAAATGAATCATGTTAGTGAGACAATATTAGTAGTTTATGCTTCAGCAAAATGCCAGAGAAAGATATACAGTATAGTTACACTAAAGGTAAATTAAACCTGTTAACAAACATCTGCCCTGTTGAAATGTCTGTCAAGTTGCTGAATTACTATAAGTGACAGGTATGTTCTGTAGCCTCAACCTGACCTCTGACCTTTTTGGATTAAGCATCCCATATCCCTGACACCTTAAAAAAAAAGGCTGTCTCGTGTTTTGTGCTTTAATGGCAAGGCATGTCTGGTTTTTATGTGTTAGATGTTTTTATAAGGCTCATTGAGCAAAGCAATTTGCTTCTAGGGGCAATAAAGCTTTTAGTCCATAAGCAAAAACAGACATGGAATGAAGCTGAGAATATGACTTGTTATACAAAAAGCAAATACGTACTTAAGGCAAACTTATACACATGTGGACCTTTAGCTTTTGGCTTCAGTGGAATGTGATAAATGGTTACAACTTGCCTTATTCCCTACTTTAAAATGAAGTGAATCCTTCAGTAAAGTTAATTTACACCAGTACAGTTCCACGAAAAGCCTACAGAATACCAGCAGAGATGATCAACACTTCCACCTTTAGAATACCTTTAGTACCTGTTATTGTGAATATGTTGGGATGTCCCACATTTTGACCATATGTGACCAAACTACCCTGTGCTTATATTCTGCCAGTGTTCACATATGTTGTTGTTATAAGACATTACCTTATATAAACATATTGGACTAACTGGTACTGCACACCAATAGCTTACAGGAGTTTGAGGAGGTTCAGAAAACACTCACATTCAAAAAAAATGATGAGTAAATACGACATATTTGGCTACTACCATGACATAGTTGTCCCCAAGCAGAAATAAAGTAATTCCATACAGTTATATTTTTTCATTTTTCTTGTCAATGTTCTAGCTGCTGAGCTGCAGTGTTTGATTCCCAACCACTAGATGGCAGACTTGGTATCATAATAGTGATGGGTTTGAAGCTTAGCTGAGATCTCCAGCTCGTATACAGTATCAAGTGATAATATCACAAAAAGGAAATACTTTTTGTCTGTGCGCTTAACATGTCTTTGATTTAATAATAACTTTGCTGTTACTAATAAATACAAAAAATGCTTATCATGCTAGACAGATGTGATCTCTGGGAAAATGTTCCGCCCTGTAGAGCAATTCAGCAGAGTTGCAGAATATGCCACTTTTTGTGATGCAAGGAAAAATTTAAAAAATGGGCATTTGCACCCTTTGTGCTGTCATACTATTTATTGCCTGTAAGTAATTGTATGTTTTTTTAACTGTGCTGTGGCTCTGAATATGTATTCATGTGGGATAACACCAAACACATAAAGGTCATGACTTACTAACCTGGGACTTATTGTGGGTCAGGCTACAAAAACAGACCATCAATCAGGGGAATGCATAGGCTATGATGTCATACATTTACTATGTCAGAGGGCTGATAACTGTCTAATGCAGTGGCCTTAACTGACAGAGAGCTTAGGTGAAGTGCAGTCAAAGTATTAAGACTTGAAGATGAGGCGAAGGATTTCTTTCTACCCAAAAGGGACATGGGAGTGAGATTCATGGCTTTAAAAAGCAGCTATCCTTCACCACTTTCTCATCTAGATCTGAAGAGCAACGTGAGATTGAAAAGAACAAAATGTAACAACTCCCAAAGTGAAGTTCCTGCAGAAATAGTGAACGATTTTTGCAGAAGTTTCTGGAGCTCGTCGTCGGGTCATATTATGCCCAGAACCACACTGAGGTCTAAACTCTATTAACAACTCTAGACAAATCAGGTCCTTTGAGTCTGATGACGTTTATTAATATTCACTCCCTTCAATGTGACTGTTGGAGCAATAATGCTGGAAACACGCCTGTCGCCAAGGAGATGCAGATGGGGTACACAAAGTGAAGGAGATGATTATTTATGAGTTTCATCTCCTGATGGGAGCCATTAGAGAAACATGCAATATTGTTGTTGGACTCACTGTGACAGGAGGTTAGATGGTGCGTGTGCTTTGTTCAAATAAGCAACTCACATTGACAGCAGGTTTTGCAGATGAGTCTTGAAAATGGGATGTTCTGCGTTACTGAGAGACATCCGTCTCTTGTTGTATAGATTTTATCAAACACACTCATCAAAAAGGGATCAAAGCCCTTTAAATCAAAGTCAGATGACAGCACAGTGTATACTTAAGTGTAGTACCCTTGTTGAATTGTAAACTCAGCAATGAAAATGATATGATATGTTATAATAATACAATGATAAATTGCACAATAAAGACTGTTTAGTTTACATTTTGTAACCACAGTTATTCAGGATGGTGTGGTCAGGAAGTGCTTCTGGTAAGCCTGATGCTTTATTTCAGTAAAACATTTATTCCAAAAACAGAGATACTAAATTGCTCCCTGTGGCCTTGCTCCAGATGACATCAGTGGGAAAGAATCACCGTCACAACAAATAACCACATCATATGCAAACCCACTGCTGTTGGTGTCCTGACAGAAATTGGGGGTGGCAGCGACAACAAAGATGAATCAAAGGGAAAACTTCCAACTCTCAAGCGATGCAACCTGAGTGACTCCCTATGTCTGCGATTGGGAGGATGATGCGTTTGTTTGGCAAGGCACGCTCCATTCACCGGGGCAAGTCATGGAAAATCCCTTTGAGCTTCCATCCCACCCAGAGTGCATGTGTATTTACACAACCCCCAGGCGACCTTGCTCAGACCGGCCCAGACAGATGAATCCAGTCCGGACAGAGGGGACTCCAGAGGAACAAAGCAGGGCTGCAGCTCTACTCAGTCATCCTGCTCGAGGGGAACTATCCCTGATCTTATCACTATGGTATGGTCCACCTCAGATGGAGATGCTGCCAGACTCAAGGAGTCTGGTTTCAGTCTTTGTCACCACCATAGATTATGTTTGGATGATCATTCTGTGTGTGTGCACGCACACAGGTAAACTCTCTCTGCTTATGTGAGTCACTGTCTCTTGGTGTGTCAGCAGCAATTCAACTACACGTGTTTATGTCTGCATCACTGTTATTTGTACAAGTATGAGCTGCTACAAGCCCAGTGAGACATGACAAACACCACACAACCAAGATCCAGAATCATAATTGTATCATGGCCCTGCCCTGGCTATCTCCCTCAACTTGGACATTTCGGTCAGAGATATGTTCGTAAAATTTGTTAAAGACAAAATATTGATAATGCAACTTAATGGAAATCTTTTTAGTGATCTGTAAGCTGGGAAATAATGACATTTGTTCGGTGTAAAATAAAAAACATGATTCAGTCCAACAGAGATTTTTTGTTTTTAGCGATGCTAGTGGCATGCCTCTAGGGGTGGCAGTGTTGGTTGGTTGGTTGGTCCACCAAAGTAGTGGCTGTACACTAAGAATATTTCCTTCCATCATCAAAGTGGTGAGCCAACTAAATGGCTGAAATATCTCAAGAATTACTGCATGGATTTCCATGAAATTTTATGAATCTAATGACTAAAAATGACAAAATACCTGCATCAGTAATGACACTTCCATCGGCCTCAGCTCTTTCTGTACAGCACAAATTAATAAGACAGTGAAAACTACAGACACAATCATAGCATCAAAGGGAACAGGCTGCTGAGTTAATAATCTTATAAACAGTGCATGTATAGGTTAGTTTTGCACTGAAATGAAAGGAGCAGCAACTCAATACAGTCGCAGCAGTGTGAATGGCAATGATGTCTAAGCTCCAAGAGATGGATGGCCTGGGTGGTGGTAAAGTACCACACAGCTCTTTGTGGCTTTCTCCCATGATCTTCATTTCTCTTCCTCACAGATTTCACAGCTACTTTCATGGCCTGCACTGTATATTTCCTTATGTGCGATTGAATGACCACTTCAGCTCCTTTCCGGCCCCACGGACGTTTCAGCTCAACAGAATGAAGCTGTTTTCATTGTGGTGAAAGGGCATCATTGGGAAAGGCCTCAGCGATACCAGCTCTTGGAGTGTGATTGATTTAGTCTGTCTGGCTCAGGATGGTCCCTTGACTCATCGCCTCTCTGCTCCATTTATCCGGCCTCACACTCACACTTGGCGATTCCTCTGTGAGTCAGTCTGGGTCTGGGTTACTGTTAAATGTTTGTATGTGTGTGTGTGTGTGTGTGTGTGTGTGTTATCTGTGTGTGTTAAGGATAGAGTGAGAAAATGAATGATTCAATGTAGAAGACAGACTAAACGTAATCAGTCTTGCACGCACACGCACAGCAGAGAGTGAACCCTGACTCTAACTGTCAGTATGACTTCTCTCACCAAGGTGCTCCCCTAGTTTTCCACTCATTTTTCACTGGGGTCAGTTTTGCTGCCCCAGATTCAGCTGTCCCACATTTCCTCAACCTCACTGGCCAATTAGAGTAATCAGAAACAGGTGGAAATAGGTTTAGACCGCTGCTCCTGTATGTGAATGCACAAGTGTGTTTGTAATGTACGCCGACATAAGACAAAAAAGAAGAGAGGAAATGAAAGCAAGATTGTTTATGTGTGAGAAAGCCAGGGTCAGCCTTATGAAAGCAGCACATGTGTGTTTGTACAGTCATATCTGACTGACATGGGATTATTACGTGTCTAGACCACAGAGAGAGCCAGAGTTCCTGCAGTGTGATTAGGCCCCAAACACTGTCTGTGTCGCCTGGATTTGTGTGATCAACTGCTTTGATTACTTCACACAGGAAAGGTAAACGCCGAACTAAACACGTGTGACGTGAGGGTTCATGCAGTAGCAGGGATCACGGGATTGATGAATGGAGGGAGCTGAGCAAATAAACGCTCTCGCTCTGTTATTCCACTGACGTATGGCTCGATGGTAATGACGACTTAAACGGTGGACGTGATTGCTGCTGGAAATACTTGAGCCACAGCTGAGATGGAGTGCATTGCATCAGATATGAACCTCTGTGCCAGATGTTCATTATCAAACAATGCAGCGATGCACTTATAATGTATTATAAATCACTGATTTGAAGTCAGAAGACAAACATTATGTGCAGTCAGATTGAACACTCAGAGGTGAATGTGTCTCACAATGTTCCACATAGACATGAATGGGAAGCCAATTTTTGGTGTGACTGCACCAGACATCACTCAAGCAGAGTTTGTCCGTGCCCGTGATGACCAGAGAAAAGGGATAATTAAGCACAGGAAGTGAAAACAGCTGTGTGGATGGACTACGGGTGTGCAGGTACAAGATTTTGCATGTACAGTATATGATCACTCTATGAAATAGTAAAACAACTACCTACCTAGACCAGCTACAACATTACAATGCTGCTTGTATTTTAATGTATCTGTACTAACAAATCATTGATATTGTAAATATAACACTGACAGGGTCCACTCTGCATTAAGAGTACTTCTCATGTACTTTTGAATACAGGATTTTTCCATGTAACAGTATTTTTACACTTTAATCTTGTTACCTTTAGTTGAGTAAATCAAATCATAGATTTAATAAAGTAACTTTAGAAAGTTACAAATCCAATCACTGGAGTAGTCTTTATGATCTCAAACCTCTGCATTAGTGCTTAAGGAGCTCTTTGTATGTTTTGCTATTGCTGCATAGCCGGTGTTAGCATTAACAGCTTTCTACTTATCAGTCTTGGAAAGAGCTTCTGCCATTGTTGTGTTTATAAGAGATGAGCTACTTCTTCAGGGCACAGACAGTCTGACTGGGCCAGTGCTAGCTGGTTAGCATGCTAACTTCAGCACAAGAGGTGATAGAAATACAAGCAAAACAAGAGGGCTGATTTCCACCACTGGAGACAGCTCTCAGTGAGTAAAGGAATTAAGTTTGATGGTGAACTCACAATGTTTCCTCTAGACTGGTAAGTAAACACTGTTAATGCAAACACTGGCTACGTAGCAATAACAAAGCTTACAAATAGTTCCTTGCCAGCATATGCTTTGTGACAGGAAAAGGTAACCAAAACATGAGAGAATAAAATGATTTAAAGGAGTTCAAAGAAATTCTGGTAACGTCTAAACAAGTAATCCATATTTTTAAGTTGACCAGTTCACAGAAAAACATTCACAGTTCAAAGTAGGACACTTCACATACTACTGTGCAATAGTCACTTTCTCTTTCTCTGTCTCTCAGCTCTGTCTAGTCCCATCTGTCCTGTGATTTCAACAGAGCTGATCTTGTTGTCTAAATATTTCCTGTCACAGTTTAAGGAGTTTTGCAGGAGGGCAGATGGTATAAAACTCAGAAGCACAATATTTCCATTTTGCTACTGGGCTGCAAAGCCACTTTAGGCCCACAACAATGTGGTGAGTGAGTTATAGGCAGGCACCCTGGGTGGACACAGGCTAGATAACCAAAGCTTCCAGGCTAGAAACTTTGACACTCCATTACCATTAATGAGAGAGGATGTATATTTGTGAACATATTATAAGGCGTACACTCTGGAGTGGTATCAGTCATGTGATATTTTGTCTGCAGGCCGTAAATCCAGATCATAAAAGGCATGCAGCCTTGAAACATCTCCTTTACAGATATATTTGAACAAGCTCATATGTAACATTTCTATAATCCAATAAAATGAATTTACCTTATCTCCAAGCTGGAAGTCAAGTTGTTCACATTCACAGTCAAGAGCTCTTAAACTTTACAGACTGGACCTTGGCCTGAGACCCTGTCAGTAAGGCCACACTGCTCCTTTTGGCCCGGGGATACCATGAAAAGAGGACATTTCTATGACAACCTTTGGCATTATGGACTAAAGTGTGCATCCAGTTCTCTCTTTACAACCTTAATGGAGCTTTCTCCATAAAGTTTCTCATAATCTTTATTATGCAATTATTCTTCTCTGTCCCATTGAAAGTTATTGTTTAGCAGCATAAACACTTGATCTCTTGGAGATTTTAACTGACATTAGGTGAAAAGTAGCAGTGCATTTTCCCCATTGTAAGACTTTGGGATTTTTCCATTATTTATCTTTTTTGGCAACAGCTGCATGTGGTATCTAGCCCCGGATGCACAATAGTCGAACAGACATACAGTCATAAAGAAATGCCCAAATCTGAATCAGTCATTATTTTGCTCTTTAGAGGTGTGCTGCTGCTTCGTAACATTTACTGTATTTCTTTCCTTTAGCCGCAGACAGCATCTGTATGTACATGTACTGTATGAATGAGTGAAGAAGCACTCCACCCATGTGGAGACTGCTGACACATCAAACACCTCATGCAAACACACCCAATCTGCTCCTGATTTTAACACTTAACTGCAAATCCCCCCTGTCAATCATGTGGTGTTTGGAGACAAGCTGGGCTCTTGCTGTGGCAGATAGACAGAACAGGAATGTCTGTCAGGACGACATATGTGACTGACTGGAAGGAAATCAATCAGGGCCCATTGGCTGTAAGCTGCAGAACCAAAACAAGAAGCTCTGGATCTCTGTTCTGTTACACACGGAGGAGACATGCAAACTAACCTGTTTGCATGCGATTTTGGCTCCTTAAATACAAAATATTCTTTACACTTTTACATTTATGCAAAACATTTTTGAAAACACGCCATGCAGTTTTGATGTATTTTTCCTACCGTTCTAGGCAGCCACTGGTTTCCATTCATTTCTGTGCAATGTGAAAATCAGTTAACCAACTCTTGAAACTGACTTACTTGAGTAATCTAGAGCACTGAATATGATGCATTATTTTTTGTCAGTGTTTATTGATCTTTGTGTGGGGAAGTTTGAGAGTGGACTGATCTGCATTACCTCATAACAGGCAAACTGTTCTCATATGGAAGCTAGTGGAAAAGCAGTCACATTTTTATTCACTGGCCTCTCTAGCTCACTAACCTCCTAGTCCATTGTCATTTTCATATTGTGTATTTGTTCCTTGCTGTTTTCTTGTTTTTGCTAGTATGTTGATATGACCCTTATACAGTATATCCACCTGCTTTCCTTGTGGTTTTGTACTTTACACACTTGTTTGACTTAATCTCATGTATTTTATTTGTCCTTAGTACAGCACTTTAGTCAGCTCAAGCTGTGTTAAATGTGCTCTAGAAATAAAACTGACTTGACTTGACCACCTCAAAATGTTGGCATACACATAAAATACAAGAACATTTCTAAAGCACAGCAGCATTGTCTACAAAATTGTTAGTTGTGACATTAATTACACAGGATTGTTAACAAATCCTAAAACAAACACAAATATCATTCTGGTGATTTACAGACTTAGAGCAATAGTCTGATCAATGCCTATATTCACTTTCTTGCCAAGCATTAGATGAGAAGATTGATACCATTCTCATGTGTGACAGCTAAATATGAAGCTACAGCCATGAGATGCTTAGCTTAACTTAGACTGGAAACGGGGGAGAAAGCTAAGCTAACTGTCTCCTTCAAATTTAACAGATATAAAAGTGATATACAGCTTCGAATCTAACTTAGCCAACTTCTAGCCAACAAAGCTAGAAAAGTTTGGTATCTCCTCTCAGACTTTGATGCATATTGATATGTTCTTTGAACGTAGCTTCTTCTGTGAAGCTGCAGGGGAATTTAACTGAGCTGCTGGAAGTGCACATTTGCATCTTTTTTGTCCTGACTGTAAATCTTTTAAGGAGCTTTGTCTTATGTCTCCACCTCCAGAGCATAAAAGCAACATAAAGGGATAACTGTGAGTGCTTACCATAGATTTAGATGTCATCTCAGTGTCATCTTGACTACATGCAGTGTTAGTCATGTGCCTCAGACTCTCAGTCTAAAGCCCTGTGGCATTGACAGGGAGACCCTGCTCTTAAATTAAGACCATTCATCTCACTGTTCCCAGGATGGATGGTCCCAAGTTTACAATAGGACTGTAACCTCTCTTTGCCCTCGTCTTCCACATATGAAGTGACCTGTCTGCTGAAGTCTTTACTTACACAACTACCAGCCATGTTGTTCTTGTTCCCTGTCGTCTCCTTCTGATCTGCTCATACCATACCATCCACTGTCAAACTGCTGTTGAATTATTGTGTGTACTCTGTGGAATTTTCCTTTTCTAACAGCTCGCTTCAAACATATGAGGTCCACATGAGGCAGCTCGGTCATCTGCTGCCATGGATCTTCTCCAGCACCAGTTTTGTGTAGTTGCCCATGTACCTGGAGACACGTTGAGTCCAGCACACCCATACACACATAACTGATTCACTGCACACTGTATATAAACACACACACACAAGAACACCTTGAAAGGATATTTCACTTGGAATAAGTGAGATGGAAATCATTACAGTCCAGTGCTTAGGCACCAGATATCCATGACGGTATTCTAGTATTGTGGCAAATTACGGTAAGTGATGATTTGTTATGTGACGTATTATAAACCTGGCTGTAAATATAAGTAATTTGTCAGAGAAAAAGTAGAGGTATGCTGTGTTATGTTTCTGATGTAATTTCATTCTTAGTAGTTAGTATCAAATTGAAAAAATACTGAGATGACTAAAAGATTTACATACATTTAAAGGAATAGTGTAACATTTTTGGGAAAACGCTTTATGAGGCTGTTGTTTGCAGCTGGTTAGTGTAGCTTAGCATAAAGACTGAAGACATAAAGACCCCTAAAACTCACTAGTAAACATCACTTTTGTACAATAACTGTAGAGTAAGAATAACAACTGAAAACCTCTGGTTATTCTGACCTGGGTTCATACATTTTTCCAAGATGGTTTGTACTCATATCATTTAAAATTATTGAAATTTGTTGTGTTACATATTTGAAACAGCTTTGGCTAGTTCAACTCTATTACAATCTATAAGTAGTCATATTGGATTCTATTTAGATGCCATAGTCAGTTATGGGGACTTTGCTCCCTCGTAAAAACACAAGTTGTCTTTTTTGCTTCGGTTTCATAAAGATTAAACAAACAAGATATAAAATGGTAATGAGCGAGCTTTAGAGGTGGTGGTAATCAGATTTTTTTTTCTCTTAGGACAGAGCCAGGCTAGTTGTTCCCTCCTATTTTCAGCATTTATGTTATGCTAAGCTAACCGCCTAAATCTTCCCAACTTGTCAATCCAGGTTAAAGGTTCACCTATAAAAGGAGCTTCACCCCAGATTTCTCAAGTCAAGCTGCTCAGTGGTGAGAGCAGACAGTGTGAATGTGTGTAGCAAGATGAATGTCAGGAAAGTGTGACTGAAAAAGAACACGCATGCAGAGCAAACCTCCTTGGATAGTTCAACCTTAGAAAAAATGGTTTCCATTTTCTTTTCTGTGTTGTATCATTGTAAGGACTGTCCTCCTTGTTTCCTGTAAACTATGTACCATACATAAGGCAGAAACATCTACTGGATGGAGACAAATGGAATCAAGGCACTCTGAACCCCCTAACTGCTGAGACAGGGAACAAGGGTTGAAACGTAATCGCTCTGACCTAAATAGATTTTACAGCCGCTCCTTCCTCACTGGGGGAGCCAACATATGCAGAAAACATCAAGCAGAGGTGAGTAGCAGCAGACATTATCTTCCTTTTTGCAGAGTCTGGCATGAAATATAGTTGGATTAAACTCAATGCCATGCAGGCCACAGCCTGTGGAGAACGGATAGGAGTTGTGAGAGACAGTCATGCCAAGTCTTACATAATGCTGCCTAGACAGGCTGTATTCCAGCTTGCCAAAACCTAAAGCCCAGCCCTTTATTATCCAGGTAACCTCTGCAGATGTTTCTTAGAGAGTCAGAGAGACAGTGAATTACAGCTGCAGTAACAGAAAGCTTGAAGGAAGGAGCAGGTACACCTGAGGATGTATGGGAGAAAAATGTGAGGCTAGAGAGGATATAAGATAGTAAAGATTGACTGAGCATCAGGCATCAAGAGGCCTCCATTTATCCTCAGCGTAGAAGGAGCCTTTCAGTTGTCGAGACTTCCTCTGATGTATGATGGAAGTCCGGACCACTGAACCCTGGGGGAGTGGGAGGGCGGACATCCATCTGTATCAGAAACCACCATCTCCCTGTCTCAGGCCTCTTTCCAGGAGACGCTGCGGAGCCTCCATGGTGAACACCAGAAGCTGCTGAGATTAAGTCATGGAAAATCTGGGCCCCAAAGCTTGTAATTGCTTAATTGGATAGCCTCACTCCCTCAACTATTTCTCTAGTCTTTATTTTCCTATGTATGCACTGATGAGAACATAAACCAGAAAGTTCTGTCTGAGAGGTGTGTATGTGTACGTGTGCCTGCATGTGAATACTAGTAATGATTTTTGGAGCTGACCTATCGCCTGTCTGTGATTTGTGGTTCTCTGATTTAGAGCCATTTTTTCCACATTAAACCACAGGGCTCACATGCCGGTGTACTGGTCATGGAGGATACAGCTGGGAGGGGGTGGATGTGTGTGTGTTTGTGTGCTGGGGATGTGATTTGTGTCTTGTCTCTGGTGAGTCAAGGCTGTCAGCTGCTCCACCCATTGACAAGCCTTAAAAGTGAAACATGAGTTCTAATGAACAAAGAGCAGAGAAACTGGTCAGAACAGTTTCATCTCAATTAGCTCTCACTAGCTGTGACTTTTATCAGTGTCAGGAGCAATAAGTTTATATATTGTGTTGTAAACCAGTCAAATTATCATTCTTCATTATTGTTTGATGTAATTTATAAAAATATGGGCCAGAATGGTATTAAAAGTGGGCCATGTTACATTTAAACATCACGCATTAGCTTTTACAACCCACAGAGATACGCTTGGCCCAGAATGAGCCCACTATATACTTTGCACTACAGAACATGGGTTATTCACAGCTCTCGGGGGCCACACTTTTCCCGCCTTTACAGTAATTTTAACATCAACGCTTGCTTTTCTTGGGTGGAACACCCAGGTGAGGGTCATTCTTGGCCAAGCTGTTCTGCCACTTGAGCACTGAAGCGCTATGAAAGTCAGTAGACCCTGCGGCCCCAGAGGGCCAAAGCGAGGCCCACCCTGATACAGAACAATAAAGAAGCAGAACAGAATGGGGAAATACTCAAGTTTATTGTCCTAGGAGCTCACATGCTATAAGATGACTTTTTCTCAAGGAAAAAGACTTGCCAAGAGGAATGGTTTTGAGATCAGTTTTCTGTATGTCTTAATGTCTAGAGGAAAATGGATTTCATTAAACAGAAGGTGGTTCAGTGCAGACATAAGAACAGTTTTACCTCCTGATATAGTTCACAGTTCTTCATATAGATGATAGTCAGACTGTTGTGACCGTTATGACTGAAGTCAGTTGGTCCCATGAGACTTGTTGGCAGTCCCTGGCTGCCCGATAACCCAGCAACACACTCATTCATCAATTTAGCTTGGGGTCTGAGGTCTTGAGCGGATGCAAACCAGGTCAAAGGATTTCCTCCCTGTCAGTATGCAGCAGAGTTATGACATGCGTTGCTGCTGATGTCATTATTGTGTAAAGATTTTAACAAGAAATTGAAATACCTGCTGCAGACAGAGTGCAGACATTCCTAAGCACGTATGACTCAATTTCATAGAAAAATATTTTGATTCTGCTTCACTGTGGTCTCGATGCCGCTGGAATCTTACCTCAATATTTTTGTTCAGATTTGTATGTGTTCAACATGTTTCACCACATGCCCTGGAAAATTACATTAACTGAACCTTTTCATTTAAAGCACAGTGCTGTGTAACTGCTGGATGAACCTCAATGATCTGAGATATTAACTCTAACCATAAAATCACAATAATTCTCAAAGCTACTCAACAGGTCAGTGGTGATAAGAAGAATTTGAATTTCAAATATGTAATGATTCATTTAATATCATCAGGGTGCAGACTGTAAAACTATAAAATCTAGAAAACTGACTTTTATCCCTAATAAAACCAAGACAACATTAATTTTGGTATATAAGTGTCACAAAGCATTACCAATATTTCCAGAGTAAAATGATGTGGTAATTTTCACTGCAGACATCTCTTCTGGGAAGCAGGGTGGCAAACCTATCAGCATCGACCAAGGCTGTGGAATTAAATCACCACATGAAATCATCAGCAAAATAAAAAGCTTGAAGAAACAGTGATTCCAGTTTTAATAAAAGGATAAAGTGAGATAAATTCAAAACAGAGCTTCTCTTCCTGTGTTTAATCCAATGGAGGCCAGACTAAACAGTAACAGCTCAGCAACCTCAGAGACAAACAGGATGCTTGTACCATGTTATGTGTGTATTTGTGTGTGTGTCTGCTACAAACAACTCAAATGTGCTCACGAAATCACTATCTCAGTTCCTGGACTGATAAATACTGCCAAATAGTTTCACTTTCATTTTTCATTATGAAATTTTACACACGATCATTTCATTTGGCAGAAAAATAAAGGTGAAAGTACCCAACATAATGATAATAGGAGAACATGATGAGAGTAAAATTAACAAATAAAACAAATACATATCTGTAAATATATGACATATCTGAAATAACTGTCCATTGAAGAGCAGAACTAATCATTTTAACATTTTCCTTCATTCTGAAATGCAAAATACTGGTGTAGAAACTATGGATAAAATGTCAACTTTTAAACCTGTCCGACTCAGTTGATTTGGTCAGTGGTGTATGAAGTTGCAGGGGGTTTTAAAAGAGAACCTTTTTGATAATTAGTAAGGAGTGCATTTGAATATTATATGCAAACTGTAGAGGTTCAAAGTTCACCCTTGATCTTGGAATCAACAGTTGGGACACTTCACCACAAGATGCATTGAGGAAATGTTCTGGAGCTTTTGATCATATCACATTTGCTTCATCAGCAAATGGAGTTTGCCAAGTTATGATGAAAATGTAGCTTTGCCACTATAGACAACTCTCACCTATGTTGGTATTATGATGGTTTATTATTCCCACCATATGTATTATCATTTTTTAAATTCCACACTTGCTCCAGACCAAAATTTCTTGACTTCGATTTTTGATCGGATATCAACCCAGGGTATGGCATATTGATATTGACTCATGGGACTGTATTACCCTCAACCAAACAGATTCTTCTGTAAAACAGGAAAGATCAAATTACATTAAATGACAGCAGGTATAAAACAACATCAAATGTTGCAGTGCTGCATGTCAACAAAGGGTAACAGTATTTTCAATAGACTCTCCAGACTTCTTGTGCAATTTCCAAACCTCAAGATCTGGAACTGATCCATTTGTTTTCCACATGTCAGTTTCCAGACCAGTTAAGGAATTTAGTGTTTACCATCTGCCAAGAATCACAGAACGAGAATGCATTATCAATGAAATACATCAAAAATAACGTATAAGTGTGTCTTTGTGGGGTTGCATAATTTTGGCCAATCACAGGACGCATCACTGCTTCCATGCTCTAAAAGTATGTTTTTATTTCTCTGTGGCATTTTCCCAATAACACATCATGTCAAGTTTTATTTCATAGTGTAACTTTTTATGAAAGTGGTAAAGTGACAGCTTTCTCATCTTTCAGCCAATCATATGGCCCCTGCCTCTTTACCAAGCAACTTCAACCACTGCTACCAAATTTAGCCAGTTAGCTTTTGTTAGTTAGAACAGCAACAATGCAAATATTTATGAATATTATTATTCAGTCACATGTTCTTATTGAATGGAATGATCCAGCTTGAAGCTGCTGTTGTAAATAAACACATAATACAGACACAGTGACTTAGCTCAACAAGGCTCTCATGCTACCACCAGATATTCGTATTATTATCTCTGTCGTATAAAGAAACAAAAACATATGCATCACATGTGAGGCAAAATACATTAACAAGGTGTGCAATTTTTAATCTACCTAATGTCTTAATTTGGTCTTTCAAAAAAAGTTTTCTTTAATTTTTTGTTCCTAACTTACATTTTCGTCTTGAGAGCTGCATTTATCTTCCTTATTTTTCCATGTGCTGCCTTTGTTTTTTGGGGGATTTTTTTTCTTGTCTCTTTATGTTTTTTCAATAGATCAGATTGACTGGCTGCTGGCTCACTGGGTGGTGTCAGCTCTCCCTGTCTCCCCTCACTAGCCATGTCCTCTCTTTCATCACTCTGACTCTCCCTTCTCTCAGTCTCCACATCCCTTCTTTCCTCAGTCTTTGAAACTGATGGAAGTAGAAGACATGGCACTGTTATTTTTTAAATATTCAAAATGACATTATATCTCTTCAAAATGAGAAATAATACACACAGGTGGTGGGGATAGCATCTGCTCTCTTTTCTTCCCACCCCACAACTCAGTTTTGTCTGCCCACATACATATCCCATACTGGTGGCAGATGTTTACACTAATTACATTATTATTTTATACAAATTCACATCATCAAGTTTCATGCGTATAAAAAAATATTTGGACAAATAAAAAAAATCAAGCTGTTCTTGATCACAACTAATGAAGTTCCATAACTTAGAAGTGGGGAATCTCCCAAGGCAATTTCCCATCCAAGCCTATATAGGTGTGTCCAAGAAAAGTTGAATTGAGGGCAACTGCACTTGGTCATAGATACTTGAACACAATTCAGAACTAAAGAAGCCTTTTGGATGAAACATCTTCAAGTGTCAGAAACCAAGTCCAATTCAACTTTTCTTGGATAACCATGATGTGGATGACAGAGAATTTTTACAGATGTATAGGTGTGTCCAGATCTTTCTCCTCTGGCTTTTTCTCCCCTCACTCTCTTTCTCTCTCTCTCAGTACAAGAACATTAGTGGGATTCAATGGCTCCTGAAGATTCAGGCTCCAGCTTTTGTTGTTAGCATCTTTAGTGTTGGTAAGGTTGCTCCTGCTGACCTGAGCTAACCATTTAGCCTCCTCTCCATGTCAGCCAGGAAACCATACATTTATACACCTTTTTCTGATTGAGCATCCCCCTGCAGCACAGTAAACAATGTTGTAGACTTTGTAGGGACAACACAGAGGAAAGGGCACAAACTACTTAATATATTGTTCATGAGTTTATTCGAGATTTATTAAATGAATTCATGAAAATCATCTGTTGGTCTCCTTCTGTCCTATCTGACAGATTATAAAGATTGTAGTAAAGAATGTATTCATAAAGATTACATTCTTATCATTACATTATGAATAATTTCAGACCTTAAAGGAGCTATTAGTAAGTTTTGCCATTAATATCGTTTTAGCATTAACAGCTGTTGGAAGAAACATTGCATGTTCAGCATCAAACTTAATTCCTTTAACTCACCAGGAGCTGTTGCCAATGCTGGAAAGTAACAGCAATGTTAACTCTTATTTTTATCACGTCTTTCCTTCTACTTTTGGATGAGCAGTGAAACATCTTCAGGTATTAAAAACCAAGCCCAGTTGCCCTCAGTTCAACTTTTCTTGAATAACCATGACCTGGATGGCTGAGAATTTTCACAGATGTATAGGTGTGTACAGATCTTTCTCCTCTGGCTTTTTCTCCTCTCAGTCTCTCTCTGTCAGTACAAGAACCTTAGGAGGAATCAATGGGTCCTGAAGATTCAGGCTCCAGGTTCCTTTACAGGTCAACAATTATATTTTAAAGTCAATCCAAAATCTAAAAGTGAGCCAATGTAGTAAGGCACTGGAGTAATGGGATTGTACCTGTCTATCCCAGTAATAAGATGATTTACCTGAATAAAGTGCATTACAGCAATCAAGCCAAGAATAGATAAATGCATGTGTAACTCTTTGTAGATCAGTGATTGATAGAAATGAACTAATTTTAGTAATCTTCCTCAGCTGATATAAACAAGACTGAACCACATGTTTGACACCAAAAGAGCTCGTAGAATTTTGAGCGGCAAACAGAATTACTTCAGTGATTTTTGGACATCCAGGATGTCATATATGACTGGATGTCATTGGCATAAAAATGGTAAAACACACTATCATTCTGAATAATCTGGCATAGTGGTAGCATGTAAATTGAGAAGAGGAGGGGGCCAAGAACAGAACCTTGAGGAACACCCCATCTTAATACAGCCATTGAAGAAACTGAGTTATCTAGGGCGACAGAAAAAGTTCTGTTTGAGAGGTAAGACCATAATAAGCTAAGGTCTGAGCCCTTAGTTCCAGACAATGTAAGAGGAAACTATGATTGATTGTGTCAAATGCTGCACTTAAATCTAAAAGAACTAAGAGGGAGCAGTAACCATTTTCTTAAAATAGTTAACCCTCAGTAACCAAGGGATTACTGAAACCAACATGAATTAAAGAGACATAAGAAGCGTCTAATCTCAATTTTAAAACATTTCTTCTCTTTCCCAACAGCAACACCTTCTTTAACCAACGTAAGGTTGGCCTAAAATATGTCAACAACCCTAGCAGTTATCATCAAACGTAGACTCTATGTCCTTGAATAGTAAAAAAAAAAAAAAAACATAGTGATGTAAGTACATACACATGACAGTGTGCTATATAAATCTTGTAAATCAGTTGACTATTAATTACCAAAAATTGCAGTGTCTGTCTCTTTGTTTTCAAATTGCTAACTTTGTGAAGTCCATGAATCACACCATGAGTAGGATTTTGAACCTCTGCTGATGTGACTCTCTCTCTCTATGGCCCTGGCAGTGACAACACTGCTGTCATGAAAAGTAGCAAAAAAAAGTAGCGTGAAACACAAGTGTTATTGGGGAAATGCCAGCATGAAATAATAACAGACTTTTTTGAAAATAGCATTTTAAAACAACACTGTCTACTATGAAATTAAATTGTCCTATATTTCTGTTATTATGAAAATAAGAAGGATGAAATAAAAATTTCTAATAATAAGATGAGTTTTAATATGTATATTTTAAAAATTATTTTTTTGCATTTATATATTTTTCACAGTTTATTCATTTGACTGTTCATATCAAGATTATTTATATAATTTAATACCAAACATTTTGGAGCTTCATACACTTCAAGTTGTGCCAAATCATTTAGCTGATATCTTGGTCAGATTTCTCCTGGGCTTAATTTGCTGTGAATAATAGCTACTGCTTATCTCCAAATGTGGTCTAATGACCCTAATATGATAATGAGATTAACAGCCTGTCATTTTCTTTTCTTGCAAAAAGTGTAAGGAAAAAAAAAGTGAAGTCATGACATTGGTTCAACCCGACACAGTGTAACACAATCCATCTGGCTAAAGAGTGATCTCATGCTTAATTTAACACATGGTGAACAAACCTAAATGGAAGGTGCTGATAGCAATAGCATGGATGATAAAATTACCTAAAGCATGTTTTCCAAAATAAAGTGATGAATTAACTCCACCTAATGAAGTCATGTCACCATTTCTTTCTTTATACATGTGTAAAATCTTGTGTTGTAAGTAGCTAATCTTGGGAATTTGAGCCTCTGCCGACTATGGACAGCACAGGGATTTTGTCTTTTCCAGCGCCCACTGGGCTTTGTGATTAGTTTCCAAGCCTGTCATGCAAATTCAGCTCCCAGGCTTCATTTTCCGCTCGTTAAAAACAGGCCCTCAAACTCCGGTTCAGCACGACAAATCTCTCCGGTCATCACATTTCTCCACTCAAACAATACAACAGTGTGTCGACTCAGCACTTCCTCTGCTTCCCACATTTGTTTTGGGAGTACGCCTGGTTCTCAGGCTGGCCTGTTTTATTGACTGTTGGAGAGAAGGTTCAGAGGTGTGCGTGCTGCAGGTGGTGATTCACACTCAAACACACACATACACATACACACACACACACACACACACACACACACACACACACACACACACACATACAAAGCTAAAATATACTTTACATCATTGTAGTTTGCTCTTGACTGGTGATGCAGTGAGTTACCTGGTGTTGCTCTCATCAAGATTTCCCTTTTATTAGCTTTATTTCTCATCTTTGTAGTGGTGACAACTACAAACGAAACCTTGCTGCAGGACACTGTGAACGTAATGGTGGTGTGAGACTAATGTTTTTGTGTGGGACCGCAGTGATTGCATGTGTCGAAATAATCACAATCTAGCAGGAAATGGTGTCGTCTGAAATGGGTCTGATCATTACTTTAAAGCATGACATCATTTGGCTCTGGCCAGCTATGTATGAGCTGCCTCACTGGAATAAAGCTGAGGCCATCATTATGAGCTCATAAATGGCTTCTGTACGTTATTTTGAAGCCTAGGTCACAAATGAGGACTGTTAAAAAAAATTCCCCAAGAAATTTGCCCCATAGACATTTCACCCACTGCCCCACTTCTCACAGGTCAACTATTTTATTTGTATTATGTCATCAATTTTATCTTTACAGTAACACCATGAGGATGCTCAGGTCATTCAGTAAATCCTGGACATCAGTGGGGAGCTTCATCCACTTTATTCTATTCCACCAGGATTATGAACATAGTATCAACACTGTTTTCCATCGGGTCCAGGATCAATGTTGAAGGGATAGACTGACATTCTGGGAAACTTGCTTTTTTGGTTAGATAAGAATATCAAAGTTTAACTTCCTCCACCTCCTCAAATCTCAGGCTCTGCCAGGGGAATTTGTGAGCTCAGGGATAGTCTGGTCTGGAAGTTGATCTGAAAAAAACTGTTCCAGAGCATCACATGAACACAGCCACATTGCCAAGCTGAAATGCATATTGTTGAAAGATATGGTTAAAACCTTGACAGGAGTCTCCTGACTGAACTGACACTAAATATAGTGACTAATAGTGACTAATATAGTCAGCTTAGTTTAGCATAAGACTTGAAATGGAGAAACAGCTAGAGTTCAACTTTGTTTGATCTGTTCACATGTGTAACAATGGCAAGTTGTGGTTTTTCATGGTTAAACCAGACTATTTCTTGGCCAGGTGCAGTGACCTCCTGAAGTCTCAACCTCAGGGGCTGACTGAAACAATAATTTGGATCAGGAATGTGACATCATCCAAAGCCACCCTCACAAACCATCAGACTGCTAATTCTGGAGGCTAACCCTATTTGTTGATGTAATGGGTACCAGACTAGTTATAAATTTGGCCACTATTGTTCATCTGGGAAGAAAGTTATCCAGAACAAAATACAAAAAATATGACTGAACAATAAATATGAAAAAAAAGTTTAATTATTGTTATGCCACTGTGCTGGTTACTGCCACACCTGGTAGCATATTCATTTCAGGGTTGTCCATCTGTCCATCCGTCCCATTCTCGTGGTTACGATATCTTAGTAACGCCTTGACTTCTTCAAATTTGGCACAAACATTCACTTGGACACAAGGATGAACTGATTAGATTTTGGTGGTCAAAGGTCAAAGGTCAAGGTCAGTGTGACCTCACATAACACTTTTTAACCATTACTTAAGACTTCACACAGCAATTATGACAAAATTTCACACAAATGATTAATGCTGTATATGACCCTGGATAAACAGGGAAGAAATCTGAAACTAGTGTGAGTGGCAGAGGCAGTAATTCTAGTTATTATTATTATTATTGTTATTTTTACCATTTTTGCAATTGCATGTTATAATAGGAGACAGTAGTGACTATGTGTGTACTATATAGTCATAGCAGAAATATTTATTCATATTTATACAAATTTATAATAAATCAATAATTTCACAGAGCAACAAAACACATCATCAAAGTCAAACTCAATGTAGAACGATAGTAGCAGTGTGCGGCAGTGGTGCAAGCCACCCTGACAGCGCTGCAGCAGTAACCATGTGGACACACACTGCGGCCACAGCTGTTCAGAGAGGTAGCGTCCTACACAGGTGAGGTGATGCAAGAGTCCTGTTAACTCATTTCCTGCTTGTTATGTTATCGCTGATTAATTTGACTGTTCACGTTGCAGGCCAAAACGACCCTCAAGCCACCATGTTCTCCCGACTGGCTGCCCGCCACCGCTCAACCTCATGTTGATGACAATACTCTAAGATACATAATCCCCTGTTGTTTTTACATGTTTTTGTATGGATTAAACAAAGAAAATCAAATATTTGTATGTTTATTAATTGCCTTTAGAGGTGCTCATAGGTAGATTTTGTTACTTTTGGATAAAGCCAGACTCACTGTTTCCAATCTCTATACTACACTAAGATAATCGGCTGCTGTCTGTAGCTTTATATTAATGTACAGACACCAAAGTGGAATCAGTCTTATCAAGCTCTCTGCAGAGGTGGTACTGGTTGAACATTTCACCAACAGTGATTCAGGCAAATACAGAACTGTGATCAGGTCTTCATTTTGGAACTCAGTTATTGGTTTTGTGGGTTTCATGATTAATGTGGCCAAAAACTGAAGAGCTTGTTGTTCTCTGACATCTGTTTATGATTCAACAACCTTTGCACAAAGTGCAGGAACCAGTACGCCAGAGATGTTGAAACAGAAGGAGACATGACAATGCAGGCAGTCAACAAAGGCAGTCTCATTTCAAGAATGAGACTGCCTTTTCCTGCAGCTTCTAGGGTTATTGAATGATATTATATTGTATTCTGTTTTCATCCATGTAATTTAATGTTACTTGTCTGAGTACAACATGTAATCTTTGAATGGACCATGAAGTTCCACATTTGGATTTGAGGGTTCCTATAAGATAAAAACAGAGTGTTAATGTGTGTAACTGCTTGGTTGCTGTTTTTTATGTGTGTTATTTCTTGTCTGTCTTTATCTGGCATATATACATTTCATGTTATTAATATCTGCGCAACTGATAAGACTCTCAGGACCTGGAACACTGGATTGCTGTGGTACAAGTTGGGCTTTGTCATATTACCAAGTCTTCAAAAACATCATCTGAAGGTCATAGCAGTTTGTTGTAATTTTGCACACAGAAAAGCAATCAGCATTGCTGAGTCAGAGTGTGTGTTCTCCATAATTTCAGCTGCGGAGGATTACCTGTAAACTGTGACCAGAGTCTGTCTGCAGCTTGCCTGCCTCCATGCAGAGACTGTAGCTGCTAGGCTCTTTCTTCTCTCTTTAGGCAGGATGTCAATAAACTCACTGAAGCTTTTGGTCAAGCCAGACAGAGGAACTGCTCTGAGGCATTTTATGGAGGATCTCGTAAGTTCAACACACAGATGTTGGGTGTATTCTGAGGGTGGAGGGAGAGCAGGAGCTGAAGATGGAATCTGCAAAAGTATTGGGGTCAGTGCAGCAAGGCCTGTTTCTCAATATGCTACCTGTGCCTAAAACCTCATGTTGGACATATAATATTTTAAGAAATTCACATTCAGTCTCTCTTTAGAAGTTTATATGGCCAAAGGGGCCACTATGTATACAGTGGACCCAGCCAAAGGAGCAGAGACTCCGTCTGACTGCATCCCATATATAAGGTTACACTAATACCAAGAAGCAGTGAGTAATGCACTACTTAACAGGCCTTTTATTTGTTATTCTTTGCTTCTTAAACCTTTAAAGGGGTCATGGGTCAAAGTGACTGCCTGGGGAGAGATGTAGCCATTTGATTAAGTAAACAACATTGCAGCAGTATCAGCTGAGCGCGGAGACACGGAGAGACATCGCAGACTCCTCAGGGGAGGAGGAGAGGATCGGGATCTGGTAATAGGATCCAGAGTGGTGAGGGATGATGTCATGAGGAAAGACAGGCGGGCAGCCAGGCCAGTTGCTGTGTGGATGGATATATGGAGCGACAAAACTGCAGACAGAGCCCAGATGTAGCACCAACTCTGGAAAGCATTTGATTATGTTCAACTGAATTTCTATCTGTCTGGTTAATTTCATTTATCCGTGAATTCAATTTATTATTATTCAAAAGCATACAGGAGGAGGTGTGCTGCCAGATATCATAGTGATTGATGTACTTTTTAAAAACGCTCAGTTTTAATTCTGTGGTCTGATTTGCAAAGAAAAAAAGCACTTCCTGTGTCATAATTACTGAGATTATGTTTTGCATTTTTGTGTTTGTAAACTTCTCTCCCATACCCCACCCCCCAAAGCCTGTTACATTACATACTTTCTGCACAGTCTCACCACAGTTTAGGTCTGCTGTTTTCAATAAGCTCATGATCAGTGTAGCTATCTGTTATCATGTCAGCAGGAGTGCGAAATTTGAATCTGAAGAGCACACATGGTGGGCCTTTCGTCAAGGTGGCACAGAGGGGGGTTGGGGTGAGGCTTTATCCAGCAGGTGTCACTGTTCATCTGCAGCACCTCCTCCCAGACTGAGACACAAAAAAAACAACAAAAAAACAAAGATGCTGGGGGCTGACAGCTGATAGAATCAACGCTCCTGATAACATCAAATCTCTGAAATCACCGTCTGAAAATCTGGCTAGTCTGTGAAATACTCTGTCCCTCAAACCCACACACTGCAGGTATCTTACTGTCTTCTGATCTCTGCAGGAACTATGGCTCCACACATGCAGTCTATTTGAACCAGTGATGAGAACATGTGGGACAGAAGTTGGCGTTCTGATTTGTGCTTTATGGGATAATGTAACTGTAACTTCTTACAAAGTGAAACAAAGCTGGTGAAGGCACCTTCTGTGGTCTGTCCACAGAAGGTGCCTTCTCTTTGACTGTTGTGGTTTCTCAGCACATTTTGATAACACATAAATTACCTCCTGAGGGCTTGTTTATGGAAGGTTACTTAGCTATAACCTTAAGATCATTGTATGCATGTTCATTAGAGACTCAGACTAAATGATAATGTGAAATATGGACGAATGGACAAATTAACTAATTATCTTAATAATTTTAGTCAATAATCTGCATCCATCTGTGGAATCACACACTGCAGACAATCTTTCCCTATTCTGTAAGAGAAAAGCAAATCTGTCGGTAATGACTATCTGTGTGACTTCAACAGTCGATTCAACTTAATATCTTCACTTTATTGAACTTGATTTCTCAAGTTCTCAAGTTTCCAAACAATGTTTTAAACCCAAGTTCAGTTAACTCACATTACAAGGCAACAGGAGAACTTTAGTTCAACTTAAGTTGAACTTAAAATGATTTATAGTGTACTAAATTACTGGAGTGCCCCTTCAAGGGGGATAGTTAAATAGAAATCATTATTTTTGGTAGAATCCTAAATTATTTAAAATTTGATGGCATGAGTAAAATGACACAAAGGCATGGTTACAGAGACTTTGAGACCTCTGCTCAAAAGCAGATGGACATCCAGTAAATTTCACTAACCATGTCTTTGGAGATGTAAGTGAACCCTTTCAGCAGAGTCATTTTGGTCTTGCCCCCCCCCCCCCTAATCACAGGGTGGAGAACATTTTTTTTCTATCACACAAGAGCAAGTATAGTTGTGTTACTGACACAAGTTATGACTTACTAGAAAATCTAAAGGATGCAAACAGATGGAGACCAGTGAGAGCAGCTATTTTAAATTACACATTTATTCCTGTTAATACCAGAGTATTACTGGAAATATTGAGTTGTAAACACTTCTGCTGTAACTGATTCAGTCTTCCCAACATTTCTGAGGTTGTTATGTCATTTGGATTTCATTTGAATGTAACTTGACTGCATTTTATTACACATAATAAAATTAAGTGCATTTAGGCCTTTTCTACCAACTGCTGTGTTGTACCACCACCTTAAATCTCCCTCATAAAAATTACAATGAAATGCAACTAAATTCTTGCCAGTTGACACATATGACTGCTACATTTGAGATAACAATGGACAATCTTAAGTGTTAACTTCACTACAGTAGACGTATAGTAGTAGCTCCTTCAAAGAGGGTTATGACAGAGAATAAAATTTCTTTTTCTTCTTTTTTTGCTTATGAAACTTATGTTATTCATTAAACTCTCTTCCACTGTGCTTTGACCCTGTCTGCTATCTGGGTTAGGATGGTTATCAAAAAGGCAGATCTCTGAAACACCGGGGGCGCCTCTTTAATAGCTAACTGCTGACACAAAGTTCACGCAAACACCCATGGATTTTTTTATGCATTGTGAAACCATTAAATGATCCTAAATGATGATTGCTGGTTAATTTGGAAAGAGTGTTGTTCTGGATCAGACTTGCTTCCAGATGTGATCACCTGGCATTTGGATGAATCATTTTCACCATCACTTGGACCCCCGGCAGGGAGCATTTCGGACTACATTCATATGCAGAAAGTTCCAGTCACACACAGTCCTTTGATCACACTTTGCTGCCGCACAGTTATTCATTGTTCTCCATCGGTACATCTTAAATCTCTGCTGAGATAATTAGCCTTTTATCATTTGTTCTCTGAGATTCAAGCCTTTTATAAAGCCTTGTCCTAATCCTCCAGTCTTTGGGGGTTTCAGTCTGCAAAGCCATGTGGCACTGCTCTCTGTGATGTCTAAAGATGGGTGGACATATGAGTGTCTCTCTCATCTTTATCCATACAGGCCCCAAACAACAGGCCACATGAAGCACTGTGCCCCTGAGAAACATCTGGGACATCTGGACGCTGCAGGATATACTCACACAAACACACATAGATGCACAAACATTGCTTCCTACCCACACATACAGATGACTGTACACAAAAACACATGTACATGACCACACACAACCACATGTGTGCATTCCCTTATTTTCTGAATGTGTACTTGCATAAATATGTACTGTTCCTATTAACGTATTTCTGAGGACATTCCAGTAAAATGCCCCCACCCAGATCTTTCTGTCCTCAAAAGGAAATCTAAGGTCTTTCCTTAGATGACTCTTATTTCTTATTTATATACTCGTCAAACTCAAAACAGGGATGCAATTTAAATTTGCCTGAAGGGAGTAACATCTTTGACCCTAGATTCTCAACATACCTCGGGGCTTATTGTGACTAAAGCTTGGATAAAACCTCCAAAATATTCCTGTGATAACTTTAAAGACCTCTAATGGCACTTAATTGGCCAGCTCTTTGAGTAGGGGGTATGCCGGAGGGCTGACCAGTATGTCATCAAGTTACAAGATAGCATGCCTTGACATGAATGGAAACTGGTGGGTTTGTTAATGATTTAACACAGCAACAATGGTCATTTCATTGGGCTGAGTTATAATACTGCCATTATAGTATGTGTGTGCTCTAGGGTGGTAAAACAGTCCAATTAATCCCTGGCAAGAAAATCACGAGGCTAAGAAAAAGGGGGAACAAGGCTGTTAGAATGCAATTAAACAATCACATGTTTGATGCTGTAACATTTTCCAGAGCTCTACTCAGAGAGGAAGTTATATTTTTTTGCCTTTCACTTTTTTCCACAGATAGTAAAAGAAAGGTAATGTTTTGTGAAGATTTCTCTCAAAATATGAGCAAAAATTCAGATAAGAAGGAATATATAGCATAATTCCACTGAGCATCTGTATGCCATTTTCCACGGCAGCGTGTCACTGTTGAGTCATGAGGAACGATTTTGATGCCACAATACCCACTCAGTGCTGAGTTATGATACCAGTAACCAAACACCAGTTTCTACAGCATTCTCTTAAACACCCTCTATTTACCAAACTCTATAATAATGGCCAAAAGGAAACCCTTACCCTCTGTATTCCTTCTTTACTGGCTTCTATATGGGGGACATCAATCCATACAAGTAACCAAACCAAAAGGGATCTGTGGCCCTCCTGCTCTCAGTTGTGGCAGTAGAAGGGGTTTTAGTGGATCTCTTATCCACAGAGTGAAGACAAACCCTGAAATTTTCACCATATATGCCTCTCTCTTTCTGTCTGCCCAGCAATTTTGTTGACTGTTGCAGATGCTCGGAGGCCAGCAGACCAGATCCCATGTGGCCCACAGTCACTCAGATGCAAAATAGAATTTTTATGTTCTGTTAATTTATTGAACTTGTTCCTTTGGCCTGCTCTTGGATCAGTTTTTGCACATTCATTCATCAGGATTGTGGTTTGGATTGAGGGGCTTGTAAGTTGATCCTTGATATCTAAGAAAGACAGCTTGACACTGGAGTCAGGGGATTCGGGCCATACATGAGGTTTGGCTTGTCGAGAGAGATTTTTCGTGCCTTTGGACACAACAAGTCCAGCTGTTCCTTTTCCTGCTTTGTATAGGCAGCACCTACCCACATAAAAGCCAAGCTCATTTTCACAGAATCATGCAACCCCTAGAGTTTAACAGTCACGATCAAATGTTTTATTTGGGGTCATTTTATAATGCCAAGACAACCTCAAGGTCTAAATTTAGCTATAAGCTCTATTTAAAGATAATTAGGTTGTTTAATAGAACAATAGATGTTGGGTGTATCTGAAGTATAGGGAGTTAGTGATAATTTTCACATAATTACTACCAAAAACATTCAAGCTCCAAATTCAGAATCTATTTTAATCGCTCAGATCAACACTTATATTTAAAGCTGCTATAATCAATATTTTTGTATCGGCAATGTATTTCATGACTATACAAACTCTACGCTTTATGGAGCATTTAAGTGCCTCTAACTGCTCACTTACTGTTATTTTTGGCTGCAACAGTCTGTTTTTAGTGAAAAAGCTCTGATAAACTCACTCTACCTGCCCAGCACCAAGCAGCAGCTCAGACAAAGTTAGCGACCAGCTAGTGGACGCGTTCATATTGAAATTACCTTGATTAGGTAACCAGAAACACCTAAAATGAATGCTACTGTTGCTCTGTGTCCGCTGGATGTGTAGCAGTTGTTAGCCAAATCAACCTTAGTAGGTGATAAAATGACACAGTTTGTTTTTTCTCACATGTATTGACCAAAAATTCAATTTGAAAAATAGTAAAATGCACAATTTCAAAATGAATATATTCATGGTCGCAGTTCCCTGGAAGTTCGTGCTGCAGAGTGCATGAGAACATGGATTAGATGCTCTGCTTTGTATCGACATATGTCCTTTGATGTCAGGAAGCTTTATTCTGCTAATGATCCCTTTTATACACAATCAAAGAACACCATTAGCTCTTTGAGTGGGGTTAATTTAGCAACAATCATCCAAAGTGCTCCCCATATTCACTTAACCATTTAGGGGACTGGATGTAAATATTTAAGATTTATGATTTGCTGACTTGCAGCTTTCCAGGATCCTTAAATGATGAGACATTTTGTGACTGTATATACTCAAACAGTGCAGCTAATGTAGTATATGCACGGGTGGATACCCACAGACATTACAGTAATTGCTATGGGGATTGTTATTGGTGTTTCCCAAGGTTTCCAGAAGTATTTTTACACGACAATGAGATGATTTATACATTGCTATAGAAAATAAGCTATGATGTGGTCGTGGTTCTTAGTGTAAATAATAGGGACATGTGCTTCCAAGGTCCTGTGCTCTTCAGTTACAATCAATTACTATCTCACAATGCTGAGATATATAGCTGTCTCTACAGCTATATAAATAACGTACATTGTTATTATTCATATTGTTGTGGTTTTAATGATCATTATCACACACTGAATGCATGGAAGCTTTCGTCAGCAGCTGAGGACAGTGACATGTTTTATTGCAAATAAAACATAGGCCTAATGAAAGCTGGTTTGCTATAGGGACAAACAAATTTGAGTGCTCACCCTTAAGAACAATAAACAGTATTTATTGTAATTGGTCACATATGGGCACACGGTCGGATAAAAGTCTGCTGTGAGTATAAAAGGAAAAGGAGAGGATTATGTGCAATCACTCAACAGATGATACAACTGACATGTCGTAATCTGAGATAATTGATGAGTTTGATTTCTAATCTCTGGATCTGAAATGCACCAAATGTTTGGAGCGGGTATTGTAAACCTGCCAGTCAAAGCCAAAGTGTTTGATCACAGTGTATCACAGAGTATAAAGTAGCTTTATATTTTTCATACATTGAGACGGCAACATGTAAACAGACCAGAGGTTTTGACAGCAGACTAAATAAATCATTTTAATGAGCACTTGAACATGTGCTATCAGGTCCTTAAAAGCTCTAGGTGTTGAAATTTATTTTGAATACAACCTTATACCCCAAACAAACAAACAATGAATTACATTTATTTTTAGTATTAATTAATTAATTCATTTGTATTTCAGTATTATTTTTATTTTAAGTGATAGTCAGAAGACCATAAATGAAATTCCTCTTCATACTTTGTAGTCACTCTGCAGAACTCCCAGTGGTATGGGGACATTTTGCAGCCCAGATGTGAAGCGGAGTTTTTATTGTGTGACTCGGCCATTTGGATTGCACTGAAAAAGAGTCACTTGAGGAGAGTCTTTATGGGAGGACAATACAGCAATTGTCAGATCAAATACCTTTGCTGCTATTTCACCACAACTTACCTTCAGCTGTTGACAGCAGAGCAGAGAGTGAAGTCTAGTTCTAAAGAACAAGCTCTCTTTTAAAAACTCATAACCTAAGGGAAACGGTTGTTTGCATAAAAGATAGGATTAGAGAGTTTTCAAAGACATATGTAACTTTTTTTTTTTAAATCCAGCATTGTGGTTTAACACGCATTTAATCTAGCGTGTCAAGACACTTAAATCCTCCCTGTAGCCTGGTTTGCCAGTTAGCCTGCTACACTTATACCCTAACTGCTTTGCCAAACATCACTTCTTCCTCTATTTGACAGGTAGAGCAACATGACTCATTACTCCTGTTTGTGTAAGAGTAGCATGTTCTTTTTAATTCATTAAATACATTTTCTAAATATTCAAAGCCAATGCAGAAAAATATATTGAATGAGTTGGCACTTAACCTCTTAGTAGCCAGTGTTAAAGTAATATTTACTTAATTAGGTTGTTACATAAAAA
Organism: Trachinotus anak; assembly: GCF_046630095.1. NCBI lineage: Eukaryota > Metazoa > Chordata > Actinopteri > Carangiformes > Carangidae > Trachinotus > Trachinotus anak. The sequence continues at coordinate 650,876 of NW_027273866.1, read as the reverse complement.
CTTATGAAATATCTTAGCTAATATGTCAATCGATCATTATCAAGAAAAACATAAATATCTGACTACGCTAACCTAGCTAATGTTGGTTGGTCATGTAGCAAAATATTATTAGAATAACATTTTGTAATTTGTAGTGCGTTGTGTTACTTTTGTGAAATGGAATTTTAAAATCTGACCTGTTCAACTACATCATTATTAAACACCATTCAAGTATCAAGTCAGATATGTCGACCATATTCAGCATCTTTTCTCTTCAGTCTAATAGGACAAAGGTCACATTAGTAAGCTAATGTTAGCATTGCTGAGTTAGCTACAGGGCAGTTAAACCCAGTATAATACTCTTCATAACCTTTTTTATTTAGTGATGTGTAAATCTCTACTTAGTAAAAATGTCACAAAAAGCTGGTGAAAGCAGCCACGGTAACATATATGCCAGCCTGTGTTACGTTTGAACTGGAATAAGTATGGTATATGGCTAAGATAGATGGCAATGGAAGCTAAAGCTAGCCTCACATGTGTTCCTTCTTCCACTTTCCCACAGGAATAATTTACACAGTGAATGGTTGCCATTTCTCAGGAAGGAAAATGTCACTGCCACTGTGAGCACCTTCTCCACAAACATGCAGACCTCTACCCTGTCGTGTGATTTCTATCACTGCTTCCATAATTGTATGCTGGCATATAACCACTGTCAGCAGACACTGGTCGGGATAATGTGAGAATGTAATAAGGAAAACATGGTTCCACTTTATCCTTGTAGGTGGGCCTCCGAATCCTTCATCCTTCAATCTGTTTGGATCACTCTCTTCTGATCTACAGGGACCAGACGGAAGAGATGTCAACAGTGTGAAATGACTTTCAGTTATAAATACCTGAATCTTGTTGTTTCAGCTGTTACGGTGTCACGTGCTTGCTGTTTAGTTGCTCTTTGACGTGATCCATGGCTGTTTGCATGTTTTTAATAAATCAACTACTTGTAGGTTTCACAGCGTAAAAAGGCAAAATTTGAAATTGCTGTAGTGGATTCAACTTTTCCACATTACACCTCTACCCCTGTGCCTGACCTCAGCCTGTGAGCCTGTCCTCAGGCAGGTTGTTGTAAATCGAGGAGGAGGAAAAAAGTGTTTCGCTTCAGCTAGATGGGATTATGGCTGTCAGTTGTCATTATGCAAAGATTGAAAATCCCTTGATTCAACAAAAGCTGAAGCATGGACAGTTTCATCACACTAAAGAGAGAGGTGTTTATTTTTCAAAAACTTAAAACTGCTTAATGGAGAAAATGGAGAACAGATTTAGCAACAACTCATCTTTTTCCATTTGTTGGAGCTGATCATCAGTGAATAGTTTAGAATATGTCTTGTTTGGATGAGTATGACAAATTTGTTCATTATTACATGCTTTTCACAACACTACTGGCCTCTAATTTAATGACTGACAAACTATACATGTACTGTGTGTTATTAATTACATCTATCCATTGTACAAATGCTACAATAATTGATGTTGCATGTCTCCCTTCTTCCATTTGCTACAGCTGTAAGGATGAAGTGTATGGGGTATTTTTAACCATCCAGATGTGACTATTTAGAAAACATCTGGGCTGAAGTCCATACCAGCTTGTCCATTCAGGAAGTGCAGGTATACAGCCTTTCGTGTTATTCTGTCCATCGTCATGCTAAAATTATACCCATGGAGGTCTGTGGAACAAGGGAACAGATGCAGAAGAATCCATTTAACACAACACAGCATGAAGCATTTTATTGAATTGTTAGGCTTTTGAAATATGAGGTTTGCTGGTTAACTTAACCAAAGCACAGGGACATTTAGCAAATTCGATATTTGGACTGTTGGCTCCATGACCTGCACTGCATGTGCTCTGATTTGTCCGACACAGGAACGGTACAGTACTCAGCTGTGACAATCTGTTGCTGGTTGCAGAGAGGACAAGATCACTAAACTGTAGCAGAAACACACTATGTGCACTGAAACAGGCATTACTGTGTATTAGATTTATTGCATTACTTCAGAGAATATTCATCAGAAGCATGCAAACATCCTGAGTTCATTTAACACTTTTATGGCAAAATTGTAAAATAAACTATGACTGGCTATAAACTTCGGCCTCTCCACCCTCCTCAAATGCATTAATCAATTTTTATTACTCCCACATTGATCCAGATATAATTGATCCTTGCACTCTGTAGTTTTCGTCCTTTTTATCAAGTTTAAGATCCTTGGAATCAAACAACAAAGCTGTGAAACCACAGAGGTTAGTGAAGCGTTACTGACATGTTTTTAACACATGGAGAGGAGAAAGAGAATGGCACAATAAAAGAGCATAAGCATCAAGTAATACCTACTGTCATATCTATTCTGTACACTTCTGTGGGGGTTGATGTAATTTTTATAGACTTACAGTTGTAAAAACAAAAGAGATATAAAAGTCATAGAAGGAGATAATAGAATAGAATAATAAGAAGCATTACTGTGACTACAAGCTATTTCAGTCTGACAAAAGTTCCCTATTAGTCCCAAACCAAAAATTTAAATCGGCAATTACAACCTAAACAAACACAACCACTGTCTGAGTATTTAATTATTCTGATACTGTATTTATACAGCAGTGTGGTTGTGTGATAATCACGAAGGTGAAAAATCTCCTGTCTCACTTCTTCCTGTTACAATTTTATGTTGAGATTCAGCAATATTTCATTTATAACCCTGTGGGTCAGTCATTAATCAATCCATAACTATGCCAAAGAAAAACAAACTCTAAGTCCAGCCATGAATCTCCATGGCAGAGCAGCCACACTTACTGCAGAACGTAGATTTATGGAGCAATTAATGCCAGGAGAATTTCTGCAAATGGAAATGCACAAAGTGTACTGCTGTGCTCTTGCACAGAGGTATATTTTCTTATAATCATTATCCACAGTAGTTGGTGTCTTTTAAAGGAAAAGGCTGGTGATATTCTAGATTTTTCTTATTGTGAGCCAAAGACCAAAACAAAATATTGTTTGTGTAGCCAAAGTCTGATATATTTTACTTCTCTGTTATACCTCCGTTGCTGTGCAAAAACTATTGACAGTCACAGTTACAATACTGCACATTTTTCATTGTACACATAACATAGTTTATTTTGTATAAATCATGCCCACTCAAGCTGCTGCAAATATTCACACCAAATGTGTATTAATCCACAACTGAAAGTAGTCCCAAACAAATATTTAATCCTGTTATGGTGCAAATGTGTTTTAGGTAATTTTTTGCTAATAATTTCTGTTGTAAAAATGAAAACTATACATTTATGGACTGTTTTTAAAGCTCTCTGTCGCCATGGCAGCTAGGAAAACATATCAGTACAAAGGAAGTCTTTTCCTCAAATCAGCAATTACTCAGCTCTAAAGAAGAACATATATACATACATAACAGAGATAGGTGTGGAGAGAAGAGAGAGAACCAAGTGTGTTGCTGAAGCTTTATAAAGCCAGAAATTTGGATCCTTTCTCTTGATGCCATTGCATAACAAGTTGTGTTATTCCAGACCAGACTGAGGATAAGGGAGTTTTTTGATGACATAACTGCCATTTAAAGTTATTTATGAAGATTTGTGTTGGACAAATATTATGCGAGACTCGTTTGGATAGTAATGACCCTGTCAGAGAAGGGAGAAATAATTTTCATTTCATAGAAAGAATGTGGTCCCTCGTGGCTATTTAAAATAAGACTTCTCACCTCAGACCAGTCTGGGGGATAGATCATGAGAAGTGGCCAAATCAAGACTAACGTAGTTACCGGCATTTCGTAGATGAAGCGACAGTTAACCTCATTAACAGCTGCTATTATACTTTGTCTGTCTGAGTGTCTCAACACATCTCGGAAGAATTTTCCACTCGACAGCTTACGCAAAACCTAGTAAAGGGACCAAACTATGATCTGTCTGTTTCTGTCTGTTCCTGTTATGCTGTTACCAGGATCCTCTTTGGAACAATACATTGGAGTTGACTTCTTCAGTGCAGAAATAGATAGATGGCCTTGTTGAAAAAATATTACTGTCATCCAGCAGTGTCTGCAGTTATGGAATGGTTTAAATGGAGTTAGACAATGATGTGAAGTCTGCAAATCTAAAAACTCAGTGGTAAGTCTACATCCCTTCTAATTTCTATTTGAACTTGGTTCATATCCAGATCTTACAAAAGATAAAATGAACTGAAGCACGGTTTCATAAACCAAATGCCAGAAACTCCAAGTAAGTATGCACAACTGCTTAATTTGTAATAAATTCTCTGCTTAATCTACCATAAAACAGAACTGACACAACACTAATTTATTTAACCAAAGTTCTATTTAGGATCACACTAGTACTGCTCATATATTATCCAATGGTTGTAGTAAGCGTGAAGTGAAAGCACTGTATGGTATGTGGGATGAATTAATACATTTTTATATTTTCCGTTTTGGTTCATGTCCATTTCTTTCATGCTTTTGCTCCACTGGCAGCAGAAAAGAGTAATGCTCTAATGCCAGACAGGATAATTCTGCTGTAGCGGCCAAAACCTGTGACGACTAGGATGCAAAGACTTTTTTCTAAAGGAGTCATCTATTATTATATGAGTGGTCTGGAAGTAGGTTATTAGTAACAATATGTCTAAAATGTTGTTAATAGAGAAGTGGTGTTTGAATCTTAGAAGAGGCTAGCGCTTTTCTTAGGGGAGTAGTTTGACATTTTGGGAAATGTGCTCATAGTTTAGCTTATTATAAAGTCAGTGGGCAGCCAGCTAGTAGTTTTTACACTTCCACTTTTGTATGTATTAAAAAAACAGGCACATGTTAATTACCAAGCTCGGATGGTAGGGGAGCAACCCTTTCCTCCTTTTATATTGTACCATACCCATGTCCAACAGACATGGGTAATCTTCTTATCTAACTCAGCATGAAAGTAAATACATGTATTCCCCAAAATGTTGAACTATTCCTTTGATGACAAAGTTGGAAATTAATTTTTTTTTTGTCCAATGGGTTAATGGAAATGTTATATCTTAATCTGAATGTTGTCCTCAGCTTGTAGAAATATTTGTGTCCTAAAATGCACTAGCATCATGTTTTCAAATTTTACACTCGCCATTGAAAGTGAAATTCAAAGTTTAAAAAGGGAAAACATAAAGAAGAGGAAGCGCAATCAAACATGTACAAATGTGTGGGCCATGTTGAGAGCGCTGCATACTGTAATCAGCAAACATCACAGTAATCATTTCTCAGGTTGACTCCCAGCTTGTTTACTCATGCATGTCAGCTGCAGGGGCGGAGCAGCCTTTATTGTGGTGACTCCACATGCCCATGCGCACAAGCCGCTAAACTCACAAGATGACTGACAGCCAGCAATCAGAGAAAGCCGGGGGGGCCCTGTTCTGTAACTGATGCCAAAAATAAATGCGTCAACGCAGCTGAAGGAAAAACAAACGGAAAGTTTTGCACCACACGATAAGAATCTGAAAATTAAAAGCAAAGAACCCAATAATTACATTTAGGCTTTAATTTGAAGTTCTGTTTAGTTTCATGGGCATCCACTGAGTGCACCTGCCAGGGAGCTGACATCTTACACCGCCGCACTCCACTTCAAACATGACATCACTGCACGCGTCCTGATCTGCACCTTCCACCAATGAACTGCTTCCACACAGCAAAATGTCGACTCTTACACCTTGCCAGCAGACTTTTTTTTTTTCAAACTTTATTCCTTTTAGAAGAAACAATAAAATCCCCATCATGCATTGCATTGGCGTCCACAACTGAGCAATAAAACTGGCTGCCGTCACATTCCTCCATCTTGGTTTTGACCGTCTCTGACCCCTGCATGGCATCTCTGCCAGGACTCCCAGAGGTTGTGAAACAATAACACATGTCAGCGTTATGATGGAGGGAATCCCTTCTCTGGAAACACCTTTTCTGCACTTCTCTATCCATTTCTGTCTCATCTGCACTGCATTTTACTTCCTCCAGAGGCTGTAGACGAACGCAGCTTTTTTTTTACAGAGCATGTTTCAACTTGAAAGAAAATAAGTAGATGGTTTTTGTACATCTGTGGAGAGAAGACACGAAAACGACCCCAGTCTTCCTCTTTTTTTTTTTTTTTTACTGTGTTATTACAGGTATATTTACAAGTTTTGCGTGTCAGCGCCTAAAATACCTCCATGGTTTTAATTATAGATTCTCTCTGTGGTAGCTGTTACAGTTTGTTAGGACAAGCTGTTGCTGCAAAAGAAAACTGTTTTAATGTAATTTTGATGACTTCTCAGGAACTGAGAAAAGCTTAAATAAACTTTTTAGATCCTTGTGCGCTGTAAAATCCCATGTGATCATCCAGTTTTGGTTTAAAATCACTGAAGATTAGAAGCACTAATGTTGACATAGTCAAGGCTGGTTTAGCATCTAGACAAAAGCAGGCAACTACCTCAGACTCTGAGGGCCCCTGAAGGCCGAAGGTCGTATATCAGTTAATCATACATTTGTTAATGAACAAACTTGTGTCTCACCATATTATCACAGAATAAATTACCTGGAGCAGGCTTGTATTCCAGTGTAGAAATATTGTTTTTTTTCTGGGACTCTGGTCAAAATGGGTCAGGGGAACTTTTCTGTGGGGGATCGGTTGAAGCTTTTAGTAAATTATCTGGCCCTGGAGTTAGGAGGTGTCCCCATAATGTTCCAGGAAAATTTCATAAAGACTGATTGTTAAATTGTATGGAGCAATTCACCCTTAATACAATCCTCAGATCAACTGTGTGTTTCATTTTTTCAAATTCCAAAAGAAAAGCAGTTGTGTTTGGCAATGATTTATTTCAAATAAAAAGTGAGTCTGGATTTTATGAATTCTGAAAATGCTTCAGTCTGTCTTCTGTATTAAATAGATATGTCTTCCATCTCTGCAGTATGTCGACTTACAAAATACAGATCCACTGTACAGCAGATACCAGGGGCTCCAGAGGCCTCAGTGCTAATGAGCAACAGCTGTCAAACTCTCTGCTCATCTCTGGCTGTTGTATTTGTGCCTGAAGGTACGAGCTGAGCAGCGTAGCCCCTCATCATGTGAATCACCAGCAGTTATGTTCCACGAATGGAGAAAGTTCTGTCAAGTGTTGTCTGTTAGAACCGTGAATAAGGTTGAACAGGAAAGCTGACAAATCGCTGCTTCATTTCCCATCATGCTCCATCTGCTCACTGTTCACAGGCCGCAACACAGACACACACACATACACATGTTTCAGAGACACAAAAGAAATAGTGACAGTCAGCCACACAATGGAAAAAGAGAGAGAAGGAGAGGAACTAGGAACATCTGCAACTCTTAACTGTCCACATGAAAATCTGTTGAAAGCATTATTCTTCCCTTTTATTTGTTCCATGACTCTTCATTTCTCTGAAACATGGAAAATTATTGACAGAGTTGTGTTTCTGACGAAGTTTGTATACTACTATTTACTACTACTTTATACTAAGTGACATTGTGTGCAATTTATTAGTCTTTTGCACAGTACAGAAGGAGTAGTAGTTTCACAGAATACTGAAGAAGGCCGCCTTCATCCACCATTCTTCAATAGCCTGGCAACAGTGAAGACAAATCAACAGGGAGTCTTTTTGCTCACGGCTTTTTCAACATCTGTAGACTGAGTGATCTCAGCCCGGATGAAAATGTGTGAAAACGGTCAAGGGAGTTTGGTGCACTGTGTTCTGGTCAGGATCAGGGTTGGATGCTGGCTGAATGGTGTTGAGGTGCATGGGGTGTTTTGATAGGAGGTAAGTGACATGATGCCCAAAGACAACAGTGGATCATATATCTCACACATCTGTAGAAACTCTTAAAGAGACTCACGCACCAAGCATTTTGGAAATCCCGAAAGTCCCCACTGAGCACTGAGGCCAAACTAAGCCAACTAGTTGTGTTGTACTCCCCTAACTGAATGGTACTGTAATGTCCAATATGATCACTGCAGCATGTTTTTGAGCAGTGCCACTGATGAGGATAAAACTATGATATGAAAATTCAAAGCAAGCTTGTTAAATTCCAATCTGTCTAGATCATGAGATTAAAACAAGTTACCAGACCACAGGTGCTGCTTTTATTAAAAGTCTGAGACTTAAAAGTCTGAGCTTCAAATCACAGAAAATTTTCCTCAACACCCTGTCAAAAAGGAAGATGCCGCCGTTAGTATTAAGTCAATGTTCCTGCGCTGGAGAAAATAACTGGAAAGAAGGGAGAATGCCAAACCGAAAACAGGCACCACAAGCAGGAAATAAAATAAAAAGTGCAGACATGAGATGAGCCCAACAGGCTGAAAATGTGCTGATTTTTTGATAGCAGTCTGATGTATATCCATGATGTGACGGCCAGTGATGTTGCTTTAAACATTGTTTTTATCTGTTTTATTCATATTCCTTACACTTACAGGGAGAACATTAGTCTGATCTTCATTACAAAGCTCCCACTTCAGTTTTAACATGGTCCAAAACAAAAAAGTCCAGCTTTATTTATTTTTGTATTCTCAATTTTTTATTCTCCTAAATCAACCAGTTACATATAATCTGTAAAGGTGAAGTGAAATGAATTATGTTCTTCTATTCTTGCTATTCTTCTTTTTCTACTTTTGCTGTGAATAAATGACAAGCACAGGCTGTTCAGCTTTTCTAAAATTTATAATGAGCTTAAATCTGTATAATACACAAGTAGGTACATGTAAAAGAGCTTGACTTTAACTCCAGCCCCCAGGTAAGAACAAACCATTCAAAAGAGGAGGCTTCAAGCCAGCTGAGCCTTGCCATTTCTTTGCTTTTCAAAGTTGGGCTGCTTTCACAATACACTCAAAAAACTTACCTGGGAAGATCATTAAATTGTCTTGTTTACCTTGGACGACTCAGAGGAACTCTTTCCTACCACTCTGGCAGGAGACATAAACAGGGACTGCCATAGCAGCAAATCCTTTAAATAATATTATCATTCTTCATCCAGTTTGTTTACCGTGACATCTTAGTTGAAATTAAGAGATGGTCAATAAATTTTGGAGGAATATAAACAACAAAAAGTGCCAGCGGCTGTAATAGCACAGGAAACATTCTGTTGGTATTATCAGAGTGACTTTAGGTTTGGTGGCAGAGGGTCTGAACTCTGACAACAACTCTGACAAAATTAAATTCACAGTTAACGTTTCAGTGTTTACTGGTTTTGTGTGATGGTTTAAGAACAAAACAGTTTCAAAAGGCCAAGAATTTGTGATCTTTTGCTATTATTAGTGTGGATAAAATTCGCAAACCAAAAATGTTAATGGATCAGTCTATAAAGCTGTGATAGTATCTGGTATTCTTTGTGGCGCCTAAACATCATCTCCCTCCTCCCGAACCATTTTTGCCTCTGGTTGATGGAACTTTCTGCTGATTGTGTGCATTCGCCCACCGGTCTCTGATTAGGCTCCAGCTTAATTTCAAATCCAGTTGAGGTGTTTCCAGTGTTTGTTTGAAGCCTCAAACAAATCTCCTGGAAATACAAGCTTTCCCATAAACCTCAGGACAGAAAACGGAGGAAAATGTTTCAACACACGGCTGCTTGACATAGGGAGAGGCTCAGACAGTAATATATACTCTGGGTGACTCTGCCAGAGACCACTAAGCAACAAAAATGTATATTATGTAAAAGGCTGCTGAGCGGCTATGCTTGTACACATCTTGATACGCCACCTCCCCACCCCTCCTCATGTAATGAGTCTGTTTGTGATTTAACAGTAAAACGACTCCATCAGTTAACATGTGACTGAAGCTAAAGACAATACAAGTTATGGAACAACACATAAAAACTATAATAATTGACTGTTTGTAACGGGAATGATTCTCATTTTTGGTATACTTATGAATTTAGGATTACATCAGTTTACCAGCTAATAGCCACGGCTTGTTATTTGTAAATAGCAGTACAGAAGAGAAACCATGGTTGTAATTTAACACATTTATACCTTTTAAATTTAACAGAACTGATTTTTGTCTGACATCAGTATGAGGCAGTGCTGTGCAGTGACCTTTACAATTAGGCAAGCAGAGAGAAAAACAAATCAGACTATAACATACCTTTTCATAACTTCAGCTGCAAATCTGTCTGAAATTCAGGGCCTTTCCTGTCTCATTTGTGCTGGGTGTCTTTCCTCTGCTGAAAGTCTCTCACCTCAATCTTGTTGCTCTCTGCCCGGCCATCTTCAGCTTTCTGCACTGCCTCCTGGCTGAAGAAATATGATTATTCCTCTGAACTGATGGTAAACATATCAAATGTGCAGTATAGTCTAATCTATAAATTACTTCTATAGTATTCTTCAAAATATTTACCATTAACTGACAATGACACACTCCAGTGACAATGTAGAGTCATGAATTTCCCAGCTTCAGTGTTGTTAAACATTCATGCCTCTTTTAGATGTGGGAACTTAGCTTAGGTCTTGAGGAGTTGTAGAATTTATTGACTGACAAATAGCCTAAATCGTATATACATTGTACTGCTGCCTTCACAGCTATACTGCTAATTGCTCCAGTCACCAGCCTCACCTCTCTCTCCCTCTCACTCCCCCTCTCTCACCTGCTATGCATCCAACATACATACTGAGCTACTCTTGAGAGGACCTGCACTACTTGTGTCACAATATGCTGTCTCAGAATTCTCATATCTACTGCAGGTCTTACACAGAGATGAAAGATCACAGTGTAATTTGTTTGTTCACTTGCCGCTGCTGCCTATTAAAGCTGAGGAAGATGGTTGGAGGAAGCACCTTTCTAATGTACAAGTTTACCTCCACACACGTCTGTGCATGTGTATAATGTGTGCTGTATCATAACTGATCTCAGAATGGTTGAGGCTGAGTCAAGGACAGCTTGACAAGCCCACTTGGGCTGTAGCTAGTCACCCATCGAAACTCCCAGTATTATCCTCAATATGCATGCACAGACATCCCAAAAATCCTGCTCCCCCCTTTGCTTGACAAGCTCCAGCCTCTGACACAGTCATGCCCCCCAAAATGACAGAAACTACAGATTCAACGGCTGATAGTCAAGCTAGCTTCCAGAGACAACAGCCTGCTACCTCCATAGGAGGGCGGTGACTTACATGATGAATGCAAACAAGCAATATCAGATTTATGGTACAGAATGCTGCTCTGAGATCCAATGGAAAGGGAGATATCATTTCTTTAGTATTGTTCTAATTGAGGTCTATTTTTAGCTTTAACTGGGCAAGCACTGCTGCCCTGACGGCACACCACTGGTATCAGATAATGAAGATATTTGGTAACAGGGTGCAGCAGACTTGCAAATAAATAAACAGACATCTGCTAACAACAGCTAATAAAATGTGCAGATGTAATGCTAGGGCATTGGGATAGATCGTTGTTGGACCATGACGAACAAAAACATTGTCCATTCGATTCAGTCTCTTAAATTTAAATTGAGTGTGTAATCTTCATGGTAAAAAACACACCAGTGAAATAAGGTAATTCTGTTTGCCCCTATTATCATCATTAAAATCCATTTGGAGAGTGGGATGTGGCCAGATGCACGACTGAGTGGGAGTAAGTGAGCAGGGATTCTGGTCCAGTGTCCACTCCCTGTTCAAAGAAATCACAAGGTCTGGCCACATTCAGTGTGTTTGTGTGTGTTTGTGTTTCTCACACCTTGGTCTCCACTCAGATGGTGTCACACATGTAATCACATCCAAACCGCAGACTCCTTTTCTAGAACAGACATCAGTTTGTGATGAACAGCTGTGGTCACAGTGGTGGTTAGGTGATGAGCACAATGTAGCATCCATGATGCTACATATATATGTATATATGTACACACACACACACACACACACACACACACACACACACATATATATATATATATATATATGTGTGTGTGTGTGTGTGTGTGTGTAATAGAAAGTCAAATAGACAGGTATCTGATATGAAACACATGAACTATAGACATGAGCTGATGAGGCCATAAAATCCTTTGCGGTATCAACCAAGTCTGTTTCGCTCTATTGCCAATCTGTAAAAATAGCACTTTTATCCAGTTTTTCAAAACCTTTACTGTTGTTCCAAACATCAATTGTTGGATAAAACTCTCCTAGGAAAAAACCCTCTGGCAGTGAACTGTGCAGTTCCGAATTAACACTTGAACACTTGAAACCCTTGAACTGAACTAATAGCTGAATTAACAGCTAATAGCCACCACAAACTGCAGCAAAGCAAACTTTATCAACAAAAAACAAGAACAGAAAAAAAAGAAAAAAACAAAGAACAAATAACTGCTCAGGGGATAGTAATTATATTACAAAGGTTACCAAAAAAGTTACAAGATTGAATGTTAGTCTAGACACACCATTAGCTGTGTGACACAAAAGCAATTACTTCAACAATGGAACCACCAAATGAGGAAAAACATTTTTTTTTTTAATGAAAATTACTTTAAAAGTAAAAGTCTATCCCATGGGTTGAAACGAATGAAGGCCTCAGGCCAGCATGTAAAATGATTTTTCTTCAAAATACTACATGCAATATACCATGCACATTAGTCATGCAGAGTCAAAGTAAAGCCAAATGAAACTTTGGTGAACTTTAATATGAAAATTTATTTTATCATCCTGTGTTGGGGAATGAATTGCTCCACTAAAAAGAAATCATTTGCAGACTGTTATCAGATATGAGTCAATGAAGCAGGAGTTTATTATCCTGTTAGTGACCAAGCTAACACGCTTGTGAACTGCCCGTTAGCAAACATGTTAGGCCAAAGAGCATTTTGTCTTCATCAGTAACTTTTTATTGAATGAAATGATGCATAATGGGGGGGAGTAGTAAACGCTATTAATAGTGCTAAAATGTTCCTGGCTGCTTGTGAGAGTAGTTAGCTTCCTGAATACAGATGTACCAACCGGCCCTGTAGGTAGCTCCTACATCACCTCGCCTGTAGAGGACTAATATTGAAAAGGTGCCAATGTATTTCACTGTTGTGAAAGTGCCGCAAATCTGTCGAGCATCTCACCACACTCATAATCCAAGGCTGGGGGTAGATAGGTGTTTGTTTTGCTTGTGATCACACCTAGCTGTGATGTAGCATTGCAATGTAGTCGCAGCTGTATTGCATGTTGCGTGGAACGAGCATGTAGCCAACACTAGTTGGCAGCCCAAGCAAAATGATTAATGCAGTTAGACTCTGAATATAATTTAAATGAGCAAAGTGCATCTATTGCAAATTAACCTCAACACCAGTCTAGGTGGTGTAATAACTTAATTGCTCATTATGGCACCCCTCCACCCCACCTCCACTATTCTTCCACCCCTTTTACAAGAACAGTCATGCAGTTTCCATTCCCACACATTAAACATCTTTGTAGTCAAAGTGCAGATCAATCTTATCAAATACCTACATAAGCTCTCTCCAAAAATCTGCAGCTCATTTGCAGCTAATGTGGTTGCTGTGCTGATTTATTCCTTATGTGTATTTTGTTTCCAGTCTGTTTATCATCTGTATTATTCATTGTACATGATCTCATAACTGGCACAAGATAACCAGAGACAAGCTGCTTATAAAGTTTGATTTTAGCATATGCTCCATGAACCAACACCCTTAACACCCATAACTTCGGAATGGTATAAATATCCTGTGTCCCATATTCATTTTTCCCAAAGATGTTTAAAGGTAAAGAAAAAAGCTTGTCCATAGAGGTTTAGTGGTTAGCTCAGTTTATCTCCAAATTTCACTGTCAGTGTACAGCTCGGGCCAAACATCACAGATTTGTTTGTGTCTACAATGGGCCAGGGAAAGTGAGACAAGGAAACCAAAGACTTCAGTACAGGAAGGACACAATATTATTAAATCTACCACACTGAGGTAGACTTTATATTTTTGTCCCACAGTCATCTGTGGTGCAGGAAAATATAAAAAGCCCAAATATTGCTAAATTAAAGTCAATCTGGACAAGAGAGACACGTCAATGGAAAAAAAGAAAATGAAAAATCTCTTGGAGTTGTGCATTGTTTGTAGGGATGTTAGTCCTGCAGCACAGTTCACAGCATTACAGTGCCAAATAGCACTACTGGTAAAAGATAAGTGCAGCTGTTTTGTTTTGCTAAAACCAATTTACCCCTACATTGTTTCATCTGAGATGTTTACATCAGATTCTCTAGTTGTTTGACTTTCAGTATATACTGAATGCAGTCACTGTTATATTTTAACTACAGTGAATTGTAACACTGGAAATCTGTTACTGCATTGTCAACAAATTCAGCCTTTGCACCCTCCTCCTGTTTTTGCCTTTTCTGTGGATATTCATGATCACTGACATCGAATTTAAGACACTGACTCATCCACTTAAAGCCACTGCTGTATGTATACCCTTTGAAATTTCCAACTTTGGCAGCAAGTCCACGTCCCCCCACGGACACTGAGGATGAACTGACAGAAAGCAAAACAGAGGCTGAACAGATTTTCCCAAGGTTTCAACAAACAAAAGCTTCCAACAGAAATTGTTGTTCATGAAAAATTCATTTCACTGTGGCTTTAATTAGTTTTGCTCCATATCCTGTCTGTTCAGGAAATGTGAGAATGACCGCACTGCATTAACTATTAATCTAAGAACATATGAATACATCTAAACTATATGTTGGTGACAGATGGAAAGAATTTTCATAATAACAATAATAATATGCTGCAGCTGCAACTTCATCCTGTTTCTTTTCAGTATATTTGAAGAGAAACTTTCACTCTACATCTTAAAAAATACAAAAAACGGAAATTGTCCATTAACTGCTTACAATAGGTATGCAGTAAATGCCAACTCAGCAAAGCTGGTGATTTATAGTTTTTGAGGCTGTAATTTGTGCAGTGTTGATAAGCAGATATTCTGTTCAATGTCATTGCTCGTGAACATCTACTTGACTAGTTATCATGTGTCTGGCGTATGTTCTCATGAGACTTTCTCTTGTTTGCAGTGTTTGTGTCACATCAATTCAGGCAGCAAATATCTGACCTCTTTTTACTGCTTCGTTGACTTATGATGCCTTCATACTTCATACTTCAACACTGCCAAACAAGAAAATTGCAATAATGAGGTGTAACAGAGGTTGAGTGAACACCTCTGACAATCTCTGAGGGATTTCTTTTTTTCTGTCTATGTGTGCATCAAGCAGCAAGAACAATAGATCCATTGACTCTACTGGAAAATAGCATTCTCTCCACTCTAGGTTAGCTGTAAGGCTTCAGTTAATCCGTGGCGGACAAGCTGCTTGCAGCCCGGTGGCGTCCGGCGACCACCCTGTCGGACACATTAGCATGCTCATAGTCAGGAGCAGCCAGGCTGTAATTGAGACTGTCAGACTGTGGCCAGGCCACATCTCTTTGCTAATAGTGGAGGATTATCAGTGACTTCTGGACAAATAGAGGAAAAAAGAAATTACAATTGCCTGTAATTGTTGATGATATTGCTAATAGATACGGCTGTTGTTAACATGGTGTCTGCAGGATGTCACTGTTGAAATGAAGCTAACTGCATAGACCTGCCACAGAGGAGTTATGGTTTTAAAACGGTTTCAAGAGGGGATAAAGTGGGTATGAGAAGCCTTACATGGAGTAAACTTGCTGCTTTATTTAAAATGTACAGGAAAGAAAAATGACAAGTGATGAAGACAGAAGGGATGATGAAAATGTGGGGACGTGCAGCTTCATTTGGAGCCGCAGTGTCACACGTGCCATTCCACCAGGATGCCTCATTGTGGTAACATTTTGAAAAACATTTAATCTTGACTTAATAAAGCAGGATTAAACGCAGTAGCTGCATTAGTCTCTGTCTCTTCTGCTTGCAGGCTTCTTCCTCTCAGCTCTCAGGCACATGTGTTGTGAATTAGCCTGCTGGCAACAGACGTAATCTGGAGTCTTCCTCCAATGGACGCGGCCCAGGCAGACTTTTACTCATCCCCCGTTGACAGATCTTAGTGGAAAGTCTGTGTCCAGTTATGCTGTAAAAACACTCAAAAGTCCAAACCTGACCAGAGGTGATCAGAGAGAGGAACAGGTCATTAGCAATGATACCACTGTGACATCAGGACACCACTACTGCACTTTACATTAGTGTCTGGAGAGAAGAGAGTTTTTATTTGTTTTTGATTTTACTTCTGATCCCCTTTCAGCTAACCTGTTAATGGCTTACACTATTTACTTGTTAGCTATCACAACTTTTTCCTGCTCTTCATGTCCAAACTCTTCATTAATAGGAGCTCCTTGTAGCATGTGTTTCCAATTATTCCAATAATCTACAAGCCACCGAGGTGCGTGATGGGGTGTCTTTGAAAATTCAGTGACAGCTTTATGACCAAGTTGTGAGATGCGCAAATGAGTAGGTGAGTGACTGTCAGAGTAATGACTTATGTTCTCAGGCTTGTTCCAGATGCTCTTTGCAGCTTTAAGGAGGTTATCCTGACACCTGCTGTTGCTGATTCAGCTATTTTAAACTGCTGCTTGCTAGAATCCATCTAATTTACACACCTTAAAATAGATGGTGACTATACCCAGCCAACTGAGTAAGATATTTACATTAATGTGTAAATATTTTACATTTTGCATTGAATCTGTGAGTGAATTTAATTCAACTGTATATCAGTGTATTTGTAAATGTACAAACCCTCCGTGGTCCAGTCTTTTACTTCATTTTGTCCTTCTTGAATGAAGATATGTGACGTCTCACATCAAGGATGAATTTCAACCTGAATCAACAACATTTATAAATATTTAGTACATAATTAAGAAAATTACCTTTTTGGTTGGTACCCAGCAGCTTGCCCCTGAGCAAGGCCCACAGGTCAGGTCATGTAGTTTTACAGCATGGACATGTTTACAGTAAATCTGTGAGTGGAACTACTCTAAATGAATACAGGTTAAATGAATATGCATCCTACATGCATTTCTTGCTTTACCGCTGCAGTTACATTGTCTAAGTTTTAAGGGGGAACCAACATTAAATGATAATACACCTCAAACAGGTCAGATGTCCAGACTGCAGAAGGTCCATTACACAGTGAACACAATCGTGTAAGAATGTTAACTTTGTGACCATCCCAGACGTCTCCTTCACTGCTCCCCTCGATGGCCATAACACAAACTATCCATGCTGGCAATCGCTGGGAGCAGTATGGTAATTTCATTTCTGAATCTTATGGCAAACCACAAAGCAGAAACTATCTGCGCTTGCCTACATTTCTCCTGTTACATGACGGTTGCTTGATGTCTACATGGACATGTGGCAACACTTAAAGATCTTTTTCCACTGATGCGAGAATCTGTCGTGCATTTTTTTCTTTCCACTTCATGGAGTTCAAGGCCCTTGGGTTTACCAAATATTATTGAAATGTAAACCTGTGTATCTTGAAAAGGAGTTGTTTACAAAGATGCTGCCGTTGCAGGATGACTTTGATGTCAAGCAGGCTGTTGTGTCACAACGAGGTCTCTACAGTTTTAGTCTTATGGGTAAAGATATTATCTAACTTATCAATACCTTCATTTATACCTCTTCAGTATAAAAGATGCTGCATTGTTGCTCCGGTTATCTGAAGTTAAACTCCCTTAATATAAAGTGTTTACATGTGACATCTCATCACAGATTGTCACTGAGTTGTGACCAGTTCAGGTTTAAAAGATGGTTTTTCTCATCTCAGATTATTTCATTTGAAAAAGTTTGTTCTAATATATAGATTTGAACAGACACCTGCCAACCAATCAGATAGGGATATTTTGCATTGCGATGGTATAATTGAAAATGAAAATTAACAAGCTGAACTTACCAGTAAGACATGAAACAAACAAACAAAATACGTTATCTCCACCTTTTCCCCTTCCAGCCACAGAGAAGACCAAAGAATTGACCAAACTGTTCTGGTCAATTCTAAGTTAATGCTCTAGTGCTGTTTTTTTTCCAGGTGGAAGTGATGAGTCATCAAATACCATCTAATGACTGGACAAAAATCCAGTGATGTCCAGTTTTATCACAGTTAAGTTAAGTTCGGAGCAAGCTTGTTGAGCTCTTAGTAGATGCTGTATACTGATGTTGCCATACGTGTTTATGTCTTCATATACTGCACAAACTGCATGTACAAGCTGTGTGAATATATAAACAAAATCCTTAAAGCCACTGTAGGTACTGTAAAACACGTGCATAATGATTTACTGCTCCAGCTATGAACGTGTGTGGAAGGCATCTCAGCTGTGGATATTATGAGTCACAGAGCCCAGACGGCCCTCAGATCCTTCCTCTACAGGTACTGGGACCCAGCAGTTGCAGAACTGGCTGTCTGGGAGATCGACACCATGGAAAATGTGGGTTTGTGGTTCATTTGAAACGACAACAGGGCAAGGCCAACAAAGGCACCTTTAGTTTTACTGCAGCTTTGGTTACAGAACACTTAGAAGAAGTCTGAGCATCTTTATCCTCGAAACCCTTTGGACATATGGAGTTTCTTTGTAACTGTTCAACTGTTGGTTAAAGTTTAACCACAGTTCTTGATTCATGGCATATCATTATTGATCGTTATTTTGTGTAAAATCTATCAACCAACACATTAATTGCATAGTAAAGAATCAAAATCAATTGTATAATATCATCTATAATCCAAGTCAATAATCGACTCTTAATTTTGTGCCAAGTTGTGCCAAACTGTGTTTATAGAACAACACATTTTATATAATTCCTGCACTTTAAATGACGTTGCAGTCTAAAGCTCTGGTGTTTTCATTGAATAGCCTACATCAAGGAAAAATTTTTTCTTATTCGCTCTCTGGATGAAGAGGTGAAAGCGGTCATGGTTGCCATCATAAAGTTAGCACCAGACAAGAAATGAGCCATTGCGCACCAGGTCTAATTTCTTTTTCTTCCTTTTTTTATGTAACAATTTCCATCCATAAAATCAAGTTCCAGGAAACAAAAGCATTGTTTGGAGTCAATGAATCAGTGGAATATGAGACTATACAAGGCTATGCATCCTCTCATGGAAAGCAAACCAAAGTGGAGTTAAATGCACAATGATGACCAATGAAAAACATTCCTTTTAACATTCATGTGTTAAAGTATTTACATGTTATACAATACATTACAGGGAGATTTACTAAGGAATTTCTATGAAAATCAGTTGCGATGAGAAGTACTGTAACAGTTCATATTAATCACAGTAAATCCCAGTGCAAGCTGCATTTGTTTTCTTTCTCATAAAAGACATTACTGTATGTAATGAAACCTTATATTCCCATGAGTCCTGATATTAAGTCATTAGAGACAGCTGTCGTCTATACTAACTGAAATCATCCTTTAGCAGTAAGACCAGCTATGGCAGCTCTCATTAATCATCCACTTCATGTAACTACTGTATTTATTTTGTCTTCATTTTAACGATCAAGTTTAGAAGCCGTATCCTGTTCATTTTTCCCCAGAGCTCTAAGGACCTAGTCTGTATTTCCACAGGGTAGTCAGACTGTTGCTGCTATTTTATTGCACATCAAGTAATAATTTGCTCATTATTAGTGTTTGCACCCCATTAAACACAAACTACTACTAATAATCACTTAACACAATCACCGGACACTGTGCTATATTGCAAACTGAAGCATCTGTAGTGTGTGCCCACAACTGTGTCTTTGTGGCCTGCACTAAATAACAACATCTACAGTAAAAAGGACATATGATATCACAGATGAAACAATGCATGTATGTGTGCATTTTTCTTTACATTAGAATTAATAATTTCCAATGCACATGACATCAGGTTTCATAACGCAAGGAGCTATTTGCAACATTTCTCTGCCATCAAACAAGGTTTCTTGGTGGAAGCAAGAAACCTTGTTCTATGTGACTGTCACTTGAGCTTCAGCCACTGTTGCATTTACAAGACAAGAGGTTATAATATGTCCTCTGAGCAGCACTACGTCTTCATGGCAGACTGGAGGCTACAGTTAATCGCTATCCAAAAGTAACATGGTAGCAGGTTAGCAACAGTAACAAGTTAGCATGCTAACTTCAGTAGAAGAAAAGACAGGTGTAGAAGTGATGGACAAAAGGTAACGTTGCCGTTGCTTTCCAGTGCTGGAGAAAGCTCTTGGTGAGTAAAGGAATGAAGTTTGGTGCTGAACTCAAAACACGTCTTCTAGACTAAACTAAACGTCTAGAGTAAACAGCTGTCAGTGCTAACACTGGCTTTGCAATAGCTTACAAACTGCTCCTGCCAGACTACATAATGTTTTAAAGAAGAAGCAATACATTCTTCTTACAAATGAAAATTTGAATTCACAAACAATAAAATGGACCATTGCTCATTTCATTATGCTCAGTGGTTTTGCTGCTACAGTCTGACTTGGTCTGGTTTGACCAGTTGCTAACGTCAGCGTAAATAAAACAGACTGCTTACAACTCTAACTGTTCTTCTACTGTAACATTACACCTGTGCATTTAACATTGTCACATAATTGCCAGTGGTGTTAAGCAAAAGTTATATACTGTAGGCTCACTTTAAAGCATCAGCAGTAACATCAGCTTTTTCTGTCAGTGTTTCAGAATCAGACTGACAAATCAAGAATATAATTCTAGAGCAGGCATCCCAGTGGCCTGGCAGTTTGTAACCAGCTGAGGACCTTTTTTGCATATTATCCCTTGGGTTTTTAAATCCCAAACTCACATATTCATTGTTATCTAAGTAAGGGGCAGGGCTGCGATCATATCTCCAGATGAATGAGAACAACCACTTTTGGCTTGCTGTTTTGTGGTTACACAAACAAAACAAAAAATCAAAACTGAACACTCCAGAGAGATCAGATCGAGGAAGCTGACAGTGTATTTTTTCTTTGACATCTATTTCCTACTTAGTGCATAATTAAACATTTAGTACTGGCTTCAGCACAACTGATGATGAGGATAACCTTCAAAGACTCAATAAAGGAATCAAGCCAAGACATTTCTCATGCCACAAACTGGCTGTGTTTGCCCTTGACTTAAGCAGACATTAGGGCAATTTGTGCTATTTTCAGCATTACAAGCTCCTTCCTAACGTTAAATTAAAGAGTGAGTCAGGATGTGCTATTTACACGGGGTAATGAGAAGCATTCCCTGACACTGTAGCTGACTGAAAGCCAGCAGACTGCTAACCGCATTTTGAATCTACACATGATGTCATATATGGACAAATACAATAATCAGCCACTCATGTTCAAACACTGCTGCTGTAGCGTAGCTGCTGAGCAGATGAAACATTTGGCCATTTAAGTCATTCAAGCATGTAAACCACAATTATAATACACATGAATCCTGCATAATAGCGATAACAGGAGAAGGTATTAGATTTTACTGTCTGTGACATTCAGACCATGTACAGTGCGGCGAGACATCTCTCAGACGCCAGAGCTCATGGCGTAGACTGCAAACTCCTTATCTTTGTGACAGAATTCAAGCCGATGAGGTGCTGACATTTTTGCAAAACCTATAATTGCATGGTTGTCATGCTGGTCACTTTAACAGAAAGATCACATGTAAGTTGATCCAGTTAGTCTGTTGCGCTTCATCCAAGTTTCCTGTTATTACAGTACTGTAACTCAGGTTTTCTCAGGCTTTTCAGAAAGGAGGCATGGTCATTGTAGTAACGTAGGATGATGACCCCAATCTAGTATGTAACAAGATGAGAGAGTCAAACGGTCAAAGAAGAATTAGCTTGAGACCAACAACACAGCAGTGGTGTTCTTTGTTCAGTTGAGTAACCTCTGTGGCCACCATAACCATTAAACCCTGAATATGAGCTACAACTGCCCTGAGGCTCACATGTTGCTGAGTGGCATTTTTGTGGTTGTGGTTAATGGGCAGACAGTGCTCCAAGAAAAAAAGAGGATTGGTCATGCTTCTCATTCTGTGTCGGAGCCAAAACACCAGAGATTCCTCCATCCAAGGTGCAGTGACTCTCATTGTTAACCACGGCTGTAATGGCCCATAATTACATTCGTGACAGATTTTCCCATTGTTAAAATGTTCAAGCTGACGGAATGACTGTCTGGAAAGACTCAGCACAAAATAATGCCTTTAACCCCGGGCAAAAATGTGCTAATTCTTCAAAAAACTATCAGACAGTCAAACATGCATCTCTATTTACATTGTGACTAAAACTACTTAGTTCCATTCTCTTGACTCCTTTCAAGCTGCAAATCATGTTACTCATGATTTTCCCAATGTTGTTGGAAAAAAATGATAGTTCCAGTAGTGATATAATTATGTTAAGGATGTATCATTTATGATGAGTTGAGGACTGAGGAGCAATCTAATTCTGTGTTCACTCTCAAGCTGGATGAACTGAAAAGATTCACAGTTGATGGGCATTAATTTCTAGTTGGGCTCTTTTATATACAGTGTTATTTGTCCAGATCGCATGATTAAAGTGATACTTCTTTAAGGTTATATTAGTCATACACTATCTCTGATACTATTTATGGCTGGCATTTATTTAGCAACACCCATTCATTGTAGCTATTTGTATTGGCAGAGTTTGCCTTTCCCATGTAATTAGATTTCATAACTCACATCCAGTTCATTGAAAATGATGCGTTCAATCCTGGACATGATACAGGAGACAAGAACTGGTGATGGTGCAATTCAGATGGTGTTCAGTATTACCATGTTGTATGACACTGCTGACTTGTCTTCAGACGACATGACACGATAACATAGTGTGCTGGATAGATGGTGTTCAGTGGGTTTATAAAGCGTTTTCACCAGAAATAGCAGTGACACCAAAACAGTAAAAGTGCAGGCTGTAAAACTAAAAAAGCAGAAAGACACTAAGACGCTAAGCTTTCATCACCATGAGCAACTCGCGTTCACATTTCACATTTCACGTCATTTGATCCATTGTTGATATAGAAAATATGCTGTAGAGACATTTACAGTTTTTTAATAATTGAGCTGTATGGCAAATATCCATATTATATTCAAAATACACAGGAAGACAGTTTAATCTGCTCCCATGAACTATGTTTGTCACTAACTCAGATAACCTCAGTCGTCATGCTGAGAGAGTAACAGTTTAACAAGACTCTAATTATATAGTAGGATCTTTTCTACAGGTGTTGTCTGTTTTATTGAGGGAACCAAAGCATACAAGCACTTAGTTGAACCTTGGATCTAAGAAAAATTACTATCTTGTCTGAAGGAGGTCCTTCCTTCCTTGTTCTTCCCTAAAAGCATTTAGGAGTGCCAGATCTTCTTGGAGGGAAACCTCAATCCCCCGCCTGCGTCATTCTTCAAAAGAGGTTTAAAGTAATTAGGAAAATATTCTGGTCGTCTCTTGCTTCTGTGTGCAGCCACTGAATGGTATTGGCTCTGAAGACGGTGATCTTTCACCCTCTGCTCAATGTTGCTACAGCTAATTTAGGAAGGAGAATAGCAAGAACATTATGGTTTAAAACAAAAAAAAACATAATCCTGATTCCTGGCAATGATTCTGGGAATGTGGGTATTGTACCCCCATAGTTTATGGTGTAATGCTGGGGTGAGCCTTTTCATTTTCCATCAAAGAGAAACCCCAAATGTCCAGGGCCATTGCACGAAACAGGAATTGGTTTGTATGTAATTACCCACAGGAAATTTAACAGTCTGTCTTCTTTTGTATCGCTTCCATTTTCTCAGACATTTGAGTCCAGCATTAATCATCTACTGTATAGGTCAAACAGTACATGGAAGCATTTACAAATACAATTTATGACAGTATGAAAGCTAGACAAAACTGCACTTTTTTGTCAAACGTCTGCCAAATAAAAGTGTATATAGCCATTTATGCATCAAAAAGCCCAGCACCTTTGACAATAACTGTCTGTGTCAGAAATCATAAACCAAACTCATATTTGGCTAAAACACACCTAAACAAAGCCAGAAGTTCTTTGCTACGTATGTATGTAATTTCCATACACGAGTGAGAGTTAAAGACACCAAAGGGAGAACAATGAATGAAGACCATTCTCCTCACAGTTCATTTGGTTCCATACTTTACCGAAACTAAACCCAAAATGATACAAGAACCCCAGCCCGGTTTGACATCATGATGTAAGATTAATGCCAAAGAAACATTCACTCTTTTGCTATTTCTGGTTTCCCAAAAAGGAGCTTTTACTGGAATGATTGTGGAAAATTACGTAAGAGAATGTCTTTAAGGGTTTCCAGTGATTCATAATTTTTTTCTGATGCATAATGTGATAGATGTTAATTACAAAGTATCTTTAAGTGGCTGGTTAGGAGATGCTGAGGGTGGAAAGAGGGGACAAATGTTATAAATATGTGCCTTGTAGGGATACATGCACATGTGGGCCAAGAAAATTACAGTTTTGTTTAAGTAACAGGAATACATTGCCAGTCCCTAACGTCCCACAATCAAGGCTATTTTCAAATGCTAATCAAGCACTTGGCCATCTCAGCATTTTGATATTATTTCGATATTACATTCAAGTTGATATATGAGATGCAAAAGTGAATACAGCATCATTATATCAACTGAAAGATTGTCTGGCCATTTTTTCCCCTCTACCTAAATAAAGAGCAAAAAGAAAGAACTCCCTGCTCTCAAGCTCTGGAGCTTAAACTTTCATAGCAGATGGAAAATGTGAGTGGATGAAGAGCAAACAGTGGAAAAAGTTCCGGCTATGGTTTGAACATTTCTAATTGAAGCAGACACTGCCTGACTGCACAGACAAGGATCCCATTTTCTGTACATACTTCACAGCAGGCATGGCAGTCTCTCAGGCCATGAATAAATAAATCAATAACATCTTAAAGGTGTAAAACCGTTGCAGAGTGCCAGGGCTCACTTTTCACAGCCACCTTGTTTAACAGAAAGCAGACATTATATGTGACAAAGACCTCCTATGAAATAAAGTCCTAAAAGAAGGGCCCTGTTAGAACACCTCTGTTATTCCTGTGGCCTGATGGGTCATTATCTGGCAATCTGACAGACAAAATGGATTGTGGGTAGCAGAGTACACCAAAAGATGACTCTTGTTGTGTCTCTTCACAAGTCTTCCCTTCACCAGCCTGCCTATTAGCCGGGCTTGTTTTTCCTAGCTTGGGCTTTCCTTACTCTCTGGTAAACTATTTTTGTATCATCATAAGTCTTTCCATTATTCACAACTGAGTGTGAACCTTGTACAGTCTTCTCAAAAGTGTTCCACATTAATTTAAGGACTATATTTGGCTATAAATCATAATAAAAATCAATTGGATTAACACTAAGAAGCTATGAAGAAATACTCAGATTCAGCCTTTTCAATCTGGCAGTGGAAATCCTGTGATCTGATTGAGGTGACAGCGGTTGAGAACTCCCTGATTTAATTATTGATGCACTAAAGTTACCTGAGAGGTTTCGGTCTTGCTTAACACTTTCCAAAAACACTTACTTTTCCAACAAAAACTACTGATCAACAAAGCCACCTAACACTTGTATGTTTCACACATTCATTTTTTTTTTTTTCTCTGAAAGATTAGTAACACGTTAGACCGATACAACCTTATAGACGGGCAGCGGCTAAAGCTAAAGCTGCTTTAGGAGAGTCTGAAACACTTAAAAGACATTTTTAACAACAGGCTTTTTCACAGTAAATAGTTTGATTTTACAGAGTAGGAAAAGCACAGATTAACAATGGTTCTCTTCTATTCAAGCATCCCAATGTTCAATGGAATTAAATGTGTTGTCCCTCCTGTGCTGTGTTTAAAGGTCTTCTGTGAAGAGAGGAAGGTTGGTATCATAACCGTCTGAGAAAACATCATGGTTTCACAGTATCCCGGCTTTTCTGTAGAGGAAGTATTTACATCCTTTACTTGAGCAAAAGTACTGATGCAACACTGTAAAAGTACTCTGTTAGTAGAAGTCATACACTGAAAATGCTAAGTAAGTAATATAAGTAATATCAAAAAATTTACTTTACTTTTGAACTATTTTTTATCCAACTGCAACTAATGATACCTTTCATGATGGATTAATCTGCTAGTTATTTTTTGTTAGGTTCCACCCTGGAAAAAAAACTTAATTTATAACAAATTTCCTACATTTTTACACCAGTCAGGAAAGTCAACAAACAGCCATCTGCCCCAGTCTAGAGTAGTTAGATTCAGGGTGCGACAAGAACAGTATGTAACTGGATCAAAATGGCTATTTCATATTTGAAATTATATTTGTAAAAATATTATGTAGCCTAAAATGGTAGTCGGTTGCAGACTACTAGGTCATCTTTAAGGTCATAGAAGGACAAATAATCATGTAAGTGAAATAGTCTTACAATACATCACAATATGATTTGGATGATTAAACCTGGCTACACAATGTTAAAACCGAGGGTTGCTATTCTCAATACTCACAAGGCCATATTCAAAATCTAACTACGGAAAAAAAAGTACGAAGAATTTGGATGAATGAAATGGCACAAAAGGCCCAAAATGAGACAAAACTCTCCTCCCTCAATGAGCCACATAAACTGGATGCTTTGGACTCTGGAAAAAAGCCTAATGTTAAGACTTTGTTCTGCTTGCACAGAAAGTCAATTTAACATATATAATTATAATTGTGGTTGTTTTAGAGGTTTCTCTTGAGAGATATCAGTGTGTTGGCAGCCCTGCATAATATTAACCAAAAATTGTAAAATTATGTTATATTACTAGATTTCAGTGTTGAGGTACAATTACATTCATGATTTTGTAAAGGCGTACTAACCTAAAAACCTGTTATTAGGAATCATGAGAAAGTTTCAGAGCGTCCCCTGTAACCATAGTAACACACCTGCCTGAGAGGAGAGGCGGAGACGCTGCTGCCAGGAGAACCACTGACTCCTCTGAGCAGCATGGGGCTGATTTTATCAGTTATGAATTTGGTTTTGCATTTTGTATGATGACGAGCCTGTTGCAGTCGGACAAACCAACCAGGGGCCTCTTGAGATAAAGAATTTTTTTTTAACCCATGTCTCGTGAAGCCCCTAATGGTAAACCCATGTTCTCCTCATTAAACAAGTCTGTCCCAGTGAGCTCTTATAGACCTCTGCATGTACCGTGACAAATACCAGAAATACATCACACAAGTAACCACTTGACTACTCACTAATATTGCAAGTTCGCAAGTTTTTCTTTTTGTAATTTCAGTGTTTTGTATAGACTTTCATACATGTCACAGGGCCTGAGACTGTGAGGTCTTAGGACAGTCATGGTCAAGAGACCTGACAGTCTGGATGAGAGACAAGACCTTATGTGTAACTAATCTCTCTCTCTCTGTCTCTCTCTCTCTCTCTACACACACACACATACACACACATACATACCAAACTCTGGCTGACTGGACTTTCTGAGTCGCTTGGAGGCAGCACTGTTCCTCTAACAAGCATCGCCTCAGTGGCCGTCATCATAAACTTGGCCTTAGTGGCCTAAACTGTGTGGCTTGCAGCCAGAGGATCTCACACTCTGGTGGAAGTCGGCCTGCTGACTCACTGCAGAAGGACACTGTTGCAAACTTTCACTCCCTTGACTCTGAGACAAACTAACCAAGGGGTCTAACTACATCCATGTTAGCATCCAAAGAAAGCAGCTGCACAAATTAATAATAAACTACTCCTCACAGAGGTTAAGGTTGTCTGGATGGTGGAGTGCACCCAAGGACCTGACTTTTGGTCATGTCCAACTTCCACTGAGTAAATACTCATAATCCTTAGAGATCAGTGTGAGTCATAGTCAATTGACTTTTTTTGCTGTTGTTGGTTTTGCTGTTTAACATCAATATGTGCCACTAAAATAATTTTAGGGGGATTTAACTGTAACATGCTGTCAAATTACTGCCATATAACTGCTATAAATCTTGGCAATACAGAAAAAATCTAACATTTGCTATCAATTTCCTATCCATCAAAGATTAATAGTAGCCTCATTGTTATTATGGTATATTACGAATACTGTGAGAGATGTTTAATGAACTTCACAACTACATGTCTATGTTGTGTTTATATGCATCTAGAGAAGTTGAGAGTTCCACTGAGACACAGAGGGCATCTGTTTCAAATTGGAGGAAGACGACAAATTACTACAGTTATGAAATGTCTTTGAGCACAGTATATCACATCACACTGCATCATATCATTGTTTAAAATGGACATTGGACAGACGCTGGTGATGGTCTGCCAAAGTAAGACTGCCGTTATTCAGACAAGAGGTACAGGATCATCTGTCAAGCAGAGAAAAGCTGACGACATGACAGTTTCAAAGGAAGACAATCTCTCTCTCAGACTTTATGGGGGTATGATGTCTCTCTATGATGATAGAGAAAGTGCTGTGGGAAAGTAGGAACATTTTTATCATGATAACGTTTTAATCTGTTGACAGGAAAATTAAATTAGCTTGTCCTGAAGCAGAGCATGTGTGCAGGTGTTCTCGGAAAATAATACTGTATGAGGGGCTGGTTACCTTAGAGGAATCCCCAAGATAAGCCTGGAACTACCTTCAAATCACGCAAGAGTTATTGCCGACATCCCTCATCAGTCTGGGGGAAAGTGATTATTATCTGACTGCACAGAGACCTCAGTGAATGAAGCCAGAGGGGAGAAGGAAATGCTGTACACTTCAACAGCACTTTTTCTAATCTAATCCAAGCTGTTGTGCACAGTAAACCCTTGTGAAGAGGGGAGAACTAAGAAACAAAACCAAAGACATCTGCAGAAACCTGGCTGGACCTTCAGTCACGTCAATGAAATACTACAACTAGCACTGGCTAATGGAGAACACATGGGGAGGGGTGTGTTTTCATAGATAGGTGAAGTAAATATGACAGTGGATCCAGTACATGAATGATGAATGGGAGGGACAGCCATGTATTTAGCGCTGTGCAGCTTGTCTGTGATGTGACCAGGACCAGAGCTCCAACTGAAGGCTCAATCTGTAATGTTCTGGCTGTCACCTAAAAAACCAAAGCCCAAATCTGAGTCATGTTCGCCAAGGCAGAAATATTCCAACACACACCCATGTTTAATGTAATTGCTGTTATTTTCACACTGGCAGCTCCTTAAACCAAATTACCAAGCCTGTAAATAAAAAAATCTGCAGTGAACAGACTGGATATTGGCTACTTTTGTACTGTATCTTTTTCGCTGTCTTCCTGAGTTAGCTGAGAAAGTTGATACTATGATTTAAAGGTACTGGTATCTCTTTCCCTTACATATGCTACGTAAGCTCATGGTCTCCTTCCTGTAACGTCATGTTTTTGCTGCATTCACATGCTCCTCAGATTGTCCAATTTCCCAAGCTGAGAAGTCATTCTTCTGACTTGGGTGTGTTTATGTGCTTTTAATTCAGAATGTGGAAACAACATGGATGTTACAAAGAAGATGTGCTGTATTTTATTGCTCAGAGCGATCAAACAACACATTGGTAGCTATTCGTGTTACTTATTAGGAGGGTCACTGCTACTAAATAACTTTTATAGCTAATCACGGTCACTCAATGTGGACAGAAACTAATGGTTACAACCTAATACAACATTGAAACTTAAATATTATCAAAAAATGAATTAGTCTGCACCATTAATCAAAAGTTTTTCAACCAAATCAATCAACCAAACATTTACTTTGTCCGCCATGTTTCTGTGTGTATGACATCAACAACTTGTTGAGTTGTGTACAAAATTTTTTGCCAACTTTTGAAGTTGTTATTGTGGTTGAATATTCCCAGTCAGAAACATTTTTTTCAGATCATCCTGACACCACATGAATGCAGGGTTAGTGTTCAGACATTAGAGTTGTATCAATCTTCTCATCTAACTCTCAGTAACATTGTAGTAGAAAAAAAATGTATCTGATAGAACTGAAAGTATTACAGCTTCAAGTTTCCTGATTACTTTTTCATGTCTTTGGCTGCTCATAGGCTCATGAGAACAATACAGCAGAAGGTGGTAGCTGCAGATTATATCAGGCTGCCTACTAGTAGCAGCTAAACAGACCTAGAAAACCACAAAATAATCTCTGTGGAGGAAGAAGGTCAGATCCATGAAAGTGCTCAGTCCAAGTTACCTACCCACGGAGCCTCTTGTTATTTCAAGAAACATGAAGACATTGCTACAAAAATAATCAGGGGCTAATTTTTTTTTCCACAGTTTTCTGAATGTTGAACAAGTCAAACTGGAGAGAAACAAGAAAGTTTAGAAGGATATATGATACACTGGCTCAGAGCCATTTTTTTTTTACATGGTGCACACTTTAAACCACAAAGTCACTGGGAGAAGGTAAATGAGTGAGGATCAGTTTCAGTGGGCAAGTTGTGTAACAAGCCTCTGAGATGGAATCGCAATAAACAGAGCCCAGAAGGAAGCGTTAAACCCATAAGCTAAACAAAAAGAAAATAGAGGGCTTGCAGACAAGAAAATCACCTCCACTGTTGGGAGTCTCTGATGTCTCCTGTCTGTAACTAAATTCAGCCTGAGCAGAGGAAAGTTTGGCCCTTTAAGCTCCAAAAGTATGAATACATCTACAGAATCTACAGAAGGCAGTGAATAAGCTCCATGAACCCAAACAAACCCCAAACTACAGTACAGTTTGTTCCAAAGTAAGCTACACAAAGCTATACAAAGTGAAAATAGATTCATCTTGACAGATCAATTGGAGAACCTGAGGGGTTTACAGATGGAAGACCATCACGTTATGATCTTACCTGTCATTTGGCACCAACGAGTGAAGATCTGCTGGAGAGACTGGGGAAAAATATTTTTTAAATTTATACTAAGATTGTGCCTCAAGTGATAATTACATGAATTACATTGTCTGTAAATGTCCATATGCCACATCATAGCTGCCTACACACTGGAACTGAACTAATTTAACTAACTAATTTAACACTTTCTGACTTACCTACTCTTTCTGTTGCTGTCAGCTCCTCCTTTTGTTTATTCCAAAAACATCTTTAAAAAAGGTTGACAAATATAGTTAAATGTTTTAATAAAAGCTCAGTAATCTATTAAATCAGTAAGGTACTATAGTTGTTCACTAACATTGGTTACAGAAGTAAATATTGCATTTGATGGGGGCTATTTTCAGCTGTGGGTTAATACATATTTGAGTGTTTACCGCAACTAGGGAACGTATGTGCAACTCAGTTAACATAGACTACAATTCCCATGTTTATGGTAGTGAAGGAAAATGCCACTCAGTAGAAAAGTGGCTCATTTATGTGGTCTCAGCAGTTTTTGTACAACAATGAAGCTCTATGATGTAGAGGAATACTCCATATCAGGCTTTGGCTACACAGGCAATAGTTTAATTCAATTTTTCACTGCGAGTTTTGGTTTTGGGCTTGTCGTGGGATTTTTGACGGTATGAAAAAAGTAGAATAATGTCAGGCTCATCCTATAAGTAAATACCACATTTTCCTATGTTAACGCAGAGTAAACATATAAGCACATCAGTGCTAATGGTCACGTGGATCCATTCTCTATACAGATTTTCAAATCTCAACGAGATGAGTCCAAATCATTAGTTGTACAGTATAATATTTTCTTGAGTGGTGCCATTTCAATACATTTGAGGGCAAAACCGAAGCCACCAAACCACTGAAATAGCCTCTTAATCACCAGTCAGCTGACATCTGGGTCTGAGGATTAGTCCCAAATTACAAACTTCATCAGACATCAAAACTTCCATTCATGATTCATTCTAAAAGCATCATGAGATCACACAATGATTTGACTATTTTATTTAGCAGCAGTGCAAAAAAGTTTAGCAGAAAATTTGATTAACCCTGGCACAAATGGTCAAACTGCCAGTAAAAATGACACGAGGCTCTCAGCCTTAATCAGTTTAAACCAGCGACTGAGTTTCCATTAGATTACAAGACAGCATTTTTCCCAGAATCATGCAAAAATGTCAGCATGTGATTTACTAAAAAGATTAAGCACCGCGCATATTGTGAGACAAAGTATAGAGAAACATAAAGCTACACTTCAAATAACTGGCTTTGTTCTAATAAATCATAAAAAAGACACAATGTTAGTTTTAAAATGAACTACAACAGGATCGTATTTATCAGACTGGTTCTGATTAATCTTTAGTTTGTTATTTCCAGAACTGAAGGTAATTTTAATAGATTTGCAGTTCTGCATCTGGTGTGAGCTTCTCCAGAACTGGATTGTCTTTCCACACTCTGAAACCATGAGAAGAAAAGACCCTTGTTGACCAGTTGAAGATTTATTAGACTTTTAAAGAATAATGATTAATCTTCTGTTTCAGAAAGCCCTGGTCCTAATTGCAGTAGTTAGACTAAATTACAGGGATATTATGCTGTGTTTTGGCATTACTGTTCACCTCACAGTGAAACAAGACAAGCAAAGACCATCATGAATCAGACTTGTTTTGACTGGGGTCAAACACAACATGATTGGATGACAATGAATACAGATTTTCAAACTGACCATTGGCTAAATGTGGATTTCTCCACATGCTGTAATAAGAATGATACTTGGCAAATAAAGAGTTTGAAAAGTGTTGTTTTTTCCAAGCCTGTCCAAAACCAAAAATACAAGAGTAAAAAAGCAAAAGGAATGGATTGAACACTAGTTTCACTGCTCTAAGGCTGTAAACAGTATCCAAAGTATCTAAATTCGGAGCGTGTAAATTTATCCACTCGTGTCCTCAAAAATTCCACAATAGAGCCAAAAACAGTAGTGTCCATGCATGTACACTACACTCTGCATAGTGTGTCTCCACAGCTGTCAGAGGTGAACTGTTAGCTGCTATCCAGACTGGTAGAATAGATCTGTCGTATCTCATCCCCAGATGTTCCCAAGTGTCAGGGCCTCCATGTTAGCTGGTTTGGATGGTCACGGTGTGTTTTTAGAACTTACTTCAAAGCTGCACACACTTTCAGCAGGAGGTGTAGCTGCAGTATTTCTGGTTTAACAGTACCGTGCGGGGCAGGTGACAGGTCTGTTTACAGTGTGTGCTCTGACAGATGTCACAGCCTGGAAAAGGGGGCTACCATTTCACAGTAACAACAAAAGCCAAATGTTCGCAGATGCCAGTTGCTTTTTTGTCCAGTGTAGACGGGGCTGAACCGGCTCAGGCTGTGACAGCTTTAGCCTCACACTTTTTATTTTTTAGTATTATGTTTGTAGGGTAGTAGGTATAGTTGTAATGTACAACCCTTTGATGTGAGCTGGAAACTTTAAAATGCCAACATTTTCAGTCAACTGATGGCGCTAACGTTAGTTTAATGACTTAGTTAGCCACAGCTAGTATCAGTTGTCAGCCAGCAAAATCATACATCGTCAGCTTTAGAAGCCTGCTTTTGTCTTCCTCTGTGTGAAATCTTATAATTATCATTGTAAAGTGCATTATGTGTCATTTGAGAGCAAATTTGGTTTGACAGGTATAGCAACAGTAACTAAGGGAGGCAAGGAATAGAAAACAGTCAATTACATACTACTACTACATATTATATGAGCAGGCTTTTCACAACTTTGTTTGTTAATGCAATCAAATTAAAAACAATGATTTAGAAAAGAATTAGAGGTTTATATGTTGTCGTACAGTGTGGATATATTGGTTGGGTCTTACCACTGCAAAATATACATAGCATGTGGGGTTTACATTAAAACTGATGTGCTGAAACAATCTTTTAAATTCAAAACAGGACCTAATGGTGCCTCACACATTATGTGGTGAGGGGATATGCTTCTTGGGGGAAAAGAGGGGGGTTGGAAGTGGGAAGACCACAACTCCTCCAGTTGTCATCCGGTTCGTCTGTAACAGCACAGCAGTGAACAGCAGACAGTGATCGCCTGTGAAATCCATCACTGATAGGAACAGGATTATAAAACGTCCACTATCATCCGCTTGGAATGTCCCTCCCACACGGATGAAGACCATCAGGCCTCATAGCATCTCCATCATGTCACCCTTCCCCCTCATCACTTAAAGTCTGAGAAAGAAATTACTCATGTTATCCTCTGGGGAGAGTTCAAAAAAGAGAACACGGTAAAAAACAGAATGAATACTATATTAATTCTAGGTGTTTTATCTATGATAATGAGACACAGATAAACCTTTTTCAAAGACATAAAAGCTCTTGTGGCCACATTTCATCCTGGTGACAGCTTTAAAGAATGGAAACACCAAGTCATGGCACTGAGTCATGATGTTGTTCTGTAAGCTTAAACTAACAGTTCTGTAAACTGCATGTACTGTAACCTTAAACTAACATGTTCCACTGAGACGTTCAACAGTGACTTCAGTGTGAAGCTGTAAAATGCCTCGAAATGACCAGCAAGGGACACAAGGAACGACTGCTGTTTTGTTCTGTTGGCCGTTCTCTGCTTGTTAACTGTAGCAGTATGGATGGAATTAGGCCTGTGTTTTCAGTCTTATAGAAAAAAAGTACGAGGCCTTAGTTTAAATGTTCTGGTGTAAATCTGTACACTTAACAGTTAAAGTAAGATCAAATTGCTGATACAAACAAGTAGGAAAACCTGTCCAGTATATCTGAAACCAAAAAAACTCTTTCACCCAACTGGATTAGTGGTTGAGCCTAAGGATAACAGAAGTTAATTGTAATGATTTAGAGAACCTCTGTCAAAGTTTTTTTCTGTTTTTAATACCACCACAGTCCAGTTTCAGTTTCCCTTGACCTGACCAGCTCATGACAAAATGAATGGCCTGAAATTTGCTGTAGGTTTTGTGTTCCCCAAAGGAGAGATCCTTGTTTTGATGACCACATGACCTTTCCCCCTAGTATAAACTATCCATCCATAGATTTTATGACTGCAGGCTAAGCACGGGTAGCCTGTCCATCCCTCTCTATGTCTATCTATGTCCTCCAGCTCTTTGTTATTATCCAAAAAGTCAAGACGATATCTCTGTTGAACTTGTCTTCCATCACTTGTGAGCAACATCCGAAGCTATATTATTTGTAATACTATACTTAGGGAACCACTATCAGGCTATGGGGATGGATTGCCATAAAATTTAGTGAGCAAATTTATGGTTCTCAGACGGTGAACCCTTTCCATTTTGGATACTCCTTGAAGTGTCGGGTTTGGTTCCAAGACAGTATTGGATTTCCATTATATTTTCTGTGGGTGTTTGAGATCCCTAGAGAATGAATTTTAATGTTTCTGATGAGCCCCTGACTTTCCTCTAGTATCTCTCTCAATACGCTGTGATTTTGTCAGTCATTCACATCGGAAGATTGAGGGTTTGATGACTCTACGACTTTCTTCTGGCAAACATTTTTTTCTTTTTCCTTTTTAGGCCCATGATGAAAAAGGTTGACCAAAGTAATGTAACCTGTACCGAAATATCAACAGCTGGCCCAAAATCATAAACAGTTATGTCACAAAAATGTGTGCTGAAATAACAGCTTGGCTCTCTTCTATTTCAAACAGCTTTTGACCAGTATCTCAAACTCCAAATACTAATGTATCCTTGATGCTAATTTCCTCGAAGCCCATAAAAGGAATGAATGAAAACACAACAAATACTTGCACGTATTTTCTCTCTTTTCCTTCAGTCTTTCCCAGAACAGCAGGCGCTTTTCCTCCTCTCACTGACATTCACAGACACCTCTGGGAGCTGAGTCACGGAGACTCTTTCTCTGTCGGGGGGGTTCACAGGTCACCATGACGACTGCTCTGCCAGCTGCTGTAGCCTGCGGGGGAAACTGGAGAGGATTTTCTCAAAGTTTCTCCATAAGGAAAGAGTGACACAGCAGTACGCTGACCCTCAGTCTTTTCCGAACAGCCCTCTGGGGAACCAGGCACTGACCGTCCAAGCCCACACAGACAGGCCTCCGCACTATCACCCACACAAATGTCTGAATGAACTCAGATGTCCAACTTTATTCCAGCTTTTCCGAAATTTAACTGAGCTAGCACCTAGTATTTAGAGTTTCCACTAGGTCATCCATCATTTATTGATAGGTGACCTAGTGGAATTATATCATTTAATTATATGATTAATTTTAATCAGTTTCCAACCGCAGGGTGGGATCTTCCAAGCTACCCCAAGACAAATCTAAGGGTTATTAAAGGAATAAAGGTTAAAAAAAATATCAGCTACAGAAAATGTTTTTCTGAAATAGTAGATGCTTTAAACCCTAAAAGTCCTTAAAATAAAAGTGACCGAAAGACTTTGAGGGTTAAAAAAGCATACCAACACCTCTAAGCCCACTCTACATTGCTCACAGGCAATCCACAGTGAGAACAAGACTTCAGGAACTCATCACTTCAGGCCAAGAAATGGTCTGGTACCTAATCCTTTGCAAAGCCATAACCTGTAGTTTTTCACTCTAATTTTTGAACATATTAAACAAATGAGATATATGTTAATTTGTGGGCTTGTGCGCTTGAGACAAAATGAATGTAAATCTCAAGCATCAAGTTCAAAATTGTTTAAATTTATGTTGTTAACCATTAAAAAGCCATCTTGAATAAACTAGGTTCGCTAATTGTCCAGTTAGGATGTGAGCTAAACTCAGAGAGCTTTATTTTCCCAATTTTCTATAACTTTTTATTGAACTAAATGGTGTCGTGCCAAATACCAGAGGGAAATAAACAAAACAGTAGAAAGAAAAGAGAAAGGCTCCAGGAGCCACTGTGACTTACTATCTGGTGGTTAGCCTGGTAGCTACAGCAGTTCACCACCTGGCTCTGCAAGTCATCACCTATTTCCTGTGTAGAAGGGAATGTCACTGTGTGGTGTGACCTCCAGAGAAGTTGATAGGCAGATTTTGTAAACTGCTGGCTGTAGCTTTGCAGAGTAGTATGGATCTAACTCTGGGCAAGAAAGTGAATAAGCACTTTTCCAAAAATGTCAAACTATTCATTTAAAATAAAAGAAATCCTAGATACTATATTATATTTAATGATCATTAAAATGAAAGAAATTTGAGAAGAAAAAAATCACTGCTCACAACTCACATAACCTCACCTCGGGCCATATCCTGTGTTGAGGGATCACAAGTAGACAATGCTTCATTTTAAAGCCAAAGAGATTGAGAAATACAGATTTAGATGACACTGTCACCAGTAGGGATTTTGACTTTGACCTATCAAAATCATACTCACATGTGTCATGTTACAGTATAGATCTGACTTAATGTTTCATTTCAGTGTGCCCATCTCTGTGGAACACCTACCGAGATATCTGGTGATCATTAAGTGCTTGGTTTCGGTAGCATATAGTAGCAAGTCATGTGGCTATACCCTGTACCCAGAGCATGCTCCATGCTCCAAGTACTGTTAACTGCATCTCATCTTATCTTAGATTCAACAAATGACTGCATGAAAACAAGCGCTCTGTTCCAGACCACTTCAGAGGAGACATTTACTGTGGCACAGACTTTAGAAAAATGAGCGCTTACTTCTCCCATGAATTCAGGCTTTATATATTTACAAGTGGTTGTGACTTAATCAGCACAAGATGACACACACGACATTTTCCCAGCATGTTTGTCACACTTCATGTTTGACTCATGCTAGATCTTGCTGACAAGCAGCTGCATCGGGATGTCTCACATCTTCAGTGAGAAATACTAACTGGAGGTACTGTGTGCTGCCACAAGAACCATGATTTCTGCATCGTTTGGCCTCTAATGCTATAAAACCTCACTGGGCTGAAAGCACTGGAAAATAAGGCTGAAATAAGTGAGTTCTAATAGAAGCAGATGGGCCGTGTCAAAAGTGGAGATGACTTATTCCAGTGAAACATTTCACAGCTGTGTGGGAGCATTTAAACAGCATCGAGGGACTGTGGACTAAACATGTAAACTGATTAATAAAAGCAGGAGGAAGGTGTAGGAGAATGTTGAATTTAATTTAAAAAAAAAAAAAATAGACAGGTTCATCTGCACCTACACTCATGGATGTATTCAGGATATAAAGGATGCTGATTTTCATACAACACTGCCTGACTGCAACATCCAAACATCTTGTGTTCACAAAGATCCCCTGGATGTGTTTCACCTCATCAGCCCTCTAGTCACAACTACAAAGCATCCGAGACCACCCTCGTCCCTCAATAAATACACCATCACAGCTCACTTTGCAAAAAGGTCAGACGTTTCGTAAACATCGGTGCAACCTTTTGTGGGACAGGCAAGGGAATCAAAACAGTTTTTGGCCTTAAATCAGTGATCTCCACAGCTGTGCTCTCCATGTACTGCTTCCTGCAGCAGAGGGCAAAGCACTGAGGTGGGTGTAGACTCCTGCCTCGTGAAACAGACAACTTAAAGAAGGGAGGTTAAAGTTATAATCCCTCAGATTTTTATTAAAGCAAACCACGTTTTGATGTTATTTATGGTCTGCATTCAGCAACAGACATTCAATATATTTACATTTTGTCAGTGATGAGTCTGCCAGTGCCATGCTTGATTCAGATTGCTTACCTGCGCATGATGCATTCATAGGAAACAGTCAAGCATTAGGGTTTTCAACTTCATTTCATTGATATCAGCCTTTACTGTTCACTTTCCTGCTGCCATATCCGAGCTGTATTAACTTACTGCTAATGCAAACACAAGATTTCCTGCTGCTGCTGCTTCATATTCAAAGCAACTGGAGAAACACCTGGTGGTGGTAGCTGCAGGAAACTGAAGTCACCGAAGTTAGGGCTAACCATGACACAATAAAAATTGGTCTACAAAGCAAGACAACAGTCATTTACAGCATTTTTTTCATCAGCGGATCATTTCTAATTTTTTCAAAGGAAGCGTTGTTGGCTTCTCAGCAAGGTTACCAGCTCCTTACCTTGCCCTGCTGCTGTGTAAAAAACTACTTGCGTCATGTGCAGCATAAAGTCAGATCATGGGTAGAATTATTCTTGGCTTACTTCTTCATTCAAACAATGTGAGTTTGTTTTGCAGCTCTGTAAACACATACATCTGTTGTTTTCCTGACAAAGTAGCTGCTCAGTGTGTTTTTTGCCGTAGTATTAAACCGCACATGCTGTTATCACCAGTAACCATGAGTGCTGCCAAATCAACCGAGACTGAAATAAAACCACACTGATCAATTCTTGGCCTCTAATTTTGAAGTTTCCTTTTCAGAACTACATGTGTCTTGAATTATATGATACTATAGACAATAGTAATAAGGTCCACTGGAAAGGATCAAGAGTGATTTTATCTATAAAACACTCTGGATAGGTCCTTGTTGTTTCCTGTTTGAGGGACGTGGTGACAGGTAACAGGGCAACCAAGGACATGGGTTTTTCAAGAGGAATAATTCACAACCAAAGCTTCTTTTTTTACAAGGTCAGCTGGAGAACTGTCGGCTCTTCTCCTCCCATATCCAAAGGGGAGTGCTGCTCTGCTGTTGCTTTTGGCATCTCTGTCAGTGGAAACCTACTGTCTGCATGTTGACTGAATATTTGCCCTTTGAGGAATCAACCCCCCTTCAAGTTCAAAAGGACTACTTCATTCCTTCCCCAGGTTTTGGTTGGCAAGCCAAGAATCAAAGCCACTCCTTTCTAATGGGTGGCTGCTTGAAGCAAAGCAATTCATATACATTGTGTCTGGTTCTCTCTGTGCAGTGATTCACTTTCTAAACCATGTTAAAGCCAAGATGAGATTATGTACAGTATAATATGATAGTACCATTTACAAGAGGGGTTGTAACTTACTGCATATTTTATTATGTTTTTGATGGGATTCCACAAAAGTATCCATAATAATAAATTATTCTACTGCATTTTACTGGAAAGTTGGAGTGTCACATAGTCAAAATGCTGAGTCCTGTCCACCCTGCCAAAAGTAAATTCAAGGGGGAAATTTTTGGAATAGAAAAACGTAAAATCAGGACAGAAGATTGGCTTGTTACAAAGGCCATCTAATAAAAAGCTTTATTATTATTGCTGGTCTTCAAAAATGTACGTTGATCAGCCTCTTGTTATCCCATTGTAGGCTTGAAACCTCAACTCTCCAATGTGCTGAAGTGTCCTTGAGTAAAACTTATTGCCCTTATTCACTGTGCTTTCTTGCCAAGAGTTAGATGAGAAGGTTGACACCACTCTGTCTTCTGTGTGCGAAATAGTCCAAGAAATGTCGAACTATTCCTTTAATGAGGCATCTTGAACCTGACTGTGCACACTGTAAATGATAAATGTTTTGGCGTTGACACGTTAGAGCAACACATATTTATAATTGCCTTCCTTTGCCAGAAGGAGGTTTCATGACTGTATTCTCCATGTAAGGCTTGCATCGTAATGACTGATGCATTGTACAGCAGGCTACATTATGAGCAGGGCTATAACATGATTTCACGAAAACATGAAAACTTTCCACGTGTTTCTTCATTCCACCGCATGTGATCTCCATTATTTCAGCTGTCATCCTATCACTTCTCATGCTAGTGCTTTCATAGTGCTCCTAAAAGTCCAAATAAAATTTTACTTTTCAGCCACTTAAGAATACCTTTCAGTACCAGGCTGTTGCACCTCATGTACTGCCCAGTGCCCATGCATGGTTTTATTCTCATATGGTATTAAATGCATATAAAGTGCCGTGCAAGAATTCACTGTAAATCCCCCTGCCTGATTGACATGAATTGTAGATTATTTAACACAGATACAAGAAAAACATCATCCAGTGTTCTTTAAACTTTTATCTACATATGCCTTCAGTAAATCAAAAACTAGTCGAGTTTTGCCCCCTTTGAACCTCAGGCGGCATTTTGACGTGCCAACGTTGATATCACGTCACACAGCTGATATAAATCTGCTGCAACAATGTGAGAAGTCTTTCAAAAGTTTAGAGAGGCTGAGAATCTCTGACCTTCTTTAACAGTACATCAAAGAATAGTAAGCAAAACACGAGCTGATGTCATATTAATGTTCCACATTTATGTCATTTATTGACCATATGGTAAGAGTATTACATTGTCCTCATGTCTGGCTTCTTGACCAGTGACCAGCTTTATCCTCCATTTGCAAAATGAATTGAAACCATTCTCATATCAGTCTGTTCAACATAATGCTACAGTCAGTAGTCAGTTATCTTAGCTTAGCATAAAGACTAGAAACAGAGGGAAACAACTAGCCTAGCTCTTTTCAAAGGTGATGAAATCCACATCAAATGCTAATTGTTACCAATAAGGACACATAAGCATCCATAAAATTGCAACTTTTTATTTTTTATATTTCTTATTTTTTGTATGGATTAAACAAATGAGATAGATCATGGTAGATAGTGACCTTTAGAGGTGCTGAGGTGTGTTTCCCCTTTTTTTAGTTGTTATGCTAAGATAAGCTAAATGTCTGCTAGGCTTAGCTTCTAATCTATCTCTCAGCAAGAGCGCAAATAAAGTCAACTTTTCCATAAGTCTCAATCTGGAAATTAAATTTGAGATAAGACCACCAATAGTCCTACCCACTGCTGCGGAAGAGACACTGTTTGCAACGGGACAACTGGAGATATGAAACAGGAGTCAGTTCAAATCTGTAACAACCGCAGACTCTGGAGAAGCCCACTTGAAACTCTTGCCACAAAGTGAACACAGATGCACACTGGATTGTCAACAAACTCAAAGAAATCAGCAGACAGAACGCAGACAGGGTTACACTGAGCATGGTATCAGGCATCACTGAAGAGTGAGGGAAACACAGTGTGATTGGTTGTGGTGGAAAAACTTAAAGGCATCAGTGTTGTCTTGGATAATGTCATAGGATGACGTCAAAACAAAAATCAGAGCCTGATGTTGAGACATAGAATGAACAGCATATCACTTATAACAGGTGTGAACATATTTCAACAAGGCCAGTATGTCTCAGCGAGTGTCCTGCTCTGAGGTAAGTATTGTAAATGAAAAGGAGCTTCATAGAAAAGCCACACCATAAAGTGTGCACTGAGCTGTGGGTTTAGTAATGTTCTACCACATTTCACAATGTACTAATAAAGGGAGATTTACATGGCAGCATTTGTTCTCGTGCAAGATCTTTTCTGTATGTGAAGTGCTTTCACAGACTCGGCTCCGCTTCCTTTATGATTAACACGTACCAGCTGTTCAGACACTCATACTGTACTTCACCTGCAAGAATTCCCAGCTCTCATGAAATATAAACGTCTATAAACTCTATTAAAGGTCCCAAGATATTCCAAAAGTGCCTCATGATTCACTTGCACACATCAGTAAATAAGGACAAGAAAGGAATCCCCCCACCCCCTCAAGTTGATCTCTGGCATTCGCACAAAACTTCTCAGACATGCTTTCATTTCATCATGATAAAGAGAAATGGCGTCAGTTGTTCCTTACCTCATACATCTGTTATTTCATCTTTAGATGTGTTTAATGGGGGGAAATCTCTGAGCTTTTCCAGGTCTGCTATCTGCCCAGTCACATTTGCATTGTTTCCTCACGGAACTCCAAG
This sequence comes from Trachinotus anak, assembly GCF_046630095.1. Classification (NCBI taxonomy): domain Eukaryota; kingdom Metazoa; phylum Chordata; class Actinopteri; order Carangiformes; family Carangidae; genus Trachinotus; species Trachinotus anak. The sequence goes on along the minus strand of NW_027273866.1, from coordinate 608,438 downwards.
TATAATCATTACAACCTGATAGGATTAAAGCCAAGTGGGTGCATATAAAAGACTGTTAAGTGGTTCCCATGTTGGAAAAGTTAGGTATTGTGGACTGTTTGTTTTCACACCCCCTCCTTTCTTTTCTCATCTTGTTGCCCTGACACGAACAGACATTCTGGATGCCTCAAAATATCTTGAGCTGTCAAAATAAATAAAGGCTCAAACTTCAAAGTGTACTCCTCAAGGCGTAATGTTGGGAAGAACAGGTTTTGTCACTCAAGAGAAAATGAGATCTCTTTTGTCTAGAGGAATTTGGTAGAAAGACGTAGAGCTGCATCAGACAGCCACTGTAGATCTGACCTTTGGTTTTTTTCAAGGTAATAGATGTGGAAAAGTGGTTTTGGCTGTAAAGACAATGTTCTGTACAGATACTGCGGTAAGTTAAAGTTATCAGTCAAAGACAAAAATAAGAACAAAACAAATGCTACATTTTCAGTAGTTTTATTGAAAAATGCCTCTTCTGTTTCAGAAATAAATAAGAAAATAAGGCTGTGTGGAATTCACAAAATGTGCAGTTAAAACATGAGAAAAGCATTTCTATGTCCATAGTCTTGCAACCAAATCCAAACTGCATTGACAGAAAACAACAACTATATTCTGACTTAGAAATCCTCAGTAAATATACAACACAAACATGCAATTCCACCTTTGCTAACAAAAAAAAACCCAAAACAAGAAACGAACAAAAAAAAAAAAAAGTTTGGTCAGATTAACATTTTGTTACAGGCCGTACAAAACATAACAATGAACAAATCTTTTGGGTTCAAATTAATTGTCCTTTTAACCAATGGAGTATCGGAAACAGCTTTACATACTGAAACTGGACAAAAACATCATGGGTAGTGTGAAAGTGTTCAAAAACATAGATACTGTACTTCCTTCGAAATACTTTCTGCTGGTTTTCACATGATTAGTGCATTACACATTGGAGTCCGATAAACACTTGCAGTTATTTTACAAGCAGACATTTAAAGGGAAACACTAAGCAAGCACACAGGTTTGTAATGAGCGAACATGTAGGTTTGTAGTCATCTTGCTAAACTTTCTCATGTCAAAAAATATATGTTCAATATAACCAGGGGTATCAAACCCATATAAGTACTAGTTTTGTTCTGTATAACACTTCATCCTCACATTACGTGATCATGGAAGTCATTTCAATATTACATTTTCTGAGAACTCTTTATCATAGCTATGATGTGTCTGTATTGCCTCTTGGTAGTGATCTCTTTCCACGTTGGTTTCGTGAGTAACCAGGTGATTGTATTGTCTCAAACTCTTCAGCTGGTTCCACAGGTATAGACACTACCTCAGGTTCAGGCTGGTAGCGGTTGGCTAGAAAAGTATTTGGGACGGCCAATCAAAAAAAGTTTGTTTTTTTTCTACATCTTTTCACATGCACAATTTAAATTATATTGCACTATGGACTTCCGGAAAATGCCCTGTGTATAACTATTGCTTTCTAAAGTACCAAAAAAGCTAAATAAAAAAAAAACTGTTGTGATGACATTTACATTAAAAATCCATCAAGCTATTGGATAATAACATGTAGTAAAATAACCAGCTCATACTACAAAAGACACATGGAAATGGCAGAGGAGCAACATTTAGCACTGATTTGGCCAACGTACACAAAGGACATGATGAATAAACATACAAATGGAACATGCTTCAGTCTGGACCAGAGCTGGTGAAGTTTCTTAAGGCTTTGTAAACAGAGGTTATGCCGGTGGTAAGTAAGCAGAGGGTTATGAGGCACAAGCTCAATACAGATGTTAACTTGATTTTTTAGTGAAATGTCCTGGATCATACAATCATTTACAAGGCAAAAAAAAATTAGTTTTATTTACACATATCACCTCTACATTAACATTGCTTTCAGTTATGAAATCCTCTTTGTTAGTAGTTGTTTTGGGTGGTATTTGTACATGCTCCTTCCTTCGTAGAAATGCTCAGGCTCTGTTTTTTTTTATTTCCCAACGGTTTGTGGTTCATGATGCAAACAGGCCAGCAGGTTGCCATCACTGTAGCTTGCAGCTGTGAGATGATGTTAGTGCCAGTCCGCTCCTTTCTTTTTTGTTTTTGTTTTTTGGCTTTTGTAATGTTTGTTTTAATGTTCAATAATTATGTCCATGGTGATTATCCTTACATGCCCCCTAGCAATGGGCAAACATCTCAGAAACAGGGCTTCAAAGTGTAAGCGGCACAGGTGACTTAACGTTTACTATGCCAAACCTGAAAATAGTTCAAAGAGGGTGTGAGTTTTCTCTGTGGAACAAAGTTATTAGCATATTATTTGATTTAATGTAAGTAATCATACACCACTAGCTAGAATGCTTCACATGCCAGTTTTTAAATTGTACATCCAATGTATGGAGGTATTAGAATATGATAGCTCCTAAGTGACTGTTCGCTAAACCCCTCCTCATTTCTCACTAGATTTGAAGACTTTTAAAACCTTGCATTTATTTTTCCAAAAAACAACTAGTGACAAATCTAGTGACTTTTTGGACACACTTAAAGTCCTATCCCTCAGAAAGAGATGCCAATGTTTCTCAGTGAATGTGCTGTTATGTGGCTGCGGCTCCCTAGACTGATCATTGAGTGGGGGAGGGCAGCAACATGTTCACCAGTTTGCCTAAAAGACCAATCACTGATCCCCATTGTTTGTTTGGCTAAATGACTTCTTTGTTTTTGTTAAAATGTTAAATTAAAGTTGAACTTGACTATATACGTTTAATGTTTTTCCTTCATTTGTTTTCCATAGAAATTTGAAAAACAAGGTCAGCTAGAAACAGTTAAAGGCCATCGTTCAAGCACTTTTCAAACAGCTCATGCAGCTAATGTTAGCACAATTCACTAGCTAGCTGCAGCCCATAAAATCTGCCAGGTACAGTTTATCACTGGCTACAAATGAGAAACCTGCTTTTGTCTACCTCTGTCTGAATCAAAGATTCACCGTTTAATAAATAACAGAGAATCTGCCACATTATAATTTTAATCTGCGTTATGTGTCATGTGAGAATGAAAAGCTTGACGAGCATGGCAACTGTAACTAAGGAGGGGGGGCTTAGCGAACGAAACTTTTATGGAAATAAGCTTTCTGTGGAACACTTACATTCATATCTCCATACATTATCAAAGAAAGAGGTAGTGCACCATGTTGCAAATGTCATTAGTCTGCATACACCTACTGCATACACATCTTTATCTAATGTCGTACATGCAGGACCTAGACAGTTCTGAGTGTACCTGTGTATCCTTGTCCATTGTAAGGAATGCCAACACACTGAGAGGAGTCGCAGTATCCAGGGGGTCCTGGAGGTCCCCTCACCCCAGGAGTACCCTGACGACCTGGAGGGCCACGAGGCCCAGCGGAGCCAGAAGGACCCGGAGATCCCGTTCTCGACTCGCCTGGTGGCCCTGCAAAGGGAAGAGAGAAGGTAAGTGAGGCCAGTCTGACATCACCCGTAAATCTTGAGTGGAAATGGTGGGGGGGAGTAACACAGGGCTGTAGCACTGTAATTTAAATTTTTCAATGGCTCAATTAAAAAGCTGGATCCCCCCAAAAAAAAAAAAAAAAAAAAAAAAGAAATCTGGAGCTGTGTGGAGTTACCCCCTGGCCCCGTGTGTCTAGACGGTAAAAACTCAGGATGGAATTTTCCCCCTCTCTCTTTTTCTCTCCCTTAAGTGAGCCCATGTGTTGTCAATGAAGCCACCAAAGAAAGCTCATTGTACAACAATCCAATTCTCCACACACACACATCCACACACACACACACACACAGAAGTGAGTCATCAGTGTGGACTTCCTCCCTCTGGTCGTCAGTTGTTTCTCACTTCATTCACAGAAACAGACATGTCAGTGTTTGGTGTTGTGGGATAGACATCAATAGAAGGTTTCTGTTGTTTTGCAATAGCTTCCCTTGGGAAAGGAAATCTTCTGAAGTGGTGAGCGTTTTATATTGGATATCAATTGCAACTGAGGAAAGGCTATGACCTTTTTCAAACTGACAAATCACTCCAATAATATTTTTAACAATTGTTTCCATAGCTGCATCATGGCCTTCACTAAAGACTGCACTCCAGACACAGAAATTCTCTCCTCAATGATGAATGTAAATATCTTCCATTTAACGTGTAATATTTCAAATGTGCACAGTGTTTGCAGAAGCTCCACACAAAAATCCTCAAGAAAGGAAAGAATTAGGAATATGTTTTTCTCCAGAGGACTTATGTGGTGCAGCTGCCTAAACAAAGGTGTCACATATACTGTAGGTAAATTTTAGTTGGACGGGAGATGGGAGTACTCTGTGTCCTAGAATGGGCCACAGAAGTGTAAAGATAAAGCTGCAAGAGAACAGTTGGACACCAGCAAACTGGAGAACAATGTTTAAATGTGGTCACTCGTGTTCCTGGCTCATTGTGATCACAGATTCAACTAAAAACAGGATAAAAAAGGCTAACTGTGTTACCTGGTGGCCCATTTGCACCTCTTTGTCCTCTGATACCAGTTCCTGGAGATCCTCTCTCTCCCTTCTCTCCTGGCAAACCTATATAAACCAGAAAAAAAGAGGAAAAATAACTTTCACACCAAAAAAAGCAAGTTTTTGGAAAAATCACTAATATCCTAAAATGAGTATGAATCTAAACGACATGTATGAAACACAAGGGAAGAAATTCGTGATATAATAATATCTTGCAACTTGAATCATGTGTAGAATACACAAGGTAGTGCAGTTATGTTGTTATGCCACTGATGTTGGACTGACACTACAGTCTACAGAGTCACTGTCACCATGACTTTGATTATTTCATTGCTCAACATTTGCTTATTATTTCTCTGCCTGCTGCTTTGAAGCAGGACCAAACCTTCAGAAAACAAAGAAAGATAAAGTACCTCTTTCTCCTTGATTTCCAGGTAAACCTGGGCTTCCAGGGAAACCAGTTCGACCCGGCTGCCCAGGCTCTCCACGGGAACCTTGGTTGCCAGGGGGGCCAGGAGGACCGGGTGGCCCTGGGCTGTTGCTACGATATCCCGAAGGAATCTGGTTGAGCATCATGTCAATTCTGCTCATTTGACCTGTAAAAAAAGAATTAAAATCAATTGAGTTTTTGGATGAGGTGTGTATTTTAATGACTGCAAAATTCCCTTAGGAATAAGAAAAGTTTTGCTCACTGTTCACAAGCTGTTCACAAACTTGTCTGGCAATGGAGCGCATCATGTTCTGGGATGCAAAGTCTCCCTGGAAAACAAAGACATTTTCATGAGGAGATGGCACTGCTGTTCGGATTGATGACGGATGATAAAAGGTGTATGAGTCGTTCAATAAAACTGATACATACTTTGTCTCCTTTCTCTCCTTTAAGGCCAACAGGTCCCTGATGACAAAAACAATAATGTTAGACCAAACAATGACAATTACCTCAACCTTCTTCTTAGTCCTTCCCTAAACTCTGTCATGTTATCAGTTTGTGCCTTATTTTTTAATACATACTGGATTTCCTGTGTCTCCTGGTTTCCCTGGTTTCCCAGTAATTCCTGGTACACCTGGATTTCCAGGGCTTCCCTGAAAAAAAGGAAAAAAAACATAGAAAGTGTATTGTTTATTTTAAATTACAGCGCAGTAGACATAATTACATCGTTTAGCTCCTGCTCCCTATTAATGGTTGCATAACAAGCTTTAAGTTGGGACCTATGCTTTGACATCTGCAGTGGGGCTATGGGCAGGGCTGTGTGGCACAACCTGCCAAGAACACTAAAGAGGAGCTGGAAGCACACACATCTTGCTAATGGCTCATAGACCACTCAGGATGGTATAGTGCATGTGAAGTCTATACTGGCATGTTGCCTGTTGGCATGATGGCTGGATTAAGTAGAGTCAGACCACCACCAAACCACAGAATAAGAAAATGAGATGCATGCATCCACCATCCTCGTAACAGTGAAGGGGCCTAGAGACTACTGTCTGCTTTTTTTTATGTGCTGTTCCAGCAGAGTGCAACTGTGGAGCCAGAGGAGTAATTGTTGTAGATATATCAGGAAGTAAAGCACGCTCCGAGGAATATTTATTTGGCTCTTTTCTGTACAACATACAGACACAAACACATGCATACACGTACTCACCATAGGCCCTGGTGGACCTCTTGGTCCAGATGGTCCCTCCTTTCCTGGTGGCCCCTATGTAGAAACAACATACAATCACTCATGGGTTACAACACACTGGGGACCCTGTTCATGCAATGCATCAGTGTCATGACTTTATATTGGTTTCAGCCACGAGTCTGCCATTTCAAATTACATTTATAAGTATTATTTTGGCTGATGCAAGTGAGAACATGCAGTGTAACAGCAGTAATTCTGTGTATGCCAAGCTAAGTGGGTGATCGTATGCAGAACATGATCTTAAGTAAGTGTTGGATCCATTTGTAGGCTTTGAACACAACTGTGCACACTCAGCAGGCCTGGAAGGAGATCTTACCCGTGCTCCACTTGGTCCAACGGGGCCCAGAGGACCACGTGGCCCAGGAGGACCCTGGGAAAAAAGCAGACACACTTAATCAAATGCTAACGATCAAGAACAACATATTTATACAGCTCCTTACTGCCTCTGTTTAACTAGAATTTACAAGACAAAAATCCAGCAGTTTCCCAGTTATTTAGCCAAAGATAATATGTCACCCCAACACTCACAAGTGGAACAATCTCTCTCTTGTCCGTTGACACATCATGTCTACTTGAATTGTGTGCAGACAGTGCTGTTAGAATAAGCTCTATTGTGAGAAGTAACCAACACAAGATCATAGAATGGGACTTTTTTTTTTTTTTACCAAGTCTGAATTTGCTTATTCAAAGGCCAGAATATCCAGTGCTGATGTTCCCTCCAGTTGAATGGTGGGAGTTGGCTGAATGACCTCAGCTGGATGAATGAATGGCTGTTCAATGGCTCGCTATGTCTTGCCAGCCCACTCCTAAATGCACTTCCACCAAAAAGTTCCCATGTAATGTAAAATGGATTGAGCTTGAATTTCAATCTGTCTCCATCTTGACAGAGCAGTGATGTCAATAACGTGAGGAAGCTAAAAGTTAAAAAGTCTTAACTTTGAACTTTAATCCAAGACGTCCCCCAGATGACATCTGCTGTGAGTCAAAGATGCTCAAACTTCAGACACACTTGAAGCCCTCACCAAGTCACAGTCATCTTCAATTATGGAGAAGAACATGTTCCATTCCCTACTTCCCCTTTGGTAACGTGAGTCTACACTTCATAATAATTTAACTGCATCACTGGCCTTCTACCGTTTGTCAATCAATGGGCTGATTTGAAAGTGTGGGTCTCCCTGAGGATGGCATGGTAAACCTCCCACTCTGAGTGTGGTTTCAGGCTCGCCATGTGGCCTGAATCCAGGCTCCAGTAGCAGCACTGCTCTCTATGGATAGTCTCCTGTTTCCTGTTCATAAACCACAAAATGAGAGGGGAGTACTTACTTGCAGACCAGCCAGGCCTGGGTCTCCAGGATCTCCCTTTGGTCCTTGGCGACCCTGAAGGTGGAGGAGGAGGACAAAAAAAGAGGTTTTCAAGATGCTTTAGTCTTTTTTATCCTTTTTTTTAGCCTGTGATTGTGATTTATTCCATGTTTTTACAAGAACATCTGTAGGTAAGAAAATAAAGAAGCGGTCTAGGTGCCTGGGGAGAAGCAAAGATGAATGTGGTGTGTTTTGACTGTAGCTGTGAATCTCACTCACTGGTGGATCTGTGACAGAGAATATTTCAGCTGTTCTGCAACTTTCACACAAACTGCACATTCATATCACCACTAATCATATGTGACAGTGTCTGTCACACGCATTAAAATCTATCTACCACTAACACTTCTCTTCTTTCTCTTTGTTTTGTGTTCCCTAATGTCACATATGAATGCTTTGTAGCGTAGATAAACTTACAGGTTCTCCAGGTAGAGAGAGTCCGTTAGGGCCTTGTGGACCAGGTGGTCCCATTGCGCCTGGGAGTCCTGGCTCACCGCGAGGACCCATGGCACCCTACAGCATTACCCAGACATAAAACAATGCTGTTACATGCCCTCTCTCATAGAAAACAACCCCCAAGACAACTCCAATCAGTCTTTAACTGCACCAATACAGAAAATGAATGTGAACAGTATTGGGAAATGGGCCTTTAAGGTACTTGACATAGGCTCCCTTTAAATCAAGTTGAGGAAAAATATACAGCAGTGTTCGATAACTAGAATCAGATGTGTGCAATTTCCTTGCAGAGCAGTAATAGCTTCTGAAATACCATGGCCACGAGAAGTTGACATTTATTATGTGTGAATTTAGCATTACTGATAAGCTTCATTGGCTTTGAACAGAGTCAGATTATTTGTTTAACACTTAACTTACAGTAAAAAAAAAATTTAAAGCCTGTAACAAAAACACAGAATTTATAATTAAGTGATGAAAGTTTAACTCACAGCTATGCCGTGTTCTCCTCTGTCTCCTCGTGGTCCCTTAGAACCAGGGCTGCCCTGGAAAGGCAAAGAGCCAGAAACGCTGGGTGAGTGTAACAACAGGAGCAGATTCCAAAAGCCTTAAAACCCCAAGCCCTACGAAACTCTCGCTGGGGCTTTGTGAGGTTACCAAGTACACATATTCCAGACTTCTCCTCAAGACGTTTTTACTGTTGTTTTTCCAACAGGCATTTATCTTTTGACACTTCTCTCTACGCCCATATTTCTCTGCATGGTCCCCGTCTCATCATCTACTGGTCCTACCAGAGGAAAAAATAATACCACCCCTGATTCAGGGGACATCCTCTGTTTACTGAAGGCCAACAGTATAGCAGGCAAATGACAAGAGGGTCTATATAGCTGTACGGTTACAACACCATGACTTCCTCTGTACATCAGCAGAGGAAAGAGGCTTTATCGTCATCCGAGCATGTGTGACTTCTGAGAAAAAAATTGATCAAGTGAAGACAGACAGGGGAAGAGGAGGTGAGGACAGACAAGCAGGTATGATACAGTAGTGGAATGTGTGTGGATAGCATCTTTACCTGGGGTCCGGGGGGCCCCTGAGGGCCGATACTGTCCTGGGTGCATGTGCACGAGTGAGGAAGGGATGGGCACTTGGCTTCATCTCTCTGAAAGCGATGACAGAAGAAATTAGAAAAGAAAAATAAATGTGGACTCGAGAGGAGTATTGCAACGGTCCCTTTCACAGCCATTAATAATTAGGACCATGTCTTGGCAAACTGCAGAACACAAGGGGTAAAACTGAAAATTCCTGATGTAATTTTGTGGCAGTATCCTGGCTCCAGCTTTGACTTTGCTTTTAGTTTAAGAAGAAGAGACAGTTTAGAAACCCAACAAAGGTCATGATGGAACAGTGGCTCACGCTGACATGTGACGGGAATCAGGAAAGTTAGTGAGTCAGTGAGGGGGCTTTAAGACCAAATACTCAGAGACAGCTGCAAACCTTGTCCACATTTTTGGAAATGAGTCTCTGACATAATGAGTTATATAACACTGCAATCATTGATGTGATGTATTAATATCTGATGCAAATTACACAGGAATTACTTATAATTGGATAAATGTTCCTGCATCCGGTATTTAACGTAGTGTATCCAAATAAATATGATTTAGTGTCTGCTGTGTGATCTAAAGGAGCGCTTGTTTTCATGTAACCAGGAGGTTATGCTGGCAACAGTCCTATTAGCACAATTACACAGGATACAAGGATCTATTCAGTTCAGCTGAGGCACTTTTCTTTTTTCAGCAATCTACTTATCAGCCATGCATCAACCCTAATCACCACATACCAGTTTAGAGGTAACCTGGACTGTCAGACCCTGAGACGGTATACATACATGCAGTATATACAAGGGTAATGATCCTTTTACTATTCATTCTGAACAGCTAATCATCCTGTTTCACTGGCAATAATCCACCTGTAAAAGAACTTTCGACTTATATATTCAATGATTCTACAATGGCACTTGTTCTTACTGTGCTCGGCAGGTCGCAGCATCTGTCTCGGCTGATCCAGCTCAAGCTGCAGATGATATCGAACATCTGGAGCTGGAACTACACAACAGAAGAAGGGGGGAAAACATTGAGGGGTGTTACAAATGGCTCCCATTCACAATGAAAATGCACATTGTTGAAAACAGACAACAATGAGCCCCTCAGAGAAACAGAAAGATGGAGGTCTTCATCCTTCCAGCCGTCACTGGGAACAGTTAAAACTTAATCGTGCATCTACGCACAAGAGGTTTTGGATATTCATTCTATGGAAAGTTGCGAGATGCTATTCCAAATGAGTTTTTCCAAACCTTTGCGTTTTTAATAAGTTTTTTTAATTTTTTGCTTACTGTTGCAGACTGCCTCCTTCCACCTCCAGACTTGACCAACTTGCCAAGCACTTCATAGCCGTCCAGTGTGATGTTGTTGGCCTCCTTGATGGGCTTCTCTGCCACCTCTTGGCAGTCCAAGTTGAGCTTGACTTTGTCTGGAGAGATGCTGATGTGGAGCTGCAGGAGCAAGAGAGGATGGAGAGAGGGTACTATTAACAAAACATTCTTGTCTTTCTCAGTTCTTCAAAATTGCCAACTTTGATGCAACACAATTAGTTGGCAAAGACTACTAAGAACACTGGAGCTTTTGAAAAGCTGGGTTTGGCCTTCCTTTCTATTTGGAGGGGACGTGATTGCCCTTTATAAGAGCAGAGAAATTCTTTAAGAAAGTGCAACCATAAGGCTGGAAACAACCTCACTGAACCTTTTTAAACCAAGTTGTCTGAAGCTTATAAAGATGCTGATAATGTATTCCGCATAATTGCAAGATTCCAGTGAACTGTTTAGTCTTTACAGAACCACGTTAATTATAGATTCTGATATTACCCAGAGTGGTTACTGATTTGGCATACAACTGCTGTTTGATCCCTCTACAGATGAATGGACCATTAAAAAAAAGGAAATATACAAGAGTTGGCGTTTCAGTGTCACATTAAAGCTGCAGTCAGTGATTGTATAACAACACTGAATGACAAAGTGCCAGATTTTGAAGTTTCCTGTCCAGAGAACCCAGCTCCACATCTTGAAACAATATCATTTGCGGTGTGCCATCAAAAGTCCTACACTTTCCATACTTTCCCTTCTCAGTTGCAAGTTTCCCCCTGCTCAGTCAGACAAGCTTTCTTTATATCAAAAAAAGCAAGCTAAGATACCATCTCTTTCTACAAAGCCATACCAAACACAGACAAGGCTATAGTGCTCAGCAACCAATCACAAAATTACAGTTGACTTCCTTGGCAACAGAACAAACTCTCTGGTGGACCGCAAAGAGAGAGGGGTGTCGTTTATCCAAGGGTCCTGGCATGGATATGGGTGGCATGTATACATTACCTCATTGACCAATAAGTAAACACAATAATACCCTTCAGTCAGTGGAAAATAAGACTTCAGAAAAACTAGCTTTTGAGTGACCACTGCTCCCTCAGATGATGGTGCTAAGTGATCTGGTCTTTCTGCAGTGAAGTGGGAAGTTTTCATTGTGCTCTACATACAGTACATATGGTAAGAGATCAGGCTGACACGTCTCTGCTTTAATGCACTTGACATATTTCTGTGATTTCTATTAGATTAGATTTTATTATTCTTGGCTCTGTCATGACTGTTCTCCCATTTTCATTATCCTAAACCTTGAAGGCCTCACTTACTTAATTTCATGCATGCACTGTTAAGCAGGTGTGAGTTTTGACTATAAAAACATGCAGCTAAGATTCAGTTAGCTTTTGTTGGGAATAAAAAGTAATAAATGTTCAGTATAGAATCTCCATTACATTGGTGTTTATTGCAACAGTGCCAAGACTGATCATGAAATTCCCATTTGGGCTGATCACTTCTGTTGTATCACTCTAAATGGGAAGCTCCCATGTCAGATCTGGCACAAGCAAACAAACAAGGCAACTGTCTGTACATTTGGGTAGAGAAGTTAATTTATAATTTCCTATTTCTAGAGTGTTTTCTTTTTTTAGGGTTAGTAATTCTACTTGTTCAGGTCACAGAAAGTAGACAGCTTCCTGTCGAAAAGAAAGTTGTGGCACAGGAAGAGCACAAAGAGTGCAGTCAGTGGACATTTTGGAAAACTATCCAGTAGGCCAACAAAGACTTGAGAGCCAGCATCAAGGAGTGCTTTGGCTTTGTGGAAATCTCCATTCACCTCCGCCCTCCATCTTAATTAGTGTATGCATATATTGGCACCACTTCCGCAGCTGGAGGACTGAGTTCAAGACTTCTCAAGGAACAGTAAGGTTGGAAGCTAACTACAGTGCACTGATCAGTGACTACAACAACCTACACTCTCAAAATCCCACCACTGTAACTCTGAACACATGACTATACACTATGACTTATGGAAAATGTCTTCCTCACTCCAGTTAACAGGACAGTTCCCACTACGGACTCCCACCCTTGCAGTGTGGGAGGGAATTCCCCAGTGGGATAGTGAGTGGCTAGCATCTGCTTGAGTCATCTTTGAGAGCTTTCCCACATGTTCATCTAGTGGTAGACCACGACCTCTCCAGCCTCAGTTACTGTTTATTAACTAGGCTGAGGAGAGAAGCCAAATCTGCAAGCTGACACGCTGCTTCAGATCATGTTCACGAGACTCCTTAGCTTAAAATTACAAACAAACTTCTAGCAAGTATCAGAAAAATGCTGGTGATGTTTGTGTAAAAAAGCTGATTTTGTTTTTTAGGAAAACAGCTAAATTTCACTTCTCAATTGTTTTATGTGATAATATACTTAATTTAGTTCAATTTTAGACTGTTGGTCGGACAAAGCAAGATATTTTATAGGCTGTAATTAATCATTTATTGGAGAAAATAATCTGTTGATTATTCAAAAACGAAAATAATCCTTAGGTGAAGTTCCATTTGGTTAACCTGAAACTTAAAGGTCAGCATGTGTTTTATGGTGTTTTACATTGTTTTTCTTCACACAATAAGCCCAACTGCCATTTGTGACAAGCCTCATCATTGGTCACTTTGGTTTCAGCACAGACACGCACACACGCATACTGAGGTAATGTTGGGAAACCTCTGACAACATGTAAACACACACCACCACAGCAGTCATCAGTGGCACTTACTCAGCAGACCAGCAAATAAGCAGCTAGGTAAACCGCTGCAGACTCGCCAGCTCACGGAGCACCAACTGCTGCACCACAAACTAGCCACCCAGTGTACATTCAGACTACAGTCTCCACCAGGGCCACAGACTGAGAGAACACACACACAAACACACACAGATCAGGCTGCTGTCCAACTAGACCAGCAGTGATGTCATTTACATCCAGCCCTGACCCAACATTTTCCAGGGTCTCATTCATTCATGAAGTTACCCTACAATTAGTTGTGTAGACGCTAAATGGTCAAACGGAAAAGCCAGAACTCTCTGATCCAGGAGCCAATATATCGCTCTCATCGGTCCCTCAACTCAAAAAAATGTAGTTTATAAAATCAGGAAGTGGCCGAACTTTGATGTTGGATAAGACCCGGCTACACTGAAAAGGTTCATTCATTTTGATTCCTTTGGAATTAGCGTGGAAAAGAAACCTGTGTACTAAATAAGGAACACACTGTCCTCGGGAACAAACTGAAATGCAGTTGGACGTGACTTGGAGTCATGCATCTTAAGCTGATCCAGGTCAGTGTGAAAATATACTGTCCCTCATTGTTCTGCTCTCTATGCCCTGCTGTGGTGCAACATAACAGAGGATGTTTCATATTCACTGCAGCTTTGAGTTGGACTTTAAGTTGTTTGATGTCTCTTTTTACCTCAAGAGAGTCCGTACTACACAAATTCTGTTCATCACAGTTGTGAGCTTGTGGGCCTAATGTCATGGTTAAACCACTGAAGTGAGCTGCAGCAGAAAAAATTTTAATGTCTTTCATCTCTCTGTAAGTGAAATACACTGGAAAGCCCTTTTAAGAAATACCTTTAAGCCCAGAAAAATATGTAGACTCTAGGATCTAGTCTTGAAATGCGTCATGCCATTCATGAACCCAAGTGAAGCTGAACCAAAATAAAAATTAATCCAGTTAAGAGCAGACTGGTTTGGAATTCACTTAACAACTACCAGGATATTCTCCCATCTTGATGTGGTCAGACCTCCATGGTTAACAGTAACAGTTTGCACATTACACTGAATCACTGAGGTATCACTATTTCCCTCCAACTTCTACTTAAACTTATTTATAGCCTCCACATCCCATTTATCAAATTGACCGCTGATGGTCAAATAAAATACAGAGCTTAATGTCAAATCATAAAAAAAAGCCAAAAGGCCACTTTGACAGCGGGACCGACACTCTGAGCTGGATAGCAGGGAACTTTTGACAGGTAACATGATACAGCTACACAGCATTGGCTGTTCTTCACATTAAAAAGTAATTCAGCCAAACCAAATGAGGTGTAAAAGTCACACAGAGAAATATGAAAGGACTTAAAAACAACATGTGTGAAATGAAGTGAAAAGAATGAAAACAATATGTAAAAGGATCTGAAAAGGATCACGCTGTCCTATTCAAGCAAAGCTTCGATAATATCATGTGGCACTTCTGTCTTTAAGAGTTGTGCGTTGTGTTTACCTTGTGGAAGCTCCCATGGAAAATGCGCTTCACTTGCTCCTCATTAAACGTGGCTCTCTGGACCTCTCCTCGGGTGTCCTTGTTGTAGAACGTGATTGTTTTGCTGGAAGCTGAAAAGAGAAGAGTCTCTGATGAATCCCTGACACTGTGTTACGATGCAGTGGCACGCAAAGCACAGACAGGACTATAGAGAACACATGGTTGCAGAGAGAGGAGGCTAAGAGGGATTAGGTCCATGCCCATAATTATTTGCATGTATTTACCATGTGTGTAAGCACACATTGGTAAAAGATACTGACGAAAATGAAGGCTATTCATTATAGGATGAAAAAAGTCAAGCCAGAATCAAATTCAGAGCAGTAGACTTAAGTCAGCCATGCCATGTCTTCTTTGTGCTGCCTATCATATCTGACAAAGATCAATTAACTTTAACTTTCTGTAAATAAGAGTTAGAGAGAGGAAAACAGAGGCTTAAGCTGTTATATAAAGAGTGTACAGCTGTGTATATGTTGGGTCGGCTACAGCAGCTTCCCCCTCCAGCTGAGCACCAAAACATGGTGAGAGGCTTACGGTTGACGGTGACTCCAACTTCGGGGTTGTTGTTTTTGTCTGAAATCTGCCAGATATCGAAAGGCTCGGAGGTTGTGTCGGGCAGGAGGCGGAAGAGCAGGATAATGGTGTAAGATGGGGGAAGACCCTCCGGATGGATCTCCCTGGTAGTGTTAAAAACATACGTGTGGTGAGTCATGAGTCAGAGCTGTGCCCTCATTACGCTAGCCAGTCAGAAAGTCACATGTTAGAAATTAATACCAAGACTATTAATTCTTGCTACACTGATTCAGCATCCAGTGTGTCACAAAGGATGCTGAACCTGTAAATGATTGCCAGTTTTCCCTATGGCCTTGAAGAAATTGTTCACATATTGAAAGTATTTTCTGTCCATTCTCCTTTGGAAGTGTTTCCATTTGTGTGCATTAAGTCAACAGGTGCACACATTAACACAAAATATATATCATTATAAACATATTAACAAAGTATTCCAAAGAGGTTTGGATACTCCACCAGTTCTCCTGTTGCCTCACACTACTTACACAGGGCCTAATAAAGAGACAAAGCTCTTGACCCAGAGGTGATTTGTCTGCTCCCAGCATGACATAGGTGGGAGGAGGGCCTGATCCAGGGCCTTTTTAATTCTACGTCCAATTCTTTTTTTTTGCTCCTAGCACCTCATATTCCTCAAGCTGCAACAACAAATAGCCATGGGCTTAGTGCCAAGGGGCACTAGGGAAACCCCTCTGACTGCAGAGGCTATTGAACATCATTATGAATAATGATTGTGGGCTGGGGAGGATTATAGTGCACAGGAGATAAAGCCAATAGGCTGGGAACATGCACAGAGTGAAACTCACTCTCCCTCTGTTTGCCAGATTCACATACTATTTAGCCTAAGGTCTTACTTGGTGGGCTGGTTCAGGAAGGCATCCTTATGCAGCCTGTAGGCGATGTAGCTGTTGAAGGAGCCCGGCTCCATAGACACGCCATTCATGCCAGCGAATGTCCGGTCTGTGATGTTGAAAGCCTCCAGCATCCTGAAGCCTGGAAGGGATCAAAAGCATGAGCCATGTTGAGAAAATGGGAAAAGAAATAGTGAAACCCTGTATAGTATAGTATAATTGTATTTAGCACTGCTAAAAAACTCTGTGCTGGAGTTAATGTGTACATTTTCTGGGGCTAGTGTATGCTTACCAGGTGTGGTGAATCCATTGATGTAGATCAGAGGGCAAGCTAAAACATGACAAGCAGTTATCAGGAGTTGGAAAAACACATTAGGGCTTAAAGAATCTGATTCATCTCTCTGTACATTTCCTCTGGCAGTATACCAGTTGAATGTACGTCATTGGCTGCAGATGCACTCTATAGAATTTACACAATCAACATCAGCGGTAATGTTTTTTTCTTGGAAAGCAGAAATAACAAACTATAATAGTAGTGTTTTTATGGTATATTAATCTGTGTCTTACTGGAAGTGGCTGTTTCACAGATAAATGTGATCAGGTTGTCCTGGATCTTGGCAAAGGCATCATAGTCGTCTACCACAAACACATGTCTCTCACTGGGCTTGCTGCCGATAATTCTCAACTCTGTCATGTCCACATCGGCCACTCCAACCACAAACACACTGTAGCCTGGGGAGGCAAAACACAAAGACCATTGTTAAACTTCCAGTAACCGCTGGCAGTTTCATCACTGCAGGGATTATTACGAGAGTTTATTAAATCAGCCACAAACTTTGACTCTGATGAAGGAAACAGTTTCACTAATATAGTGTACTTATGTACTGTACATACAGCTCAAACCAAAGACCACATGATAATTATTTTTTAAAAATTCCACACGGACCAGAATGCTGCAGTTTTTCAGCACTCTTCTTGACATCATCCTGGGAGCGTCCATCCGTGACCACCACCAGCACCTTGGGGACATTCCTCCTCATGCCACTGTCTGAGGTGAACACTTTCTCATAGACGTGCTTCAGAGCAATGCCTGGATGAGGGTGGATAAATGGGATCAGAGAACAGTTACCAACAACTGACGCTATGACAGACTCTGGTTTGTTTAACACCAATCAAGTTGGAAATGTTGTTGAGCCTGAAGTTGAGTCTGAACATTTTTGTGTACCTGTCTTGGTGTTTCCACCTCTGTAGCGGACAGTCTGCAAAGCTGACAACACTATGCCCTTGTCGTGGTAGGTGTTAAGTTTGAACTCAGTCTTGGCATCATCACTGTATTGCACAAATGAGACCTGTTTAAAGAAATGATAAGAATATGAGTAACAAGTATCAGTATCAGTATCAGTAACAATAAAACACAAATACAAAGGACAAAAAAACATTGCACAAACTCTACAGTGGAAAATACCTCTACAATCAGCTCTTTCCAACCACATATACTGAAAAGACAGCATCAAGATTTATGCTGACCTGCATGCCGCCAGGGCTGATGACATCAAAGGCTCCAGTCATACTTGTGACAAACTGGATGACCTTGTTAAAGCTTTCATCTCCAATACTCCAGGAACCATCAATGAGGAAGACCAGGTCTGCCTTGGCACCTTTGCACACTGTGGCATAGGTACAACGGTATGTTACACGGTATGTAAAGGATGATCTAAGATAAGCTACAACAATTATTATTTTTTTAGTACACATATTCAAATGTTCTGCTCACCATCTAGTGCAGGGGGGACTGTTGCTGGGGCAGGGGGGGTGGGGGGTTCGGTTGGGACCTCTGTGGGTTTGACCACTGCAAGACAAACCAGAGACAAGTGCATGAAATAGAAAGTGACATACTATACTGTGGCTGTTGAGGAGTCTCATACATTAGTATTACACTTGCATAGAAAATTTTATCTTACATGTCCTCTCCTTAACGCTCACTCCAGGTCCCTCCAGGTTGGGGGTTTGGGTGTAGACGGTGGTATTGTACAGAGTGTCAGGGGTCAAGCCGTCAAAGCAGTAACTGCTCTCTGAGCCTCTGACAGTGATCTCCTGAGCTCCTCTCTTGGAGGCTAGAGGAGAGAAAGATCAGAAGATCCAGATTAGACAGATTCATTTTGCAGGAATCTTGTAAATTTAGAGTCTAACTCAACAATTCTTTATGGCGTAAAACACTTACTGTCAAAAGGATTGACTTTGACTCTGTAGGAGGTAGCTGCTCTGTGAGGCGCCCATCGGACACAGTAAGAATCATAGCCGACATTGTAGGTGGTCAGGTCTGTCACATTCAGGTACACTGAAGGGAAGCAGGCATGTACCATCACTACATATTTCTCCTATGTCCTGTTAAACACCTACAGTTTGTAACATCTACCACCCAACAATGGAATCATGTATTTAATTTGATGCCCTTATGGATGTCAATAGATTCTAGCTTTATCAACTTACATGTGGTGCCTTGACCAATCAAAGGTTCGCTGAAGCCGGTGTTGTACTGTGCCAGTACCTTCAGGTCATAGGTTGTTCCAGGTTTCAGGTTATGCAATTGATAGGAGGTCACATCTCCAGCAAACACCTCCAAGGACTCATCAGATCCTGAAAAGAGACATAAATATTATAAAATTACCTGTAAGCAATGCAGTGTTCTTTGTAGTCACAACAGCAGACTATTTTCTCCTAAAAGTATGTACTTTATGCCCATAAAAACATAGTCCATACCTTCAGGCTGGTAGATAAGCTTGTATCCATTAACCCTAGAAGGGGCAGGGTCCCAGGCCACCCTGAAACGGGTGTACCACTCATCAGAAACACGGAGGTTCCTGGGGCCAAGCATACCCACTGCGGGAACAAGACAGCACAGTAAACAAAGGCCTCACTTCATTGCAATGGGATACAGATCTTTTGACTTTCAGTCTACTCCTCGTTAGCGAGCTGTCAGCAAGGTAATTACTACATTATAGCTTATTATGCCTTTTGAATTATGAGTAAAGTATCTCAATGTGCAATCAAGGGGATAATAAATTCAACCGCATCAGCGCAATTACAAAAAAAAAGAGGCTGCCTTAGGGACCAGAGTGGTATGACGATATTTAATAGGATTTCTTTTGTTTGAAAGGCACAATTGGGCAAGACACTGGCCAACTCTGCAAGTACGAGTTCTCCCTGACTGGAGTACAGCCAGTTCATAATTCTTTGGCAAGGCCCTTGGTGCTTTTGGCTTTCATGAAAAGTCAAGAATTTCACTTACTCCATTTTTGCTACAGTGATTCAGGATCCTAATCAATGGATCAGTCTATTCAGTTTTACTGCATAATATCCATGTCTGTCCATATGCTTAACTTTATGTCTTTAAATAGTCTCTGCTGCAGTTGAAAAACACATAGGGTGTGGCACAGTAATGTACACTTGCACGGTTGCGAGGGTGGAACACTTTGTACCTGTGCGTCCATCTCCCTCCAGCTCTCCTCCTGGTCCATCAGCATAGATTGCAGTCACTTTGATATTATAAGGTGTGTCTGGATCCAGGTTCTGCAGGATCACATTGTTTCTGTTCCCTGGTACTGTAGTCTACGAGAGAAAAGACCAAATACCAAATTAAGAAATACATTCATAACAAAACAAATCATGAGCATATTAGGGGTATTTTAGATTAAGGGCATTGGTCAAAAACTGAAAGGAGTGAAGGAAATGAAATTGTAATATGTAGATTATACACATGCTTACATATTCCTCAATGGGATCTCCAGTGGTCTGGGCATAGGTAATGCGGTACTGCATGACAGGACCTTCAGCATGTTCCCAGCTCACAGAGAGAGTTGTGGTGGTGGGATCGTACACACGCATGTTCCTTGGGCCACTACGGGGCACTGAGTGTGGAAACATTAAGAAAAAGAGTTTGTGCCATATGCTACAAACATCTTTATGTCCCAAAGGTGTTGCCTTTTTGCATGATGCAAAAAACAAGGCAAATAATTGATTATTGAAATGCCTACACTAGATCTGCATTTGTATTCTTACAAGCATGATGCATGAAGGCCTGGATTGTTTTTCACACTCAAGAAGGATCTATACACACACTAGCTCAAGTTCTTACATGTCTTTCCAGCATCACTGATACTGGGGCCTTCGCCATCGCTGTACAGGGCAACCACTCCAACATTGTATTGAGTGTCTGGGAGCAGCTGCTGCAGCAAGGCTGTGGTGGTGGTCCCTGGTACCACAACCTGCACAGAGAAACCAAACACGTCAGGGATCAACACTGCAGCATGTGCAGACTTTAAGTCTAAAACTGCCCTTAGACCTTTCCCCTCTCATCTGACAGCTGCTCATGTTGTACACTCCCTCTACCACCTCCCTTTTGCTCAACAACCTCTTGCTGTCAGCACTGAGTGAAAAGTACAGCCAAATATTCCTTTGATGTTTGGAGGTGTGGTGGTGCTGGAGGTGGTGGTAGAAGGAGACTGGAGGGTCGGGTGTTTGACAGTCGGCACCGCTGTTTGACAGTGAAGACAGCTGATTACATAACTCCCACCTCCTTCTCACTCTCTCTGTGTCTGTGGGTTATTTAGTTGGACAGAGTGAGGTCAGAGGGCTGCTGATAACCTCTGGGGGAGGGACAAATACTTATGTTGGAATGACAGAAAGGGAGAACCTGTGGCTTGAAGGGGGTTGTGTGTGAGTGCTACACCAACAGTTGGGTGGTCGAATCTGCCTACTATGTTTTCATGTAAATGCAACCACATCTTGCTGTCTACCTTAGTTCTTTTTCAATTGCAACACTTGCCGTCTGCTCCCATCCCTCCTGGTCAAAAACCTACTGAAGTGCCTGAGAGTATCAGAATAAAAATAATATCGCAGGCGACACTGGTAAAGCTGGTAATTCATGCTACAAATCTCCAGCTGGTTTTAAATTTGATGGTGCTGGCTGAGAAAGGCCACGTTGCCACTGATACATATCATTGGCTCCGGCCATGGAAAAGGCTTGTGCCTGCCACAAATGTGCTAACAAATAGGGATAAAGGCAGAGCGCACCTCTCTATCAATAAACTGGAGCATACCTCACTCTTCAAAGGCCATGTTTTTAGGCTCCCAGTGTCGAAACAGCTCTTAATGGTGCAGTCTTGCTGGCAGATGGTGAGGAAAGCTAATGGTGCGATGTTAACACTTCAAAAGTTGTTTGTGGATTCTTCAACCCAGAAATCCTTCTCACGTGAAGATGTGGGCACACTGGTGCCAGATGGCACATACCAGAGTTGCAATTAAAGAACATCAGCTTTAATGAACATGTCTAGGTTTAAAACTTTAACAGTTTGTTAAAGAAAAGAATTCAACTGGCAGTAGCTGCACATGTGCACCATTTGGTGAACAGACTAATGTTTTGCTTTTAATAGTTCAGGATGAAGCTCTTTCATGCTTAATGATACATAGTGTGCTGTAAATGCTGGTCAAAATGGGTTGCTGCTTGGGCAACATATGCTAATACCTCCACCCGGATGTTGTCCCCTCTTTCTTAAGTTTCCAGTATTTGTGTGTGTATATATAAGATGTTTCCTTGTGTTGTACAAAGTAAATAAAAAGTTTTTTTAGTTATGGATTACCCACACATGTGTTTTCTTTCTCTTCAGTGGATGGATACTCACCGACTCAGAGGGCCTGGCGCCAGTAAGAGGTGCATAAACCACTCGGTACTGCTGGACTGGGCCTGTGGCAGGCTCCCATTGAACGCTCAGAGAGTTGGTAGAGGGGTTGAAAACCCTGATGTTCCTAACAGGGCTACGCTCCACTGCCGAGCCAGACATGTTGGTTGGTTAGAGGTAGAGGCAAAGATAAGGACGTAAAAGGTTAGGGTGAGGGTCAGGGTGAGATAAAGCAGAAAGAGAGTGCAAAGTGGTAAGAGGAGGTTGATGAGAGGAAGGTTGGACAGAGTGGAAAGAGTGATGACAGGGTGGGGTTAAAGGTTCACAACGTGAGTGGTTTGTACAGAGTGGGTTGACAGATGGAGGGAAAGGATGAGAGAAGACAGAGGAGACAAAAACAGAGAGATTGTTAAGGTCAGGTTCTCAAAAGTGGAGAATGGCCAGAGGTAATTTATGAAGAGGGTATAACCAACAATTACACAAGAACAAAGCTCATAATAGCGCTACACAATGAACTTTCCCCCCTAGTCTTACCTTATGGTGCTTCTTAGCAGATATTTACAAGTGTCTACATGTCACCTTTGTGAATCTCCTACCATTCATTGTCTCAGTTAACAAAACATGGTCTAGACTAGTTTTGCAGACAGCCAGAATGGCCCAATGACTACATGAGAATGTTTCAATAAAATGGGAACAATACGCCCCAGCAACCAAAAGGGACGAGTTAAAGACATTAATTAACAATACTGCTGTCAACAGGACACTTCCTGTCAGTGCCCTAAAGGTTAACGAAAAGGATACACAAGGCATATGAGCAGCCCTGTGTGAAGCTTGCCTTCTAAAGAACCAAAGCAGATGTTTGGAGGCTTTGTGCCGCTCCCCATTATAACCCCATAAATGCAGGGGAAAAAAACATAGCGGGCAAAGCACAGTGAGCGAGCTTCCGTACTTTTAAAGTCTCACAGACTAAAGCCTGTGGCCCAGGAAGCTGCTTTGAATTTGATGGCACAATTAGTGAGTGACTAGCAATTCTAGCTCAAGTAGCAAGAGTAGATCCTTCCTTAAAGTGAATAAGATGAGAATAAATTGAAGCAGTGTATTCTAGCAGTCGTATGATCTAACATGCTGTACATACTGTATAAGAGTTTGGTTAACATGTCGAGGAAAAAGCCGCTAAACATGATGGACCATTGCTACACAAGGGAAAATGGGGGTAACAGTAGCAGGCATGGAGCATGACCTTAGCCAAGTGAGTTGAGAGCCATAAAACATATAATGCTCTCCATTCATTTCCAACCCCCCTTCCGTTTCTTTTTCCCAAAGGAGAGCCAATTACTCAATATATCCCCTCCCCCAGTCCCCAGCCCCACTATTATCCTGACCACTACCCTCCATTCCAACCTATAAATGGACAATATTACGGTAAAGAGAGAGGAGACACCATTATAATGCTGCCAACCCGGAGGAATTCCTTCCTACGCAATCACCCCGCAAAATGCTGACTCATTCCCAGCAGAGGTTGGTGGTTTGAAACTATGAGAGAAAATGGAAAACTGCTGTTCTTTGAAAAAGTTCAAACTTAGCTGACTGAGCTTAATAATGTCATTTTATGTCATGTTCTATGTTACATTTTACATGTAAGGTGTGGATTGAGTGTGCATTAACAACATTTGATCACCTTAACTTGGCTTACAGAGTTTAAAAGGCCTTGGATGATTTTGTGAAATAAATCAGATACGACTGGCTGCCTTATTGAAGGTTTCTGACATACAGCTACAGCAGGCCAGCAAATAAGGCCAGTAAGTTCATTCTGGAAAGACATGAATGGATTCCTGTCTTAGGGGAAAAAAATCCCACCACTGTCATGCAGTATGTCATTCTCAGAGGTCATCTTCCCAGTCTGCATGAGCTATTCTAAACCCTTCCACCACTGCGTCTAAACTCTCCTGGATGAATCACCATCGTAGCTTTGTTACCTACACCAGTGAATATATGCATGTAGAGCTTACATGTTTTGCCATTCTCAGACATCCGTTGTCCCTCTCCAGCGGAGTAGACAGGAACCACAGTTACAGTGTAGACAGTATCAGACTGCAGGTTCCTCAACACAGTGCTGTAGGTGCTGCCCGATACCTGCACCTAGGTAGAAGAACAACAAGACATATACATCAGTTGTTGCTTTGGCCAGTGGAGGTATAGTTCCACATTTCACCCAGCATTCATTCTGTGGTTAATCAAAATCAAATCTATCTATAGTGTAGAGCTATTTTCCAGTTTACCATCTCTTCTTCTCCTCCTGCTGCTGGAACATAGAAGATCCTGTACTGACGCACGTTACCCTCAGCTGCCTCCCATTGGACATTCAGGGTGCTGGTGGTGGGGTCAGTAACTCGCAGGTTTCTAACACCACCCAAAGGCCCTGGGGTAAGATAAAGATATGATACACTTAATACTGCCCACATGCCATAATGGCAACATTATTACAGTTTTGTCTATAAGCTAATACTAAATGAATGCACTTAGACATACAGTACCACACTAAAACTGTAAAAAGTAGACATTTATTATAGAAACTGATATAATGAACTGTCATTTGGGGAGCACTCTAAGTGGAAACTCACTGGTCTTTCCAAGGCCATTAAGTTCTCGGCTGACTCCTTGGGCATAGACAGCCACCACGGAGATGGAGTATTCAGTGTCAGGGGTCAGCTTGGGAAGCAGGACAGTATTCTTCTTCCCTCCAACCTGGGTCTAGATGATGAAGAATAAATGTTAGCGTCCTTGGCTTCTATCTTGTTTTAAAACAAACTAATATTATTATGACTCTTAATCAGCTGTGAACCCTTGGTGATCATACTGAATCTAGACATAATGAATTTAGATACTCAAACATTTACTAGTTTACTTGCTTAAAAGTTAACTTGTCTTTTTATTCTCTGAGAAAGCTTTTGCATTTCCTTCATCAAAAAAGCACAAAAGATATTTCTCTTGCAATAGCTTTCAAAACAACCATTTGCAACTGGAAAAAGATATTTGATCTGTTTTTGATGGGATAAAGAGTTTAACAAATCTCCATGGGTTCCTTAAATTGATGTCAATAAACTGACGGAAAGAATTCCACCTGAGAACTACTAGACCATCCACATATCAGAGGAGAAGTGTTTTGAGTGTTTTTGGACATGGTTAGTGCACAGTGCACTGGCCAACGTAAATCTGTACGCTGATGGCTGAAACAGTCGGATGTCTTGTCTTAACAGACATGCTTGGTGATGAATTTACTACGTTGTTTCTGGCTTAAGCTATAAGGACTGGGATGATAAAACTCTAATAAAGCTTAGAGAATAGAATGTGCTTGCATGTGGATTTGTGTATGAAAATGTACGTATACATGATGCTCTGTGGTTTATTGTATCATTGTACAGCTCTCTCAAGCTTTCTCTGACTGATTTTGTCTTGTACACAAGTGCAAAATGTGTGTCAGGCATGTGCAAAAACAGACAAAATAATGCAAAATTCCCTGGGCTAGCCGTCTCTGTTGAAATCCTGACAGTGAACCAGGACGACTTGGCTCGCATTAGCTTGTTAGCTTCCAGTTTTCCATCAGCCTTTCAGTGTGATATCACCCAGGCAATCGGCGCAACTACATTTCATCAAGCACTAAAGTGGAAAACTTTCTTCAAGTGACCTCCATAACAGCAGCTGAGTTTTGTACAAAACTTCTGACGAGGTAAATTATAAGGAAAGAAAATAAGCTTAAACCTTTAGCTGCCTTCTTTAGTATGACAAGTATGGGACGCTATCTGGGCTTTATTAAAATAGCTGAAAAACAGCGGGCTAATAGCCAGGTTTGTGAGCACAGCGGCTTTGTGCAGCACTTTAAACACAATCTGCCGTATAATATATGACACCCGCGGCGCAGTACTTTCTCACTACACAAGCACTGACCTGACTGGGCAAGCACATTCCATTTTCCTTGTACACACACACACACACAGCTGATCAGATAGCACACACTGCATGTGAACCCTCACAACATAGTGCAGATGAATGTTTAATTTCATAGGAATCTGTTCACTGTCTCCCCATAGAGCTGTTAAATTATCAGCCATCTAAATTTGTGGTGAACTTTTTACGACAAAATTTTATCTCCTTTATCTCTGCAACTCCTCACATCCCATAAATGCCACGCAGTGGGGATGAAATATTTTCACTGAAGTTGGTTGGAAGATGTAACATTGATTTAAGATGTTGTTTTACAGTTTATTAATGTGGTTATCAGTCTGTAATCTTGTGCATAAGCACCGTTTAGCACTCTTCTGTCTCACTTTCAAGTCTTGCTTGTGGAAGCAATGAGAAATGTCTGACAGCAAATTGAAACCAAACATTCAGCTGCAATCCAAAGAGACTTTTTCATATTCAGTAAGGCAGCCAAAAATGCATGACCAGCAGGTGACAGTCTGCAGTGTCAGGAAATACTCAGAGAAAAAAATAGGAGGGGTTTGTCCACATTAATGCTGCTATATCCAAACAACAGATTAAGAGATTTGACTTAGAATAAACTAAAAATAATGCAATACTAGTGACAGATGTTTAGCTATACACTTATATTGCTTGGAGGCAAAGCTGCTCTAGAGGAAGAAACAAATCCACTAATTGAGTTACCACAGTCTGGCCAAGTAATGCTTGTCTGCGAAGTGAAAAATACAAAGAGTAAGAGTGAGGATTATGATGCAAATATTTAAACCCTGTTGCTGCTGCTAATAACTGTCAAGTGGAATCTCAAAGTGCAGACATTACCACATTAGCCTTGTTGACCTTCCAAATTAAACTAGGTACACTACCTTTTCATTTATCACCCTCCTCCTTCAGCAGCTACTGTCTTTCCTACCAACCTAACCTCCTTTTATAGATAGTAAAATTGAACTTGTAACTTGTGTTACAAGATCACAAGTTAAATAATATGCACTCTAGTAGCTCTTTTACAAAACTAATGAGATTATATCAGCTACATGAAAAGTAAAAGTAAATTTATACTGCCATTTGTGGTTGGTCTGTTGTGTGACTTACAGTCTGGCTCCTGCCTCCAGATGTGGGGACATAAGTGATCCTGTAGTTCTGGACGCGACCTGGAGGTGGGTTCCACCTGGCGTTCAGGCTTGTGATGGTTTCATTGAACACAACCAAGTTGGTGGGAGGTGCATTAGGTGCTGGAAAACGCACGTAGACACACATATAACAATTACAACCATGTCAACGTGTTTATGTCACTCTTCCCATGGATTTCCTGAAAAATATCTTTTAAAGACACAGTCCTTGATATTTTGGTCAGCGTACGTTAAGATGTCTATTCTTAGTCCAACTCACTCGTCATCAAAATATTAAGTTAAGTATATCAAGTTAATTTACATCTAGATAATGACCCTTTCTTTACTTTTTGGTAAAACAAAGCAGTTCTACCACTTATTTGTGTCAAGGACTGTAGCTTTAAAGAAGAAAAGACAATCCACCTCTGGGATTGTGTCTTTTCTGAAGCAGGGATGGATTTTCTTGAACAGCCATGGGTTGATGGAAAGATGACAATGGATGGACTGATAAATGCATGGATGAATGCAATGAATAGATGGATGGATGAACAGATGATGGATGATGGAATGGGCTTCAAAAACAGGGATTCAAATCCCTGTTTTGCAGGGCATGCATTGATGAAATTCACCCATTTGATTTGACTGAGTAAGAACATACTCATGAACAGCCTTGGGATGGATGGCATGGACAATGGGACAAACAGACAAGGACGGACAAACACATAATAAAACCACACGTGTCAGCTCTAGCACCATTGGAGCAGTGGATGGGTTAAGGGCCTTGCTTGATGATG
Organism: Trachinotus anak; assembly: GCF_046630095.1. Classification (NCBI taxonomy): domain Eukaryota; kingdom Metazoa; phylum Chordata; class Actinopteri; order Carangiformes; family Carangidae; genus Trachinotus; species Trachinotus anak. Next base: position 580,733 of record NW_027273866.1, on the reverse strand, counting down.
AAATGATGGTTGTCCAATGAACAACAGCGCTGATGACTGGTTGAAATAATAAAACATGCTTTTGTCACTTGAAAGAAAAAGCGTCCTCTTGCTTTACCACACATATACTCACTTGGTTTAACACCTTTCTTGGACACTATAGAGGCAGAAATAGAGAGGTATAATGGGCGTACCCTTCACTGAACATTTCACTCAGCATATTACCAGAAGATAAAATCAAAAGGTTAATCACTGGTCTAGCCTTTGGTCAAGATCCAACACATATTCTGTCACGCAACTGAGCAAAACAGTGTTAAATGGCATTGGTTGTTAAGCTGTCATCACAGAGCTGCTGGAATGTGTATCTTACATGTCCTCTCAGTGCCCAGAAGATCCTCGCTCTCTGATTCATCTGGATAGATTGCGGTGACAGAAACGTCGTAGGGCGTGTCCGGCTCCAAGTTCTCCAGGACATGGGTTGTCTCATCATTGTTCAGAATGGCCTGATGAGGAAAACACAAACACAGCATGAGGTAAAAGTGCTTGACTAAAATTTTTCAATACAAACTAAAGACAAGGAAGGCAAGCTCTTTATTATTGTGCATATAATTGGATTGGTGCAGTAGTCTGTTTTTTAGATGTTCCACTTGTTTTTTAGATGTTTCACTGGAGGTCTTCTCCAAAGCATCACCAAAGAGCTTTCTGTGGGACTCATCAAGAGATACCTGTGTGATTTATTAGAAATGTAAACAACTTGGACAGCTGGTTTTCTCTTACATATTGGAAGTTGGAATCTCCCCTCTTAGTCCAGCCAATGCGGTACAGAGCGACATCAGGGGCTCCGTGTTCCCAGGTGGCTCTGAAGCTGGTCTGGGTCACTTCAGAGAATTGCAGGTTCTTTGGGGCAGGAACCACATCTACAAAGTAGGGGGAAGGAAGTTAGTCGTGATCTCTATATCAGTAAGAATCCACATCCATGTTGTCATCATAATAATAATTTTCATTCTTACCAGTGATTGCCCCTCCCAACATTGTCTGTCCAGGTCCCTCGTCATACATTGGTGTAACAGCTAAAGCATACTCCGTCTGTGAGATCAGGTTGTCCAGTTGTCTGGTGGTCACACTTCCTCCCACTTCCAGCTGTAGAGCAATCAAACACACTTGTTAAATATTATTATATGAAATTAATAAAGCAAATATATAGCGCTTTGCAAATGCTATTTCAAAGTAAAAAGAACTTCAGATGTTTTCCTCTTCAGCCAAATTTTGCCAAGTCTTGCGAAATTGTAATTCCGTTCTCAGCATGTGTTTCCAGGAACATTGGCGACAGCGGTAATATGCACCTAATAAGACTGGTTGGAAATTTGACCAGAAGATATAAAACCGTGCTTGTTTCCAGAGGAAAATGGAAACAAATAAGGCACTTAACAAATAACAACAAGCTACAAAATTTGACAAAACACCTGGAATACGAAAGGAAATACCACACTGGTTTTACTGCTCTAGCTTCCATTAAGTTTTAATAGCTGAACCTCAACAAATTAAACTTAAGGGATTCATTCTCAATACCTATTAACAGCTGCTTAAAGTTTGTCTGATCATTCACATTTTCATTTGAGTAGTAAAAACAAACAGTCACCTTATTTGTCTCTCGGGACCATGAAACTCTTCACCTGGAGGGGATATGTCTGTAGTCTGTGCTCTGAGTGGGATAATGTCACTTATTGGTCCCCCTCACACAATAATAAGGTAAGACATGACATTCTGCTACTTTCTGGGCAATAGGACCTTCCTCCCCACTTCTGACAATCACATCCTCAGCCCATGAGTCACTTTCACATGTGTGTTTCCACCAAAGAAGCTTTGAGGATCACCTCCACCTGATTTATGGCTAAGGAAACTGCAAATGGCAGACCACAGAGTTCGCTGCTGAAGCCCAAGAACTCCCAAAGGGGGATATGCAAGCGTAAAGTATTCGTCCAATCCCTACCACCATAACCGCCCTTTAACCCCCACAAAACCATGTTATGATAGTTTCATAATCTTTTCACTGGACTCAAGAACATTCCCTGACATCCATCCAACCAGCTGCAGTCTCCATTACGTGGTCTAAGCCAGTACTTTGGAGGATCAGTCAGAAAATTTCTATATAAATTCATCACCATCAAACCTAATGCCTGAAACAGACAACAATCACCATGTAGGTTATGTAGGAAAAAGCTTGAGGAACAGAACTGGTGAAAACATGGGCAGCCAACACCCTGTTTAAATAAAGCCTATACAAAAAGCTGAACAGGACTATAACTGGACTCACCTCTTTAGCCTCTCCATCCTCAGGCTTGTAGGTGATGAGGTACTTGCGAACTGCACCAGGAGCAGCATCCCAGATAAGCCTCATGGTGCTGTGGGTGACATCACGAACCCTCAGTTCGCCTGCAGGTGGTAGGGGCACTGAAAGATGAACAGAAGGTCAGTGTTAGTTTAAGGACAGGATATATTTGAATGAATGAATGAAGACCTTTGCTCACAGTGGCCCCATGATGTGAGATATCACCAACAAACATTAGATCATATCAGCTTCATTAAATATGTGCTGCATTAATGAAATTCACTCATGACTACATACAGGTGACTCCCTGCTTGGTCAGTGGTTCACTTGCTGATTCTCCATGCAGGGCGAACAGGGATAGCGTGTAGGCCGTGTTGGGGAGTAACCTCACTAGCTGGACATCAGTTGTATCTCCTCCCACTCTGATCTGCAAGGCAACCGGACCAAACAGACAACATAAGGTCAGAGTGGTTGACATGGACTCCTTGGTGACATAGATAGAGACATTTGGATAAGAACACTGAGAGAAATGTTCTTTTGCAGCGCATCTGCTAAATCCGGTTTTGACCCACTGGGTTTGACACCTCGTGAACAAATGATGATGTTCCCTTGGCAGCGTGAGCTCATGGTTCACCCACCCCTTTGTGACTAACAATGTTCCCCTGTATTTTTCCCTTCTGCCTTGCCTGCTGAATGGTGAGGCGAACACTGGTGGCTTTGTAAAATGGTATTTCAGTGTGTGACATCTGTATTTTGTCAAAAAACTGCTGACAGTAGGTTATATGTGTTTACGTGTGTTCAGTGAATATGAATGCATGCAAACATCTGTGTTTTCATCCACCCACAGACACACGAGTATGTGCTAATTTTTTACATTGTCCAAATCTGTCCTGCTCACAGCTGATTGGCTGAATGCCCATTCACTCGCTCACAATGTGCTCTCACTGCTCTCAGAATGGCTCTTACCTCCTGCTCCAGGGTCGGCTCGGATGCATTGATGGCGCTGTAGAGCAGCATGTAGCCTGTAGCACCATCCGCCTCCTCCCACCTCACCCGCATGGTGGTGGTCTGTACATCATAAATATCCATCCTCCTCACGGCACTCAGGGGCACTGGATAACCAGGCAGTGATGTTAAAGGCAACACTAGCAAACATACATATATGCTCACAGGAATACATAGATATTCACATATTTCTCTGTCCGTTTTTTTTTTTTTTTTTTTTTAAGGGAGCTTCCTCAGGCTTATTTTATATGTCATTCGCACTGCACAACCTCAAAAATCAGTGCGGTTTTATATGTGGTTTTATAGATACTAAATAACGCAATAAATCTCTGCTATTTTAGAGAGAACCTATAAAATGGCAATTAACAACATCTTAAAAGAAACAAATAAAGAAGTCAAATTTAGACTCCCCAGTTTCATCATGTAAATTGCCTCTAAATTTTCATCTAATTAAGATTTACTATCGCTGTCTTTTTGCACCCACATATGGTTTTATAAACAAGACCAAGATATATATATATTACCTTTGAACCTTTGATTAATGGAGACCACACAGGAACTGCAGTGCATTAAATTTGTGTTATGTTTGTGTAAAGGCTGGAGTTGGTTGGAGTGCTCCAGAACCTGTTGCTCTGAGACAACCCCCTTCATCTGGCTTTCCTGAAGTGGGACTGTCTCTGATTGAGAGTATGGCTCTTTAAGCAAGTATCACATCCAAGACCAGTGATCAAAGACAAGTCAGCCAGTTTATGTTTGGGTAGTTTACATTCCCGATGGCAATTTCCACCATACATGCATCTCTCAAGTGGATCTCTTTAAATCAAATGATACGGGCCTAGAGGTAAGCCAAAATCCCAGGAGGAGAAAACATACGTGTGGTCTCAGTTCCTTTCAGAGGCTTGCTGCTCTCCTCTCCAACCACGGAGTAGACATTGACCAGGTACTCTGTCAGGGGGTTCAGTTTCTGGAGAACCACCGTGGTCTCAGTACCATCCACAAACGCCTAATAACAGAGAGAATAGTTAGATGACTGCAGTTCAAGTAGTAATCAGTGGGATTCCCTGTGCAATGTCTTTGGAACAAAGCTTTCATTCATGAGTCAAAAACCCTTAATGAAGTTTAAGTGTCTGCACATACTTTGTCAGAATAAACAATGGTGTTTTTGTTTGGGGAACCATAATCAATTAAAGAGCAAAACAATCAGAAGCTCTATCTATTTACTGGATAGACTTGAGCATTTTGTAAAGCAATCCAATTTAAACCAGAAAACCCTCTGACAGATTTTTACTGGCCTAAAACTCAACATGTGCTTCAATTCCAGGTCCATAAACAATAAGAAAACCTCCCTTCACTATGTTCACTATTAAACAAAACCATGGAAGCTGCTGGACAAAAACAAACATCTCCTACATGCAATTACATTCAGACACCAAAAATGCATCTAGTCTACACATTGTGGAGCCAAGCCCTTGCTGGCCAATAGCGCTCTCACTCATGATGTCACTATTTGCTTTCTAATCTTCTAAAACTAAGAGCTGTGTGTTTTTGTTTCTTTGCCCAGTGTCAGATCATAATGTCATTAGACAACCTCACAGCCAGACGCCAATACAAACAGGAGGCTGGAAATATATGCTTGAGTTGGAGTTTCCCATTAGTATCAAAAACAGTGGGCCAGGACACCCCTAAGCCAACATCCCAATATCCACACAGGGATTAACGCTACACTCACTGCTAATTTTTGTGTGTGATTGAATTAGTGGAAGCCGAGACTGTTTTTCGGTGTTGTAGCACTACTATTATTGCAGATATACCTGTTGTGGGCGTCCCGACAAAGTCATGTACTCCACACGGTACTGCTCCACTGGGCCTTCAGGCGCAGTCCAGGTGGCTCTGAAGGACTGGTGAGTCACCTCGGATGTCACCAGATCAGTGGGAGCATCTGGTTCGCCTCCTATTTCGGTGTAAGATTAGCAAATGTTAATTCTGGCATCACAGTGAACATTACTATGATTATGACAGTTTGCTGTCTACCTTTAATACATAAGATAGCTAATTTAGAGTTACACAAAATGACAAAACCCATGACCTTTGAGTTTCTCATAAACTAGCTTTATAGCTTATCACTAAATGTGGCAACAGATAAAAACATTCTACTGTAGTCTATTTGGTAACAAGTCCTAATAAAGCCATGTTCATACCACAGAACTTTTAAGACTCTAACCACATCCTCTCCAAAAAGTTCCCCAATACCTCATTTGATTAAAGAGCAGACAGTTTCCTATTCCATGGAGGCAGAAGAAATATTGGATAAGCAAGAAAATAATATCTGCAATATTTTTCAAGAACTTGGCTGGTTCACTATGTTTATACTGCTCATTAAACGTCTGGGAACAGAGCGGTTGGCTCAGCATGTAATTATCATTAGTATTCCTAAAGTAGAAGATTTGGTAACTTGCAAATCTATCTATACTCTGAGGTAAACTCGTACATACCTGGTCCCTTGACACTGTTACAGAGGTTGTCAGTAAGATTGTCCACAATGTCCAACAGGAAGGAGAAGTCAGCCACGTTGTACATATGAATATCATCTGGATCACTGGCAATGGACCTCAACTCATTCTCATCAGCGTTCTTCACACCTAAACAATAATGATTCAGTCAGTAGTCATCGGTAGTTTGATACATATGGGCGTTTTACTTCACAAGAGTCTGTGCAAGTCCATAGAAGTGAATTTCCCTTACCAATGGCATACAGCTCAATGCCCTGATCTCGAAGGTTCTGAGAGTGGACGATGACATCATCCTGGGATTTGCCGTCCGTGACCAACACGCCAATCTTTCGAGAGTTGGGTCGCATCCCGACATTTTCTTTGAAATTGTTCTGAAGGATGTAGTTCAAAGCCAGACCTGAAACAAAGGCAATGTGCATTTATCATCCAGATTACAACCTCAGCTGAAGAGAAGAACACAAATGGACAAATTAAAGAAATAGTTTGAAGTACCAGTCAAGGTGTTTCCGCCTTTGTAGGGCAGGTTAGCCACAGCTTCCAGGAGTGAGTCCCGGGTTCTATGAGCATCCAAGTGCCATTCAGTCTTGGGGTCTCCGCTGTACTGAGCAAGACCTGTAGACCACACCTGTTAGACCAACTCAAAAACTCCATATTTGTATTATTAATAATAATTAATTGAACAGTAGACCTACCAATTTGGACCCTTTCGGGGCCAATGTCAAAGACTCCCACCATACGCCTAATGAAGGTGCGAATGGTCTTGAAGTTGAGACGTCCAATACTCCAGGAGCCGTCCACCAGCAGCACAATGTCAGCCTGTGCAGTGGTCTTACACGTTACATCTGAGAGGGCAGAAGTTAATGTGTCATAACTCAACAAAGGGGACTGTTTCAAATGAGATGTAGTTCAACTGTCATGTACACAAAATGGTGTGCTCTGCATTACAATGATGTGGAAGGTGTTCAAAGAAATGTGAGAGTAAAAGGAAAGAGGGAAAGGAAAGTTCATGACTTAAAGTTTCATTTTTAGATAAGGACATCAAAACAATTTCCAGAATGCATTATGTCTACTTTTCTAGGGAAGTTTTATCAGAGAACTTTGATTTTCCAGGTGTTATAATTATAATCTTCATGTCTGGTGGCATGTCGAGGCAGCATTTCTCTCAGTTGGTCTTTTTGGATCCATGAGTCAGTCCCAGAGGGCGTATCAGGAGAATACATCCTTAATGGCCCTTGGCATATCAAAGGCCTCCACTGGAGAGATTACTGAGCAGCAAGGTAATAGTTTTCCACACAGCTGTGTGATGACAAGGAAAGCATCCAGTCCTCGGCACCTAAAAGAAGGCTGCAGATGTGCAATGGGGATAGGCAGATGTTGCACTAACTGCCACTGTCTGCAACTGAAAACAGGTTATATATTTTATTTACAGATTGGTTTGATCACACACAAGACACCAAACCCAACACCTTTGACAGACAACCAGCTGCCAAGCTTACAGAGAGAGACTGAGAAACTGCAGAGGTAGTAAAACATGTCTGCTAACATATCTCCCATAGGTAGGTATGTTACAGATATAGTTATTAATAAATTAAGAGAAATTACTTAAGATTTTGTCCTTGGAGCTCCAGAGGTTAGCTGAGAACCGTAGATAGCATAGGGGAGTTGCTGAGGCTGGGATCTGTCACAGAATGTGCGTCTGCCTCCCTATTAAGACCGTGCCTGCAGCTGAGCGGTCAAGCTGACCTTTCCAATTCCTTCCAGCAAATACAACAATTTTCCTCTTCTCACACTTACTGCCTGCCTCGCTCACTCTGACTCAAAAGGTAGTAAAACATTTTATAACTGCAAACAGATTAAACACGTATGGCTTGAGTCTAGCCTGGCTATACTTGGACTGGAAATAAAAAAGCGGAAGCCCAAAGTGACACAGTGAAGAGAGAAAGAAAAGGGCAGACAGATGGAATTGCCATTACATCTGTTATTTCGTGAGACAATTAGCTTAGAGGAAAGGCATTTAGAGAAACTCTTCAGCTTTTATGGGGCATGGGTTTAGAGTGTATTTTCCTAAGCAGAAATGACAATGTGATAGAGACTCCAGTGTTTGACTGTAGAGACTCCAGTGTTTGACTGTTGCTGCCCAGGGACATAACATACTGGAGACTTAAAGGTGATGACAGGCATAGCAATAGACTGACTAAAACCATCTCAGTTGTTCGTGTTCTAGTTAGGGTTAGCATATGACATGTTTTCTCTGGTATTCCTTCAATGATATAGTGAATTTTCATCATAGAAATTTAGGTAATAGGTAATAGGTAATAGTATAATAGAATATAGATAAAATATCATTTTACCTGATAGCGGAACAGTTGGAGGCTCAGGATCATCACTGAGAGTGGTTTTCTCCTGTCCAGCCAATGGCATACTCTCTCCTCCATCAAACATACCATACACATTCACACTGTATTTGGTACCAGCTCTGTACACCAAAAAAACAATGATTTTCATTACTTTTTTTTAACGTGATATACTAGCGAATATTCTTCAAAGCTTATATGACAATGAGGATGAAAATGAGAAGTCACTCTGAAGACACACCTGAGCTCCTCCAGCACCACAGTATTGTCATAGGGGCCAACCTGAAGTTCCCCTAGGTCAATGCCATCTCCTACAGGGTGGAAAGTGACTTTGTAGCCCTTAACATCACCAGGGGCATGGTCCCAGGTTACACGGAAGCTGGTCTTGGTAGGTTCTGAAGTTTGGAGGTTTCTAGGACCTTTAAAAGGCGTCACTAGAGAGAAGAGACAAGCATAGTGTAGACTGAGTAAACAAGACAGTCCTACATGGTTAAAAATTCAAAACTAAAAATCCCTTACACATTTTATATGAAGATGAAGAACAAATAGTCATTTAGTATGAGTTGGTTATGATTGTGATGAGGATGTGGTTGAGTTTGTAAATGGTAATCAAACTTTTCCTAAACTTGGTGACAGACAGAGCAACATTTGCGGTGCGATGAATGATAGACCAACGTACATGTTGTTCCTTCTCCTTGCCTTGCTTTGCCTTCTCCAGATCGGTACACAGGCAGAACGGTAATGTCATAGGTGGTGAGGGGAGTAAGGCGTCTCAGCACAGTGGTAGTAGTGCCACCAGGCACCTTGGCTGCTAGCTGGCGCCCTCCAGCCTGGGGTTTGTAGGTAACACGGTAGTTCACCACATTCCCCGGTGCCGCCTGCCATGTCACCTTCATGCTCTTCTCCGTCTCCTCTGAGACAACGATTGCTCTGCCGGCAGCTGAGACTGCGAGGAAGGAAAAAAGGAGCAGAGTTAAAAGGAGGAGAAATGATGAATGGATGGTCTGAGGGAAAATGTAGACTTTGGGCCTTGTTCATATGGGAATCTGTACTAAATGTGTGCTTAACCACCTATGTTTCCAATATACCTTTGGAAATATAAGCAGCGCGGCTTTCCTGCTGGTAAGTAAACCAAACAGTAACACGCTTGGCTACCTCACAGTCTTTCATCTGGATATCTGCTCAGTTTCCACGTGCATGTGAATATAAAACCACCCAAATATTTCAGATTTTCAGAAGTATACATTGAACAGGCCCAGATTTACATGATTGATTGTGTTTAGTTGGTTGGTATGGGAGCCAGGCTTAGAATTTGGGCAAAACCATAGTTTTTCCATTGTGTGTCCTTAGAGTGTTTCTTATTTTTTTTTAACAGGAATGGCAAGTGTGAATTGTCAGAGGCCTCGAAACGAGCTGAGGAAAATATTCAGAACGCTCACTTTTATTAACGGAAAAACGCAGCACATCCAAGATTGCAGTGTGTGGCTCAGCCCAAAGAGATCTGTGATTTGCAAGAAAAGAGAGCAACAGATAGCGGGTGCAACGTGAAGGAAGGAATGAGCAGAGTGAACATTTAAGTCTACAAGGCCGTCTCGTGGTTGTGTTTGGTGTGTGTGCCACCTCTCTTGCTTGCCAGAATCAATAAACACTAATGATGGTTGGAAATATTTTTCCTTGACCACAATCCCTTTCACTAAATGGTGGACAAATTCCCTCCCAAATGGTGCAAGTTTCCGCTCAATGTACTTTTCTCATCCAAGCATGAGTGTAGTCTAACAAGGGGAGAGGCCATTATTATATCTGTCCTGGATCTCCCATGAAAACAGGGTCCAGGTGCGCTGGACATTACGTCACCCCGTACATCCATATAACACACATGCACAGTCTTAAAGATGTGCACGCAAAGTCTCAATAGTCACGATGTCTCAGGCGAACGCCAACAGCAATGACGTTATCTCATGGCTCCACGGACTGAACAGAACAGAGGAAGTGTCACTGACATTTCTACATAAAACCCAGAAGTGGCGCTTACAGCGGATAATTTTCATGGATAATTTTTGAACCTGCGTCACTGCCCCAGATTTCTCAGTGATGATCGTAGTTTAAAGTCTATCTGTAAATTAACAAGCAAATGAAACTTTAAGGCATAAGAAGTGTTTATGACAAGAAAGTCTAGGCCTGCATTCTTGGCTTTTAAAACAATCATCTTGACAGTTACGCATGAAAAAACTGTTTAGCTGTCCCTTTGTGGTCATAGAGCTTTCATGGCTTTTATGGTCGCTGAGTATCTAACTACACACTTTTTAAGTAACCTCAAACCAAGATATCCAGAAACTCATAAAAATAAAGTGCAGAAGAGGGAAGCAAGAGAGGAGGAGCTTCCAAAAGAGAAATAAAAGAAAGAAATGAGGAATGTGAAGAAGAAAGTGGAGGGTGGGTGGACTAAGTTTATGGTAGAGTTAAAGCAGCTAAAGAAACTTACTATCTGTGGTTTCCTCTCCAACCAGTGGCTGCCCCTCTCCATGACCATAGCCAGCAAACACAGACACCTGATAGCGTGTCTCCGGGGTGAGACCATCCAGAACTGTGGCAGTGGTGTCTCCTGATATTGTCTTTTCCCCAGCCTCTTCACTGAACAGAGACTTCCACCTGATCCGGTACTGACGAACATTACCAGGGGCAGCGGTCCAAGATACAGCGAAACTGGTGTCAGTGACATCACTGGTCACCAAGTCTCTGGGTGAACCAAGCTCTGTGGATAGACGGAAAGGAAAAGCATTAGTGACAGATGTTGCATAATGGAGATCGAAATAGAAAAGTAAGTAGTGCTACAGGTTTACTTTTGTTTACCCAAACAAATTTCTCAGGATTTCTTTGTTTTGATTTGCTCCAATGAATAATAACTGAACTAACATGGTGGTGTTAGTACCACAGTACAAAATGCTTCAGCTTAGTCTGATGGCTTTGTCCAGGTGGTGTTGATTTTTAATGCAGATATATGGAGGTTTGAGGAAGTGAGCGACACATGCAATGAACAAAAACGAACAACCCCCGCGATAAACCACCAACAATCACTCACATGTCTCCGCTTTAACCCCTCAGGATCTGTTTGAACAATCTGATTTTCTCCCTTCCTAATCAGAGCCGGCTGGAAAAATCTCTGCAAAACTAATCACAAATCACATATCCTCAGTGCCTCTCCCGGCAACGCTTTAATTTTCCATCGAAACAGAGGAAACCAGATCCACAAAAGTGTGTTTGCTACAATTGCAGATGTTGCACTCTCCCTCTCTCTCCTTCGCTCACTTTTCCTGAGAGACCATTATTAAAGGAGGCAGGCCTAGAAATAAAGTGGAGGGAATTTTGTGGTGGTGTTTTCGTGATGAGCAGCCAGCACACGCTTGGCTGAGAGGGATGCCTATGTTGAGGTGGACTCTCAACACTCCAGTCTGGCTGCCGTGTAGAAGAGATGTATCCACCACAGGAGTATAGGCTGCCATGCATAGCCTCCCACACAACCTCTGGGATCATAATCCTAACTCAAGCCCTAACCCACTACATGCCAGCACCTAATGACAATATAATCGCAGGCAGACCAGAGCAAAGGAGAGCCGCTGGGTGGTCTCTCTTAAACCTTATTCATCAAACCTCAGCAAAGCAGCTTTATTAAATTTAAAAAAAAAAAAAACAAAAAAAAAGCCCATTGCAAAAAATGAGATTCATCACAAAACTACCACAAGTCCAATGCACAGTAATTTGGAAATCTTAAGAGAACATAGAGTACAAAAGGCTGTCACCCTATGAGGCCCGCTCAGCATCAATCCATTACAGATGAATTGGAAGCTGATCTGAACAGAAACAACAGCAGCAGCCATGTCAGCCAAGCAGAGCGTCCTGCTCCTTGAGAGCAAAGATATGAAGAGTAATGGCCACGACCACAAATTAATGGAGAGCTCCAGATTTTGGAGGACCATGAAAACAGTGAGGACCACGAATAAATACCCAGATCATTCCATCAAAAGGGTAATCTATGCCAGCAGCAAAGGAAGAACTTGACTGACTTTTACAGCGGTGTGTGAACCAAGGGCAAAAGAATCACAAGGAAATGAGTTCTGCAGACAGTGGCTCACTTTTCATCAATACTTGCAGACAAGCTAAAGAGAAGGGGCTGCTCCAAGAAGCAAAGCACACATACAAGAAATACATTGTCCAAAGAACTAGCAAAAGTTTTGGTTTGCTTGTAATATGTGCATTTACATTAATTGTCAGTTTTGTTTTGTTTTTTTTTAATTTTGGTTACATTATTGTATGTTTATAATAGGAGATGTGTATATAAGCATACACATGTAACTTCATCATAACAAAAAATTCTGGATCTCCTTATCTTAGTTTCTTAGTTTCTCAACCCCCCAAACTGCATCCCACCCTTCAAGGAGAGTGCTACTCTAAAATTAAGACCTTGGGCAAGACCAGATCACAAATTCACATTAAAGCCTCTCCCACGTCTCTAGAAAACCACAAATGACACAACTGAAAATCATCTAGAGAGTTTGCTGCAAGGGCATGTGCTGACATAACCTTCATATCTGCAGCCAAAGATGTCTAATGCTTGAAATGAGATGAAAAGCATCAATGCCAGCAGGCAAGGAAAATGCACAGAAAACTCTACCAGCCTATCAGCACATTTTTTTAATACACAACCTTGGTATTGGACAGTGGTTATTTGGATCTCAGTAAAAAAAGAAACTGACAGACACTGAACCAAAAGACCCAACTAAGCTCTGTGTTACTCAGGTCTTACTTACGCTTATTCTGGAAACTTCTTCAAAATTACCACAGGAAATACATCGTTCAATCAAACTGCCCTCTCAGCACTGGCATCCGCACTTCAAACTTCCCTCACTGCTCTTGGTTCAGTAAGACATACTGTATGTCTGAGCTACACAGATGAAGCTTTCATTGGGTTGCCTGTCTCTGGTCTTTTACCTCAAAGGACCTTCGGAGCAGTGGAGAAAAACAGTCCGGCAGTACCACTGAAAGAGCCTGGCACTGCCTAAAAGTTCCCAAAGGCATTCATTCGAGAGGAAATCAAACCAAGATGCCACAGTATCACCTGGTGTTGTGCTGCTTTGCAAGTTAAAGATAGTAAAAAGAATCTAGGTCCCTTTGGCACAAAGGGAAAACATTTTCAGTGTAATACTAGTAATTGGTTATTTCAGAGATGGGTACAATTGCTCCTTCGGGGGTTGAACATATGACCTCTCAGTTTTTTATGCACCAGGCCACCCTGGGGCATCCTGGTTCACATTTTGAAGAACCCTTTTTTCTACTTGTCCTTGCCCTCTCTCTGCCTCTGCTTGTCCTTCGCCCCACCCTGGAGGAAGATGAACAGACAGTTCTCCAGACCAGACATACAACTGACACAGCTTTCAAGCTCCTCTTTGGTAACATCTTCCACATGTTGAATGAAACTCCCTCTTCTTAAGTAAATAATTTTGACATGTTTGTGTATAATATCCACAGTTGGGACATTCATCTAAGCATTCCCTTTGACACCTTCTCTGTCCTCCTTCTGAGTCATTTCAGGATGTTATAATTCTGTCCTACTCAAGGCTCCTGTATTGGCTACCATCCACTGTTAGCCACAAGGGATGTCTTTGTGCAAGCCACTCTCTTCCAGTCTCGCCTACATGGACTTCACAGAGAGGGTCACTCAAAATGAGTGACAATGAGATCAGTGTTAAAGTATGCTGACGTCATGACAGCTTAAGAGATCCGGCTAAACAAAGTGCTTTGTCATGGGCTTTTTCCTGTGGGGGTGTGGGGCTGATGACAGCACAGATTTGACCAGTGGAAACTAACTCTATAATCAAAACCAAGCCCTTTGGTTAATGTGGGAACAGAGAAAAAAAGGATGAAAAAACATAAAAGAAACCCCATTTCTTTCAAATTCTTACACTCATCAAAATGTAAACAAAGATCCACTATTCTGGTTGTGATTTCAAAATTGAAAATTTGTTCGTTTTTCTAAAGAACACAATATAAGCCAAAGTGTTCTTATGCAACCTAGTGCAAGGGTCCATGTGGTCTGCACTAAATATTCCTGTTGAATAATAACACACCTGGCACTGAGGACTTTACTACTTCCAGGAGTGTAGGGAAGCAAAAATAAAGAACAAGGACTCAGCTCTTCCTGTTGTGATGAACAGATGAGCTTGAATGTGTTTGTGGGTTCAAATTGCTTTCAGAAAGGAGTTCAGTTCAGGTTGCGCTAAGCATGGACACAATCAAAGGCTGCAACTGTTTTTTAGACACCAAAATAAATAAAAAACATAGGTTCGTAACTGATACTCCCCAAGCCTCCTCTCTATCTTTCCATTGAGTGTTTAGCCAAAACAACAATGTGCTGTATCTGATAACAATCAACCTTTAAACCAAGCAAAATGATACTAATTTTATGAATAATACCCCCCTCCCCCGACCCCACACACCCCAAACCCACCATGTGTCCCCTCCATTGTCTATAAACTGTCGTCTAGCCTATATAGAGCAAAAATGCTCAACCAGAGACTGCATCCACCTTAGCAATTACTAAAAACATGATGGTGACGTTAGATGAGCTAAACTTACAGGTAGAGTACAGGTGGAGTATCACAGTATCTGATCTTTGTTATAAAATATTCCCCATATGTCTTATAAACCGCTGTAAAACAATAAATCATACATTCCTGACAGGCCAACATGTAAAGGTATTACTGGGCATGAATAGGGCTGTCAGCGTCTGTTCCAACCCATTTCATTAGTTTTCTAGGTTTACAAGCATCCCCCACCCATTTCCACCTCACTGCCTTCATGGGCGGCAAAGCCACCCGAACCCACAGTCTGCGCCAAAAAAATTACATCAAGAGCCACATTCCTGTCTTTTCCCCTCTAACCACAGCCCATATACTCAACCAACCTTGCAAAGTCAGAGCACAACTTCCTTAAATCTGATGTAGTCGCCTAAGAGAAATACCAGATGCTACATTCTTGGAGGGACACAGAGGGAGACAAATTACCTGATTTCTGCAGCTTTATACCATGCCGGACTTTGAAAAACTACAAATACTAATAAACAACAAAATGTCCCCTTAATGTGCAGGCCCAATTCTCTGAGGTTTCTTTCCTCTGGAAAAGAAGCTGGGTACAATAATACATTTGTCTATTCAGCAATACCCACTTGCTGAGCCCACAGCCACAAAGCATGCTTCACATTTCTGTCACACATTGGCTACAGAAATAATCCTACCATGCTTCAAAGGTTTCAAATCAGACATTGTAATCTGACTTTTTCCCTTACCTTCTAAAGTGGTTCCTGTGCCAAGAAGAGGATCACCCAAACCAGAGGAATAGCGAGCACTGACAAACAGCTCATATTCAGTGCCTGGTCGAAGGTTCTTCAGCATAGCCTGGGTATTATCTCCTTTGACAGATATCTCCTTCCTCTCACCACCCTCAGCAGGTTTGAAAGCAATACGGTATTGAAGGACATTTCCTGGAGCAGCCTGCCATGCCAGTTTCATTGTAGATATGGTCTCGTCAAAGACTCTGAGGTCACGAGGAGAGCCACGGGCTGAAAGGAAAGAAAAAGAGATCAGACACTTATTAATTCCCTGCTCATTCCCAGTGTCTGCAACTTGCTGTTAGCAAATTACTTCCTAATGATCAGTAGCTTTTCTGACTCACCTTCCTTAGTGGTACCATCGACCTGCATCTCATTCCCCATGCCAGTAGCATACTCAGCAGACACAGACACACGGTAGGTGGTGATGGGGAAAAGTTCCTGGAGGACGATGGTAGTCTCTGTTCCAATGGTCTGTGCCTCCAGTGTCTCCCCAATACCACTTAGTGGAACGTAAGATAGGCGATACCTAATCACCGCACCTGGAGCAGCTTGCCATGACACCCTAAAACTGTTCGTTGTCTCCTCTGTAACTCGTAAATTTCGTACACTCCCTTGCTCTGAAAAGAAAATAATTTACAGATGCTACATATTCTCATTTTGATTACTTTAGCTGTATCGGGTCAAATCCAAGTAAATCTCCCTTACCTTCAAGAGTGGTCTCTTCACCGGTCAGTGGGAAACTGTCTCCTTTTTCGTACTGGGCAAAGACGTTGACTTCGTAGGTAGTGAGGGGATAAAGGTGGGGCAGAACGGCTGTGGTGGTATCACTAGGCACTGCCAGGGTAATGTAGTCTCCAGTGACATCTTCAGCCTTGCGGAAACGCACCAGGTAAGACATGACAACAGCAGCAGGGGCCGTCCACGTGGTACGGAAGCTTCTGGAGGTAATTTCAGAGAACTGCAAGTCTCTGGGTGGAAGCAGACCTGAAAATCAAAGATTACGTGTCTGTCATTGAAAGGCAACGTATGGTCCCTGATCATGTTATTGATAATATTTTTGCTATAAATCTGTGAGGTTATGGTGCGACTGTAGCTCTGCTTTATTCCTTTCTCCTCTCTGTCCATTGCCTTGGCCATGGAAATTACCTTCAATTACCAGCGGCAATGAAAAGCAAAGCATCACTGTAACCTTGATCAGCTGACAAGGTTAAAAACATGTTAAAAAGAAAAAGAAAAACAGGCTTGGAATGGTACACTCACTAATTGGTGTGTGTTTTGGGACTACAGGCTCCACTATCAAAAAGCATAGTGCGTGGAGTGATGTCATTTCCACACTGTGTGGAACAGCCACAGCTCTATTCTCTCTCAGAGCTAGGGTGGCCATAATTATGGCCAAGTCAAAAAATTACAGTTGCTCTAGTCACTGTGGTGTTTTCAAACTGTAAGTGATAACAAATGGTGTGATTAAGCTCATTCAAGAAGCACGTTGTGTGGTTTTGTCATATGTTCATTGGCAGGCTATGGTAGAGTGAATTGATTAAATTTTGCTTGTGCATTGCCTGACAGCAGTTTAGACAGTACTATAATGCTGTGCTTTGGTTTTCCTTGTTTTCACTGGCTCCTTGCCTTGTCAGTTGTTACAGTGTCTAATAAGGACAATATGGACCAACATGAAAATACTAACATACTCAGCAAATGGCAGTCTTCCAAAACAAATGCCAAGAAGTTATGGGCATATTATGTGGCTACACTTGAAGTAACACTTAGCATGATATTCTATCCTCCGACTTACTTCTCTTTTTGATGTTGAGTAGCTCCTGTTCAATCCTCAGACAGATGGACTGAGTCAGCTCCTTGGAAATCCTCTGAAAGGCATCAAAGTCCTCCACCTCATAAACATGAGTGTCTGATGGGGGATTAGCAATGGCTTCCAACTCAGACCTCACTGCATCCTTCACACCAACAGCAAAGATCTCCACATCAATATTCCTCAGGTTGGTGGCTGCATCCTTAAAAGAGTCTGATGACTTTCCATCTGTGATCAGGACCATGACGCGGGGAACATTTTGTCTCGCTCCACGGGAATTGATGAAGATCTTCTCCCTGACATAGGTCATGGCCTTGCCAGTGTTAGTGGAGCCTCCACGGTAAGGGAAGGTGCGCACAGCTTTGACAACAGCACTAATATCATGGTGGGTGTTGAGGGCAAACTCAGTGTGTGGATCGCGACTGTACTGGACCAAGCTAATCTGAACCTTGTTGGGGCCGATGTCAAACGAATTGACCAGAACCTCCAAGAAGGCACGGACTTTGGCAAAGTTTTGTAATCCAATACTGTATGAGCCGTCAACAAGAAGGACCACATCAGCCTGCACATCCACTCCCAGAGAGCACTCTTGAAAAAGACAAGAAGTCATGGGTTAATTTATGGCTTTGTATGGTTTACGTAATGAAACAAGGTGATAAGTGAGGGACTTTAAGTAACTCTAACCTAAGAATAGTCCAGATGATGTGTCATGCACAACCAGTTTATTTTACCTGTTGACACCTTGACAGGCTGGGTCTTCTCCATTGCTATGATGGGTTCGCTGGGAGTCAGACCTTTGAGGGCAAACAAGCTGATCTCATACTCAGTCTCAGGGGAAAGATCACGGACATTGATGGATGTCTGAGTGGGTCCAATATATAGCTCTTGGCGTTTCATTCCAGCTAACATGGGAATGAGGGTGAGCTTGTAGCCTGTGATATCACCCTGGGAGGCATCCCATGTCACTCTCATTGACTTAGATGCAATTTCAGTAACCTGCAGGTTCAAGGGTGGCTCCACCACTGAGGAAAAGAATTCACAGGAAATTAGAAAATGTGCAGCTGGGCTTTTAAGATGTAGCATCAAATGCTAAGCTAAGGAGCATTCATATCAAATCTATAAAAGTCCATGTATTGTATCACATTTGATAAAGATCATTTGACTCACTTTCTTCTCCGCTGACCAGAGAGCTGAGCTGGTCATCAACACCAGAGCACACCTCTGTAATGATCTTTTTCTGTACCTCTTGGATCAGGTCAAAGTTGGGAACATTGTACACATGTTTGTTATGAGGTGTGGAGGCAATTTCCTTTAACTCATCGTCATCTGCTCCTTTGATACCTGAGTGGGAAAAAGTGAGGTATAACAATGTTAACTCGTGTTTTATCTCACTGTCTGCATTGCAGATGTGGAAGACTGTTGACGGTTTTAGAGTATTGTGTATGTCATTAAAAACAGCAGTACCTGACTTTTACCAAGTCAAATATCTCACAAAGAACAATCAGTGGAAAATCAAATGGCTTCCAAGGACAGGCAGACTTTCACATGGTAGAGCGCAATTCAATGAAACACTGAATAACAAACCATACCTAGGACAAATATTTCCACTCCAATGTTCCTAAGTCTTTTAGCATGCTCCTCCACTGGGTCCTGGGATTTTCCATCAGTGATGATCATGGCTACCTTTGGAAAAGCTTTTCTGGATCCAGCGGCCTCCGTGAAGATGTTTCTCAGCAGGTAATCTATGGCATCACCTTGAGACAGAAATGTATGTACATGTGTATTTTTGAATATTTCTCTTGCATGCATAAGGTTAAATCATATATGACCACATTAAATGACTTTAAGGTAATATTAAGATTTGCAGGGCTTTCCAGAGTTTAACGTTTTCACATAAAAAGAATAACTACACAAGCCCATATTGGCTCACTTGCATAAGAGTACAAATCTACTAATTTCTACCTTTCAGTCCATATACCTCCTTCTAATGAGCACCTTACCTGTCATAGTATTTCCTCCCTTGTATGGCAGGGAGTTAATGGCTTGGAGCAGGTCTCCTCTTCTGGTGAAACGGGTGAGAGGGAACTCTGTGCGGGTATCTGTGCTGTACTGAACCACGGCCACCCGGGTTTTGTCCTCCCCAATGTCGAAGGCCCCTGCCAGGGCGGCGATGAAACTGCGGATGTGCTTAAAGTTTTCTCTGCCTACACTCCATGAGCCGTCCACCAGAAAAACCAAATCTGCTATTGCACTGACCGAGCACTCTGGAGACAGATATTGATATTGGAGAAATAAGACAGTCAGTCTGGAATAGAAGCATTCAGAAATTATGTAACACATTTAGACTGATCCAGATTAGGAAGAGTTTGGGTTTTACTAGTGGTTAATGATGGGTGTAAAAACTAAAAGCATATCCTTTATGTCTGAAATAAAACTGACTTCCAAGCCAAAAATGTGCCAATTAAGGTATGGCGGCAACAGCTCGGTCTTGGAAAAATATTTTCAAAACTGGCCCATTTCTTCTCCTGTCCGTCTAAATAAAATCAATCCCTTGACAGTTAGTTGGATGACTCTGGGCTATGCATTCTGACATCAAAGGAAATATCAACCAGTGCCAAACAGAGGGCTGGTATAGCCATTCCAGTAGACGGAGTCAAAAATGTGGCTTTATAGAGTAAACATTCAGTAGAGGTTCCACCAGCAGTGTTCACTTTTATACTTTCAAATCCTACGGAGCTTTAAATCATAGATGAAATTCTCTGGAAAGTTCAGGATGACTCTATTGAAATAATTGGCAGGACTTATGTGGATGGACTTTAATCCTCATTCCCCCAGGTCTCATTGACTCTAAATTCTGTTCCTCACAACTTATAAGCCTAATTTTTAAAAGGCCATTCTTCCTCAAAATTCCCTGACCTAATGTTTAAAATAATGCCATCAAAGTAGAGGTTTAGTCAAATAATTTGTGTGACTGTGAAGGGCTTTCTTAGTTCCTAACCATGAATAAGGGTTTAGGAGAATCTGGGTGCAGCATCTCCTCCTGTTAGTGACCACAGATAGGTCTCCTGACATAGACAAAGAACTATTTGAAAAGGAGACATCTGATTAATAACTGTGCCACATCTTTTTACAGTTTACTGGACAGCACTTGTGTCTAAATTGCACAATGAATAGGTCATTGCTTGACAACCTACTCCTGCCCTGTCTCCTTTTTTTTTTGATATGCCGACTGGTTTCAATTAAAAGAGCCAATGTGTGCCTTCCCGGTCACTGTCAGATCCCTTCCTGCTTACCCTGTGACAACCCTGACAGAGGGTGAAATGTACGCCTGACCAAATTATTCCATGAGAGAAAAAAACTATGATGACAGTCATGAGGGGAAAAAATTCATAAAAGAAAAATTGGAAAGTCGGCCCTGTTCAGATTTTGGTTGACACTACAGTAAACATACTCACTGATTGCATCTGACTGTGGCCTCCTGACTCGTCCGCTGGTGTTACTGGACTGGACTGAAACACAGGAAGCACTTGGTGAGTTAGGGCTGCACATTACTGTCTCACTGTGTGTTTTTTTCACAGCGGAAAAAGCCAAATTAACACTTCATAAAAGCTGGTCGACAGGATCAAAACCACATGCACACAAACACATATCTTCTATGCTGCGTTAGCTATAAACAGTGAGCAATTCGAGAGTCAGTAAACAGATGTGATTGCCCCCCTCCGCCTGCTTTTCTACATCTCATGTGGCTAGAAGAAAATGTTAAACTAAATTCAAATGTGTTGTACCACTAATGAACATCAGTGTGTATAATGAATGAGAAGACAATGGTTACTGACCTTATTCAAAGAGAATTTTCTGGATACAACAGTACTATATGTCTTTACACGCTAGCAGTACTATATCATTACAAAGAATTATCTACATTTTAAAAGTTCACAAACTGCAGCTACAGGGGGGGGATTGTGCGCCATCATTTACACAATCTATATCAATCCCATGTGAATTCTGTACTTACTGGTCAGTTGCCCAAAGATGGGAATGCTCTCCTCTGACCCATAATAGGTGTTTATGGACACTGAATAGTCCAAGTCAGGGGTCAGGTTAGTGATCGAGGTCGTAGTGGTGTAGGCATCAAGGTTAAAGTCTCTTACCGGTTCATCTAGGACAGGAAGTCAAGCAGTAAATCGGCTGTTAGGGTGCAGTGTGTGTATTTACTGTGTGTGTATATATATTGGAAGGTTCATATCAGTGACATAAGCGCTGACTCCATACTGACCTGCATCTGACACAACTTGTATTCTGAAGCCATCTATTCTTGCTGAGGGCCTTGCCCATGACATTTCCACTGTGTTCTCATTTAGAATTTTAAATTTCAAGTCTGAGGGAGGTTCCACTGCAAATAAGAGATGAAACAGTATTAAATCACAATCAATCAAACACAAAGGTATGTATGAAGATGGTTGTATTCATGATCAAATCAAATTAAGACATTTTTAATCAAGCATTCACACTGATCCCAACGACAAACACTTCATGACTGAAGCGGACTTGTTCGTTGTTGGGGACAAACACATACAGCACTGACGTCCATTCGTGAGGGTGACGAGTAAAAGAACACGTGACAACATTGAAAAAGTGTGAGAAGCCATTTTGGAGGAAAATGGCATTTGTTTGAGTTGCCCAACCAAGATGGCCAGCAACTCAAGCACTGGCATACACATATGTGTGTGTGTATGCCAACATGTGCACGACTCCACACAAACTCTACCAAAGTGCAAACACTGAGTGAACCATCCAACACATGCCGAGTGCAGTCATTACATCGCATGCCCCAACCACATACTAAACTGCTTTTATGATGGAGTTGATCTCAGCATTACAAAAATACAACAGTGACTTCATTCTCAAGTTACTGATTATACAATGGAATCAAGGTTGCCATATAGTTGTTGAAGTAACTCTTGACAAAATTGAACACCATATGTTATATATACATCGTATATAAACATATTTCAAAGACAAAAAGTGGTTTGTTGTTTATTTGGTTAAAGGCTCTTTACACAAGTGAGTGGCACACATCCATTGCAAACCTTTTAAAAAGAATACACAATTCGTCGCCAGAGACTCTTGTGTACTTTTTCATTGGCAGCATAATGCATGAGAAGGCATGAGAGATCAAGATTACTGGAGACACTCAGAAGACTGTTCAGATGTACTATAACAGAGGAAGTGTGTACGTTAAAATAAATACAGGAAAACATAAACAGTGTGACAAGATCACGCGCCTTTACATCGAGCTGACTTGATCACAGCGTCATGCATCATGTACATGAGAAAGTTGTTTGGTTCAACAACTTTGATTGACTGGACGGTAGTTTCCATGTACAGTGGGGACCACACAGACAGAGACGACAAACATATTTTAAAATGATATTCTTTCTTACAGCTTCGAGGCCACCAGCTGACAGCGCGTGTTAAGTAGCAGAGGTGTGTTAACATTTAGTACTTGTCATTTACATGCATGAAATTCACATTAATGTATTTTAGGAGTTGCATATTACGGTACTAAATTCCCTATGCTGTTGCTGAATTGTTAAGTTACCCAGTGTCATTCAAAGTATGAAAGAGTCAGTTTTAATTTTCTGATCTTATAAGTACTCTTTATTAGTAACTAAACTAAACTGTTGACTGTCGGATGTTTGCATGCAACTCTGCTCAAAAACTGTGGTAACTGCAGAGAAAAACAATGGAGAAGAAACTATGAATAAAATCAATTTTGTGACAGACATTAATGAGGTTAGCATGACATTATTTGCACTGACATAAAGTGCTAGACCATCACAGTGGTACCAGGAATACCAGTCCATGCAGAATGTGAGTAACATGTGAGTAACATGCCAGCTGTAAAGTCAAATAAGAGTGCCCTTGGAGGCAAGAATATCATTGTAAAATACACTTTGGAGGAGGAAGCCATAGCTTGGGACACACTGAATGCACAGGCAGATGACAAACAGGAACCCACTAAATGCTTAAACACTGGGATTGGAGGATCACCAACCTGGCATATCAACTCAAGGAGCCCCGATGGACCGTGTTCCCCCTGATTTCTCCACGAGTACTCATCTCCAACACCGAATGGTAAGGGGTATGGAAGTGTGGGTGTGTGTTTGGGTGTGTGTGGGTAGGGTGTGTATGAGTGGGGGGATGGGTAGTAAGCAGAAAAGCGATGGATGGATGGTGGATTGCAAAATTTGGAAAAAAAGATTTAGGCCGGTCTTCACCTGCATCACACGTCTGCCACTCTTACTTTTGTTGATGGAAAGATGGTCTGAGCTCGTCATTTCAATTTCTTACAACTTCTTTGACCATATGTCCTCCTGGCTTTAAAATATACTTAAGGAACAAAGATGGTTTTGTCAAAATATCAAGCTCTGGCATGTTATTTGGACCTTGTGGTTGCTATTGTTATATGGACGTCTGTCCCATCAGTTCCTAATAAAGGACACTCCTGGCTCCCAGGGGCCAGAGTCTGGCTACTGTTCTGTTAGTAACCTCTGTCTTCAGCCAGCCAGCCAGCTATCCTGGCTTGAGCTGCTGCCAGGAGGAGAGACCAAGAAGGGGAGGAAAGAACACCAACTCTCCCAGAGAGGCAGGACAGATGCCAAAGTAATTCCACAACATGTGCTGACATTAAACATTACTGCATATTAACTTTCCATATGTATTGCAACTCAGCGTTTTTTGTGAATGCCCGCAAAGGAGCCAGAGAAAGGCTCTTTGTCTTTGTGCTGTCTGAGGATTAATTTGCTATTCTCATATTTCATCTTTCCATTCCGTTAGTGGAGATATGTGAGAATAGACGTTCGACTCCTCTCACCACGCCAGAGAACTTTCAAAGGGAAAAAATCTGAAGGTTTCCATACCATATTTCCATATTTGCCATTATTTGGGCTGAAATGTTTGCATATGAAATTACTTTGAGTCATACTCTGTCAAAACTATCCACAGATTGTTAACAGACTGTTGTTGGCTCTTGTGACATGCACAGCAAAGAATTATTTAATTACTACTAAAACACTCATATATAAGCTCAATTCAAAGTTGGAAAGCAACAATGTTAATCAAATATGGAACTTATATATCATTTTAAGCACTTGTACTTTCCCCATTTGTTTCGATTTCTTAGACCAACAAAACTACAATACTGGATCCATAATGCAAAACCTTTGATACTAACAGTAAAAAAAATCATTATGCTACATTTTACACATTTTAATGTTGAATGCATGCTTTAAGTCACTGTACTCTACTTCAACTATTGCACTGTTACTGTTGTACTTTCATTACTTAAAAAAACTGTATTTACTTACTGCTGCAGCCACTATAAAAACACAACAGTGAGATTTACACAGGTTTACAAGATCCTGCTACAACCTCATATCTGATCTAGCAGCATTTCACTGTCTAATTACTAAGGATTCTCAATCTTCCCATTTTTGTTGTGGTGAAAGTGCACAGAAAAACAAATTATGAAACAGCAGCAGGCCTGCTGAAACACTTCAGGGGAAATATTTAGTTTTGTTCTACTCTTAGCATGTATCCTGCTGTTTAATGCATTCAATTAGAAATTGGACATGAAAGAAACCTTTACAGGGGCTTTGGGGTGCTTGGTTTCATATTTGTGCCAAATTTGAATCAGAAAATTGCCTCTCAAGTAGTGGTTTAAACTATCTAAATTACAGCCTAAACACAAGTAAAGTGGATCTGTAATGAGTCCTGACAGATAAATCTGACAATATGCGCAGCAAATGAGGGATGAAAGCATGACAATAATAAAAGAAACAGTCACAAGTCTGAAACTCACATAGTCAAATAGCATACACATGAAATGAGAATAACTTTATTCAGTTTATCAATACAAATAGTTCAGAGCTTCCATGTGATGACTCTCTGACATTAACGTAAAAGACTAATTGTAACATAAACAACCAATGGAGATAATAGGTGAAAGAAGAGAAAGAGGAGAGAAGGAGACAGTGATGTAGTGTATGTAAGTGGACTGAGGCCAGGTGGTTTCATTTACCTTGAGCATCTATGGAGGATAACAAGGCTGCAAGGAAGGCAGCCGTGGCCAGTGACAGCCCTATCTTCATGTTTGGCCTTAAAGGGTCAGCAGCACATCAATCAGTCTGAGGACAAAGAGATCAAATGAGTTCAAGCTACAGATCTGCAGTTCATTTTGTCAGCATGGTGTTACCAGGCCACATCAAGGGGACAGCTTTAAGTCTGATTTACTGCTGCACCCTGATAGTCACATTTAGAGCTGAATGACACAGTTTGCCTTTAATTAAAAGCACGTAGTGTTTTTATGCAATGTGCACAGCAGACCCAAATGCTCCCCTGAATTATGTTGTTTTTAATATTGAATCAAGATTAATAGCTCTTATTATTCAATCAGTGCTGTCCATCACGAAAACAAAAGCGACGTGCTCCATCTAGACTCCCTTACACAACATGTGCCACACCTTGCTGCCTCCAGCTGAAGCCCACGCCCTGAGGTATAGACTAACTGCTGTAGGTATTTAGTAATGACTGACTGAAAAAACATTTTAACACATGCTCATCTGGTTTGGCTTTTCTAGCAGGCTTGATCTTTATGGTGGCCCACTTCGCAGCTCACTATAACAGGATAGTCTTATGTATAGCTCCTGCTCTCTTCAGCCCTACAGGGATGGGGTCTGGGGGACCATATACAGTAACCAAAAACTCAATGATATCATAGGTTGCTTAATGGTAATTTTGTATGTATTTGAATGTATACAATATATTGAGGCATCCTTGTTGCAGCCTCTCTTGTAAAACTTTTCTTAATTCTTAAAATGGCTTGCCTAACTCCCTTCCTTCTCTTTAGCAGATATATCTCTTCGTGACTTGGCCAGAAATGGAATAACTTCATGTGGGGGGGTGGGGGGGGGGGGGTTACTCCTTTCACTCCTTTTCAGTAAAACCCCATAAACACAGTATAGTCTGAACTCAGCCTCTGTAAGTCTCTACCACAGGCTGTGCGCCCCTCCTGGTGCACAAGCCTGAAAACTGCAGCCACAGGGGCTGAGATGACCCTCCTGGCCCCGGGCACTTCAGCCTGGTCTTATCAAAAAGACGAAATTACATATAAACTACTACAGAAACACTACGTGACTTCTCACAATGACTCTGCTTTATTTTCAGATAGTATTTTAAACCAATGGCTTGTTCAGTAACGTGACTTCACTTCGAATCCAAAAAGTTTGTCAAAATTTTTTTTATTTAAAGTGAATATTTAGTCATTTTAAAACAGGCACACGGATCAATACAGCAAAAAGAAAAGCTGCGGCAAAAAAGCCAAAAAAAAACTTCTACTCTTCTTCTTCTATTGTAAAATTACAAAAAAAAAAAAAAAATGTTATTTCTATTCTTAAAAATGCTAAAATAACAAATGTGCAATAAATAAAAGCAAGTCTACTCACCTATTCAACGCCCTGGAAAAACGAAGCGAGCAGTGTTGAGAGCAGCCTGCTCGAAGCCTCCTCCTCTGCAGGGTAAGAGAGAAGTGTCGGGAGCTGCGGTGGAGCCCTCTCTCCTCTCTCCTCTCTCCTCTCCGGCTACTGGAAGCTGCGCCAGCAGATGTCCAAGGAGGAAAAGCCTCTTTCCAAGTGGGAAGAATCTTTCCACCATCGGCTACTTAATAGAGGGGCAGTTCCCAACTCTCAATTTACCAGCATACGGGCTTCTTACGAAACCCCTGCTTGTCAGTTGATGTATGTCCCCCGCTAGGACCCATCCACTGTTTGGAAATTACATTTTTTTTTTTTTTTTTTTTTTTTTTTCACTTGCATTCCTTTGGTCTGTCGGTTTAATGAGTTTCCACTGCCAGTGTGACTTCACAGCAGGGCCACAGTTGGCCAGACGACATGTGGAGGGGAAGTGTTTCTTTTGTGCAACAGGCAGCTTTAAGCAATTCCTTATCTCAGATTTCAACTGGAATAAAAGTTGATTATTACGTCTCGTAAACTGAAATCTCTCGGTATTACAACATTGGCTTTTCCCCCTTAATGTGCTCAAGATACCCGAAGAAACAAAAACATGAGCCCATCTACTTCACAAGTGTATTTATAGCTAATATAAGTCTCCATTCCTACATCTCCCAGTCTACTTCAGCAACAGCCCGTCCCGCTGCACACTGCCGCAGTCTGAGCTTCTGGCTGGTTGGGTTTTGGTTCCCTCTAGTGCTCAGAATAAAGTACTACACTGCATGTTAGGACTGGTGAGAGAAACCCTGTCCATCCTGATTAAAATACACCAGATACAAGACGCACTTCTGTCTCCTTCCAAACTCAAATTCTGGGTAAAGTTTCCTAAAACATATAAACTCAATATGAAGCTTGTAGTGAAATTTACCAAACATCAACAGCAGGAATCAGGTTTTAAAAAGTGACACAACCTGAGATGTATATCTGTATTATTTGCAGATCATGACTTGTCCATCAATTTATTTCAAACTTGAAACAAAACTGATATTACTGATATGACAAATCATTTCCCAGATTACAAACGTGCACAGCAAAGAGCTGGTGAACTACACACGGCATCTGTATGACTGTTTCAACAGACCGTAAAGTCAGATTGGACGATCCTGCTTCACTGAGCCTTCTTGGGCATTGCAGCAGTAAACATCTTGTAGACACGACGCATGCACTCCCTGTGAAGACATCACACAGGCATTACAGATGTGACCGAGCTATAAGCACAGGCTAATTAGCCAGGCTTCAAACAACCCTTTATGATTCATCATCATCAAATTACAGTCATTTTACTTTCAAAGCCATTTTCAGTGCCCCCGCTGTTATGACCCCATAACACTGGGGGCAAATCACTTGTATGAAATGTGTTTTATCCAAAAAACCAGACTGACACATCTGAAGTGAGACGACTCATCAAATGGCAGGAAAATGCTGACATACCAAACACAGTGAGAGTCATTGTGGCTCTGTAGAGCAGAGCAGCCTTTAACCGCCTCCATGTTGTGTGAAGGGCTTTTATCTTTGTGTGTTTCCACTTCTGTAGTATTCTTATTTTGTAGAGTCATGTCAGTTACACTTTGCTGGCAAAGAGCTTAATCTCTGGTTAACCATCGCAATTGAGTGAAGGCATACAATGCATTATGCAATGAAGCAGTGCTTGCTCTGTGATTTAGAAGCAAGGGAAGGCAATTTTTCAACTATGGTTACAGTAATTTCTAGTTCTGTGCAAGGATCAGCAAAGCCCACCACACTGGACCGTGGATTTTGCAATGGATTTGTAATTAACAGTTTGAAAGCATGATTAGTATAACTCAGCTACAGGCGAGAGTCACTGAAACATCTGTCAGGCTACAAAGAGCATAAATTAGATTGTGTCTTCAGATCCTGGGAATAAAGTAGAAGCTTTAACATTATCATTAGTGGCGTTAAATAATGTTATGTCTCACTTTAAACACTTGTAAATTTGGAAGTGTTTAAACCTGAGTTTTGAAATCTCAAGTCAAACATCCACATAAAAAGGTGAAACAAAAATGTGTACACACTTAGCTGCTTGATGTTGATGGGAGTTATTCACACATTACAGATGTTGGCCTTGTGCTTAAGGGGATCGACTCCACTTGAAACAGTTTTTTGCTTTCCATTCAGTGTTATCGACCTGTGTGCTGGTGATGGTCTGTCTGAGAAGCTGCTAAAGACCCTAGTGGCACAAACACTTAGCTAAGGATTTCATAGTTTAAACAGTTGTAATTTTCACATGGCAAACAGTGAATAATGGTGATGATGAACACTTGAAGCAATATGAGAAGCTGAAATAACACAAAATACACCATGTGTCATTAAGTGAGACAAAGTTAGCAAAGTTTCTGTTACAGTTCAGCAAGTTGACTTTTACTCCTGATGGTGGAACTTACAATTTCTGTAGCAATGAACTACTTTGAAGCAAGCGTGCAAAAATTGTTTGACGCAGTCAAAATGGTGACATCTGCTGGCCAATCCTCTCTATTGCATTTGTATGACATGATAAAATGCATGTCAGAGGTTTTTGTCCTTTTGTCCAGTAAAGCTTATTTTACAAAAATGTGAATGCATGTGTCACCAAAAATATATAAGAAACCTCAGCCTATTAAAAGATTTTAAAGTCACATCCAGGGAGAGATTATTATTATTTAATGTAGAAAAAAATTATAGTAATGATAACTGATTAAGTAGTGGTGATGTGGTGACAGTGATGTGCAATAAAATAAAAAAAATCACAAATTACACTAATACATTGACCAAGTAGTTTAATTGGACCCTACAAACCTTATAAAAACCTAGAAATTTAAAATTTAAACAATTTACCAATTGTTAACCAATCAATAATGTAAAATTATGACCGAAGACGAGATGAAACTACAGGAAAACCTAACAAATGTGACACTTTTAAAGTGCATATCATTTGGTCAACAATGAAGAACACAAGATAATAACTGCAAAAGTAAAGAAGTTTTTGTGCTCTTCTCTGCCAGAGACACTTCCCAAACTCTCAGAATTAAGAACACTGGATATAGTGGTATAGGAGCATGTTTCCATGATTAAGCATTAAGCATTGGATTGTAACAGTCTTATCAATAATTTAAAAAAGATACCTTATGACTGCCTCAGTCTCTTCATACAACCAATCACAGTGGAGGGTAGATAACCAAATGTTTGGTACTATTTGTCTTAAATGCTCCATAATTCTCCAAGGGTAAAATACTTCTTGTTAAATATCAATGCTTTTCATAATAACGCGAGCAACGATTATCCCAGCCTATATTCAAGGTCATCTCAAAAACCACAGAGGTATGTCAGTGAAATATAATGGTACATTCATCAGCAGGACAGATTACAGTACATAGTATAGACAAAAACTTTTAAAATACATACATCCTTCAATAATTAAGCCATTTGCAAAGCACTGCTAAAATAAAACACAGACACTTTGATTATGTACTGATAAATAGAAGACGGAAAAAAATAAATTTGAAGACAGGTAATGACAATCTCAGCAGCTGACTTAGGCTATATGCACAGAGACACAGACTCTAGCATCTTTCTTTTTACAATAAATGTCCTACACATAAACACAGCCTTTTATGAGAGGCTTAAGACGCTGCTGTCCTTCCGCAAACACACGACAGACATTTACAGAGAGCAGTGCATTCACACTCAAGTCAACAAGCAGTCCAGAACGGACCCTGTAGGGTCAACCATGCAAGCAGAGACAGGAAAACATGATACAAGAACCGTTTAGTTTGGAATATCTGCACTGTTGTTGCGGGTGTCATATTTATGGTGGATGATGAGCAGAACGACACCCAGGAAGAAGCAGATGGAACCCACAGTGATGTAGGCGATGCCCAGGAAGGGGTTCTTTCCTCCCATCCAGGAAATGGTGCTCAGGATCATTCGCTTGCGACCATCAAAGCTGAGCACGGGGTAATCTGATTACAAGTGGTTAAAGAAAAACAACTGGAGCATCTGGACTGAGACAAAAGTATATTTTACAACAGAAGTTATAAATAATCTACACATAAATTATTAATACACTCTTAATGTACTGAAAACGCATGAACACATTATTAACATAACTGAGAAGTTTATCTAAAGGTTCCTCTTAACAAATTACAAACTAGTGCTTACAGTTGCACTAGCCTTTTTTCAGCAATTGAACAGAACCTCAATACCCAGAAACTGCACATGTGCTGTCAGTAAACTGCACACAGCAAGACAAAATGATTGGTAAGGACTGGGCAATGTGGTTGAAATAATTATCAGAATATTAATAAGGATATTTCTATATATTCATCGATGTAGGAAGTGTATACAAATTCACAGAAATGAACTGATGTTCAAAGCAACAAGCTGTGATCCTCTGTAAGGCATTACATGAGATCAAACTCTTCATATGTGCAAAGCATAAACTTGACTAACTTTGTGGGCCCCACATTTTCAGTTCAGTTCTGCAGACATAGACTGGTTTTGGTATATTTGTGTTGACTTGTTGTTTTTAAGGAGCGCCAGTATGTACCTACACATTTTGTGAATCACAAGCTTCTTCATCTGGGGTCTGATCAAAGCAGCTGGTTTACTGAGATCACCTGGATAACTTTGCAGAGTAAATCCAGAACCCTCTCTACCCTGGAACATGTGTTGATAGAAAATGAAATGATTCTTGGTTTTACTCAACATAGTTATTTAAGATAACTCAGTAAACCAGATGTTTGAAAAAGCCCCTGGTGTGAACACTAAACAAACAGAACTGGAGTCACAGTGAGTGTAGTGCTGTTCGCTCATAGCACAATATTTGATGGCAAACTGACAACAAGCTAAATAAATATTTACCTGATGTTGTTGAAGTGTTTCACTGCTCACTAAGAATCGATTTGTTACCTTTTGTAGACAGAATTTGTGAATTCATGGCAAATCTATGTGAGTTAGTATGATCTGAGATTATAATGATAGTAGACAATAAATCGTACCCTGTGAAGCTTCATATGAGTAGATAAAATTCATGCTAGCTGACCATACAGCTTAAGACTACACCTCGGGTTTGGCTGTGCAGTAGAGTTTCAGGCAATAATTCAAAGGATACTGTAAGTAATGCTCAAGACGTATCTGCCACTGGGTAAAGTGGGGGTCGTGCTGGACTTCTTCTGGATGATGCGATAGAGCTTGCGAAAGGTGGGCAAGGCAGCCGTGCGCATCCACACAATGAAGTCCTCATTGATAAAGCC
Organism: Trachinotus anak; assembly: GCF_046630095.1. Taxonomy (NCBI): domain Eukaryota; kingdom Metazoa; phylum Chordata; class Actinopteri; order Carangiformes; family Carangidae; genus Trachinotus; species Trachinotus anak. Next base: position 548,547 of record NW_027273866.1, on the reverse strand, counting down.
GTTATTGTCAGGGTCCGATGGGTCCAGCTCATACACTGGCCTCCTCCAGTTCACTGGCTTAGTTGTGCCTGAGAAAGAATAAGACAAAACTTAGCTAGTCACTGCAGTTTAGGTGTTTTGAAGCATTTTGAAGTGTGCACAGTTTGCTAAAATCACCTTGAAAAGCTGCAGAAAGGTTGCTGTTTGGACCAGGATTCCTGAATTTCACATGCTTGTCTGTCCACCACGCAATGCCCTTCTTTACCAGAGGAATTGTATTTCGGCTGCCATTGGAATCAATATGATACAGCTCCAGAGTGTCTGAAACAAAGAAGTATTACATTCAATATTGGCGCATTGCAAGTGCGACAAAGTTTTGTTACATACAGAGCTTTTAGAAGGAGAAGTTGAAGACATGGGGAGGAATAATCCTTCCATTGCTAGGGAGAAAATGTCTCGCTCACTTACCATTGAAAAGGCTGTTAGCTATGGCGCCACATGGAGCAATGGGCAGTCCATCACTCGTACGGTACGGCTCACATTCCTTGCTGGGGTTCTATAAACAACGGTTAAAGTTACCCTAATGCAAGAGGCTTTTACTGAAATATCTAGATGACAAAAAAATACAACATTTCCAGATTGTACCGTTAACGCAGATCGGTCACCATTCAACTGGCTGTCATCCCTGGACTTCACATAGCGTCTGTGGTTCTGATAGAAGTTGGATAAGCCGTAGTACATAAAGACATTGCTCTGCAGGGGAAGAGAGATTGTGTTACAGGCTGCATATGCAACAAATATTGGTCTCTCTATTTTTAGATGAAATAAATGTATAACCCAAATCTAGGACTGTAGCAAATAGTGCTGGTGTGTATGTTTAATGCGAAATCTGTTGACTGGTTGCAACTGGCGGTGAGCTTTTTATAAGCAATCAATAAGAGCCTTCTGACAGTTACTGGACTGCATATTTTAAGACAAGAATAATCAATGACAATGAAGGCTCCAAACAAACCTTGAGTGTGCCTTTCTTTGGACTCAAAATAGAGCTTAATGGACATTCAGTGTCAGAAGGGCATTTTTTTTTTACTTTCATTGCACAAGCAAGACTATCAGTATTAGGGCTGAAGGCATATATTATTCATAGGGCACTGTAAGCTGGTGCAGGTCCTCAGCTCACCTCAAATGGCTGCTCCAGTGTGAAGTTAAGAGAGCAGAGACATGGTGTTGTGTTGTTCCAGCTGAAGTTCTTGGCACAACTGTAGCATGGACTGTCTGTGTCCACACCAGTGTAATCAATCTGAAAATGAGGAGCCGGATGATTAGTTACATGATTGAACATATTAGTTACATTTAGCTAAAATAAATGCAGATTGTGTCATACTGCTCCATGGCCACATGCTGTGGTTCATTCAGTACAAGTTGTAAAACTGATTCTGTGTGATATAACTTCCATGCAGCACATCCTATTTTCATGAAGGTTACATTGTATGCAGAATTTTGAGAGGTAATGCTTCAAATGTAGGTTCACACTGCAGACTGTAGTTTATGGTGCTACTGAATTGTAGTGTGTTAAACTGATAAATTAATCATATTTTGTCTACCCTCTTTAAACAAGTAGAGCGTTATCTTAGAAAGGTGTTTAAACTTTTTGTATATCCTCATAAACAAAAACTGGGTACTACACCAAAAAGGGTTTCTAACATTTCAAACACCTAATGTCTACAAATATATATGTAAATGAGGGGACAAAAAAAAAATACAATTGACAGCATCAGAAATCGTGACTTTCAAAGTGTACACAAAGATGTGTGAACACCTTTTCAAAACAGAAACTGAACACCACATCTATTAATTCATTACAGTATTGTTGAACTGCTGCATTAGTTTGAGCTCAAGTTACTTGCTAAAGTAAGCTGATAAGCTGACAGCTGTGTGTTTCAGATACTTTCAATATGGCGAATTCAGAAATATGCCGAGCTGCCAAGGTGTCAGCTGTTATTTGTGTTGTTTGTCGTCAGTTCGGCACAATCCACACAGAGGCACTCATTTCAACAGGTTTACGGCACAAGCCCTGCTGTCACCTCCGCAGTTAGCTAATGGTAACTTGAAGTGGACTATGTGGAAACCCCTGGCCGGTGGTGGGTTTAAAGAGAGAGTTAAAGAGGGGAGCCGGATAAAAGACAGGACGTTACTGTTACTGTACCTCGAACTCTTTGATGTTGTTTGATGTGACATACAGGCCGATGCCGATCGGAATGAAGATGAGACCGATCACGAAAAAGGCTGGCAGCACGGTGCCTGCCGTCAGGATGGGCTGCCAGGCTGGTAGTCTCTGCTGCTTGAACGCCGTGTTGTCCGGCTTTTTACTTTTCGTGGCCCCTGCTCCGCCGTGACTCGAAGCGCCCGAGTGGTGTCCGTCTTCCTCCTTAGCGTTGTAGCTTGACGCCATCATGGCTGCAATCCGCTCCGAGCAAAATAATCCACTCCAGCTGACAGCTGACAGTTCCTCGGTAACACCGCGCAGCAAACAAGAGACAAAACGTTAAGGTAAACGATTAAAAAAAATGTCTACAGAGTGAAAATTTGGCCCTGTCTGATTCAAATATCTACTTGCTGTACTATCGATTTTATCTGTCTGGTTAATCTCATCCCGAGGAAGAAGCCGGAAGCTTCTGAGCCAATAGGATGTTGAAACGCAGAAGTTGCGTCATCCTACAAAATAAAAACGCCCCTTTCTCAAACTGGCTGCTATGCGCAAACATCTGATGTAAAATGCAAGATCTGCGATTATCACACAAAACATAATAAAATTAAAATTTGTACATGATAGATATTTTTCTTTTAAGTGTTCTCAAATTTAGTGTTCATTAAAGTGTTCATTACTCAAAGCCTAAGTAAGTGTTGGTGCAAAACTTAAAATAAAAACATTTAAGCTACCAATGATAAGAAATACACACCCATTTGGGACTTGATTAACACTATCAATACAAGAACTTTGACGCCAAAAGTAACTCTGTATCTTGAAAATAACCCCCCACCCCTTGAAAATGAAAAAAAGAACCCAAAAAGTGGCATTTTCTTCACATTCCACCTGGTATGCATAAGCTATTCTTACTGTTTACCTATATACTGTTGAATAAATGCTTTCAAACCCAATTAATAAACACTATAGATAGAAGAACTGTTACACCTCAAAGTAACTCTGTATCTTGAAAATAACCCCCCATCCCTCTTTAAAATTGAAATAAGAACACAGAAAGAGCGTTTATTTTGGCTGTTCCGCCCTGTATGCATTCACTATTCTTACAGTCTGCTAATACTCAAAGACTAAACTCATGTGGAATACTTGATTAGAATTTTATTTCAAATACAAAACAGTTGCCCAGGTGTGCCATGAGAGCATCTCCAAACTCCTGTGCTGTTTTCATCCTCCTCTCCCCACTGGGCAGTGTCACCTGGATTCTGAAGATAGGATCAACTTTAGGCAGAAGCGTGGTACTTTCTCTGGCAAACTGAACCTCAAGCATCATCCTCTGCAGCTTTGCATTGTTGTTCAGACTTTCATCCGCAAGGAACTTCTCAACTTCCCCACTGTCAGTGAAGGGGCCACCTCTAGATTTCAGTGTGTCCAGCATGTCTAGTCTCTTCCTCTCCTTTCTTTGAGCCATCTCCCGGAATCTGTCCATCCCTAAGCTCCTGGCTCTTCTGCAAAATGATTGACCTACTGACTGCGTTCAGTGTGCCTAGCTTCTTCAGTCTGTAGTCCACCTTGCCACATTGTCTCTCCATCCCAATGTTGTGCACAGGGGTGTCATCAGTGTTACTAGCCTGTTCATTGACAGGGTAGTCCATTGGTAAGGTCTCCTCATCAATCCCATAGTCCCTCCTCTGCCTGGCCAGGACAGTCTGCAGGTGGAGCTGCATGAGATCTGTCAGCTTCTTCACTTCATCCAAGTGTCCGGCAGCCACGTCTGACACTGAGTTCAGGACCTCCTCTGTGTAGGTCTTCTTTACACCACTGAACAGCTTGTCAGACACTACAGGATACTCAGGTGTTGTGAATGTAGTGTAGTTGTCGCTGATTGGCTGGCCCAAGCCTGTATGCAGTCCCTTGTAGAACTCCCTGAGCTGAGTATGGGTAGCATCTTTTTCTATGGTTCTGGCATAGAAGGGCTCCACCAAGTGCACACCCACGCAGGCAAACACCACGAGGACCACCTTGAGGTAGGGAAGCTCCATCACTTCTCTGATGAGGCAGGCCAGGCGGTTGTTGATGTGAGGGTTCTGGCTCAGGAACTCTGTCAGATGGCCAAAGTGGTATAGCAGGACTGCTGCTGCCCTGGAGAGACACCCAAACCTGCTGTCTTTGTAGGAAAACAGCACACTGGATACCTGCCTTTGCTCAAGGAAGAGGAGGAATTCCCTGCAGCGGTTCCAGGGTTTGTGGGCATACTCAGGAGCCACCAACTTGAGGCACATGTCCAGTGCCTGTCCAGCCACACTGGCATTCTTGCTGTCTACATCCAGATCCACCATGTACTTTATTACATTAGAACTTTGCAACATCTGACAGGTGAACCAAAGTGTTCTCTTAAAATTTTATTTTATTTTTAATGATAAAAGGGGGGAAAAGTGGGAAAAAAACATGTCCGATTTAGTTTTTTGGGTGGGGTGGGGGGTTTATTTCATGATAGGTACCAACTCCCAATACAAAATATCTCCCAAATGACCCAATGCACCATCCCTGAAGTGGGCGTAATCATTTTCCAATTTTTTAATTTTTAGGCCATTTATCCCCCCGCCCTGAGCTTATCAAAGCTTTGTATGGAAACATACTGCTGCCACCATGAACAAAAAAAAGTTGGTGTGAAAAAATTCTTGTTTTAATGAGATCTCTGTTGCATTATAAGAAGAGTTAACAATAAGTTTTCATCATGTGAAATAGCAGCAAAGTTTTGTTATAGAACAACATGTTCTGTGTCCAGTAATAATGAGAAGCCTGCTCAAAAAGAATTTTGTCTTCCTGGCAGCTATACACTCCCATACCTTTGTTGAATAATCAAAGAAAGTTGAAATAACTGACTGAAATTTTGATGGATGGTTTTCAAAGTAAAACATTTCAATGCTTTGAAGTCAGTTGTATTTAAAAACAGTTGCTTTATTGTATTTTCATCAATTCCTGATTCTTAATGTAATGACAAAATGGTTTTAATTTTGTCTGTTACAGTTATTTGTGTATTTGTCATTATTTCATAATTGAATTGTATTTTAAACTTGTCTGTTAAGCGCTCTAGTCATCATCTGGTCTTGCTCTGTAAATAAATTTGATTTGACTCAAATTTAAAATTATTAAATTAATTTAATGCAGTGAACCTTCATTTCGATACATTTGAAATAACAAAGTGAAAAATCTGGGGTTCACATTTTAATTCCCTTGGCCCATGTCTGCATTTCCCAATGTAGTATCTGAGTGTATTCCTAAAAGATTAGAAGAGTAATGACTGTGTAATGTTGCAAAAGCACGACTTACTATAGCTACACAGATGAAACAGTCACATGCAATAGATCTGGCCTGTTTGCCAAATGGAAACAACTGTCTCTCTGTCTTTGCTGCATATTTGTGTTTCTTATTTTCCTACATAATAAGCATGTCACACTACCATTTGAATTCACATTTATTTAAAATACATAGTAAGTACAAATACTAATTTACATGAAAACAAGTATTCTGACCTATAATGTGTCCATATAAAATATATCAACAAACTCATATATGTGACACAACCACTCAAAGCAAGAAACAGTTAGTAGCAGCAGTCTGATATATTTAACACAAATGCCCATCATAATACACACCGTAAATGCAAAGAATATGATTCCATCTATATGACAAAAATATGTATAAGAAAGACAAGTACAAAAGACTTTACAAAAATTTAAAATGAATGGCTTGCTTAATCACAGATGCTTCTGTGACTTGTAATTTCTAGCGAAGTTGTATAATGACATCAGAGCTTTTTTCTTGTTGTGGGTGTTGTTTTAAGCTATGTGACGCACCATATTCAGATATGTTAAAGATTTTGTTGGTACAATTATTTCATGCTTTTCCTCCATTTTGTAAAGTATTGCTATTCACAGTAGATTTCTTAACTTCTATCCTCATAGACTGAGTCTCAGCTCGTGACTCCATCTTCACGCCACCTGAGATCCCCAGGGATCCCAGCACAGCTTTTCCCGTCTTTAGGCTCTTAGACATTGGGATGCGGGTCAGTCCTGTGCGAGGTGGCTGGGCATCATGCCCAGTCTGACGATAGGGAGAGAGAGTACAGTTTTTCAGGCATAGAAATGAAGACAGGGCAGCATTTGTGTGGAACATAAAGAGTAAATAATGGAAAAGGGGCAAAACCCATTACATGAAAAAAGGGAGAATTTCTAAACCATGTGCCAATCATATGCATTAGAGGAACTGTGTGAATGAAGAATGTAAATATTTATCCATTCTTTCACTTCAATCCCAGTGGGTGAGCACTTGTCCAAGCTGGGTTTCAGTGTGCTGTTCTGAATACAAGGCTGTTTTGTGTCAGCCAGAGGGCATTGAGCCCTGCATGGCTGTTTATGAATGTAAACACTGCGTAACAACTATAAATTACAGCATGACTGCAGCAGGGTGGCAAAATGCCACATCATTAGCTCTGCTGTCGTGAGGCCTGCCCACAGGGCCATTTCTGTCACGCAATTTTACCTGTGTGTGTGTGTGTGTGTGAAACCATTATTGCCCTCAAATCGTGTAAATATTTTTTCAAATGTTATGTCACTTTTGAAGAATGACAATTCAATTCATACTGCTTTCTACCAAAGCTACTTTCTACAGATTCTTTTGGTAGAAAATACTTCCAATGAACTGTTGACAGTAATATTGAACCTTTAAGTAAAACTTACCATGCTTTGTGTTGGTCTGGAAGTGGTGGATGTAACAGGGGAGATGGTGATACTGCTCATCACTTTGCTCTGTGAGCTCCTGGTGGCAGTTGTGGTGATTTGACGAGGGGAGCGCAAAACCGTCCCAGTTGATAAGGTCATTTCCTTGCTCTCTGTCACAGCAGTCGGCCTGACTACCATCTTTGGGGTGATGCTGTTGCCTAGATGAATATGGATCTTGTTATCTTCAGTGGTGGTGATAATGCTGGTGTTGTTGTGGCCCTTCCGTATAGGCACTGGGACCATCTGCTTCTCCGGGGTAACTTTGAATACAGCTCGGCCCATGGTCATCTCCTGGGGCTCTGGGGAGGCGGATGCCTCAGGTACTACAGCAGTGCTTACTGTCATAATAGAGACAGGGGACAGAGGCCTTCCTGAGGCAGCGGAGGAAGTTCGGCTGCTTTCTGGAGACTTGGCTCTTGATATAGCTGTGATGGTTACTGGAGACTTGGCTCTTTCAGGGCCCTGAGGTCCAGTGGTGGGTTTTCTCCTGGGGGTTGGGGCAGAGTAGGTGGGAATGATTGTGATTCTGGATTTAGGATGAGATGGGTTGGGGCTAAGAGGTGCTGAGCTAGAGAAAACATCCTCAGTAGTAGGGCTACTGATCTCAAGAGTGGCCATGTTGTTTTGATGGTCTGGTGTGACTCGGATGTGTAAAGGCTGGCCTTGCTTTGGGGACATGGACAGTTCAGAGGTCAAATGATCTCCATTAATATGCAGGGGCTTTTCCAAGTTGGTCTCTTGAGGGGTATTGTCCTTCTTCCTCATCCAGGGAATCCAAGATTTCTTCATGCCTAGGTCGCTGCTAGATGAAGGACAACGCTCAACAGCACCAGTCTTTTCTGTTGGCTTCTTCAGGCACCTTTGTCTGAGGTTGCTCATGATGTGATTTTCTTCTTGAACAGACTTCCTGATAAAGACAGCAGGGGTATCCTCCTCTGCTGACCCAGTAGCCGATGCCTCTGTCTGTACTCCAGTGGATGTCACAGCAACATCCACCATTCTCCTCCCATTCAAGCTAGGCCTTAGTGCTCGACTGTGGCGCTTTGCTATCTCCAGCTCTTTTGTGAGATGGAAAACTTCAGTGCCCATGTTCTTTGCTTTCTCTTCCTCTTCCAAGAACCTCTGCTGCAGGAGAGAGTAGTCCACTTGCAACTGAGAAAGCTGGTCTTCTTTATGCATCAGTTCATGGATCTTCTCTTTGAGGGCTACCACATCAGCCTGCAATTCCCTGGTTTTGGTCTCCTCTCTCTTGCAACGTTGTCGGAGGTCTTCTTCCTGGCTTTCCTCCTCTCCTTTCTCAATTGCTTTGTTCCGTGCTATCTGATTCCTCATTTCCTCCACCTGCTGCGAAAGAATGTTGGCTTTGTCTTGTTCAGTCATGAACCTTTTCTCCAACATGTCGTACTGATCCTCTGTCTTGATCAAATCTCCCTCTACCACTTCAAGTTGTTTGAGACGATTTTTCAGACGCTCAATTTCAAAGGTCAGTTCCTTAATTTTGTTGTCTTCTCTTCTTATGGGGTCAGGCATTCTCCCCAGTTCACATTTCACTGAATTCTTCACTGATAGCTTTTCTGCTTGCTCAAACACATCTAACCTCTTTTTCATTTGGCTGACTTTAGAATTAAGGTCCTTAGATTTATCAATTTCATAAGCTAGCTTAGTGTTTAGCTCCCCTTTTTCTATGGTTAGAGTTTCTACTTTGGTTTCCATCTCTGATTTCAACTTCAGGAGCTTTTTGCTTTCTTCTATCAGTTTCTCAGTCACCTCCATAACCTTACCCTGCTCAACCTTGACCATTGTACTCAATTCCTCCTTTTTCTTCTCATCTGACTTCATTCTTTCCATTAGGGTCTTTCGTTCTTCCATCAAAGCAACCGTCAATGACTTCAGCTTACTCAAGTCATCCTTGAGGCTCAGCTCAGACTTTTCCAACTTGAGTTCTGAAGATTCAAGCTCTTTCATACGGATCCTGAGAGCTATGACTTCATCTGAGAGCTCTTTGGTCAGACCCTTCTCTCTCTCTAAGGCAGTGTGTAACTGTGCACACTCAGACTTGCTAATGCTGAATGCATCCTCAAGTTTTTCTAATTCCATCATCCTTTTCTGAAGCTTCTCCACTTCCAGCCTGAGGTCTTTACCTTTACTGTCTTCCTCTTGTAGTCTCTTTCTTAGCTCCTTACACTGATTTTCAGTCTTGGTTATCTCCTCATCCTTTCCCTCCATCTCCAGCACCCGCTTCCGCAAGCTCTCCAACTCAGCAATCAAGTTCGAGTTGCCACATTCCCCTTTGCCAATCTTCTCCCTGAGCTCCTGCAGTTCTTCCTCAGATTTCCTCAAGGTCCCGTTGCTCTCCTCTAGCTCCTCCACTTTATGTGTAAGCCCCAAAAGTTTGGCATTAAGTTGACGGTTGTGGAGCTCCTGACTGGACAGCTTGGCACTCATCTCCTCATGTTGTTGGGTGAGCTTGGCAGATCTCTCTTTTAGCTCAGCCTCCAGGCTCAGCATCCTATGGCTATCCTCCTGAGCACGCTCTCTGGCTTCACTCAGTGCCTGCTCCCGCTGTTGCAGCTGCTGGCTGAGTTCCTGGACCCGCTGGCTCTGTTGGTCCATTTGCTCTAGGTGCTGCTGGCGCTCATTGACCAACATCAGGGCAAAGGATTTCAGTTTGACCAGCTCCTCTTGCACCTTGGCCAGACGTTTAGAGTGCTCCTTTTCCTTTCTCACCTGGTAGGCTTTTTCGTTCTCAAGCAACCTTTTCAGTCTGAAAACAGGATGAGAAAAAACAAAGGCAAGGTATTAGTTTGGTGTCTTGTATCTGTGCATGCCATGATGGCACAGAAATATTTGTACTCATGCACTGTTTTATCCCAGTTAATGTTTTAATCATAGTTTGTGGGTCAAAATGTTCCCTTTTAAATGAAGTTATAATCTCAAAACACATCACTGTAAGATACAAACCAAAGATACAAATTTTCATTAAACATATTTAAAGTATTATTTACAGACCTTTACCAGACAAAGAATTATAGGTGGGTGCTGCAACTAAGTCCAATACTTGAGACAAAAAGAGGATTTCATTATTTACATTATGTTGTGCAATAAAAGAGCATACATGTTATGGTATTATGCAGAAAGCAATGAGATCAAGAGGTAAAACTAGCAAAGATCTACAATACAAGTCCCAAACATTATTTTCATCCCTGTTGATGGGATAGAAACTAAGTACAAAAACTGTTGGTGTGAAAGTTTAACATCCCCTCACCAAGTGGTCTTCTTTTCTCTTAGCTTCTTTCTATGCTGCTCATGCACATTCTCATCTCCGGCTCCAACAAAATGCATGCAAAGCAGATTGAATGCAAAGCTGCATCGTCTCCCTACTTTCACAGGGACAGACTAATACAATATTCAACCAGAACATTTTTGCATTGCAAAAGAAAGCAAATTAATAGGAACAACAAAGAAGCCTGTGTATGTTTAAACAACCTCTAAAGGTTCAAATGAGCCTCTTTTAAAACATATCCTATCACCTAAAATGGGGTTTGTTTCACACTACAGAAACAAACTATATTTAAAACTTACCCACTATGGATGCTCTACAAACAGGCACATGGACATTTCTGCTATTATATAAAATCCACTCAGAATGCATAAGAAGCAGCAGGGGCCTCCTTTTCCACAGATCTTCCACCGTCACATTCCAAGCATGTTATCAGGACAATGAAAGGTGAATAAATACAGTGGAGTACCACCGGACCTCTAGTGAGTGATGTCACCTCATCCATATAAGGCAGGAATGTGTGTATGAGAGAGTGTGTGCTGCTCTGCTCTGGACACTGTGAAGGGGGTGGGACCCTTGCCACAGGAGGAGTGTTTTGGCTAAACCCCCCCCAATTTTCATGCTTTCATAAAACATGGCATGTTTGAGAAGAAACAACTATGGGCAGTTTTTTTTTATTTCGGAAAGTTTTGAGGATACTAGAAAGAATGAATAGATATTCACATTTTTCTCAGACAAAATCAGGTTCAGTGCAAGGTTGGTGCAAATTAAATTATATCTCAATTTTCCAAAGTGCACAGGATATTGCCTCTGCAGACTGGAAACCATAATCTCACTGGTACAGGAGACAGTGGAGAATGTCTGCTGTAGTTCCACTCGAGGGGAAACTGGACTTGAACGAGGTTCCCTGCAAAGTCTGCCTGTGATGAGGAAACCAGATATGGATGAGTTGAATGTCTCCCTTGAGGTGAAGAAGATCTGGGAGGATTGAACACAACCATGACAATAGGTTTATAAAGTGCTATGCCCAGACTCTTGCATGAAACTGTATAGATACATTTAATCATGTAACCACAGTTTTCACAACCATAAATCTCTGCAAATGATTTCAATTTGAAATTCTGTTGACCCTCAGTTTGTACATGGCAGTAAACATCTAACATTGACTCCAGTTACCAGCAGCTTTCACTGCCAAGTAGGGTCAGTATGCCTGGCTACTGTACAAAGGAGCCATCCAGATCGCAGAGTGCAGCTCTTAAAAATCATACTTACACAGTCACTGACACCCTAGAAATTGGCACGCTAAAATTACTGTCATGCAAAGGTCAAAGTCATGATGTCAACGGTATTTGGCACTGATAGTCAAGTCATGTAAGAACTATGGTTTAGTTTTGCAAGGTTGTGTTCTGTCACTAAGTAATAAATAACCATGGGCAAACTGGCTGTGTACAGTGCATCCACTCCTGAGAGGTAAGTACAAATGCTTGGCTGCAAGCTATGAATCCACATACTCAATCACAAGGAAGACAGTACTTCTAATAAAGAAAAGCAGACTAATTAGAGATGGACCTTCCAGAGGAAATTTGTTACTATTATTTTCTATGCTGAATGCATGTTAGTATTTCATCTTGTTTTAACATTTTAAGTGCATTTCAGGTTTAAGAAAGTTGTTTGAATGAGGTTTCTTAACTTCTTAGGCTACTACAAAGTATGTGCAAGACATAAAAACACATTTCTTAAGCAAGTACACAGGTGCGATCTATAAGCCAACATCCACAAATTTTTTTCTCCAAAATGGAACAACATTTCATCCCATGTTTCCTGGGGAATGTGACCCCCCCCCCCCCCGTCTGGAGGCTGAAGACTGAAGCAGACATGAACTGCCAAAAAACTGTCAAAACACTGTTGTATAGTAATGACAGAGAAAAAGCATTAAGTGTTAAGCAAGAGAGGCAGTGATAATGTACAGTATGGAAGACTGATATGGTGCTAACCAAGAGAAATCAAAAGCAAAGTGGACATAAGGCTATTTAAAGGCAACTATAGGTCTACACATCACTGTATGCACATTATCTGCTGACCAATTCTTGAATAATATGTCAGTTGTGCGGTACAACTTTAAAATGACAATAAATTTCATTTCATTTTAGTTTTGGATTTCAGGCTTGCATTTTCCTTTTCTGTGCATGACTTCACATTATTTAAGACTCCCTTCATGAATGGGAGTCGGTTCTTCCGTTAATCATTACACATACCACCATGCCACTTAAATATTTTATACTTCTTGACATATAAATTGCTCTGCTGTCTGAGAGAGTGTTAATGGCTGATGACTACCATTCAGTAGCAGCTAATTCAATGCCCATCCTCTGCATTCCTGCAGATGTTTGGCGCAAGACCTTCTCTCTTCACTCTCACCCAGATGGCTGGAGGAGATCACGTTGATAAGGATGAGATGATGACACGCTTCCATCTCACCTGAGAGAGTGAATGTCAAAACAGAGTGGTGCCAGACATGCGAGATTTGTGCATGCTTCTGTGTAAGTGTTGGCCGTAATGTTTTTGTGCAAATAATTGTTTTCACGGCAACAGGTAGAAGAATCTGGGCTCTGCAGTTGCTGACAGGTAAAAACCTAGCAGAGATCACCTTCTTTACTCTCTCTGTGAGGTGACTGAGGCAGACCTGTGCTTGAGCCAAGGAACCTGCTGGAAACCACCTGGCATTAGAAGGAGGTCAACTCTTTCCTGCATGCAAGACAAGGATCAAGTGAAACTTAAGTGGTAAGTTCATGATCCACACGATTTGTGCCATATGTTTCAAACAGAATCCCAGGCTCACTGCCTCCGACATTTAAAGATTATCATGATCTCATTCAGGGTATTTTTTTATTAGCCACAGAGGCAGCTTGGCTCTAGGGAGGGCAATGTTGGTTGTTTGATTCACCACTTTACCACCACCAAACCAAACTTATTATAAAATATTTCCACAACTATTGCATGGATTGCCATGAAATTATCAACAGACATTCATGCTCCCCTCAGTATGGATTGTATGGACTTAAGCTGAAAGTAGCACTTTATCCAAACGCAGCTTCACAGACCTGCTGTCATTTTTCTCCTCAGAGCTTCTGAAAGGCCCAAATGTACTGTCACATCTACTTTTGTTAAGATGCAGCATGCACAAATTTGCCTGCACATCAAAAACTTGACTTTCATCTGTTGATCTTATCTCTGCTTGACTTATCTGTGCTCATTCATGCATACATTTAGCTTCAGGATTAATGTGTTTTGAAGTAAACGTTGTCAGTCAAACCAAATCTTCAATACAACATAGTTTGTGTTAAGCCTTACAAAACCCAAATGGTATAAGTTGCATACATAACTTAAACTCCTGAAGTAATTTGGTTGAAATCATAAAACTTTAATCTAGATATGTTACTATAGCTGTGTGCACACTTATTTACAATCAAAAACAAATTCTTTATTGAAACTTTATTAATCAAGACAACCCTCTTTCTCCACCTCTTGAAACCAGCCGGACAACTAGATGTAGCTAAGCTAAAGTCTGCTGCTCATTTCCCAACTCTCTACTTCACTGTGTGATGGCAGCTCTGCTGTCATGACTGTGATTTAGCTCCCATCGTCTGTTTCCTGTGTCCTGCAGCAAAAGCCAAAGGAATAAAAGTAGTGTGTGCGTCCGCTGGGTCAGCGCAGCAAATGGACTCTTTGAAGTTTTGACAGTTCATGAAATGCAGCATATAAGTGGTTTCTAGTCTGCTTTACATTTGACTTGTCATACAATATGACCTGTACAGTACATTAACAAAGCTCTCTCTTTCTTGCTCTGTCACAAATGCTATCAAGCCTGTTTAGCAAACTATAAGTGCAAAGAGAATAACATATTAACTTACATTAGTACAATTAATGTGCACAATATCCCCATCTCTCAGGGTTATTGTGTGAGAATGGACAGTGATGCATTATGGGAATTGCAACAAATGACATTCCCCAACAAGCAACAGCCAATTAAAGTCTTTCATGCGTGAGAACTTCAATTAGTAGGGCCTCCTTTCTCGTACACATTCATTGCCCATCTACACCAAGCTTGTTTGATCTGTGTGAGGCCCTCAACACACACGTGATGTAACCATCCCCTCTCTGATGTTGGTGAGTGTGTATTGCCCCTCCTCCCCCCTCTTTCTCTCTCAACTCAACCTCTCATCCCCCATCTCCTCTTGACCAACAAGCCAAGTCGCAACCTCAGCAATGACTTCATTACACAGACCATGTAATGGGAGATTCACTCCTCTGAAATGCCCTTTATTCCTTTATTTCCTCCTCCTCCTTCACCAAGTGGTTCATCTCCTCCCCTCGCTGTCCCTGACCTCCCTCTTTCCCACAGCAAAGAGCCTGACTCCTTCCTCACCTAGAGTTTCCACTCCTCCTCCCTCCTCCAATCCCCAAGCTACCTACCTCTCCCTGTCAAAGGAAGGTATGCAAGGTTATCCCTCCAGTAGCCAGCTCCTCCCTCTCTCCTCTCTCCTCTCTCATGCTTCACCGGGCTGATGAGGCCATCTTTCACACGTTCTCCAATGTCGATCCATTCCTTCATCGCACTTCTCCCTATCTCACTTTTCTCACTGTATATGGTTCACACCAGTTTTATAAACCATGTTGGTCCTCGTATTCATGTTTTCACTTTCTCTCCTCTCCCTCTTCACACTTCTCCTCCCCCACTGCCTTCACCTGTCTGTCTTGCCAGCAAATTTTCCATATGCAAAACATACTTTGTTTATATTAGTATAGCAAATTAAGCTATACTGACATCAAAAATAGACCAGTATATAGCACCATTTATACTGTATATAAAAATGACATTCTTTACATTGTTTTCATTTTTCCACTCCATATATTCACAGTAATGATGAAAATGTATGTCAGTACTACTAAAACTTCTATTTTTCTGTATTTTAATATATATATTTAATATGTATATTGATCGACATTACACAAATGTTCTTGTCAAAAATCTAAATTTCACTGTGTACAAAGCTGCATCTTCTACTTTTCCCTTGTTTCAGCTAAAGGTGCATCTCTCAGAAGGGTTTGTTTGGTGACCTTTCAATATTTATCATAATTAGATAACATAATTTGAATAATAACACAATACTCTCTATGCCCATAAAAATGTAGCTGATGTGTGTGTTTTTGGTGCGAAGTCCCTGTTGTCTTAATCACATAGCAGTTCTAAGCCCTGCTCCTCTTCTCTCCTCCTCACCTTTCTCTCTCCTGCTCCAAGAGGTTGGTGAAGTCATCGCTCTTGTTCATGTAGTCTACATGTTTACGTTTCTCTGTGTCCAGCTCGTGGACAGTGCGGCGATGGCACTTTTCAGCAAGCAGCAACTGGCCCAGCATCCGTCGGTACGTCTCCTTGTGCTTCTCCTGCAGACGCTCCAGCTGACAAAAGGGCAAAGACACACAATCACAGCGGTAGAGGGACACGTGCAAACACATGCAAGTTCCCCAACACATGATTGAATTTTATTTGCTGTAATATAATTTGACAAGACTTTTGTAGCAAGAAGGTGTTCAGGAATTTCACATTAAACTCTTCTACCTGCGGCTGATCTCTGGAATGTAACTGACATAAAGAGAATACATTTAAAGGAAAAGATTTTAGGCTTTACTTCTTACTTAAAATATCTCATATATTTTTATAATACATCAAAAGCTTGTGAGTCAAACATTAAGTTTATTCATGTTTCTCTTACAATTTTAAGATCTATCTGCCTTTTGTGGCTTTACATGGTGTCAGGATTCAAGAGCCTTCAAAAACCTGTTGATAAAATAAAATCTTCATCATCCCTAAGAGTTTCATTTATCATAAGATGTAACTGCCAACTGACCTCAGCCATAGGCTTTTGGTAGACACTGTGGTTGTGTGGCTCAGTGTCGGTGATGAAACCATCTCTCTGCAGGGCCTGGAGGGCCGATCTGGGGGCCGCAGAGCCGTAACGTGATTCAAGGGCCTCTGGAACAGTCTGTTTGGACTTTAGCATGCAGATAACATCCTCTCTGGCCTGAAATCACATGAAGACATATAACTGATATAGGATTTTGGTCGAGGAGGATGGTGTGTGTTCACTCCAACTGTTTGAGGAGAATGGCTTCCACATTTTGCCAAAATAGTCACTGAACACATAGCACATTTGCCTGTATACGCTGGCATGTTAAACTACCATTTTCAACCACAAGATAGAGCTATTGTGCAAAGAAAATTGCAGTCTCGCTCTATCCAAAGCATGCACAGACACTTTCCATTCAAACTGACTTTGTATGCACCAACAATGCCTTTCACAGATATGTGTTCTTCCCCTCATTATTGCACTTACCCTACCTATTACAGCAGGTGAAAGGTCAAAGGGAAACAATGTGCCACATACAATGTGGAACAACATCCAACACACCTGAACCTCTCCTTCCATGATGCCCAGCAGTTTCAGGAGATCCTCTTTGGTCAGATCCCTGATGTCCCTTCTTTTTTCTCCAGCCTCTGGGGAATCCAATAGTAGCTTCTCTTTGTCTATGATCACCTCGATTTCCACCTTATCCTCATCCTCATTCTGCTGAACTTTGGCCTTCAGGCTCTTCACAGGCAAACCCACTTCCTGTTCTTGGCTGATGTCATGGTCGTCCTGTGGAACCCCAAGCACCCCATTGGCGGGGCTCTCCACCCTGCTGCTTTTGGACCTCATCTTCTACCTGTGCCAAGGACAGAAGAGACAAAAGCTTTTTCTTTTTTTTAGGGCAAATATCTTCTGTTACATTCCCGTTCACAAACAAAAATTTTAAGCTTCATTTCAAAGTTTGGCCTCTGAATATTTGACTACTGTAATACTTCAGGTTGTCAGTGCATCACAGTTTACAGTGAGTTTTATGACTTTGCCATTGAATACCTTTCCTCATATCACAACCCCATTCACTGCCCTACTGGATGATATTGTTCTATGTAACATTTCTAATCTGGAGTAATTATCCATAATTACCCAGCACTGTGTGTGTGTTTGTGTGTTGTATGGGGGTGTGTGCATTCCTGACATGTCCCATTTTCTCACGAGGGTTGTGTATCTCATGGTGAGTGTTGATGGTCTGGAAGTACGTTTGTGGCACTCCTGGGTGCTCTAACCTTCTCTGCTAACGTTAAAAATCTGAGTCAAACATTTTATCCAGATCCTGAAAAATAAATCCGTCGATGACAGACTCTAAATTCAATTCTACCACATTAATCACTTACAACAACACTGTCAAGGTGGCCGGTAGAGTATTTGTATTATAAACTTGATTACTTAAACATGCAGTGAGCTGAGAGAATAACATTGAGAAGTTGCATACTTGTTTGTACTGCTACTGTTCATAGCCCTATCAGAAGGGCTCAATTAGACGACCTCTCACCATCATGTTCCAGATGTGTTCATTTAAATTATTGTGTGCTATTTAACAATATTATACAAGAGTAAATAATTGTAACAGTATTTTTCATACAGTTGATAAATTCAATTCAACTTTTTATCAGTTGGCATACTTTTAATTAGTTCAACTGTTTAGCTTACTATTTAATCTGTTTGTCCATTTCTTTTAGCTAATGTTTAAATTGTTTATCCAATGCTTTTAGCAAACTATTAAACTGTTTATCCATGATTTTTATCTAACTATTTAACCTGTTTATTCAGTACTTTTAGCTACTTTTTTCAACTGTTTATCCAGTAGTTTTAGGTTCTATTGAAACTGTACTTTTAACTTAAACTTTTTTATGTATTTATCCATTATCTTAAGCTAATTATTTTATCTTTTCTGCCCGCTCGCGAACTTACAGCTGTCACAGCAGACACAGGGACTTCTAGATAACTATGACAACTATTAAATTACTTTTCAGTAACCATTTTTAGTATTTATCCATTATCTTTAGCTAATTATTTTAACTTTGCTCTCTGAGTTACAGCTGTTACAGCTAACAAAGGTCAGTAGGAGGTGAGTCCATCAGCTTTTTGTTGCTGATTGTTTGCTAATGACTGTGACAATAAATTTACTAATTGTAAGCCACCAATTTCCCAACCAAGTTTTTTTCTTTTTTTTTTTTTTTTTGCTGAGATACACACACTAAGATACACACATGCTAAATGTCGAAAATAGAGCACCTGCACTAAACCATAAAACAAAGTGAAATCATATGTTCTCTCTTGAATAGGAAGTTTTCATTCAACTGCACAATGTTGCAATAAACCATACCAATCTGGGCCCTGGTTGAATCACTGCACTGAAGTGTCAAAGTTGCAGGGTCCTTAGGCTACAGGTTTGCATCTCTTTGCTTGTGTGTGCATGAGTGTGTTAATGCTCCATAACAGTAACCTTGAGAGACTGTGCAAGTGATTTCTTTGTGATCAATTTCAGATATGACATCAACAGCTCTTTTTAATTACAAACAGAGATACACCCACCAAAATCCCCTCCATAGCACCCCGTTGATGTCATAGAACCCTCACATCTGAATCATTCATTGAGACATCCTGAGCAAGTTCACCAAAAAGTCCAATGATATAAAGACTACAAGCTGGAAGACCCAAAGAGGAACATTAATAGCCATTTGATTTGGTCTAAATAGACAATAAATGTGAACTGGCTGTTGCAGACTGTTATAGAAGAGAAACATGACTTTCTATATGCAATGTCAAGTGGCTTGAAAGCAAGCCTTTCAAAGGTTTTGGTTCACTTCTGTAATAGCAGGCAGCGAAGTTAAGATTGCACTGAATTGTAATGATGCTTGAAACCAGTCTCTTTGAATCCCATGTGTTTCCAGGAAAAAGACCCAAGCACATGAGAGGGAAGTGTGCAAGATAACATAGACTGCATCTCTCAGTTCAAACAAAAAAAGAATAAAATCTGACAAACCAACACATTAAGTACATTCCTTATCTTAGTCCTTGGAGTTCAGTGAGTGCACATTGGCTCCAGGGAGATGTGGTTTAACTGGAGATTAATTGCAGTGCCTTCTTTCCTGTTCATAACTATTAGTTTCAGCTGTGGGCTCACTATCACTGACTCAACCATCATAGTACAGCAGCACACACAAATACTTACAATGTTCATGCCACCATTCAGGCAGTGCCAGGGAGTCTGTATGACACCCAAGGTTGGAGGGCATTAAAAAGGGTACTACTGGGGCATGAGAGTGATGAAACATATAAACATGTGCAGTGCTGTAAATGACTTGGGCAGAGTACTGCTGACAAAGTGGTTGACACTGAGTTAGGCACTCTACAGTTTATTTTTAATTTCTGGGTTGGTGCCACGAAAATCCAGGGAAGCTACTGTAACAGCTCGCCTCATTTTCAGTGTCACTCCTGTCCAACAGGGCAAGCAGGAGAGAGTGGGTGTCTATTTAGTTATAGTTGACAGGTGTACATCTATAAAGAGTTATAATAAAATTGAAATTCAATGAAACATAAAGAAATATGTTATTACAAACAGTTGTTTTTGATTAATTGCAGAGGGTCTGAATTTCTGGCAAAAGGCATTTTGCACTGCCACTGTAAACTGCCAAAACTCTAAAAAGTGGATAAGTTGATATATCTCTGTGACCTAAGCGATTTAGTTTTTCCATCAACCCACTTACATCCTATTTGGCTCTAAATAAATACATTTCTCAATTGAACAGACATATCATTCATTTGGAGTCATGTTTATGTCCAGCGAATAAAGTCTAATATTCACTCTCCTTTTAGCTGTTTTATAGTTTCCACCAACTCCAGGGAACTATCTGGCTCTTTAGCCGCTAAATGCTCCACCATGTTCACTATCTAGTTGCTAACTTTTTCTGTGTACTATTTGGGCACGTGGCATACAGACAGTATTTAGAGCTTTTTCCCTAAAAAGGGTTGCAGTAAAACCAAAACTTCTGAAGCTGCTGAGCTGAAAGATACTAACACACTCTGTAGAATTAAGAGAAACTGCAGAGTTGGGTGATAATGATTTCATTTCATAGTCATCAAAGTCTGTTTGTCATCAAAGCCTGTTGATAAGAAGTCATCGTCATCAGTGTCTTGACCTTTTGATCCACCTTGACTGGTCACTGCAGTCTTGATTGTAGTGAATTCTCCAGAGCAACAAATGGGGATTCCTGAGCCACGTGGCCCACATTCCAGTCTGGCATGCAACATTCCCAGTTGTCTTTATGGAAAATAAAGGCGCTCTAGCAGACAATAAGCCTTTACTGTGAGGTCTGTGCCAACCCGCCACAATGCCCACACACATTCATGGCATCTAAACCATCAGTACAATGTCACTGTCTGGCCTCTAGTACCTTGATGCTTTCTAATATGAAAGGGTGGCCTAATACCCAGTGAGACCCCAGTCAAGGCCTAAGCCTAAATTTAAAGCAGGACCCCAAATCTGTCCCAGGGTTTGGGCTAGTCCAGCTGTCACATCACATATATGAGTATTTATAGGCAACACCAAAGCACGTGCCTCCATTCCAAAGTGAAAAAAAGGGGCTATAAAATTTAGTCATTGGTCAGCAAGTCAGCAGTAACATGTGCCAGACAGACTTCACACTGCCTTAGAGTTAAAACAATTAGTCAATTAATTGATTTGTCAGTCAACAGAAGATTAATCCGTAAGAATTTCATTAATCTATTAATAGTTTCAGTTATTTTATCAAACAAAAATGGCTAATACTATCTGGCTTAAGCATCTTAAATGTGAAGATTTGCTTCTTCTATTATTTTAAGTTGAATATCTTTGTGTTTTGGACTAAAGAAGGCATTTAAAGATGTTACCTTAGGCTTTCAGAGATTATTAGCAGCATTTATCACAATTTGATTGCAAACAAAATGATTACTTGATTAGAAAAAAAAAAAAAAAAAAAAAAAAGATTGAATGTTAGTTCCAATGTAGTAGTTTCATGATACAATACTTAAATAATCTGAAAGACTGGTTCATGTAAAATTGTGAATATAGTCTAAATTTAAACCCTGTTTGTGTTCAAGTACAGATATTCAGGTAACAGAGCTGTAAAATAATTGAAACAGGAGCAAAAGCAAGATTAGCAGAAATGTAGACTGTTAGCATGAAGGGGTCTGGTGGCTCTAGTCCATGTCTGTGATGTTCATATAGAGAAAAAATGAGGAAGGGGATAGCAGTGTGGCTTGTACCACAGATTAGGGATGACAACAGCAGCTACAAATAATGCTGCAAAAAGCTATACGTAAAATTATTAGTTTGATTCAGTGAGTTTTGACATATTCACACCACAAACCCAATGTGACCAAACAAGGAGTTAGAAATATTCTTTGCATGCGAGCGTTTGGCAACTCCTTCTGCCAGAGGACACTGATAAAATGCGGTACGCTTCAGAAGCTCTTCCGTCCTTACAAGAAAAACACACAAGGCCGCCAAGATATGTGAATTTCAATCAAAACTGTAGCTGTGGATGAGATTCGAAGCTATAAGACAATCCATCTGATATTGAAAGTTTTGTGTGCACCTATTTCCCATGCACGGGCAGAAAGCTGCAGCCTGTTCCAGGGTTTTGATGGACAGCGCATTCCACCCTAGACAGCCAGTGACCTTTGGGGTCAAATTTTACATAACAGTCATGTTCTAGGAAAATAAAGACACAGTTAGCAGAGATAAATGGCAAGCTCTTTCTGTTCAAATAGCAGCTCAGACATGTACTCATTCCCTCAGCATTTAACAATATCAGGACCTTTTTGTCCACTATTACTAAATTGACATGTCAAAGGTCTGTCATGGACAAAACTCAAGCCTGTACAGCTTGGCTTACTTTAATGATTGCTCCTATAAATACCCCTTAGCGACAATAACTCTAACGTTGACCTACCATACTGGACCAAAATGTCAGCATAGGTGGTGGGTTTCAACTTGTAGTATTCTCCTGATGTTACATTAACCTGATCCTCTCACTGGAGCCTACTGTAGCTTCAGCAGTTAAGGTTTCACTAATGAGCAAACTAAGAGGAATGTCAGTACTTCTCTACATGTAATTGCTCATATTAATGACTAACTTGCTGTAAGAGACTAAAAGACACACTCTTTGCATCATAAAATAACTCTGCACAGGTAGTTCCTGAATCAGTAACCTATAAATTATGACATATTTATGCTTGTTGTGCTGGTGGCGGTTTGTTAAATATTCACTTTGAATCTTTAGTGAAGTCATATAATCCCTGTGTAAATCCACAAGAGCAATTGCAAATCTTTACAAGTTGAAACAAGCTGTAACTTGGGTTATGCATTATAAACATTGGAGTGTGTGTGGGACACTTTGATGCATATTTTATTCAGATGCATATTTTATTCAGTCACACAACATGCAAACCCCATTGTTCTTAAAGTGCACTAGAGTCATCAAGCGTATGGATTGCTGCAGCTGTTGGAATAAATGACTCACCTCCATCTGTCATAATTAGTGTAATAGACAGTACATAATTGGAAACATGAACACATCCATTATTTCTAAGAGTTAAACATATTAAGTTGTAGTCTCCAAACTGGGAGCAGTTTCCATAGCAACAGCATTCATTCAATCTGTTGGGAGAGTCCATAAACCAAAACTGACTTAAGAAGATTCTTCTAGACTAATGGCAGGACTGGATATCATCTTTACAGCATGGAGATCAAGGAAGAGATCGAGTTCTGGCTGTTCTATGAATAGAAACAGTAAGGCAACATATGGATGAAGCAGACCAAGTTATTGCCCAATGTCATGGGGTCAGCTGTTAGTCTGAACTTTTTGTCTAAATGCCTGCAAGATCATAATTCCACTAACTGAACTTCATGTGTTTGCTAGAAATGGTAATGTTGCCTCACATGAAGTACTAAGCTGTTTTTTGTGACTATCAGTTTTTATACATTTGACCTTTTCGCTTGCAAATGATGAAGCTTTTTCAATTAAAAGCAGTGTTTTGATTGGAAAGGCCCGTTGACTTCATAGCACATTGTTCTCTGTCGTTTCAACACATATAGGTTTCGAAGAATATTGTTTAAAGTTATACTGATGACACAGCTATATTAGAGCCATTTAACTGCACTTGCAGGTGACAGATTAGAAGACACTTTTTCTATGCAGCTACTCTGGCATCTTTGCACTGTTAAGTGAATTTTTTTTTAAGTGAATTAAGATCTTTTTATGTAGTCTATGGGCACACCTCAATCCTTTCTCCTCAGTGGCTGCTGGTGATCAAGATCATAATGAAATCTTTTGGCAGCAAGTGGACCTCAGATATTTCTAATATCAGAAATTATCACTAATAAATTGTTATCACTTTAACTTAACAGTGCCAAAATATACTGCATGGTTCTGTCTCACTGCTCTCATTAACCCATTTCCAGCAGCAGGCAGCTGTTTTTAGTGTGGCATTGGTGGCACATGGCCCTGCTGATGCCAGCGTCAGTTTGTCAGTTGGTTGGTCCACTGGACTGATATATCTCAGTCTCAGTAATTAGGAAGTGGATTGACATGTAAGCTTATACAAACATGCATGGTCTCAAGAGGATTGAATGCTACTGACTTTGGTGATCAGCTGACTTTACTTCTGGTGCCATCA
This sequence comes from Trachinotus anak, assembly GCF_046630095.1. Classification (NCBI taxonomy): domain Eukaryota; kingdom Metazoa; phylum Chordata; class Actinopteri; order Carangiformes; family Carangidae; genus Trachinotus; species Trachinotus anak. The sequence goes on along the minus strand of NW_027273866.1, from coordinate 524,685 downwards.
CATGGTTGACCTTTATGGTTTTGTGTAAAAAATCTTGATAATTATTGCATGGATTGGAGATGAACATAGTAAGCATCAATGTATTGCAGGTGTAATGCTGATCAGCATTAATATTGTCACTGTGAGCACGAGAAGTGTGCTTAAATTAGCATTTAGCTCAGAGCACTGTTGGCTTATTGTTTGCTAGCTTTAAGCTTAGTGACATTTTAAGGTTGAAGTGTGTGTCTGCCAACTTGTAGACTATTCAGCACCATAGAGGCCTGAAAATTTAGCCATAAAGTAAGCTTATGGCCAGTAAACACATCACATCCTGGAGTACTTGAAATGATAATATAATAATAATGGGCATAGGTTTTCATATGGATGGTAGGGACATGTCAATACCAATATTTTGGGAGGACAAAACCGACCCTACCAATATTTGAGTGAACTCATTCCCGCCATGTGTGGAGTAAAGTCATTAGCTACTGTAATTCCAAGGTGCCCTCCCTGGAGGCTACATCTCCAAGACGATGATTTAGGCATGCTAGCACTTGATTGGCTGAAAGGGCAGAGACTATCGGGAGCCTCACATCATGTAGAAATATCGCACTTACTGCCAGACAGAGGAGGCGAGAGTGGATCAGTGTGCTGACAATGGTTATCAGTGTCTGTCCAGACCTCAAACATGGGTGAAAAGTTTTGTACTTTGTTGATATCTTGTCACCAAAAAAGAGACAATGCAAGCTTTTTCGCCGTCCAGAGTGTAAGTAATAGGTCGTAAACTAACCAGCCAGCAGCCACATTGAATTAAAATGAAAACCTGCTAGCTAGCTACCATTGCCAGCCTTACATTATTAAATTGTTAATACATGCATCATTGGATTAGCAGAATTTTACTGCTGTAGCTGGTCAAGGTGCTAGTTTAGCTGGGAACTAGTGTTAAATATGAAATCAGGGGGAAAGGGGAACTGAAACACTGGTAGGACTATTAAATATAAAAATATTGATGTTAGATGCAAAAAATGCAAAAATATTGTTCTTTTTTTTTTTCTTAAGTTTAGTTTTAGTCTTGGATGTGTGTGTAGTTTTTTGTTGAAATGTAAATACAGATCTTGTTATATTGATATTTTCATAAACCACTTGGTTGACAGCATTAAGGAATCCTCTTTGTTTTGGAGATGTGGCAGGGATGTTGTGTCCCCACCAATTTTAAGACCAAACCTACGCCCTTGAACACTTAGCTAACTGTAGTATTCCAGATCTTCACCAACACTACCCATTTAAGTTTTGGAGGTGAACGCTTGTATTGTGTTGGGATTGTGACTGTGCTCTTTTTGTTACTTGTTTACCTTTTTCACACAGAAAAACTAGTTATCATAAAAATGAAGTGCATGGTTGCAGGTCGGGCAAAAATAAAGTAGAGAATAGAAAAATCAGTCAGTGTGAAATTACAGTGTGGTGTTCAATCTTCAGCACAAAGTCACAAACAACCACAGAGACGTATAATCCTTATCTCAGTGCTTTTCTCCAGCTCAGGGACATCACCGGACAGATGAGGTCTCTGGATAGCTGTCATCATCACATACCAGCCCCATTGAAGAGTCATGATTATGTCACTTCACCCCAGAAAAAAACATGGAGTTATAAAAGAAAAAGCATGGTTTGGTTAGAGAGGGTGGAAATATGATTGAGCTCAACTAATATCTCCCCTCTGTGGACTTTCAAACGTCTCTTACATCAAACCGAAAAAGGTCTTCCTGCTGAGAAAGGTGCCGTATTTAGAGATGGCCACACTCACACTGTATGGAAAATACTTGTTAGCCTAGTAAGCTCTGATGAACCTGAAACTTTTGCAACACTCGTGATATTCCTACTGTATGTTAACTTCCCGAATGACCTCACTACTTCTAATATTATTACACGACAAGAACCAATTAACAACCAGTCTACTGTTTATAGCAAGTGTGTGATGCCATCTTGCATGCTACATATCAAATAATCTTGAGAAGATCTTGGGTTGCTATGGATTTTAAGGACTTATTTTTAAACCACGGGAGCATGAGTTATAAGTGCCACTGTTCTGCGAAACATCCAAATGTGTCTAAACTGCATTTTTGGAATTCAAGACCAGAGGCCCGTGTATGACTGGAGCTGTGCATATGTCAGTGACAGCTGTTGTTGAGGCCCACCAGACGTATGGGGAAGACAGCGATGAGCTTCACCTCCCTACTATATTGTGTTTCTGTGCATGTGCATAGACATATCCTGGAATAGAGTAGCCCATATGTACATACAACATGCAGGCACAGACACACATTCGCACAGTATTAAGAAAGGAATGAGGTCACTGAGTTGATAATGTGCATGTCAAAGAATAATGAAAGAAATGTGTCTGAAACATTTAAATGAACAAGTCCTCTTCTTGCAACTCCTACTTCTTTAAAATGTTTCTCTATTATACCTCTACTTTCTTTTATTCAAATACTTTTATTAGCTACTTATCCTCTTCTTTTTGTCCAAAGCTGTGTGTGTTAAGTGGTAAGCAGTTCTTAGAAAACACGCTACACTTGCCACAAGCGGCTTATGCAGAAACAGAGAAACATTATCTCTCGTCTTGAACAGGGTTGAATATGATAAGTCACAAATATCAAGCCAGTGCAGTACATTGTCAGTTGAGTATTGGGACTACTACATAAGCTCATGGCAAGGAGATAATGCTACACCTCACAGTTAAAGTATGTCACCCTCTGCATGATAAACAAGTCAAGTGACACAGACCTATAGTAATGTCATGAGGTAAGTCAGTGACACATTTAGTGCATCTCAAATCAATGCTGCCCTGGCAAACACCCAAGTTTAGCCAGCATGGGTTCAGTTTAAGCAGGGACAACAATATTGATTTACAGTAGGACTGATTAATTTACAAGATGAGATTGATAACTGCCCAGCCAGCATTCACATATGTCTTTTTCAAGTGGCTATTTGGCTGACTGAGCTCCACAGACCTTCCAGGGCATGTGCCGAGCGAGAGAGAGGACGTGCTTAGATAAAGCTGGAACGCGCACAAAAATGTTAATGAGTAATATCTCTGCAGAAGTCCTCTTTGTCTTGTTTCACTGGTGATATCACTGAGTGCACAGAGGCCACATCAGCTGGACAGGGTAGGAGGCAGGGAGAGAGGAAGGGTGAGGTTGCACAGAGCCCCTGGACACTGACAGCAGCCTAAGCCACACCTGCACTAGATTCCCCCTCTGCGAGTGAGATACATTTCATATTTTCTTTTCTTTCTACTAAGGCAAGGTGATGTGCGCCTTGACAAATGGACAGCGGCTAGCAGGAGCCATGTGTCTCCTCCGAAAAGCCGATGACTTCATGCAGATGAAATGGAATTCATTTTGGCGTCATTACAATCCATAAATATTCAGGATGAAAGATGTCATCCTTCTGCAGCTTATGGGTGCCTCTTAAGGTTCTTAATGTCAAGCAGTGGTGTGTGTATTTGCACTATGTGTACTGTATTTGGCATGTGCAGTAAGTGCAAGAGTTAGAGCTTGGCTTTATGGTGCTGCAGAGGTGTTGGAGTTGGCAGATGTGGGAGAAGTTGATGGCAAAGGTTGCAAGTGTGTGTGTATGAGTGCATATCATTGCCAAACATGATCTGACACATAAGCTGAAATACTCCTCTTTTCCCTACATTCATAATATCTCAGTGCAACATCACCCGCGTCATCTGGAGAAGATGTGGGCCTCTCTTCCCACATGCAAGGCAAAAAAGCCTTTGCACTAAATGGTCTTATTCATAAAGCAACATAACATGTGATTCACAGAGAAAGGTTTTATTCATGACTCTCTCTTTTATGTATGCATTAATACAATGCCAAATCTGTATAGCCATTAACAGCACTAAGAGTAGTCACTTGTCTTCTCACGGTTGAGAAATTAATGCAAAAAGTAGTTTGAATGTATAAAAAGTGAGCAGAATTAATTAAAGGTTCAGGGAAGAGTTGTTTCATTCATACGGCTCAAATACAGCTCAAATGAAAGAGGGTGGATTTCTTTCAACCAGTGTTCTTTATTGGCTCCATAAAACAGATGACAGTCCAGCAGCAGCACCTGTACCTGAGCCTGTTCCTGTATTTCAGTCTGAGAGCAGAACAGCTTACAAGTCCTGCTTTGCCAGAAGCACATGTCCACGGCTGTTTCCTTCACAAGGGAAACAGCCATTACAACAAGGTTAGGAGAAGCTGACTTACCTGCTGTTGTGTTGTCCCCAGGTTTGAGCAATTAGTAGCCACACCAAGTAATCCAAGAAAAAGGCACAAAAGGAGTTCAGTATCCACTAATATCCTCTAGCTTGTGTGGTCCACTTGTGGTGTCTGCTACTGAGTGGTGCCAAGAGCCATCTCAAGCTCTGCTCTCTCTCTCTCTCTCTCCTCTTTCAGTCCTTCAGGTCAGCGAGGGAATGGTAGAGAGCACTAACGGAGCACTGTAACTTCCTTCTCTCACTCTCTCACCCTCCCTCCCTCTGTTACTCCCACAGCCTATCCAGTTTTGCTCTGCATAGCACTCTAAAAACACACCTCTCATTTTCTTTCCCTCCAATCCTTTCCAGAAGTCAGTTGAAGAGTGTGTGAGAATAAAAGGCAGAAGGGGGGTGAAGGAGGTACGCAGGCACTATTCTACTCTCTCTCAGCAGTTGAAAGGGGCTGTTGCCCGGTGAGGAGAAAGGCAGAGGTGTGGTGCGATGTCCTTTGTCACAGGGCCAGATCTTTACACTCAGCTGCATCCTCCATTGTCCCTCTCTACTCTTTTTGACCAGAGTCACAGAGACTAAAAGTATAGCTCTATATTTAACTCAACCACTGTTGCCAACATGGGTGCTGTTAGCAGCTGAGGCTAGCTGAATGCTATATGGTTTGGCCGGCTAGACGGAGAGCTAATTCTCCCCACTGACCCTTGGCGACAGCTGAACCTTACCATACCATTCTCTCATGCTGGGAAAGTCCGGTGACAGCAGCCACCCAAGTCCTAACAGTGGTCCAAGGAACCACCAATTGCTGACTTAGGAGGCTGAGTGTGGCCAAACTCTCCAAGGACTTTGGAGGCTACTCTGCCCTTTTGGCCCTGCTTGTAGAAAACACTCTAAAATAGGCCAGTGAGTTAAATCCGAGGTACAGTAATGTGCTCTCCATCAGTGGGAATCATTGACTTTGCTGCCAGGGTACTGTTGGGCTAGACGTGCAGAGTTGCAGTAGAGAGCAAACACATCTAAACTTGGTTCACCTACCCATTTATTTGTGGGATAATGTTTACCCACTTTTCAAGACCAACATAAATCTCGTATCTTGTAGATTTGGGTAGCACCAGGTAGGTAAAAGGCCTTTCAAATAAAAGAGAATTAAGAGCATGCCTTAACTGGTGACCCCATCCTGCAGTAGTATGCATAAAGGCCCAGTCTTATCAGCATCTAAAACAGCAAAACTTAGCGAAGAATCACTTTGTTTCAAAGGCATCACTGCATTCAGTGGATTTGTTTGTGGGAGAGACCAAATCTGCCTCAAGTTCACTTTGACTGTCCAAAGTTGCACCTTTTTCACGAGCCCCATGTGCATCAAGTGTGCTGACACTTAAGGGAACTGAGAGCTGGATAGTCCAAAAGAGGAATCTATCATAGCTTATTAGCTGCATCGCATCATCAACTTTGATCAATCCTCCCTCTGTCAGAGTAAAAACTGAATAAACTGTGTGAATTTCTTGTCACATATAATGCTGGCAAAATAATAAATAATTACTTCTAATAATTACTTCTCTATGTCTTTGTCATCAGAACAATCAACACAACAGTTTTGCCTCTCTGCCAAAGGGGAGATTCACTGCACAATTCTTTGCTTCAAGGTGATTGCTGATGTTTTCAGATTATTTTAATATCTAGCCACACTGACAGGGCTGAGCCAATACTGGAGCAAAATCTTGCAGGTCAAAGCTCTTTGTTTCCAGCCCTATCAAGTTCTCTGTTATTGGTTAATGTTTATCTTGTTTGTAGCTTATAATAATCAGTAACAGTTTATTGTTTGATTATTATACCTCTACTGTACTGGATATTTGATTATTTCTTGAGCTGATGACCTGATGAGACATCTGCCTGCATTTCTCTTCTCCTTAAATTGAAAGTCTTGTCTAGTCACTAGAGGGAAACGCCTGGTGAACATAATGACACTCTTATCACTAGGTGGAAACCAAAGCAAACAAACGATGGAGCAGCTAAACAACAGATAATCTCACTGTGGAATTATGTCAGATGGACATTGACACTTTCACTCCCTCTTTGTCAGCTCTTTTTTGTTCCAATGTACAGTGCATCTGACCCAAGAGCAATTTAGTTCACACATTGCCATTGCTCAATTATGTGGGTGTGGGCCTGATGTAATGTTTTGTTTTGGTAAAATGAAAACACACTTCAGCAGACACAAATGCATAGATGGTTGGGCAGACAGAAACACACAGGACAGGCTTTCTGGTTGTTGTTTTTTTCTTCACTTCAGCAGTCATTTGTTCATTGACTTTCCCAAGCGCCTCTTGATACCTGGAGATACAAGGTCATCCAAGAGTTCTCAGCTCTGGAACAACCTTATAGCCTTTTCTTCTTTTTACCTTTTTGTTGTCCTGTGTGTGACACTGGAAGAGAGTCAGAGCAAAGACAAACTCAAAAAACAAAGTGCATTTGTTTGACAGGCCCCTTCCCCCCCACATATGAAGTCATCCCCCTACATGTGGTATCGAAGAAGAAGATCTATCCAAACTGAGGTCATGAGAAGTGTATTTTGATTGAATGCCATAATTCCCACACCCAAAATGAAGTCATGTGGTAGGGATCCAGTGAGGAAGAGGTTTGTTATGATTTCACTCTGTATATATAATGCCCACAGGATGGTGGTCCTGTCTGGACTGCGGTTGTAATGAATCATAGCAGAAACACGGGTTGGTTGAAGTAGCCGCTATTCCCACACTTATATGATGTGATCAGAGTGAATGGCACGCTCATTTAATTAACACAAGATGGGTGATAAAATGTTGCTGTGGGACTTGAGTTTTGTCATCCAGTTGCAAGGAAGCTTCAGTGTAAATCTTAGTTGGAGGTTTTATCAAAGGAAACATATGAGGAGAAGACAAAATGATGTCAGGCAAATTAAATTATGTTATTAACCAGAGTTGTCAACTGATGTTGTAATCCACATCAACTTTGCCCTCTGAACACAATCACACTTTTATACCTTCATTTTTCATTTCAGGTCTCTCAACGCTACCTCGTTGTTGAGTGCCCCCCCCCAAGCAAAGTAATCACTGAGGTCCCATCCAGCTGTCGTGTCTGTTGTTAAAACGCGCCAGCAACATTAGCAACCCTGTGTTCACTTCCACTTCTTCTGCTCAGACATCACCTCAGCTCTCCTGGGTCATTTTCAGTTTTGGGCGCGCTGACAGATGCTAATGAGCTGTCCAAGCAAAGTGAGATTAGAGCAGGTTGAGGCAACAGGGAACATGGTGTTCCTGGATCCAAGCCATGAAGGGACTACAAAGGTTTCCAGCAAAAGAAGAAGAAAAGTCATGAAGTGGCAGAACATCTTTATATCAATGTTTGTGCTTGTTGCCAGCTGTATACGGTGTGTTTTTTTAAAGGAACACTTTGATATTTTGGGAAATAACACTTATTGCTTTTTTGCAGAGAAACATTAACACCACTCTCACGTTATATGGAGCTGGAGCCAGTTAGCTAACTTAGCTTAGCATAAAGACTGGAAGTGATGGGAAACAGAATAAACTGTGTGAATGTATTGTTTCATATAGTCCTGGCCCAAGATGAACAAACTAGCTAGCCCCACGTAAAATGTCAAGTCGTTTTTTTTCTATTAAACAAACAAGATGTAAATTATTTATTAATTAATACTTTTGTTTGTTTGTTTGTTTGTTTGTTTGTTTGTTTACCTCTGGACAGAGCGAGGCAATCTAACTCTCAGCAAGAAAGCAAATGAGCATATTTCCCAATGCCAGCCTATCCCTTTAAAGGAGCTCTTTGTAAGTTTTGCTATTGCAACACAGTGACTGAGTAACTGTGACTTTACTCACCAAGAGCTGTCTCCAGCAGTGGAAAGCAACGCTGCTGGTAACTCTTGTCCCTGTCATGTCATTTTCTTCTACAGAAGTTAGCACGCTAACCAGGCAGCCCTGGTCCGTCCCGTTACTTTCAGATATTGACTCACTGTATTCTCCAATCTGCCCTGAAGACGTAGCGCTGCTCAGAGGACGCATTATAACCTCTTGTCTTGAAACACAGTGATGCTCAAAACTCTTCAATCACCACCACCCACTCATGGTAAGAGACTATTGGCGGAGAGCACTTACGGCCCCTTCAACATAATGATGTCAGCAGAACAACCTGAATTATTCGCTACCAAAACTCCCAGACCTAGTGATTATTTTCCCTGAGACATGACTGGCACTGACATGAGCTATTATTTTGGTTTTGTTTGCCATGACACAGCACACAGGAAACACTAGTTATGTTTGATGATTGTTTGATCCCCATTTCACAAAAAGTACAGTGTCAGATTTGTACTCATATAACACTTTAGTGCCACAGAACAGCTCACATCTTATAGTAAATTGTTACAAAAATACCAGCAAATCTCACAGTACCAGAAAAATACCACCACACATGTATCACAGCAACACAATGATTACCACAGGAATGCCAATGCTGAAGTACCACAACTTCTTTTATGTGGTTCTGTGCTCTGTGCTATAGGATTTTCTTAAAGGTTGACAGACAAGCATATCTAATTAGGGTTTGGATTTTCCACCTCCGAGCACAGTAATAGTGTCCTGTCCAAAATGAAAAATGTATATAATTTTTGCCTTTATAAAAAGAATCAAAATTACATCATACAATGTTTTAACTTAACTACTCTAATCATGCACTGCTTTTATTCATCCTTAGACTACTTATACATTAAAACTGGAGTGTTTACAGTGGGTTTACATGTATATGGTAAACCACATGTTTAACACTGTGGTGTCACAGTTCCTGCTCAGCAAAAACATTAGAGTAGTGTTCACTGCCCTTGTATTGGATTAGGGTAATAAAGAACAAGGTTTGTTTTACCAGTTTTACATTTATTTCGTTTTCAGCGGAACACAATATGGCTATATTAAATGCTTGAAACAAGTGATTCAAATTACTGAATTCATAATAGTATACATCTGGTTTCACTTTTTGCACAGTTTACCCAGTTGAACTTGTTACAGCATTAATAACACATCCAGTAAAATACCAGAACATAATACTGACTGGACTCAGAATTATCATCGCAAGAGAAGTTATTGCTGCACATACTGTAGACATTTCATCTCTTGTGGTTACTGTGTTTATTGATGTAAGTCTGTTTTTAAAGGCTAAATTGGCCTGGAAATTACATACTCTTAAGTATTTCAGTCTTTGTTTTTCTTCTGATGTTTCAGTCATAGTGATGACTTACCATCTCAGTCATGTTAATTACTTATGTTTCATTTCCTGTTTTTGCTGATCACACACTATAGAAAGGAAGTAACTCACTGACGCCCTCCTCTGTTAAGATGGTAAAATAGTTATACCAAAGCCTCTAAGACTGTGTGAAGCCCTGTAAATCAGGCTCCTCCGTTTAGAGAAAGACGTGGGACTTTGTGAATATAAGTGTTCCTATGACAATATTGCCAAATTTCTTTTAAACTTGTATGTGTTGCTTATTACCATTTAATGATTATAGTCATGACACCAGATATCTTCGATGAGGCCAGCTGAGTTGTAATTAGATGTTAATTTTTGTTTTTATCTTGTGATTCAGTGACTGTTGTTGCTTAACACAGTTTAACACAATCTGACATACACTTTTACCTTAAGGTCCACTATCCAGCTTGTCCAGAAAAACAAGAGGGGGAAAAGATGCTCAGTTTTAATGACTTACGTTATATCTTAACGTTACCAATTTCTGAACTGACATTACAAAGTGTTTCTTGGCTGCCTTGTTGGATGTGGCCATGGACTGACTTCACCCCCGGGGCCGAAGGATTTGGAAAGTAACTGTGACTTTGCTTATTATCAAAGCAAAATATAATCCACAAAAAAATTATTATATATTATAATATATATATTATTATAGATTAAGCATCCAGCACTATATAAAGCATTTACAATTAGCCCCACCTTCACCTGTTGCATTTTTAATTACATATTAATTCATCCATGTTGTTCTTAAGATCCACTTCTATAATGTGTAATATGTAATATTAAAATAGACCATTTTGCAGTATGAGTACTAGTACTTTGAGTATATACTGATTCTGATTTTGTACTTTTATTAAAATTTTAAATGCAGGACATTTACTTGTAATAGTGCAAGTCTACACTGTGACTATTTTCTGAATAATTTTCTGGCATGAAAAGGGATCAAAGGTTGTTTCGATAAGTAGAAAAAGTCATAATTTTTATGTACTGTGGGTTTTTTTTTTTTTAACCTGTTTTATATTAATGCTGATATGATCACTACTTGAATGACACTCCAGGGGGTATTATGTGAACTTTTGGCTGTTTTGTGGCCTTATGTAAGCAATATAAAGTCATAATAATTAGCCTTTTAAATCAAAGACAATGCTGATAAACCCGCTGAGTATACGGAATAGGCTATGATTAGGAGCACCCAGAACTGCAGGTGATGAATCTTGTAAATATTCCAATAAGCATGATTCTGTAGATTACATCGATAGCCTTTTCTCATTGTTGTGTATTACTAACTGAGTAAACTGTCAAGAAGGTGACTTTGCAGAAGCATCTACATGAGAGCAGACCCAGGATGACCCTCACCCTTCACCACCAGCATTTTTCTTTCTTCCTACTTTTGGATCCGTCCAAGGACAGCCACAGCAGGAGAGGAAGCTGCCACTCATCTGCCAAACCCTGGAGGAGAAGGGTATTTCCATCTCCAGCTCTGACACCCGTGACCCTGCCCGCCCAACGAGCCGAGCCGGGAGACCACAGGGCCAGAGGGTTCATTCCAAACAACAGCTGTGCATCATCCAGTGTGACAAAACACACAGACAATGAATCTCTGCCCTGCAGTGGGCTGTGGGCATGCAGGCTGCTCATCAGTTTAAGATGAGAGGTCTCAATTAATTCAACATGACAGTGAAGTCTAAAGCTGAATTCATAGCCTAATAACGATGGTGGAAGCAATGGGATGTTGTGCGTTGACAAGCCTGAGTGGACTTTATGCTCAATAGTGACCCTGCCACCTCATTTTTCATTTTCTCCTTTTGCATGTATACGTCATGCTTTTCATTTATATCTAGCACCTCTGTTAGTTGAACACATCTTTTGAAGCCATGTAAAATCCAATAGTTTCAAAGAATGCATTAAGGTGTCATTAAGAGAGAAAAATAATGTAAGTGTAAATAAGTAATAATGGCAGAGTGATTTGCTACTTTAGGACAACATCACCAACGGTACTTCTGTAGTTTTACTTGAAATGTCGCCCTCTCCTGGTTGTGATGCATCACTACATCAACACCAAACGGTTTGTCAAGGGCAAAGCCAAACCCCGCCTACTTCAATTTGATTTGTCGACGTTAACATTCTCGCAGGCTCATTGGATGCCCGGACGTCGATTGAATGACGAAGCAGGAAATGTAAGGAAGGAAAACGGTATTGGTGAGAAACGTGGGTTAACTGTTGTGTATTTTCAGCTTTGTGTCCTCGTTGTGTTGTTTGTTGTTTGTCCTCAGTCTTTTCTCAGTTTTTAGAGACAATATGAAGTGTCTCGCCTTAATTCTGAGCTCTTTACAATCGGCTCTGCTAAAGGCATTTGGACTAAAAGCTAACGCTAGCAGCAAAGGCTAATAACAGTTACACAGGGTCAGAGCTCCGTGTAATGTCAACAAGAGTCTAAAGTGAATCGTTCAGCTTGAAATTGCAGGATTGTGTATCAATGTCATCCCGACCTGGTCCTGATACGATGTTAGTGTATTTTGCCGCCAATTTTAGTCATGTTTAAACTGGAATTATGCAAATGTCACTGGTTTTAATTATACCGACTAATAGCAGCAATAAACACGTAAAAATCTTATATGGGGACCTCTTGTCAAGTGCGCTGTGAAAGAATAGTTATCATGTATTTCATGTTTCAATCATGGTCATTTAGTTTTCTATTACAACTCCACTAGATGGTGCACTAGATCTTATTATAAGATACACTAATATTGACACAGTTCTGTAGCACTAAGGTAAGACAATGGAAATCAATTCCATGACCAGATAAAGAAGTAATTGGAATTGATAATAGTTTGCCAGAATTGACAGGCGTCTATAGATTAAGACTATTCTGTTCCACATTATGCATCATGTTTGTGGGAAAACATGAATGTGTTTCAATTTAAAGGTTAAAATAAAGCCCACGCAGCCATTCTGCAGAATCCCAATTGTAAAAGGAAGTGCTGAAATAACAAAATACTGAAGAAAGGTCACTCCTGACTTGAAATGTGAAATGTAACAACTTTAGAATACTGCTACTGACAGGCTGTTATTACCATTAATGTCTCCAATGTTGCCCTTTTCATATTTCTATGCCTCTCAGCCTCTGAATGGCACTGCTGCTGAGGAAACTCATCAGTCATAGTTTCTTTCTCTCAACATGTGTGTATGTTTGTATTTCATTTTCGAAGAGTTCACCTGAACAATGTCAGCCTCAGGGAAATTGGCATCTTTACGTCTGCCTCCCTTGCCTACTGTGGGTGAGCTGATAAAGTTGTACAAGCTGCGAGCTGAGAAACAGCTGTCCCAGAACTTTCTGCTGGATTTAAGGCTCACAGGTTAGTCCTCCTGCCTCAATCTCCCTTTATTTATTTATTTTGCTCTTTCTTTCTTTCTCTCTTTTGCTAGCTCTGTCTGCAATGCACCAATAGCACCTAGTCTTTGTTACTGTGTCTACACTACATTGTGTTTTTGTCAGTGTACTTGATTGCACAGCTCCACATAGCCTTGTTTCAAGGCATTGAAATCGACAGGCTTTTCTGTATGGGGAGCTTGAGTCCTGCTAATGTGAATGGACCGAGTCAATTGTTTGCAGCCCCTGCAGAGCTCAAGCCTTAATATAATTATCAGTGATGCAGTGCAGGTCTGATCTGCTCTCCTGTCCTTGGACAAGGTGACTGTTAGATTAATACATCTTGTCTTCATCACACACAGGCAGACAGATATTGCAACATCACACACTATTAATCTTGATTTAGATACCTGAGAGTCTAATGAAAACACTTGATTGGAGAGTATCATGTAATTTATATGATGCATGACTTGAGTTAAGTTAGTATATAATTGTATTGTATTCAAAAATGTTTATGAAATAAAGTCAGATAAGTGAGTTGGTTATCCATCTCCATCTTTTCAGACAAAATTGTGCGTCAGGCAGGCAGTTTGAGGGATGCTCATGTGTGTGAGGTGGGTCCTGGTCCTGGGGGCCTGACCCGCTCCATCCTCAATGCCGGTGTGATGGATCTTCTTGTGGTGGAGAAAGATTCACGCTTCATCCCTGGGCTGAAGGTAAACTGAGGAGCTACAACGATGTTGGTTTATGCACAAGGTCATCAGGTCATTCAGCAGAACAGCCAATAACACCTTCATCTGTCAATTGCTTGAAACTAGTTAATTTGTTCTCAGATGTGGCATCATTAGCTGCCTGCAGAGTGACTGATGACTATGTAGTACCTTTTCATTTTTGATGTCATGTCTCATTCATTTCCACAGCTGTTGTCTGAGGCAGCACCAGGGAGGTTGAGGATTGTCCATGGGGACATACTCACTTACAGAATGGACCGAGGATTCCCAGTAGATATCTCTAAGCCATGGGAGGGAGGTGAGATAATTAAAATTATATAAGCTGTTACTGTGGACAGATTAAAGTAAATGCATGTGACTAAACTGCATCTACATGTGGCTCCACAGATCCACCAAATCTTCATGTCATAGGGAATCTCCCATTCAACGTCTCAACCCCCCTCATCATAAAGTGGATGGAGAACATAGCCAACAGGACAGGGCCCTTCGCCTACGGACGCACCCGACTCACACTCACTTTCCAGAAAGAGGTGGCAGAGGTGCGTGAACAGTGTGACATGTTACTTGTGTGATACTTTAAATTAAAATGAAATTTGAAGAAAGCTTAGACACACTTTGACGACTGAGTAAGAAGTCTTCATGGGGCATTATAGTCCCCTTTTATTTTGGAATCAATGGCTATTTTTTATTATCATGATTAATTATGGATCTTAAAAAATTCATAATTAGGCATAATTAGCAAGTAAAGTAAATAGGTCTGATTTTTGGTTATTATTATTTAGGCTAGTCAGAATCATTCAGAGCAGGATTTAATTATGTATGCCTAATTTTTTTTTCAATTTGTGACACATATAAACAAATTAAGACACACTTAAGTACTCTTCAAGTTTTTTCTTCGTACAATATGTTTACCAGTTTATATATGTGTTTACTACTAAAAGCAACATCATATAACTTGGTCTTACTGAAAATGCATCACTAAGTGTAATAGTTTTCCTCTCCACCCAGAGGTTGACAGCCAGCACAGGCAGCAAACAGAGGAGCCGTCTGTCCATCATGGCTCAGTATCTCTGCACTGTCCACAACTGCTTCACCATCCCTGGACGGGCCTTCGTCCCCAAGCCAAAGGTAGGACTTAATTTTGATAGTAATAATTAATATCTGTACATTTAATACTAATATGGCAAATCAGAAAAAGGCAATCAGACAGAGTGTTAAAGCATAATAAACCAGATTTAATGCAGGGAGGTTCATGTGTCTTGGTTTGTATTTGGCAAATACCTTAACCAGACAGTCAGACTGGCCTTCTGTTTGAAGTGTGATCGTCTGTTTGAACTTCATTTTGTGCTGGCTTTTGCAATGAATTAGCAAGAGATGTTCTATTGCTGTTTGTTTCAGATCTTATGTAAAGTTAACAGTTAAATGTTGACTTCACTTGTCAGTACTAGTATTGGAAAAGTGGCAGATGGACACATTATTATTTCACAGTTCTTACCCCAAGATAACAGTAAGACCTTCTCACATCTCCTAATTTCTGCTCCTCATCTGGTCCCATGTTCCCGCCGGAGTCCCTTATCATGTCACAATCACTCATCCCCCTTCACTCTTCTTGCTTTAAGGCTTCATTAAAACTGTGTTGAATCAGTGTTGTTTCTGTTCTGTCTTTGGACCCTTTCTAGGTTGTAATGATGCCTGGTGGGTATTTCAGATGTGGCACGATCACACTGCGCCTTGTAATGAGGGCCTAGTTCTTTTTTAGGACCAATTTCTCTCTCTGCGTCTTTCAGCCCCTGTGCGCGTGTCAGTGGTGAAAGCAAGGCGTTCACTCTTACATAACATGAGAATGTAAGGGGTTTTTATTTGGGGGGGATATGATAGGATGTATAGTAGACTGGGGGTGCATTAAAAAAATAAAAGTACTGCTGCAAAATTTGAAATATCAGTGTTGGCTAATAGACAGCTCCGCTGAGATATACTTCGAGATTACAGACACACAAGTCTTTTGAAAGACTCAGGAGCTCTCTTACATCTTTGTACAAATCAAACCATGTTTTTCTTTTCCTGAATTAAAGGATAGGTGTTAGGTGGATGTCAGGGATGGACTGTTGGTCCCTTGAAGATGTGGTGGCTCTTTAGGAGACCCACTGTTGGTAAATATTTAATCTCCTGTGTGGAGTAAAATGCAGCAGAGTGAATGGGACCAGTGCTGATTGCTCATTCTCTTAGAAGAGATGGCTCCCAATGATTATTTCATCACACTTTGCTGCCTTTCCGTGCATTTTCTTACTCTTGAGTCTTATTCTTGTGTGTACATCAAACTGTAGCTAAATGGATTTCAGCATGCTTGTCTGTGCTGTAAATGTGCACACACATACATGTGTGTTAGTATGCATGCCTTATGTGTAAATGTGAACGGAGTGGACATTGCACACGTGATGAATCAGCGCTTCCCACATACCCATACAGGCCATCTATCCACACTAAATGTTTTAACGGGCACAAATTGATATCATTAGGAGAGATGATGGCTGTTTGATGAGCAGGCGTCCTGCTGCTAGTGTCCTATAAAGATCAAAGAGCACGTAGAGTGTGTTAATGCTATCATACTCTCTGCATTTTTCAGGCCCCTTTTACTAGTATGTCATGTAGTATAATTCATAAAAAGCTCTATGGCTCTGCATTGTTTATTGGTACACACCAGAGTAATTACACAGAATTGCATGAACAATAAAAATGTCCTGCTTGATTTATGGGACATCAAAGTGCTGGTTGAAGTGGGGATTGAGGCTGTGACACTCAGGGATATAGACTTCTAGCTGAAGCAGTGGGTTGCCTAAAACAGAGATACATATTGTAAGAATATGTAATGGGATATAGGAAATAAAGAAAATTATTGTCATATCATTAGTGCATTAGTTCTAAAGGCTTCTGTCTTGCATGTAGGTAGTGTACACTGTTTATAGTGCTCAAGTGAAAAGGCAGAAGCTACAAGCTAAAAATGATAATGGATAAATCCCCCACCCTTCCCCCCTTTGTGGGCAGAAGTTAATTATAATGGTGGAGTAACTGCCAAATATCAAAGGTCTTTCTCTCTATATCTCTCCCCTTCTGTCTGTCTGTCTCTCAGTTTACTGCAATGTGTGTGTGTGTGTGTGTGTGTGTGTGTGTGTGTGTGTGTGCGTGTGCGTGTGCGTGCGCGTGCACGTGCGTGTGCGTGCGCCTTTTCAGGGAGCGTGTGTGACTTTGCCTTATACCTATGGCCAATAAATCAGCTCAGTGGTCTGATTATTGGTATCATCTTGTTCCCCCTGAAGCTGTGGGATCACTGATTCTGTTAATGAAGGGGGATTTGTTCAAATTGAAGCACAGCTGGGCTGTCTTTTTGTCTGCTCTTGGCATGTCATTGTCATGTCTGAACCTTAGGCTATTTGTTTTCATTTTTTGTTTGTTTTTTTTTTTGTAGTCATGACTTCCCTTGATCGTGCTAACTCAGTCATATTCAGATAAAATATTTCTGTAATTATGAATATTTCTTTCAAAGAAAACATCACCGGTTAGTCAGTGGTGTCAGATGTCTTCCCCCTGCATCCCCAATGGCAGCTCTCCTCTACTACGGTGAATAAAATACGCAGCAGCAGGTGCTGTACCACACATATGGCAATTAGTAGAGTGTGAAAAACATCTGAAGTGGTTTAATACTTTGTAATCAAACAAACACTGAGTCACAAAGAGCCACAGAAAAAGCAATGAAATTACTGAACCTTTATAAATGGCCATGATGAGAAAATAGCATCAGATAAAGGCGGGGGGAAGGGAAAATGCAGGTTGAATGGCCAGTTGATTTGAACCTATAGGAGCTGGGCAATGTGGGCTAATGGGATAATGAGAAGGGAAATGTTGAATCCATTTTACATTAGCAGCTGCTGCGGCCCGTATTGACGTAGGGTGGGCAGATAGGCTCTCGTCCTCGCTGTTTAATCTGTCTGTCTTGTTCTTCTCGCCCCCGGACTGCACCTCTCCTGTGTCACATTGAGTGACTGTGATCGTCCTTGAAGGTTTCTGAGAGTGGCGATTGGCTGCTTTGATGGTGTTCCCCCAGGCTCAGAGTGCCCTAGGTCTGTCCTGCTCCAGATCACACCTGACTCCCTTTCCTTATTAGTCACTCTTCTCCTGTTAATTCTCACACAGACGGACAGATTGAGCGATCCTGAAATTACTTCTGTCATTCACAGCTATACACACTGTATACTTGAATGATCTCTTTAAGAACGTAAACAGAAAATAGACACAAGCTTTTCTGCTGTTGCCTTAGTTATTATATTATTGCATTTCTAATTTATATTCTGGTCAGAGGTCAAGGAGTTGTAGAGTGCACCGTGCCATCAAAGCATGTGCATCTTCAACACGAACATCCTGTCATCCAGATTCATCCTCACTGCCCCTTTACATTGAAACTAGCTGATTTGCAAAGAGCAAAGAGTGTGTGTTGACTTGCTCGCGTATCTTCCACCGACTCCCTGCTTCTGATTAAAATCAACTTCTATCCATCACAAGGAGGACTTTAAGTCGGGCAGTAGATGCTTCATCACGAGCAACCTGTTGTTTCTTCTGCATGGCTTCTAGAGGGCTCTGCATTGTGCTAACAGTTCTGGTGTTCATTGGAAGAAATGATGGAAGAAAATGGAGGCACTGAGGGGTAGTGGGAGACAGAAAGATTAACACTGAGAGAAAATGAGGTAGTGAAAAAATTGAGTGATAACTAGGTGGGGGGTGACAATAAAAATAAAAGATGGATGGAGAGGAAACATTGGGAACAGACTAAAACCACAGTGAGATAAAAGAATAAAGGCAACAAAAGATAGGATTGAGTCTAAGAGAATGGAAAGGAAATGAAATTATATTTGGACTGAATGTGATGTGCAGAATGAAAGAAAAGCTAAACACAGCAAAGCCTCCTCCACACAAGTACAGAGCGCCAGAAGACAGATTAATGACAGAGATCGATCTGAAAGGAGAGTGAGGCGTACCTCCAGCAGATGGTTGTCTGGGCCAGTCATCAGCCCTCTCTGAGTAATGGCTGCATCAGCCATCACCCACCAACTAACTGAGCCTCACAGGAGAAGAGCCCTACAGATGTTTGCCTTGTACACAATTGCCTACCAAGAGCACAGGCCAGATGAGATCAGAGCCTAAATTAAATTTGTTAATGCTGCATTGAGCATCCATTATGGCTGGCAGTTGTCAGGCAGTGTTTGGACTTGTGCAGTAAAAATGTAGCAGATATTGTATTTTTTATATATATATATATATATATATATATAGTATTTTCAGCACTTGATTTTTTTATTTAGTTTTCTCTCCAGCTAAGGTGTCAGCTGGTGATTCTATCTATCTATCCGTTGAAGTCAGAGGGTGTCACGGTATTGAATGTGACCCACCGCAGTAACAGTGTACTGCAGTGGCAGGCTCAGTGATGGATATCTTCACTGTGACCTGAAGTGGCTCCTGTCTCAACAATAAGAGTGAGAATCTACTCAGAGGGGCTGCACTGCTTTCTCACCTCCTGTCCCACAATCTACAGGCACACAATTCATCCAGGCCTATTCCTATCTCATAAACGGGGTCAAACATGGTATCAAGAGTATTGGGGAAAGTTATTTCAATGACTCGTGCCAGCACGGTAAACGCCTGAAGGCTTGGTCTCAATACATCACAGACCCAAGGTAAAGAAAAGCTAAAAATACTCTCCTCCTCCTCTCTCCTTAAACAAAATGCCGAGGTTGGCAGAGTTGGCTCATGAACATCTCCAGAGATCTACTGCTCCTCCTAACAAGAAACTGTGCCGGGTTCGCTCGGAGTCAGCGTTCAGTTTAGCAGATTCAGCTCTGTTTAGTTAGTGAGCATGCCAAGAGAATATGCAGGTATTTTTGAGGAATAATGCTAAAACCCCCAGCTATATCCAAACAAAAGAAGGTCAGCTTCAAACAAACAAAAATCAAATAAATGCAACTGCTACCGCTGCAATGATACACTGATAACAAATTAAGTCAGTTAAAAAAAAAAAATCAGGCAGGGAGGCATCAATCTATAAGCTATTAACTTGAAAGGTTATTTGAACACTCTAATTTAAACTTCATGCACAGTGATTTCATGACTTCATTTCAGGTTTTTTAGATGGGGCGTAGGAGGTGTAGGTTAGTGGGTGTGTTGATTAGGTTGTGCACAGGTCTGAGTGTAAAAAGAAAACCTGACAGTTTGACTATTAAACTGACAGTTGCATCAAGCTTTAGCTTGTCATTCTGTTTCTGTGATCTCATTAATACATTGTAGTCATCTTTAACACAAGACAATAATCTCTCCTGATGCATCCACACCTTTCCACCATTTAGCCTCGATCACCTTCAGATTACTGAATCCTCCCAGCCACGCGTCCCGCCCCGTGCTCCAAGCTGAAATATTAAAGGGCCTCCTTTGAACTGTCAGAGTGTATTGTTTTCCCACAAGCTCTCCTTTTGTCATCTCCATAGCTTTTACTGCCTTCCTCAGCAGTTTACAGTGCAGCCAAGGTCGTTGCTGTTATTCCCCAGCCTCACATGTGTACTGGGACCAGAGGAGAGCAGCTCCAACAAAGGAAGGTCATTCTCCGTCATCGCTGATGACCGCATTATATCTTCAGTATGAACCTTCATGAGCATAACAGCTGTCCAAAACAAAGAGATGCACATTAAGTATGGTGACATACTAGAGTGATTTGGGTGTTTGCATCTTGAGCAACGTGGTGATCGTTAATGGAGTTTTGGCGAGCATGACAGTTAACATGCGCAGTTATCTGTCTCGCTCTTTGTGTCTACCAGCACGACTGGTGGAGCGCGTTAACGCTTTTGTGAGCAGTCATCGCCTCATTGTCTCCCACATCTCTCTTTCCTTTTCCTCCGGTTGATCTTTGGAAAGGTTATTTGCTGGTTGAGAAGGTCAGTAAAATAATCTGTGAATTTCACGAGGCAGGGGAGTTCAAATGAAAGCCCACTGCATGATTAACCCCTGCCTCAAATTGACAAGCGCTCACCTCCCTTCATCTAAGCTCACATTCCAGATCTGTCATAGCGGCAACTCGGGGTGAAAGCCTTTGATGGAAAATGTAGGTTAAATACACAGAGGAGCAGATCTTATTAGCGTTTCCCCACGAGAGGAGTAGTTATTTGATCTGCACTCTTGTTGCATAACCAAGAGGAGTGGGAGAATGAGCAAGAGCCTTAAATAATCCATGTTTGTTTCGGGAAAGCACATTCTCTCTCAGCCGATGTCAATGAGGGTCCAATCAGCTGTAATGAGATCTCAGATTCTCTTGGAAAGTCACTATTTAATAAATGCTCCATCTGAACTGTACAGGCTATATGTCACAGACAGAACATACTGTACAGTATTCTGATTTAAAACAAGCTCTGGTTAAAGCTGTAAGCGTCTTCACGCAGTTCAGACTTTGATCATTCAGATCACTCATGCTTTTAGCATTTATGTGTTTTTTCTGCATCTTAACATTCATCTTGTTTAAATTCATGTCAAATATTTCTTGTTATACTTACTTAGAGCCATAAAAAGTTGTTTTGGCAGAGGAAATACCAAATTGATGAAATATCTGTGATTGTTAATCAACTAAAAAATAAAAAAGATGTAATTTTTCAAGCAAAAATGCCAAACGTTCCCTAATTCCAACTTCTCAATTTTGATGATTTACCATATTTTATTGTCTAATGTGATAATAAAATCAATATATTAAGGTTTCGGTGTGTTTTATAGGACAAAACAAATCCTCAGCTTGACATCAGCTTGAACTTTAAAATGTGTGTTGGGCACTTTTCACTATAATCTGACTTTTTATAGGCCATAAATGACAATCCATGAAAAATAATCCCCAGATTAATTGATAATGAAAATAGTTGTTAGTTGCAGCACTACACTAATCTTCTGATGATCTTCATTAATTGTTTTCCCTCTAAAATGCCAAAATATAGTAAAAAAAATTATATTTACTACAGCACAAGGTGTTGCCTTCAGAGTTCATGTTTTATCCAACCATCTGCCCAAGCCAAAGATATTTGCTTTACTAGTAGATCACAAAGAATAGCAGCAAATCCTCCTATTTGAGAAGCTGTAATATAAATGAATGGAACAATTCATTCGTTATAAAAATTGTTGCAGATTCATTTTCTGATTTATATACCGATTTATAGTTTCAGCTCAATTTAAATATTTACTCTAATCTAATTTCTGCTGTTTATGTCTAGTATCTTCATTTTATTGGTTCTTGTTACTTAATGCAGTTGTGAGAATGTTTACATTCTCTCATACACTAAATTTAAAATACATGTATTTTTTCCTGGCCTTCATGGATCCTATGTAAATGGTTTAACTAAACTAGACTAATGGAATCCTTCAGCTGTCGCCTTCTTTTCCCATTTAATTGTACATCATCAGCAGCTACTTTACATGTTGCCATTTAACTAGTGACTTAGTGTCAGATAAACCAGACGACTGAGATAACTCCCGTTCCCTTAAGCTCCCATGGGTGCAGTCATTATTTCATTCATGTATTCTCTAATGCTGTCATCTCAGTAAGGAATGACAGGAGTGGGTTGGGTGTGTTATTAAAAGAATCCCTTTTTCAAAACCCATTTGCACATAGTAATGTTTTATAGATGCATACTTCAGTTGGACTGGATCTGCTGTATTCGTGGGTGCTGCGTATGAGCAGCTGGTCTGCCTACACTCAGCACAGCCTGCACCATCCAACAATCTCTCATGTTTGGCAGGAAGATGAATGCTATCTCTGTCCTTATCGGCCACACATGAAAGCACACAACAGACTACATACAATAGGCATATTGCTTTCACAAAATAGTTTTATTGGTAAAAAATAGAACTACTTGCACAAGCACATTGAGACAACTGTATCAGAACTTGTGAACTGGTCATCATCACAAATATGCTCTGGCAAAGTAAGAAGTGCTAAAGCATCCACAAAAATAAGCTGCAGTTATCAAAATGATAAATCAATGTCTTGTTACCGTATATGCAGGAGAGTTGTAACTCTTTAGACTTTTAGGACCTAGTCACTTTGCACTCTGGCCATTTATAAGCTAATGAAATTGCGTGCTGATGATCAAGCTACACAGCCACAAAAAAGAGAAATCTCTAGCTCCTATTTCCCTGCTGAATCCTATCAGGCAGAAATCGTTCCCTTTTTTTTCCCAGAGTGCCATTGTGTTATGTATTTGTACTGGTCCAGGGAGCTTGGATTGCTCAGCCATTTGAAACAAACTGCTGTCAAATAAAGTAACACAAGTAAAGGTGCATTGAGTAGTCTTCTTATAAAGAAGATATGGTATGAACATGGTATTTTATCTTATATTGAAACAATCGAAGGGGATTCTGATCCCTCAGTAAAAACAAACACCTTTAAAAGCTTAGATACTTGTGTACAGTTGTCACCGACCTACAGTGAACCAGAATTCCTGACACAATTAACTTTTTCTCATTTATAAAATACCACACTCATGTCTTCCCAATGAAACTCTCATGCCCAGTGAAGTCTTGCTGTGCTTTGAGAAATGAGGAATAAAGAGGATTTAAAATAACCCTCGAAAGCTGCACTGGACTGTACACAAGCATCTAGTCGACTTGAGACTTAGTCTGGCAGAACAAATCACAAATCCATAAAACATTTGTTAATGTATAATTCATGTACAAACAACGCAATAAAAAAATAAACAGAAAGAACTCCAGATAGTATTAAAACGTGTCATCATGAGACGATTTGGCACATTCTCAAAACACATCGTGTCAGTATTAGTTGATGACATGGCACATTCTTTACTTTGTTTATTGCATTGGTTATGGTGCCTGGGCAGTGAGTCGTTGTCAGGAGGCCAGTTCTGTCGGCTGAAGTCTGTGCTGGGCAAGATGGCTAACTCAGGGTGGGGTAGAAACCTGACCCTAGAGGGCTGCCAGGACCGGCAGTTGTGCCCACAGAGATGCCCATGGCGTGCCGGCAGCAGCCTGCAGGTGGCGAGCTGGACCTAGCCATCTGCTCTCCCCCAGGAAGCTGCATGTTTATGAGAGAGAAGGAGGGACTGTGCACTCCTATACATCACTGCCAAGGCCTGTCTCGAGCACGAAAACAATATTCCTCCAATATCCTTCCCTCAGAAAAAAGTAGACACACTCTGGAACACAAGCGTTTAAAAAGCGTGACAGTGCTGCTGACATATGAGTAGGTGGGAGTTTTGTTTACGTGTGCCTGCCATGCATGTGTGTTGGGCAGCCATGCTTTCAACATGCATCAGCGCTCACTCGTCAGCGATCACATCCATGTGACATGTGACACAAGCAGGACAGGGAGAGGGTAAAAAAAAAAAGATTAGACTGACAGGTAGAAAACAGAGGAATGGTGGCGTAGTCAAGTGGCCGCAATTTAAGACACTGAGACCTTCTGCAGGTGCAGACTGCTAGCGTATGCGCAATGCTGACGCACTTGGAAAACAAGTCACATATGGAGAATGACTCAAACCTTTTTTAGCTGCCTGCCACAGAGCCACCCGGTCCACCATGACTCAAGAAGGATCTCCCTCTCTGCTTCATTTTCACCTCTCTTCCGCCGCACCATTAAACATCTGCTCACCCCTGTGAGACTACTTGCATGGTATAAACACCATAATAGTGGGCAGCAAAGAAGAGCGTTTTTCAAAGCCCTCTGACCACGTAACAGGGATGCTGCTTCATGTCACTGGCTAATAAAGGGGATTAGTGAAAGTAGTGTGAGCAGAGGCTCTGATTAAAGCTTATGGAACCATGGTGAGAGAAAGAGACGCCCCCCCCAACAACTTCAAATCACTGACTGACATGCACGTACCCTCAGACAATAAAGATATTTGAATGCCTTACTCTGTTTCCATGGCAGTGTGGAGGAGGATGACAGGAGTGAAAAGCACATGCAAAAAGCCGGCGTGTCTGAGTGTTTACTCTGTACACGAAGACACACAACCGCATGTGGAAGTGTGTGGGTGTGCATGTCTGAGGGCGTGCAGGAATGGATTGGGATGGGTGGCTGTTACTTACAGGCAGAATGTTATTGTCTGGATGAAAATATGACAACAGCACATCAGATTGTCCACTCTGCTGAAGGACTGAATCTATCATTTTTCTCTCCATCTCACTCATACTCCCACCTGCTGAAAGAAAAGCAGGTATCTGTTTGTCTGCATTTTTTAGTCTCAAATCCAGCCCAGCAGCCCACATCTGTTCCTCCTGACAGTCCTCTTTGAACAGTTACAGCAGGGTAATGTTTCTACAGCTTTTCAGGCACAGGCATTGTGTGGCTATGTCTCAGTCTTCTACCAAGCATTCCGCTGTATTAATACACAGACAGGCTCCACACAGCATGCTTTAGAGGCAAAATATCAACATCAGTCTAGTAGCTAACAAAAATATTACCATTTATTTCAGTCAGTTCCACGTAGCATTCTAGTGGATAAGAATACGAAAAACTACAATGGCTTGCTAAGTGAGGACTTCCACCTACTGCTCTCAGGCATTATGTTGCCTATTTTGTCAAATGGGAGGTGTACCAAACGATTGTAAATAGCAGCTAAATGATTGCTTTTTTTTCTTTCAATTCAAACCTTTGGCGATGAAAAAAAATCTACTCGGAAGCCTTCCTTATTTGCTTAATCCGTTCCCCAGGGAACTCTTTCTGTGATTTACTGATGAAGGATGTCTGCATTTGGTTTGCGGCTTCCTTCGATTCTGCAGCACCTTATCCTAGCTCCTTAAACATTCACGCTGTTTGTTCCAAGGCGCTGCTTAGGGAATACCTCCGCTGCTTGTGCTTGCAAAACAGAAAAAAGGAGAAGAGCCAGATAGAGGAGAAGGGGAAAAATAAATTCAAAGTTGTTGCCCTCCTCCCTCATTTTTTCTCCACCTCCATCTAGAGTAGAGCCCGGTGTGTAGCAGAAGCTGTGATGGTTTCCCCTCAGGCTCATCTCCCTTTAGCTGTAGCGTACACAGCGCTGTTTTATTACACATAGTCCTGCAGGCTGTAGCCAGTCTTATTGTCTAATGGGGAGAGAGAGCAGTACTGGTGCTGGAGCTCCTGCTGCTGCTGGAGCAGCTGTTGCTGTTGCTGCTGGAGCAGCAATTTGTCAGGGGGAGGGAGCAGGACCAGGTCCTGGGGGCCATGCCTCTTCCCTGAGCAGGACATACAGAAGATGGACCCCCCAACGAAGAGGAATCCCGCTGAAACAAAGGCAACATACACAGCACCCCCAGGCTCAAACTTATTGCTCTCAGGCACACTGGAGTCCAGGAAGTTGGTGATGACCTCGTTGGTAAACCAGGAAGCAGGCACCAGACACAGAAAGCCTGCAGCGACAAAGCAGCCTCCACTGGCAATTGCAGCGTGCCGCTTGGAGCGTCGTCCACCTCCCCATCGTGTGCATTTTAGTCCCAAGGATGCAAGGCAGAGGCCCATGGCAGCCAGTACGCAGCACAGCACCATGGTGGTGCGGGCAGTCTGCAAGTATGCAGGTAGTGAAAGCACCGAATACTTAAGCGTGCAACTGAACATGCCTGTGCTGTACCATGTGCAGTCCATCCACAGTCCCTGCATCTGGGAGATTGCTGTGATGATGTTGGAGCCCACATCTGCGCTGACCTTCCAGTTGGGCAGCACAGTGGCAACCATAGCACCCATGATGCCCAACAGTGCTAGGACAAATCCAAATATCTGCATGCCCGTGGATGCCATGCTCCTTTTAAAAGTCGATGCCGCTGCCGCCTCAGCCCTTGTCCTCGCCTGGCAGCATTCACCCAGCGCCAGCCAGACTCGTCAACCCCACTGCCCAGCCGCCTCTCTCCCCTCCCTTGGTGGTGTGCCAGCTGCCAGTCAGATCCTCAGTTCCTCAGTTCTTCAGCTGCAGCTCCACTGGACTGGAGGAGAGAGACGGAAATAAGAAATTGAACTGAGTGGGTCTCCTTGCATTCCCCCCCCTTTTTTTTTTTCTTCCCTCATTCACCTCACACAAGCACAGACTTTTTCTGGCTGGAGACAAAGGACAGCATGAAGCATCAGCTATAAGAGTGGCTCTGGCGGACAGTAGGTAAGCAAAACACTGGGGGATGTTGTGCATGTGTGCATTTTCTATGCGCTGCCTTCTGCCATCTCCTTAACGGAGCCCCCTTAGCGCTGTTACTGGAGAGGGAGAAATGAGTTTGTGGTATTTGGAAGCTCAATAGCTATGTGGACTTAAAGCTGCAGCGCCCTCACCCCTTTCAAATACTGTATATTCTGCCACTTTAATTTCAGTGCCGTTTCCCTAATAAACTGAGCCTGCCTTTTTAACACTGACACAGGGTTATCTTCAGGTAAAATGTTCCATATAATTTAGACAGCCGCTAGAGTTAAACTTGAGAATGTACAGCTCTTTTTTTTAATTATTATTATTATTATTATTATTATTATTATTATTATTATTATTATTATTATTTTGTCGGACTTTCTAGCCCGCGCATTGTGATCTCTCTCTCATCTAACTAAATATGTCGATCCATCATTGGATAAATAACCTCGAAGCTCAGTCTAATTGTTTGCTGTTGTTATATGGTCCAAGGCGGTTAAAAAAAAAAAAAAAAAAAAAAAAAACCCCGATGTTGAAATAATCCCTTACCCCGGCTGGTGCAGAGCTGGCGCTGAGGCGTCACGTTGTTCGCAGTGATTCCTGTAAACACACAGACTCACACACTGAGAGGCAGCAGGCTGGTGAGGGGGCGAGCAGGAGGATTCAGCCCGGAACACGGATCCATTCAACTCATCCATTTCCTTAGCAACAGTGTGTGAGAGGACATCCCAGCTCCACAGACCACACAAGCTCGGCTCCAGCCCGGAGAAATAACTGTACCGCTCTGTCTCTCTGTCTCTTTCCCTCCCTAGCGCGCTCTCTCTCTCTCTCTCTCTCTCCCCCCCTCTCTCTCTCCTCAACAGCGTGTGTGTGTGTGTGTGTGTGTGTGTGCGCGTTGGAGAACAGCAGACTCTGCCTCACAACCACAACTTCAAAAACATCAGCTTTAGTGGGAGTTAGCTAGAGGTAATCTAGTTAGCCTCATATCAAACAGCACTTGCACTTAAGAAAAAAAAAACAAAGCTTTAAGAGTCAGTTCACCCAGACTGCAAGAACATGCCGACACCTACCTCTAGAGGTTCCTGTGTTTATTTTCCCAGGTTTGGACTGGCGATTGCAAATTGAAACAACATCCAAGCGTTTATCCGAAGTGCACTCCCTCCCGCCAAAAAAATAGTCCTTATAGTGTGTAGGTATTATTCTGCACGGTGATATATACATTTGTCTGCAATTTTTTTTTTTTTTTTTTTTTCACTATTTCACAGTCAGCTTGTGATTATGTTTTAGATCAATTTAGTGGCATTTAAATTAGAGTACCTGTATCTGTAAATATTATTTATTTATTTGGACAATCAATTTAAAAAAAAATGTAACTTTGCAAAATATCAACTAAACTAAACTAAAAGTGACAAAAACCAGCATGAAGTTTTGCAGAATGTTTGCTGAAATGGTGTTTAGCTGTAGAGAGTGGCATTATTTGTTTCCTCTGCATAAAACTCTTCTTGCTTCTCGCTACGTAATGTGAGCAAACTAAAGAATTATATTTAAATCAGTTTCTTAGCTGAATTCAGCTGCTCGGTGATGATACTGCAGTACTGCAGTTGTTTAAAGATAAGACATTGCACAGATGCAAAGTCTAGATTAGATTTCCAAACATAGCCCCATTACACAACTGGGAAGGGTAATCAAATTAAGTCAGAAGAAGAAAAGCTGCTATCTTATGACCAGATTGTGGTCTGTGAAGATTTGTTTGTTTATGTGTCCGTCCAGAGGCCAGAGGAGCATGTGTACCCCACCATGCCAAAACTGACCCTCCCTGGGGCATCATCTTCATCAGCCATCAGTCAGCAGGAGGCTAAAACTCACAGCTGCTCCCCTGTCTTTGCCTCTCTTTCCTCTCCTCTCTGTAGAGGACATACAAAACAAGGGTGGGAGTGGCTAGTACGGCCTTGATTCATGAATGACAAAGAGGGCAAAATGAGACAGGGGGGGAAAAAAATCAGACAGGGCTAATACACCTGATAACCTTGGAAACACAGATGTGTGTTGCTATTATTTTGCTGCATGGGCAAATCAGCAAAAACAGCCAGCTGTGGGGAATTATTTCCCCTATCCCCCACTTACAGTGTAACATCCAGGCATTGACCACATTGATGTGTAGCCATTACATGTAGATAGGTTGGTAGCAATTGATTTGTTTAGCTATTGATCTGTTTGTTTAATATGGCCCAGTGCTCTCTCCAGCCTCTGTTGTTTTTCTGGTAAACTACCCCTAAGAGGCCCCTTTTCTCAAAATGAGATCTGGCCGGCACGCGGAGATGGTGCGCACCACATTACCTCCAGTGTGATGTTGGCGTCGACCTTCAGCACTACATTCTCAGAGCTCTTTGTGGGATACCACTGCGGCAGGAAGAGAAAATGTTCCACTTTTCTGCAGACACACGACAGTATGGCATGTGTGACCTGTCTCCTTGTAACCAATGAGATCCTAAGTGCTGATGCTGGTGTTGTTCTGTGGGGAGTAAGATAAATAAATAAACAGATTACAGTGGGAATGGATGAAAGAAGAAAAAAAAAAAGATGGAAGGTGAGAAGAGCAAAACACAGTTAACATATACCCAGTGAGTGCAGATGTGTGACACTGTGATGTGTGAAGATATTGCAGCCTATTATAAACGAGGTTCCCTCTATTTTATCACCTCGCCGCAGAGCTCTCTAGCCTTTCTGCAGCATAGCTCTGGGGCACAGCCGGACCAACCACGCTCTCTTTTGCCCACATCAGGGTCTTTTATCGTTCAATTTGCATTTTCCTCTTTTATGTCCTCCCTTGCGTAATTGGTTTTTGTGCACAACGTCTTGCAAAGGCGGTTTGTTCACAGCGGTGATGCAAGGTGTCATGTGATAGCTGTGATGTTGCTGTCAGTGCAATCTTGTTGTGGAGAAGAGCCCGGGTCCAGTTTCACCATACATAATAAGTGTAAACCTGCCCAAGACGAAACACTTGTGACATGTTGTGAAATTACCGGCATTGGCTTGATTAAAGAGTCTCTACAGCTTACTCCATTAGGACTGACTCCCAAGTGAACAATGTGGAATGGCATTTATAAGTTTTAAATATCACATCAAAACTATTTTTCCCATGTTGCTCTAGTTTACTGTTCCGCGAGTCCAGTACATTTCACATTTTTGGCTGAATTTCAAGCTTTTCTGTGACGAAAGCATCTCTCCAAGGAGCTGATCTTGTCAAAGACCAGGGCTACAGTCTTGAATGTCCTGCCATGGGTGATTTCATGGGAAGTACACCAAAGCTCTTACTCCCTAAACCCCTCAAGCAACATCAGTATATTCAGTGGCATTGACTGCTGCCTTCTCCTCTGAGAGGCTGTCTCCCTCCACTGATGTAATGGATGTTGTCTTCTCAAGGTATTGTCATGATTAATGCAACTCTTCCTCCTTTGGTTGCAGGATCTCCGTGAGCTTTTCTCCCTTCCATTCCCTGGCTGTATATAGCTTCCGTCCATCCCCCTGCTCTTTCTCAGAACCTGCCATTATGTAAGCACAAGTGTTGGTGGTTCAGGTAGCGCAGTGGCTGGTGCCCCAGGGCCCCTGCCATCTCATCTTGGTTACGCTTAGAGGGACATGACAAATTACTGCTCACACGCCATTGGGTAAGAACTCACCAAGAAAGAGACATCAGAGGTGGAAATGAGGAAAGGGGAGCTGGAGAACCACAGGGCAAAGCTCGAATAATAGAGTTCCCTGCTGAGCTTTGGGAAGGTCAAACACATGAAATATGGTAATGCACAAGTGTGTTAAGATGGATGTGTGACTGCTGTGCTCAAGTGGGTCAGAAAAGGTCTTGAGCTGCGGACAAAAGCAGATATGTGACTTTGCGATAGAGATCTGTCAAATCTTGCCCTTTTCAAATGCTTTATCGGGGGATTCAGCAATGCAAGGCTTTCTATTTTACAGTAGAAATGCAAGGTGTCAGTGTTGGTTTATCAGATTTTTTAGTATACCATACGCCAGAGGAGAAGGAGGTTCAAAGTGTATGTAAATGTTTGAAATCTTTGTTTTCAAAAGCTCTGGTTAAATTAGTCCGATAGAGAGAATCGGAGCAAGAGGAATTTTCATGAGCTTGTGTATAGATCCTTACATAACAATCTAATTTAGAGGCCAAATTAGTGGTAATGATTCACTTGTTTTTCCCCTGCTAAATATGATTGCTTGCTGAAGCCTACAAGAAATGATTATCATCAGAGCATTTCCAGCCTCTGTCTGCTTTGTGTGGTAAGATTTCCTACTGCCGCTCTTGTAAAGAAAAGGGTAGCGGGGTGAGGGATAGGAGTCTGCGCCGGCAGGGTGGGTGGGCTGTATTAAGCTTGTCAGATAGTGTCAATAAGTCAGTCTGCTACCCAAGTTCAGGATCTCCCTCAGCAGATGCAGAGTATTTTAGGAGTTTGGGGGGGGGGGGGGGGGGGGGGTTCAAAGGCATGTTCATAGCACCTCAGTGGAGGGCCCAAGTGACAACATGTGATTTAGGATGGAGTTTCCTTGCATGTTGAGGTTATCAGGTGGAGGATTAATGGCAGGGAGCAGGATATATTACAGTGGTGCTATCTAGTGAAGCCGTGTAGCAAGGCCATACATATATCATAACAGCAAAGTGACTTGGACAAGCTGATGGCTGAAATGCTGCTGCCTGTATAGTCCCAATATCGACTTTTCCCCTTGCTCCTCTCTTAAATCATGAAGTGCGGAATATAAATGGCCTAATTATTCCAGCAGAGAGTGAAATTAAAGGCATTCCTTTTTATTGCATCTTCCCTAACAGATGGTGGTCTGATCTTGCATCAACCAAAGCACTGATGGAAGCTCTTTGCAAATCCAGATATAAGATCCTGACTTCAATCCTTACATGTTAATGTGACAGGTGGAGGAATTGATTCTCATAATACAAGCCTCAGTCCCAAACCAAATGATGCAGCCATAGCTCTCAATGCCCTTGACAATACCTGCCACATGGGCTTTGTATTTAAAATGCATCATCTGAACTAAAAGGGTTAGTGTATTAATAATAGACTCATCAAGACGAAGCCAGGGCCATTACTGACACTACAAATAAACCATGAAGTCATCATTCATTGTTAGACTGTGTTAAACGTGACAAACATCAACATTAAAATTAAACATCAGATTTTCTCGACAGCTGTATATTACATGCACTCGCAGCTTCAGCTCATAACCTCCTTCCTAATGTCAGTCCAAACTCCTGGGTAATTCTGAACCCAGGAGTTTGAAGCTTTCCCTGCTCTATAATTGCACGTAGCTTTCAGGGCTGTCGAGACTAACAGTCTCCACCACTGCCATCCCATTAAACACCACTGCGGCAGGAAACTCGGCAGCAGCCAGGCATCTCTGGACTACACAGGGATCTATAGATCTGATAAGAGATAGTGCTCCTGAGCGCTACCTCAGTTGTTCACAGAAAAGCGGAATCTAAACAGCTCATTAGAAATCCTTCGCGCGCCCTTGGACCACTTCAGATTTCCCCCCCCTAATTATCGACGCCAGCCCTTAGCCGAGAAAATGCAAAAGGCAGCTGTGAATGAGAGTGAGTCACACAATCCAGAAATACAAGCTTCAAGGATGCATGAGGAGCTCCGCAGGGCATGTAGTCTCAACAGGAGGGCTGTTGAGCTGAATTAGATGTCCTTTTATTTTACCTCTGTGTATCTGTTTGTATGAGTAAGACGCAGGCATGTCTGCGGGTGTTTTTTTTTTTTTCTTGCATGTTTGTCTTTAAATGTTAAGTTAACATGCGGTATGTCATTTCCATTCATGCACCTGCATAATTTCTTCCTTTTCGACTTTTGCTTCCTCTCCATTTGCATACCTGCACATATTACAGCTGTCTTCTCTGTTTTCTTTCTTCTCAGCATGTATATAACTTTTTTAAAAACACCCCATCCCACTTCCAGGTCTCCAATACTTTTCCATTCAGATGTGAGCTACTTATACAAATGTTTGTCATTGTTCTCGAAAAGCACTCAAAGCCAAAAAGCACTTTAGGGCAATGAAATGCATTATTATTACAACTTACTCTTCTGATGCTTCTCCACGGAGCGCCAATGTCAGTCCGACCTGCCAGTCAAGAGTCCCTCACAGTGCTCCCCCACTGGGGAAGTATGGCTATTACCAACTATGGAAAGACAGACAGGCAAATGTTCTGCTCTGCTGCCCACTGTCTGGCTGTGCCATTGGTCCACACACAGTGGAGTATGACTCTGATTGTGCTGCTCCCCTTTAAGCTATAACTTGCAGAACTGAATATCATCATGTAAAAAACACCCTTAAAAGATGATGTGCAACAGACGCACAGATCAAGCGATATCAGAAATGTTGTTTTAATGTATTTTGGTTCTTTTGATCCTATTTTGGTGTTAAAGATAAAGAGAGCAGATGATCCTCTCCAGGAAGCAATGGAGGAGAGAACATGTGGATGTATATGTGCTTGAAAGTTAAAGAGGGAGTGATCTGAGAGCAAGAGAGCAAGGCTCTGCTGAGTCTGGCACGATTACTTCAACAGTGTGTCATGTCAGCTTAGTGCTGACACACGAAGGATCGGGAGGCAGCAGCTACTGAAGAACTGGAGCCAAGGTTTCCGCCACCACCACCACCTCCACCACTACTACCACCAGTCCTCTGCTGTAGTTCAGTGATTACCAACCGGGAGCAAGGGGGTATGTTGGAAGATTGTAGAATAGCTTAACTTATTGTAACAAAAAAAGAAATAGTGTTTTATTCTTGCTTTATATAATGAATAGTGATTTAAAATGAACAACTTTGTAGCATGTTGGGTGATGTTGAAGGGGCACTTGAGTTCATCTGACAGGGTTGTGAGGTGACCTTCAAAAAGCTACATCCATAGTTTTTCCATTATATTCCTTTTTTTCATGTTTTTTTTCAGCATGAGTTGAAAAAAGAATTAATCATAGGACATATATCCACCGAGTCTCCCATAAAGCAGGACATAAGCTCTGTGGCTGGCTAACGTACCCATCACTGGATCTATGTACAGTAGGTTTATGCTCCATTGGTTTCACCCTCAATGGAAATGGTACAGCCAGATAGATAAATACAGTGGGATGAAGAGAAGAGTGCTACCGTGAGTCAGGCTCGTAGGTATTAAGTAACTCAGTGGTGATGCAGTGATAGGATGAGAGGCAGGAAAGAAAGACAGAGGCTCAGTTTCTATGGTCCATCGCACAGGTGTTACTGTGGCAACTGGAACAGGCTCGCCAGCCAGCCAGCCAGCCTTGCTGCGTCATCTTATTTTCTGCCTTTCCTCTCTTCTTTTATCCCAGTGTTGATCCCTCCACCTCTCTCTCTCTCTCCTTTGTATCGCTCTTGCCATTTGTCAGGCAACCTTTCGCTCCAGAATTTTCTCCACACTTTGCATTCTCCTTTCTCCTCACACAACTTGCTCTTTCATGACACTTTTTTTTTTACATTCACATGAGTACATTCTTTTCAATCTAGTTTTGACCCTGTTGTTTGTATTCCTCTTGCTGTGTGTGTGTGTGTGTGTGTGTGTGTGTGTGTGTGTAGGTGGACGTGGGAGTGGTTCACCTCACCCCTCTGGTTCAGCCCCAGATCCAGCAGCCCTTCAGGCTGGTGGAGAGAGTCGTCAGAAATATATTCCAGTTCCGCAGGAAGCACTGCCATAAAGGAGTAGAGTAAGCACGATTATACAACTTGATGTAGCTTGTAAAGCATCTTTCCTCTCTCTCTCTCTCTCTCTCTCTCTCTCTCTCTCTCTCTCTCTCTCTCTCTCTCTCTCTCTCTCTCTCTCTCTCTCTCTCTCTCTCTCTCTCTCTCTCTCTCTCTCTCTCTTACTTTTTAATCTTGTCTCATGCTCATCTATCATTCTCTCCTCTACATTTTTCATTCTCTGTTTTCTGACAGCAGCATCTTCATCTCATCATTAATTACGATGGTTTTTGATTTGCCTTTGCTTTCTCGCACACACACACACACACACACACACACACCATTCCGAGAAATGAAGACACAACTTTTGAGGCTGTCCGTAACCAAATTCTGAAGAGCGGCGCACTCTCAGAGCTCTATTGAAAACCACTAGCAACAAACCCACATGCCCACATTTGCACGCTGCCCATCGCCCCCGTGCCTGTTAGGAAAGTGCATGTGGGCCCGGATAACAAAAGAACACTGGCTGCGCAAAAGAGAACAGCAATTATGAGTCATTGAGGTGGCACAGGAAGACGAGGCAGCATATTTTATGTAACTGCAGTGGGTTGGCGGTAGCAGAACCAAATTGGAGAGGAGGCACCAGTGGTGAAAAGCATCTGTACTGCGGATGTGTTTGGAACTGGTTACTGCTCATTAACCTGCAGGAGAATACAGAGGAACATCTTAGGCAGGGCAGTGTCTTTAAAAATAAATGGCTACCTCTCTGTATTGAATATTCTGGAGAGCTTTTGATAGTGAGAGCCAGTAAAATAAATGGAAGCTGAAAATTTAAATTATAGCTGCACTCTTTATTTTAGAGAAATTTGTGTCTGAGAAAGAAAGAGTTTTGCGTCAATGTCTAACATCCCTTGATGTTGCATGGTAGTGGAACAAATGAACAATTCATGAGCAGTTCTAGCCCTTTGTGTGATTTCAATTAACTTCACAGATTTGAAATAATTGCTGAGGGATAATTTATTTCTGTTTGAACTTTATAATGCCATTAAACTTGCATGATTGTTAAGATATCAAAGCGACCTGAGTGCAGGAATCTGTACTATCATTTCTTTCCCCTCCCCAGAAAGTTGTTCCCAGCAGCGTGTCGTATTGAGCTGACACAGGAGATGATGCAGAAGGCAGATGTGGACCCCACTCTGCGCCCTACAGAACTCACCATACCACAGATCAGGGATTTAGTGAATGCCTATGCTCATATCTGCTCCATTGAACCCAGCCTCCTCAGCTATGAGTTCAGAGAGGAGCTCAGAATGAAGCACCTCGCAAGGCAAGGAAACACGCCAGTGGACACATTTATGGACACGCCAACCAGCCCTCTGCAACCCTGCTGAAAAAGAAGAAACCAAGAGAATCCCACTAACAGCCTCTGTTAGCACAGGGAGACAACAGACTGCTCTTAGCTGTGACATTTCCACCTGGCATAAGCATGCATTTTTAAAACGTTTTCCCCTGTGCTAAGGGAGCAATAGTTACCTATTGGTATACATGCAATCCTGGGACAGAGAGAAGAACCAGCGGGCACATAAAGAATCCTGAGTGGGTTGGAGCAGCTCCAAAACCTTGTTCCAAGATGGAACAACTCAGACTAGAGTTGTGTGTTTTTGGCAGAATAAAGAAAGCATGCTAGTTACCCACAATAGCTCTTTAAGAGTGAATGTCTCTTTATGTCCCAGTTCTTATTCAGATCCAGCTCTCATAACACCTTCTCCTATGGGACCTGAAAGAAACGTCAGAGCGTTTTCAGGGTGATTTAGAGAAGGAGAACAACATGGCAGCACCATATCCAGGCCAATTTTTCCTTTTGCTATGTACTGTATTGCTTAGTCACTTGGGAGACAGAGCTTAAAGGGAGGAGGAAAGTGCTGGGAATTTGTCAGCTCAAGAAAGACTCTTGTTGTATTAAAGGAAGAGGACTCCTATTAAAATAATTTTTGTTTAAAAAAACCTGGCCATCTTGTTTTTTATGTTAATGTTTGAGTAATATTATGTAAGTTATATTGAACATGTTCATCTAAACACTCCGTTCACGCCGTTCAACTGGTAGATGAGACATACATAGTAAATTCTAACCGTCTACTTTTAAAAAAGAATAAATCAGCTCTCTTAATTAATGGAGGTTTGTTACATTTTATGTACAGAACACAGCATGTATGATATGTACCTTAAATAAATCTGATCTGATGATAATTACACTTGGTGTTATTCTTACTCTTAGATTTTCTATCAATAAAAGCATTGTTAGATGTTTGATATGTAAATGCTAGAACAGATTATCACCAGCAGAGTGTGGGAGGGCTTTTTCCTGCCAGTGTGGCAGATGGTATGCTAGGGTTGACTTGCCAGAGGGAGGATGCATTCAGTTTTGATGATTGGTGGATGATAATCTGCAACCACAATCAGGACTTCATCTGATCTGCATGGTAGATAGATATGCAAGACTGCCATGTTGGCAGCTGCGATGCTGTGTTATCCAGACAGCTCAGTGACCTTTAAAATGTGGTTTGTGTCATGATCATCTTTTATTTTGGTAGATTACTGCACGTGTGGAGAGAGATTGGACGGACTGATGTCACACACGGTGGAGGTAATTAGCCACTGAAGAGATATAAGAGATAACCACTGAAGAGATAACTATAGCGATATCCATTGTGTTGTCCTGAGTTTGTACAATTTGTTGAATTGTTGAAGATGTGCGCTCTACTGAGTGCCATTCTTCAGCTGTGGTAAGGTAAAAAGTGTGCCCTTCTGTTATGTAGTGTAGTATAAATTAGGATTAGCACTTTTAACCACTGTTGGTGTACAGTGTACAGTTGCCCTTTTATGCATGCATTAGCACATTGTTGTGGTCTGACAACTGTGATGCAAAAAAGTGTCCAGACTCAAGAAGACTGTGGTAAGTTAAAGGTGAAAGTTTACCTTGTCAGTCATTCCCAGACAAAATTAGTGTTATTTTAAAAAATTGGCCCTCAGCTCACCACCCATCATAATTAACTTGGAAACCTTTCACTATGGTTTACACGCCATTAAACTGCCACAGTTGTCTAGTAACCTTATAAATCATGCCCAACCTGCACCAAACAAAGCTGCATCATTCTATCCATTTGACAGTACAAAGTGTAGCCTCTGCCCGGCCAGCATCATGACAGATCGATCAGCGATTTGTCACAGATTGTGAGATGCAGTGACTCTTAAGTAGTGAAAGAGCGCTAGAAGCTGGCCCTGTTAGTCTGCCAACAAAATCAGTCCAAACATATTTGATTGCTTCATCATCATGCTTGGCTGTCAGGTAGTCCTCCACACCCGTTCGCATTATCATGAAAAAACCCTTTTGTGTGGCTCAGTGTAAAACTTTGCAGGAGCAAAATACTAATCATGGCCCTACATAGAGTTTTCCTTGTGTAGCCCAGTGGAGTGCATCAAAGTGAACAGTTATTGTGCAGACATTGAGTCAGTTCACTGACGTTATGACTCGTCTGTGTTTCTGCTCCTGGCTACAATTAGCATGAAACATCATCCCATAATTGTCACATATGGCCACAGTGGTAGTTGTATATCAAACGTTACATAGGTGCTTGACGCACCCCAATTTAAATTCCACTCACCTATTTAGTGGAAAAATGAAGCTGAAACTAGATAGCCAAGCAGATAGTACACAAGGCTAAGTGGAAAAATGAACGAGACTAACAAAACATCCTTTAATTGATTATTAGGGTGTTTTCAATCAGCTGAATTTAATGAGAGAATTAAGAATAGAAACATAAATTGTATTTATGAAGATGCTAAATGTGTTCAGCCAAGAGAACATGTCCCACCATGGATAACTGCATACATGTCCATGTAAAAAAATCCAAGCACTGTAGTGAAGCTTTTTCTCAGTCCTTCTTCGTCTAACTGTCCCACTTCTGTCATGTAATTATGTATTCCATCGAGGATATACCTTTCCTTCAAATACCAGGATATAGAACTGTGTGTTTGGTTTGACAGCTAATCAGGGACTGGTGGCAAGTCTAGCCCTGGGACTGAACCTGATAAGATACTTATGTTTCCTGCACTGCTTTACCTGTCAATAGAACATAAGATATGCAAATCTGAACCAACACTCTTTGAAACTTAAGTTTAA
Source organism: Trachinotus anak (assembly GCF_046630095.1). Lineage (NCBI taxonomy): Eukaryota > Metazoa > Chordata > Actinopteri > Carangiformes > Carangidae > Trachinotus > Trachinotus anak. Next base: position 486,002 of record NW_027273866.1, on the reverse strand, counting down.
AGCACTGTACTCAAGACATCATTCACAAATAAAACTTTTATTTATAAAACAATTCCATAAGAATTGAATAATGGGGCATTCACATTCATTGGTATCCTAGCATTAAAGGCATGGTAAGGTTGAGCTGAGAAGGTAAAAATGTAGTAGTGGTTTGCCTTGTTACAGTACCTCAAAATGTACTTTATGCTATGGCAAACAATGTTTAATAAAAATATCAGTTGCACTTATTGCAAATTCCTGCCTTGTTTCTCATCTGTACAGTGTCAAGTATGTATGAGAGAAAACATAAATGTGTCAAAGATAGAAAAGATTATATATACAGGACACACAGAAACATAAAAAGAACCATTGGGTTTTAAACATTATTGCAGTTTAAATCATTCAATTAAGCAGCCATATCTCAAACATTTGTACATTCAAATGCAAACACTGGATATTACAATCTTCAGCAAAAGACAGCCAAAATCCAGTAGGCTACATTTAAAAGTGAACGCCAAACTGTAATACATATTTTTTGTTTCAGAGAAGACCAAATCTTTAGCCAACTGTTCAAGCCTTCACCCAAAAAGTTACTTTGCTAAGATATACATAATCAAACCTATTAATAAATAAAAACAGCATTAATAACATTACAACCTGTACAAATAAAAAATATTTCAACTATATAGGCAAACAGTGTACTTTAGTGCACAAAATACCGCAAAAAGGCTTCATTGCCAAAGTCAGTCTACTTCCTGTTAATGTAAGCCCATGCCCTCTATCATCTGGGAGTCTGACTTGACCGCCACAGCTCTTTGTGTGGACCCTATTAAGTCTGAGATAGCTTTTATTCAGTGCCTCCTTTCGTTTAATGTTTGACAAAAATTACAATTCGTAGTTAGTGGTGACCTACAGCCTTGGGTTCTGTGAAACCAAATACAAATGAATACTTCACCAATCCTGAATCCATGTGAAAACCTGCTGTGCCAAAACTGCCCCAAATCACCAAAGAGGATGCCTGAAAAATGTATTTTACCTCAGTATCCCAAGGATGCACTGTGGACTTTCCGCCCTCTTTCAACTTTTGGTAGTGACGAACCAACGTGACAGACCAAGGACATTCTCCCTACTTCTTCAATGAAAAGGTCAAAACTGAATAAAAACTGCCAGTCAGTATGAGCTGCAGGGAAAACTTCGATGGAATACGTCACAAAGACAGTTTGTGGGGAGGAGGCAAAGCCCAGAGAGCCGAGGAGATCGTGGGTACGCATCAGTGCTTGGCAGATTCATTGCAGTCATCGTCACAGGGACAGAAATCACCTCGCTTCGCCTCTCTAGGGGAAAGAACTGGGTCTGTCAGCCCATAGGCTTTCATTAGAATACAAGATTTATACCTAACCCTTTAGCAGGCAGGTGTGTGGCTTAGTAAACCAACTTCGAAATTGAGGCACAGCTTCACAGCCACCCTGGTAGAGCCCACAGTGAATGACAGACCATCCCCTATTGTGATGTATGGGCTTGGATCAGCCCCTCTCACCTCTTATGGCCACTAACCAGTGGCCCAGGTACAGTATAGTCTCGTCCACCCCACAACCTAGGAGGAGGTGGCGTTTTCAGAGTTAGTGGCACAGCTCTCAGCTGGGTCATAGAAACAGTCTTCATTGACTACAGATGTCAGACTTTGAACACTAAACTCTCGCTCCAGTAACACGTTGAAGTCCATCGCCCCAGATGATGATGGTGCATCCGTCTGACTGTCCAGTGACTTACTGTGCTCCTTCATGTTCAACAGTGCACCCTGACTCCTCCTGAAACTGCCGGGTTTCCTCTTAACAGCGTTGAAGTGTCCTTGTGTCAGTTTGGGTTGGGACTCTGGAGTGTCCCCAACTCCTTCAGGTTGAACACAGGGTGCTGGTGCACAGTTTGAGACAGCGTCCTCAGAGAGCTTAAGTTGGAGGAACTGAGCCTCAATGGCACTAGTTGGGGAGCTGCTGTCTCCACTGTTCCTTCTTGTCGCACCCTCACTAAAGCCGTCATCGTCCTCATCACTTAAAATATCTGACTCTTTGACAGAGGTGGAGCGGGATTGTGAATTAGACCCCGGTGTCTCAGACCAGTTCTGCTGGACAGGGAGACTATGCGAGTCAGAGGAGGTGCAGGGTGGAGGAGCCCCAGATAAACTACAGGTCAGACTTCCCTCGTCTGAGTCTGGCCCCAGCTTGGTATTCCCAGCCTGGGCGGAGAGATCTCCAAGCGGCTGCTTACACAACCAGGAAGCCCTGGAGGAACCTGGTAATGAAGGTGGAGACAGAGTTTAGAAATGCCACTCTTATCTGAGCAAAACACTTGCTCCATAACCCCCCCACCCACCCCCCACCCCCACCCCAGCATTTTATGGCCTAAAAAGCTAGATATGATCATCTGCACAGTTGATGATTTTTAAAGCCAAATGACCTTAAAGGCTAAATGCCAGTCTGCAAGAATCACTCTTATGCCCTATGTGGGTGTGTTTTTTCCCAGGAAGCAGTGCCTGGTATGCAAAACAAGTGTCAAGTGTTTCATAGATGTTTAACAGGAAGAAATATTACAACAATTTTTCATGAGATTGCTTCTGAATACCCACCTAGCCTCGCGGAGGAGGGCAGGGTGCTGCGCAAAGGGACCAAGCGCTCCTTACAGCTCTTGTCCATCATGCCTTCACTCCTCATGTTCCTCCTCACGTTCTCCCTGAGGATGGAGCGGATCACCTTGATGATGTTGACCTTGCTCTCTGGCACACTGAGGAGGACACAGCAGAGGCACCATAGTAACATGAGCACAGGGTATGTTAAACTTGATTTGAGAAGCTAAATATAGATTAAGAGGATTGTGAGAGAGCTCCATTGTGTCCCCGGTGTCATGGGTGATTTAATTCATTAGGAGTGATCCCAATTTCACAGTGTGTAATGAGAATTACCAATTTGGTCACAGGCTTGACTCCCACCACAATCCACGTGAGGACATTTCTCACCATTAAATGCTAAAAACAATCGTGAACATTGCAGAAAATGCAGATAATTGTGGCCTGATGTGTCTTCTTTGGGGACCAAGATATGAAAACAAATGGCTTTACAAGATTAGATTATTGTAATAAACATTAATTATCATTTAAAATGTACTCTAATTCTATAATATGTAATGGGTAAAAAAAAAAAAAAAAAAAAAAAAACAACGATGGAATTTATGAATGAATACCAGAATTAACCATCACTGATTCCACCTGACAGTTTTATCTCTGACCTGCTATACAGCTGGAAGACAGTCTCCGGTCTCCCTTTCACTTCAGACCTGGAGTGAATCAGCTCCCAGATGCAGCTGCTTTCTGCACCTGTTCCTGGGAGAGCAAGGAAATAAAGGAGAGGCTTTTAATCACACAGTCCAAATATGGTTTATGGTTTCAGAAGGAGATAAGGGGGGGCGAATGGAAATGCCAGAAGAGGTGTGTGTGTGTGTGTGTGTGTGTGTGTGTGTGTGTGTGTGTGTGTGTGTGTGTGTGTGTGTGTGTGTGTGTGGGCAAAGAGAATGAGCTTAAGGGCGTGTGTGTGTGGGGAAATATGAAAGGAGAGAAAGAACAAAAAGATTTAGTGGATGTACTTTGTGAGTGATTTAGTGGGGGTAATGTGGGAGTGTGCCGGCCTCTTACCTGCAGTATTTCCCAATCTGACCTGCAGTGCAGAGAGCGGGATGAGCCATCGGAACTTAAAGGGGTCTGAATCCCCGTGAGAAAGTGCTGAACGAGGGTTGGCCTGGTCAACACACAGAAAATGCCACATAGGGGAAAAAAGAAAATTGCATTGTTTCACACCAAAGATAATATGTATGGCATGTGAGAGTAAATGAGTGCAACAGACACAATACTTACCATCTTCTTTTTCAGCTTGTTGTTTTCCCTGTAGACCAATATCACTGCTTTCTTGAACACTGGTGAGAGAGAACACATCGGCATCTTAGTTCTGCCTGCGAATGCCTCTTGGGGAATGCTGACTGAAGGAGTGCAACCCACAGAAGCATTTTAGATGCCAGCTTGAAGCCTTAAAGCATATATCAGCACTACAGCTCCGGATATTGGAATTCATTGAGATCTATTTGACTGGTACTGCAGACAATTCTGTGTGGCTCTATAGCAAACCCAACACTTGGTTTGTACCGATTAAACATTTTAACTGCGAACATGGGTGACGTTAAATTGTCTATTTGGTCATTTATGCTGAGACAAAACAGCATGTGGAGTTAGTTAGTAATAACAGTCAAGGTATTGGTTTCCAAAAACAGAAGGATTCTGGCGGGATGGGAAGGGAAATACATGTTTCCCAGAATGCAACAGTAATAATGGCAGGAACAGTGTGCAGACTCACCAAACACGGTCATTTCGGGGTCTTTTCTCATTCTACCCAACGATGGATGTGGGTTGAGCCAGACCACTGAGGAATGCATGAGAAACTCTCCCATCGAGATCTCAGTGACCTGAGAGAGACACACAAAGAAGATGTTTTGGAAGAGAGCGGAGGCAGAAGAATAACAAGCCAGACGTTTGGCTTTTCACTGTCGTGTGAGATACATACTAAGTATCAATGTCTGTGAATGGAGACCCACAGACACTACAAACTGGTGTTGGTACATAGGGTGAAAGTTGATTTTCAAGCAAATCTCTATCTGGTCTTCATCTAAGAGCTGTTTAAGTACATTGAAAACATACAGTACCCTAGACAACATTATTTAGCATTCACTTTGAATATTTATACTGCAGTGCTTACCAGCTAAATATTCTATCAATTTGTAAATGTATTCAGTCCCTAGAGGCAATGCACGGAAGACGGCGTAAACAACATAAGAAGCTAAACAACTCCACTCTGATGTCCTGATAGTTTGCTGGGTTGAAGTAGATAAGTGTTAAGTGTTTCATTTCATTTTCTATGAGAGGCCCATGTAGCAGGTGTCCTGTGAAATTCAATTTGATATCAATATACAGCTGATGCTAAGCCAACTTTAATTACACAAGACTATTCTTGGTGATTATAAATCTGATTCTAAAATGTGTATCCACCTCCTTATCATGGCCAGTCTGCTCAGCAACTAGCTGATCAAACACGGAGCCATAATCCTCGTAGATCTTCTGCATCTCATTGATGTGGCTGGCCACCTTCTCCATGGCTTTCAGAGCCTCTGCAGGGACAAGAACAGAGCACAAGTGTTGACTGTATATGTGGCTGCTTTGCATTACAGTAGCAGATTGTATTTGCTCATTGTGTGCGCAGTGTGTATGGGAACAATGCCAGTTCTTATGTGCCAAGATTTGCCACTGAATGTTCCCATGCATGTCAGCAAAACAACATGACACTGAAATGACAAGTGTGAGTACATATATTTTTTGTGAATATTATCCATGTGTGGACATGATTGTGTGCAAATGTATGTACGTATTTCTCTCCCTACCAGTGAGGTGGTAGTGCTCCTCGCTGTCAGCATCGGTGAGAGAGACCAGCTCCCTGAGCAGCAGGGGATACTTGAGCACCCTCTGCACCGGTTTAATCAGGTAGGACTCCAGGGTGGATGAGTGCTGCTTGGTGGGGTTCCTTGCATCCAGGAATTCCTTGAAGGCCTGATCCGTCTTAGCTGAAATAACACACGTACTGTATTCATAAGGATCTTTGGGCAGTCTGTTATCTTTATCTGTTTTTGGTGTCAGTGTTTGTGTTTCCTGATTGTCTCAAGCAAACATACTAAGAGAGACATGTGGCTACACTGTGAGCCAAACTCAGATGTGACATAGAAAACTGTTGCATATTATTAGTCCTATGCAGGCTAGTGCAGAATCATGGTGCAATAACGTGTCTCCAGCAGGGGGTAGTGTAGGCTTCTCCTCAACCTACTGTGACAACTGCAGTATGTGAGTGTAAACATCTGTAAATGAATCCATTACACTCAGTGCACCACCTCTTAGTATCTAATTAAACTGAAAAGAAGTTTTCACACAGATAAAGTAAAAATAAATATCCAGCAGACCTGTGATGAGTTACTTAAATACAAAAAAAGCTGTTTATTTACAATCTGGTGAAAACGATCAAGTTGGGACTGCTGAGTTTACACTGAAGCCAACAGCATAGTGTGAAATAGCAGGTATAATAAAGAACAAGCCTTCTGTAAAGGTGATGACATTTCCCCTGAACAGTATGCTTCCACGACACTTACTGAGGGGAGCCATTAAAGCATTAATTATAGCACTCCCAGCCACAGACAGGCAGCCGCATTGACACCTCCCTGAGTAATTGGCAGGCAATTAACGCGTCGACAAATAAACAGAGAAACTAAGGCAACCCAGGGCCTTTAGCATGATGAGAAAGGGAGGGGAGTGATGAAGATGGCAGAGATGGGCATATAATTACTTAAAGGGTTTTCAGACGCCCACAGATTTCTTCTCCCTGTCCTTGGATCAGCTGGTTGTGACCAGGCTGTACTGGGTGTTCTGTATCAAGCTGAGCCACCTACATACTTGGTGTGTGCGCTGTGCAACTATCACCCTGTTATACTTGGCTGTTCTGTGCTGTGCAATTATTGTACTACATGTTGCTCTAATATTTGTGCATGGCACAAGCTATAACATTTAAAGCTCTGGTTAAAGAACAGGGTGCATAAACCCTGTGAATACAGGTGCTTGGCATCTTTCCCTTCGCTCTAACATTTGGAGCTGGTTTGCATCAGCTTGGCACTGCCCGCAGACTGAAGCACTTAACAACAATCATTATGCGAAGACTTAAGTGCCATTTTGAAAAGGATGGTCAGTGATTTCTCACCACATAAATCCGAAGTTTAAAAACATTTACATTTGGATCACAGGTAACAGTTCATCACTAAAAGAAACCGGAGGGTTCTCCTCCTATGTTTTTATATCCCATTGGTGGGATATTATATCATTAATCATATTTTTCATGATTTTATATTTAACTGTACAGAAAGCCCTTCACTGCACTAGTGTTGCTTTGATAACCACAGTTGCCACAGTTATTCTCCTCTAGATAATTCTGACCCATCAGAGCGTTTTTCTCCTGTCTAATCCTATTAAACATCAATCCTGCAGCTTACTTCGAGGAATATCCCCCACAATTCTGGTAATGGGGCAGATTTAAGCAGCACAGGGGGGCAATATGCCCTCACCATCCCCCCCATGTCAGCAAAGAAGCCAATCTTCTTACATTTCTCTCTGTAGTGGGCAGCGTTCCCAAATAGTGGCAGAGAGGCTGGCGTCTTGGTGGCATAAATCAACTTTAAAATTTCTACTCTGTCACATGCTGAGGTAGACGCAAGGAATTATTAGGGCTCTCAGGTTGTCACGGTCGCATATCTGCCGTTTGTGGACAAGGTTATCCAAAGTCTGTGTATAAATATATGCATGTATTTGTTTAAACTTGGCCTGCTTGAATGTTTAGAAACCGCAGATCCCAAAATGAAAGGTGAGAAATCTCCTTTTTTGTAATGCTAATATTTTGTGTGTGTCTGTGCATGATGTTAGAGATGGAACGCGGCTTGCAGTAAATTGGAGAGGCATCACTCACCTCACTTTCATCCACTTTCTCACTTCGGGACATTTGCTTTGGTACATAATTGATTTGTTTCCCAAAAAAAAAGAGGACCAAACCTTCAACAGTGAGTGCTGTGAGGTGTCTCTGATGCAACATAGGTGCAAGGAAGCTGAATTAGCAGGGGTGTGGCAGTATGTATCTGCAGATATATTTATATGCCAATCCTCACTCCCACTTTGTGCAATGGAAGTGTATTTAGGTCGTCATATATACTTCATGTGTTTAGGTGCGTGTTGTACCTCTCTCCAGGACCTTCTGGACCTTGATGTGGTTGGCACAGAAGCCGCTGTAGAGCTTGAAGTGGTCAGCGTAGTAGAGGAACGAACCTCCAAGAGAAAACAGCAGCTTCTGAAAGCAGAGAGGGTGTGAGAGAAAAACAGAGACAGGGAGTGAGTGTTGCGCACAGATGGAGAGAGAGTGATGCTACACAACGCCAGAGAGAGGATGAAAGAGTGCGAACATGTGAGGTCGTAACTGGACCTCTGTCCTCCCTCTCTTGGGAGACTATTCAAACGCCCACTCTGTCCTCTCGCTCTTGCCTAACCTTTTGAGCACAGTAGCTTTCAGCAGCTGAGAATTCAACCAGTGAACCACTGTCTCAATCAATAGACCCCACATCTTGTCATGTCAAGGCTATAAATCAGCCGACAATGCTCCTGTCACACCACCTCAATTATTTATAAACCTCAAGATCTCAAAGATCATGAGTTTCTATGGAATAGTGCCTAAAATCACCTGGTTTGAGAACAACGCTGCTCTGTATACTCTGAATCTAAACTAAATCTTTGGACATTTAATCAATAATATAATATGCTACTGTGTGTGTGTCTCACCTTGAACTGTGAGGGAGTCTCCAGGGTGCTGAAGTCAGGCGAGGAGGCGATCCTCTCCTCCAGCGTCTGTAGGAAAACCCTCTGGAAGTCCAACATCTCTGGCAGGCTGCCAAACAGACTCTCCATCTGAGGAAGAGAACAGGGGTAGAGGGGTAGTAGGAAAAAGGACAGAAAGAGGCAAAGAAAGGAGAGGTAGTTTGGGATTGTGCCAAGGTGATGGATAAGGATGTATGAGAGGAAAATAGCAGAGAAAGTGTGGGTGGGAGGAGGAGAAGGAATATGAGGCTACAAGGAAAAAAGGGCCAAGATAGCTTGTAATTCATAACAATCAGCCAGACAGGCACCCTGGAGTGTTATAAAACCTCCACTCTGATGGCTCCATCTCTGACAAAGGCACTTAGGGACAAGCTTTAGCCCTGCTAGAAATACAGGGCACACCCATGTACAAACTTCTGCAGGCTTACACACCCTCCCCACCACACATAACCAGGGTCAACGCTTCCCTTCATTAAAAGACGTTCGGGGGCCAACACGCCCTTGTCCACTTTGTGTCTGGACACGTCCCACTGTCCCATAATGGCCTTTTAATTTGCACCAGTGCTCAGTGGCCTATCAACTAGTGTGTCTTGGGAGAGACGTCCTGTGTTTGAGGTCACGCCTGGCACAGTGCTGCACACAGGGCTTGAAACTGCAACACTAAGGTCATTAGCATGCTGCGGCTTCTCCATATGTTGTCACAGGAACTCACAATCGCAGTTTAACATGTTTTTTTAAATGAAGGCAAACCCCACTTTGTTAAAGAAAAAGGTGCACTGAAATCAGTGGACACTGAGGTGAATTGTTAAAGGCTAGGTTTCCGCTTAAGCTAGCCTTTATTAGTGTGTCCCTCTGGAATGGTAGAAGGTCAGTGTAGGGGAATGCTAATTTGTCCTCCAGCCTATCACAGCGGTAATGAGGGAGATATGGCCAACCGGAGTTCATCACCATTACCGTTGGGTAATAAACACTCAATGAATTTGCCTCAACACCTCCCAGACACGCCTCTGTGCGCTACACCTCTTCTTACATGCTCCATTCTTCATACATTCGAACACTTGCCACCTACCTCGTCCAGTGTGAGGAAGGTTTCATTCTGCAGGGGTTTCAGGTAGATCTCGAACAAACAGGCCAGGTCCTACACCAGAAAAACAAAAGGTTAGTGACAAGGAATCAAATGCTAAGATCACCCCTTACTTTTCCCTTTATAACCTCTATCTGCCTGCGTCCCACAATCCCCCATCTCATTCCTCCACCATCTCCCCTTTTCCCCCCACCCCCCACCCCCCACTCCTTTAATGTGGCTGTAGCTTGTCTTGGTATCAGTGGGAATATTCTCATTAGGTTGATTTATGGGCTTCCTCCTGCTCCTCCTCTGCCTCACCCACCCTCACCCCACCCCTTAGCTACCTTAGGCACTAGTGGTGCACAGATACGGGTGAACAGGCTCTCTGGGAAGACAATCTCCTCCCTCAATTACAAATCAGCAGTAGGCTGACTATGAGGGGTGCACGGGGAAAGGGACTCAATGAAAAATGAGGAGATGAAGAAGAAAGGGGAAAAATGCCCACCATGTCATGTGTTGCAGACACAAGAAGATCATGAATGTGGCTCTTTAATGTGCGCCAGGGAGGAAAAGGTCATATTGGAAAACATGAGGGCAGCAAAATGATTGGGCAGGGGGAAGATAAATAAGGCGAGACAGGAGGAGGAGGGAAGGAGGAACCCTGACCGTGACACAGGAAACAGCATCTCAATCAGTTCTTCTCTTGTTCTTTATGTTCCATCTCACTACTAAGCACAGTATCTTACATTACATGACATTTGTGAAATACACTTATTCGCTTTCTTGCCGAGAGCTAGACGAGAATATTTACACCACTCTCATGTCAGTATGGGGAATATATAGCTGGAGCCAGCAGCCCTTTAGCTTAATCTAGCATAAAGAAGGAAATCAGTGGGAAACAGCTAGCCTGGCTCTGTCCAAAGGTAACAAAATCCACCAAGCACCTCTAAAGTTGACTGAATATCATATCTCATTTGTTTAACCTATAAACAGACCCTAGTGTAAAAATGACAACTTGCAGTTTTATGAGGGGTTATGTGCCAGACTATTTCTTGGCCAGGAGCAGTAGTTTCAAATGCTCCCAGCCAATAAATAGTCAGGCACGTAAGCTGCCATTAAAACCTCTGAAAGTTGTTTTTACACTTCAGATTTAAACACAGATTTAAAAAAAACAACAAAAAAAAACAAACAAGCTATAACATGTTAACTATTGCGTTTCAGAGGTGCAAGCTCTCTTTCCCCCTATTTCCAGTCTTTAAGCTAAGTTAAGCTAACTGGCTATTGACGCCTGCTACATATTTTCGGTCTTGTCTTGTTGAAAATAATAATTTTATAACTGAGGAGTAAAAAAATATGACAGTTTTGAGTTTTATCAAACTTTTATTCAGGCTTCTGAGAAGACAGCTTTCAAAGCTTTGTGGTCTCACCTTCACATAGGACTTCTCTGTGTCCACCAGCTCCTGGATGACCTTTCGTAACCTCTCAGTGGCACTCATGTGCTTGGGGCACGGTCTGATCAGGGTGGCCTCTCTCGTGGGACCTGAACCCAACTCCCCTCCCTGCCTCACCCGCGGTTCCTTGGTGTCCTCCATCAGACCACCAGCGCCTGAGCCCGTCCCTTCCTGGAAGGACTGGTAGAGAGTGCACACTGTGTCTACGCTCTGTAGGGGGCAATAAAGAGACAGGGGTGGTATTTAGGTTAGGTAGCTCAGAGATTATAAACAGCCAGCTGGATAAAATGAGGATCACACTTGTGATAAGACACTGCTTTGCATGCATGCAAAGACAGTCATGCATGTGCCCACAAGCAAATTCTCTGAGATGCATTAAAATGAAAAAGTCTTTTACTTCCCTCATTTAACTATTCACCACTAATGATTTCAGCTCCACAGCCATATGAAATAATGATGTGTATACAGTAGAGCCACACTGTACATGGCCAGCCATTCCCCTGGGTATACTAAGGGCGTTATGGAGATTTAGTTATGCACTCTATCCTAATTGGCTTTGCATCAAAGACTTTACAGTGCATCTGAAAGACTGACTGGATATCCCAGCAGATAGTATTATAGCACATTACATTCTTCTAAATCCATAATGGACAGTTATGCAGCTTTGTGTCACATCAGTTCCAGAAAATTTGAAATGCCAAGAGATCCCAAGAGGTCATGTATTAGTTTGTAATTGTTTGTATTAGAGAGTGGAGGAGGAGGGTTAGTAGCATCTCATTTTCTAAATTTAGTTGGTAATACCTCTGCTCATTCACAAAAAGTACAATTGCCTCCAGCTTGGCTTGTACTTCTTTGATAGGTGGAACCCCGTGACGAACTCAGCGTCATACCATTTACAGAGGTGTTTGACGGAAACAGATAATCCGCATTATTTTATATTGGACTGCATTGCCTGGGGTAAGGAAATTAACATCAGCTCTAGGCACCATACTGAGAAGCCTTGCCTGTGGCGCGTAAGATTTTGTAGTCTGTGAGCAACTGTGGCAGAAAATGAACCATTATCAGCTTCTCTGTTCTATTCCCTGGGACATGAAAAAGAAGCAGTGAGGGAGAAGCCTCTCTCTTCTCTCTACATTACACCATGGTTGCCACTCTGCTGTATATGCTTTTCAAATACTTGAGCAAACGTATGTACACTTCAATCAAAACACAACCTAATGTCTTACCTTACAGGCAACTCAAGCATATCACTTCATCAACTGCACCGGGCTTTGCTACACTATGGTGTGCAAGCCATCAATTATGATTACTGTGCTAAAAATAGCCTCGTGATGACCAGTGCTTCTTATTCCAAGTAAATGGCATGATGTAGCATTATAATCTGTGGCCAGGCACTAGAATCAGCAGAGGCTGATAAGTGCCAGTAATAGCAGGTTCCAATCCGCTGCACAGCAACACAGCACGGTGGGTTGGCCACGACGCCAGGCAAAACAGCTGCTCAGCACTCTCCATATTCCTCTGTGTGTGTATGTGTGAGTGTGGGCGTGCTGGTATTGAAAATATTGCATGAGCAAGCATCCGAGTGCAACTCACTACTGAGAGACTGTACACTAGCACAAATGGATCAATAAACCCTTCATTCTGACACTGCAGGCGTCAATGCACACACACATGCACACACACTGAGCAGAGGGTGACAGCTTGTCTGAGCCACTCTGCTCTAACACTGGTGTGAGCTACCACCCACAACCCACCCTCCAATTCCACTCCCAGGGAGCCCAAAGACAATCAAGGCTTCCATTAATAAGCCTGCGACTCATCAGCTAGCTCATTATAGCATGGTCACTCCAGAGACAGCCGTCCGATGCTACAATACAGACTGTGTGACAGACTGAAAGACAGAGAAACGAGAGAAAGAGACAGAAGGGAGAAATTCCTCTCTGTGTCCTCTATGTATGTCTGGGTTAAGACTCTTTCAAGTGATCCACCACCCACAGCAGTGCTCCACTCTGGATTTCTTTGAATGTGGCTAGAAAATTACGACTGGGCCTTGATGTCTCCCTGTGCACTGGTCGAGGGACCAAAGAGCCAGACACACTCATACACTGCAAATAGGCATACCTTTATATGCAAGCACACACGCAGCTGGCTAAACAAGACTTAACAGTCCACAGCTAGCTCATTATAGCAGCTATGCTAGCAGCTCTGTGAAGCAGCTGTTCTTTGGGCTGAATGCTAATGTCAGCATGCTAACACTTCTCACAATGACAATGTTAACATCCTAATGTTAAGTAGGTATGTTTGCCATGTTGAACATATTAGTTTAGTGTGTTAACATGCCAATGTTAGCTAATAAACGCTAAATAAGCTAAAGCTAATGGCTGAAAAGGCCATGGTGCTAGCTTTTTAGCCACACTTGCTTAAAAAGGCCTTCTTACACTAATAACTGAGTTAAAGGTTTATCTATCTCTAAAGTGCAACTTTCTCCAGTTCAAATAAATTGTACTTTTTTAGCCCACAATTGAGTGTCTGAGCCAATGGGGAGCTTAACGTGTTTCTCAACATTTATTTTGATTGTCTGCATGAAAACACAAATGTAGTATGCATGTAATTCATAAATAACCGAAGAATATCATACGTGTAACTACATCTGCTGACGTACACTGTTCCACTAAAGATAACAAAATGTGCTTCAAATGCCAATGATGGTGCCATGCACAGTGCCAGTCAGCTTTCATTCACTGATACACGCTCTGGGAAAACTCCATATTGCACCAGGCAGGCACACAAGGGGAGATTGCCTCAAGGAAACACAGAGGTTGAAGGATATCAGAGCGACATAATCATCAAATAGGCCACTGGTAGCTCCAGACACGGGAGAGCAGCCTTGTGCAGACAGATAACAGTCATATCTGCCATTTATTTCAGCTACAGGCGCCCAGAAAGGAGAATGGAGGCCTGCTCGGGTCTTTAAAGATGTGTGTGCACCCGGTAGCACACACCACCGCTCAAGTGCTGAGTTAATTCCCATCACACCCACACACTGGAAGGATGTGGGCTCATGTTCACGCACACACACAAATGAGATGAAGGAGGAGCCACAGTATTGGGGGAAAAAGGAACATATATGCTTGGTTCGATGCTTGGGGACATGTGCTCAGAGAAAAACACTTTCACCTCTCACACAGCTTCCTAAGTAAATAAGACATCATCAACACTAAATGGCAGATACCTGCAATGGAGCGTGACAAGAAGAAGAAGAGGTGGGCTGAAAGAAAGAGAGAAGGAAAGGAGGAGGGAAAGGTGGGGGCCCACACACTGTCATGACGCAGGAATTGCAATTGTTTCACAACAATCCTACCAACACAGACTGACATCCAGCCCAAATAACCAATTAAGAACCAAGGACAGGAGCCGGCAGAGGCGGGAGAAAAGCCTGGGAGCGCCGGGAAAGACAAGTGGATTCGACAGCACCACTGTGGATTCCTGTTCAGATTTTCTCGCTGACAGCTATCAGCTCTGCATCATGTTTCTACCTCTTCTTGCTGCTCATGCCCTTTAGTCAGTTCAGAAAAGAATTCTATGTCAACCCTTGGAGGTTAAAAAAATAAAATAAAATCACCCGAGAGGCTGATGAGTCATTTTGTCTCCATCTACACATCTTCCTTTCTGACAGCATCCAGCAGCCTTTTTTTTCATTTACAGTCAGTTGTCATACACATCTACATGATGTCCATTTGCTACGATCCCCCCCTAGGACAAAGTAAAAGATTGCTATACCCAATTTGTCAAATATTAATCCATATTTTTATAAATCCACTTACATTTTCATTCCAAACTCACCAAAGAAATCCCCTTCACATAAATCAAGGTAAATCTCTCCACCAGCCATCTCATCCCTATGAAATTAAACGACATCTATTCAATCCAGAAAGCCCCTATTGAACCTACTTACCATCTGGAGCAGTGATACTTTCCGTCTGGTACTGATGACTCCCTATTGTCTCTCTTAACGAGGCCTATTCATAAACTGCATCAAATATCACAACATAAACAGCGTCAATCTTTCTAAATATTTACTTGCTCTCTCGGTCCTCTGCTCACCATGAAGAGCAGTCTATAGAGCAGCCTCCATGCTGCTGTGGCCTGCCGCTGGGTCCTCCGGGCCAGCGAGCAGCCCTTCCTACGTAGCCTGCTTCCCCTAGATGCTGGCATGGCTGCCCCGGAGACGGTGTGTGGTTTAACGGCTTGACCAAACTGGAGAAAAAATATATCCGTGACGGAACTGAAAAGTTGACCTGACCGTCCTGGAGATCTTCTCTCTCTGTCAACCCCTTATTATTCGTCTGATGGTCAACTCTTCAACTTCTCTCAGCCTCCTCTTTCTTCCCTGCTCTCTCTCTCTCTCTAATTTGCAGCTGCCCGTCTCTTTTAGGCCTTGGGTCAGAAGCCTCAGTCTTGAGTACGACTCAACCTCTGGGGTGGAGCGTGCTTTGATGGGGATCGAGCCATTGATCCTGCGTCCTGCCGTTCTGTGGGCGTAGGCAGAGAAAAAGTGCTTGCTGCTGGCTTGTTTTGCATATCAATCAGGAGTGGACTAAGTCTGGCCACTTGGTTTGTTAAAACAGAGTGGGAATTTTTCCCCTTGCTCACTATCTGTCTCTTTGCATCAGCGCTGGTCAGCCTATGTCTCTACCTCCACACACTGCCATCCATCCTACTTCCCTCTGCCCATTTGCCTCCAGATATCTCCATTTCTCCTTCCTCTTCCTCTGGATCTTCCCCTCTGCTTCGGCTCCATGTGACCTCTCTGGTGTGATTTCCAGAGAGCTGAATGGAGAGGCCCGGGGCTGTATCAGTGTCCAGTCTCTCAATAGCAGCAGTACAATGTAGACTGTTCTGGCTTGTTACCTCCACACACAGAGGAATGGCTGACTCAAAAATGGGAGGCTCTGAGCCGGTGGGGGTAACAGGGCAGGAATGTTAACTATGGCCGCGCACAAGAATAAAACGTGACATGTATCGTACATTGCACATAGTGCTTTCACATGCAATAAATAAACAGATGACGGCGGCTCTGTCCTTGTAAATTAAACTTGTTTTCCAAATTTGTTTTATTACAACCAAATTTAGCTCATTCCTTGTGAGGGTAACCAATTAAATGAAGTTGGGAGGCAAGACTCTGGCTCAGGTACTTTCTCATCTGGTATCACGTAAGAAGACAATGCAGTGTCAAGGCATGTGTGAAGGTTCCTCCAACTGTTCCTCTATTTGACAGCAGGCCTGATGACAGTCAGGACTTTGTTAAGGTATTTTTGGGCATTTTATTTTTTACTAGACAGACACATGGGAAACAAAATGGGAGCGACATGCAACAAAGGTCCCAACCAGTTGTGAAATAGGGTCATTGCAGTTCATGGTCAGCACCTTAACCCCTGGGCCTCAGTCAGGATTTTTCTGTAAGGCTTCAGTACGCTTCAACAAAACAGGTTTTGGAATGAAAAAAGAGAAGAACCAACTTCCACACATCCACAAACCTGGCCAGATGCTGCAACACCTGGCGTGCTGCATGAAGAGTTTCAGAGTCCACAGTCAGAAAGGCGGTGTGATGCACTGTTAGAAGATCCAACGCAAACTTTATGTGAATCATGCCGAGGCCTTACCCAGCAGCTTTTTAGGGGTGTTTTTTGGGGCACATACACAATAGATGTGAACTTACTGACAGCTCAAAGTGTGCCACCAAATATTATTCAGTCTTATTTGAGTTATACTCCAATACTTGTTTTTTTTCCTTGAGTTGGGCATAAATACTTCAGAAAAAAGAAAGGAAAAGGAAAAAAAACATGCGCACACAAACAGCTCAGCACTGTCAGACTGGGAGGTTGCAAGATAAACACTAAACACTGTCTCCATCTCCCTTTAACGCTCAGATGGAGTCATTATGTTCAGAGCTCAGATGAAACGCTGCTCAAATCAAAGGAGAAGCTTCGCGTTTTACCAGTGGAGAGGCCACATCTTAGCAGAAATAAACAAACAAACTTCAGAAGGGAGGGAATAAAGAAGAGGGGATGAAATACAGGAGTGTCCCTGGGGCAGGCTTTACCCATCCCTCACAGGGAACAGCTGTGTCATGAACCTATGAGAGTGAGAGCGAGAGAGCACAAGAGAGAGAGTGAGAGAGAGCAAGGGAGCACGCCCGGTGGCCGGTAGGCAGCCCAGTGATTCATTTGCCATGTTAGTGGGCTATAGTGCCACAATGCCATCTTCTTTTCAAAGCCCAATAAAAGAAGACACACGCTCATAAATCAAACAGTAGAGGGGAGGAGAGAGGAAGACGAGAGGGAGGGCTGGTCCCGTCGCGCTCCACTCAAGCCCATTTACGCCTTTTATTATTCAGCCTAAACAAATATTATTCCACAAAGTCTCGGAGGACTTTGGGAGAGGAGTGTGTTTTAATAATGAAACCAGCTTCAGATTAAAGCACCCATTCTACTGAGTCCCCTAGGCTATTCAGATCGACTCCTCTGCATGACTGCCAGTACAAAGGCAAAGTAATGCTAGCACTATATACTATTCTTCCACCAAGATGCTTAAATGCAAATGAAAGGTTAAGTGAAAATGCTTGTTGCCAATGGTAAACATGGCTTGATGATAAACAATCTTTGGAATAACTAATGGAAATCCCTCTGCTGTCCCCATTCCCTTTCCTGACCTGGAAAACACTCAGTCTGAAGTAAAAGGACTCATTCTGGCCTATCCACACCATTCAACCGCCAAAGATGAGATGGTACTAACAGATAATAGAGCCACTGTGCAAACAATGTGACTATCTGAGAGCGAATACATGCCCATAAAGACACTAACTGCAAGTCAAACCAATACAATTAATCCTAATAGGGCCCATACTGCTGAGATAACACCATGGATGGCAGTAAAAGTAACACTATGACCTTTTGACCTGTTCCTATCTGCCTAGACCATAAACCTTATACGAGAGCAGTTGAATTAAAGATCACCATGGCAGAGATACAAGTAGAAAACAAGAGTAAAGGTCTACAGCCACACAGACAGCTCTGTGAACGGCTAAATGCTAAAATCAGCATGCTAACATGCTCACAGAGACAACGCTAACATGCTGATGTTTAGTAAGTAATATTTACCATGCTCTGCTAGCATACTAACATTTGCTAATTAGCACTAAACACAAAGTCCAAATGAGTCTGGTGTCATTAGTTTTGGAGGTACTTGGATAGAAACCAGTGTAGTGTAGAAATTAAAATTCTCCAGTACAAACAGTGCTAGATGAAAATTCAGAGGATCATCAAAGTGGTTAGGTTCAATCCTCTGTGCACCATTGGTATCAGTGCTGAATTTCATGGCAATCCAGCTCATGGATTTTGAGATGTTTCAGTCTGGATCAAAGTGGTGGACTTTCCATCTGACTGCCGCACCACATGGAGCAAATAATTCATATTGGAATTCTTGTGCTCTGTAAAATTAATGCTCCAATACAAATAAAATGCAAATACTAGGCATATGAATTCTGACTGTCAAACCAGCGCAGACTCACATGCCTGGAGATATTTTTACCAAGTACACACAGAAGGTTGTGGGAGTTGTGTGAAACTGTGCAGCTCAAGTATGAAGACTCTTAGTATCAGCTACCTCAGTTAAAACCTGCTGCAGCCCATAATTACCGGTTGTTTATCCCCTTTGGCGTCTCTCTGGCAGGACAAGCAAGCAGCCATGTCCTGGGCCAGGCAAGCCAGCTTGTCTTTGACGAGCCGTCCCAGACTGAGCAGCGCAGAGCCCAGGAACAAGTCCTTCTCCTCAGTCTCGCAGCCGGACGGCCAGAACCAGCACATGGCCAGGAGGGAGCATAGGGCCTGGGCAGGCGACTGGTCCCGCATAAAGAGCTCGATGAAAGTGGTGAGGTAGAAGCACGACTGAGGAGCTTCATCGCTCACTGGTGGGGCTGCGATTGGTATGGCCACTGACATGGCTGTGCCAGGCACCCCCTTTGTGGTCATTCTAGCCAGATCTGGTTCATGCTGGATCTGGGTCCCTGCTGGTCCCTCCGTCGCTCCTTCCTTTCAAGTTTTTATCTGCCTTTCCAACTTGTTTACAGTGGAGTGCACTGACAAGAGCAGGCTAGCATTAACTGGACTGACAGCAGTAAGCTTAGATTATTAGTCTGCTCACGGCCAGATGGTGGCTGATGGGCTTAGTCATAACACACACACACACACACACACACACACACACACACACACACACACCCAATTTACACCCCCCAAACTCCCATCCCACAAATTGACACACACAACAGTTGGGTAAAGGAGATTCTCCGAAGTTTAGGGAGGGGATGTTTGTAGCTCCGAGGAGGACAGGATCATGTTTGAAGATGATGATCCGTAGGCATCAACCATATCTTTTTGAAGTCTAGGACCCATAATATGAGAGCAGAATTAAAACTGATTAATTCAGTCTCTTGGTTACACATTTTTACAAAAAAGTGTCAAAACACCTCAGAGACTCTTCTCGTCTACTGAGACAAGCGAAATAGGAAGTTCAAGACGCAAAAACGGAAAGAGGTAACAAAACCAGCACAAATGTTGCAATCTATTCATGTATATGTCTTTTTCTAATACAGAGAAGCCTCTTAACATTACTACTCAAGTCAAGTGAATCAATCAAGCCGAATGGTACAGTGTTTGGCTCCAGTCACAGCTTTCTTCAGAGGACTATTTAAATGCTCTTACTCAAATGTCTGGACATAAGCAAAGGGGGTTAATATGTCTGTCTCTGTTTAACCTTTGGTTTAATACAAGACATGACCAGCTATTTTACAACGTGTCAAACATTCAACATCAACTTATGGGGTAAAATCAATGTCACAGTATTTATAATATAATGGAATTTGACATTAATGTAACATGGCAGTAACTCACATCAGGCCTCATTATGCACAATAAATAATACAGATATTGTTTCATTCGGCTCCACAACATTACAAAAACACATGAAATTAGGGCTTGCTTCATGCAATTAAAAAAAAATTAAAAAGCCCATGGTGACATCTTCAAATGTCTTGATTTATCCAACCACCAAAACCCAAAGAGAGTGAATTTAACACTATAGAAGACCTAAACCCAGCAAATATTTGCACCTGAGAAGCTGAAGTCAGTAATATTTTGACATTTTTGCTTAAAATTGACTTACACTAATTGATCAATTAATTGATAAATTGTTTTCATGAAGCATTTTAACTGGATACATTAAAGTAGAACTGACACTATCCTTTATTTTCATTATGGTTGTTCAGTTAATCAATCTCATGTTGACATATTCAGGTTCTGACACCCAAAGGTATTCAGTTCATTTCCACAGGAGATGACTAAGAAGAAAAAAAGCATTTTTTCCCATTTGAGAAGCCAGAACTAGTGAATTTTTTGCCAAAAAAAAGATTGAATTATTGCTCAATTTCTCCCCCCAAAAAAATTTTGTCAAGTAATTCCCTAATTTTTTCAGCAGAGCATCGAAGCAGGGATGGAAGGTAATTTTGGTGCGAGAGGCCCT
Source organism: Trachinotus anak (assembly GCF_046630095.1). NCBI lineage: Eukaryota > Metazoa > Chordata > Actinopteri > Carangiformes > Carangidae > Trachinotus > Trachinotus anak. The sequence goes on along the minus strand of NW_027273866.1, from coordinate 465,442 downwards.
CAGTACATCCTGGTATGTTCATCTGCATGTGGATGATACACGTGTGTGACTCTGCTACAGTGAACTGGTGCCATGTGGTGAAACCAGACCACGCCAGATTACTTCCCGTGTCCTTCCATCTGTCTACTGGGATCGCCTGGTATGCTGAACAGTACATGTGTGTGTGTGTTCACATGTACGCGTGAGACTGTGTTGATGACCTGCCAGCCAAACAAATCCCCCGTCAGGCCTCTACTCGAGCCTTTCAGTTCCTAAACAAGCAGCAATTAGGTGTGGCGTGAACAAAATGGATGCTGCAGTTTTGAATTTGAAGACACGCATCCACATTACTGTGTTGCATGCATGTCAAATCAATTCAATTTATGGTGCCTCGTGGGAGTTATCCGGGACCAATTCAGTTGACTTCTGCAATCGATTGGTTAAGCTCATAATCGTACCACAACACTGTGTTAAACCAATCGCTATGAAGCTCTATAGCCAAATGTAACATTGAGTATGGAATCATTATCCTGATGGAAAACAACATTATCAGTTGTGCCTAGTAAGCACTTCAACTCACACACACACACACACACACACACACACACACACACACACACACACACACACACACACACACACACACACAAATCTCTCTTGTGTAAAAAATTTGAATGCGAGGGACCAATTAATCAAAGGTGGGCAGTCTAGTGAGGTAGCCGATTACAAGGTGTGACAACAGGCTTGAAATTAGTTCTTCCCTTCCATCCATTTCTATTGACTCCCACAATGCCGTCTGCACGCATGTGTGCACCTATATGCTGATACATGGCTGATTTTCTACCCGGTGACTCGATTTCTCTCTCCTCGCCCCAGAGAACAAACTGATGGCAGCGCAGTGATTAAATTCAGCTCTTCATGATGACAAAAATCTGATTTACCAGCACCAATATCTCACCCTGTGTTTTTTTCTTTTCATATCGCCTTCACAGTGGCTGACTCTTCCTGATGGAGAGAGCTTTTTCTCTTTCTATGCTGAAAATGTGCACTTATGCAGTGACCTAAGCACACACATTCATAAACCACCTTCCTTCCCTCCCTCCCACACATACACACACCTATCTCCCATTCTTCCATTCATTCCTCAGTAAAAGACAAACGGCAGGGAGCTGAGGAGCAGCAGCAGCAGCAGCAGCAGTGGTGGTGCAGTGCAGATCCCAGCGCAGTGGGACTGACTCATGTCGCCGGGCAAACAAAAAGAGAGATGAATAGAGCCAGAATAGAGTGGGGAGAAGAGAGCTAGTTGTCCTTTCTAATCCACCTCCTGGCTGACCTCGGGTCAAATACTGCACGTCATCTTCTGACACAGGCAATTAGAATAAAGCCGTGCCAGCCACGTCAATTAGCGATGGTTTCTGGATATTTGGCCTGGATTTACTATCATTGAATCACTGCTAAAATGAGCACAACACTGCTGCCTATTCCCTTTTTCATGTAGCTCGTAGTACATAATGAGCAGCTTGGTAGAAATGCGCCAAACGATCACTCACACTGTTGATAGCAACCACATGGCTTTAAAGGACATGAGGTATTAGCTGAATGATGGAAAAGAAGGTGACTGTGTATGGACACACACACACATCTGCTCCTAGGCTTCCATCCATGTCTACATCATTAACACATGGCTATTCATGATGACCACACACACTCATTACTGCTCTCAGTAAACACCAGCATACAGATTGTCCTATATCACATTGCCACAGTTCTGAGGCATAATTCCCAACGGGACACTCAGTTTAATGACTTCAATACAGTTGGTTTACACATCAAAAACCTGACCGGATATTGAACAAGAGACAGGACAGAAATAGGTGTGCAATCTGCCGTAAACCACGAGGGAGAACCATATGGCATGTTTATTCCTCTAAACCGGTTTGAAACACAGGAGTTGTGGTAATTGCAGGGTATCTAGACCAAATACAGGACTATTAAGGCAAAGACAAACACAGGGATATGTCACCAGAAAGATATCTGCATGTCTAAAATATACTCACTAAAGAGACAGCCTCTTCTCTCAGTCTCGATCCTATCTGTATGACAGTAATACGATGCATTTCTACTGGTGGCTATGATGGAATATCCTAATTATTATGGTAATGCTAAGGACTGGTGCCAGTCTGGTTTCTGAGAGCCCCACAGCTGCCACTGCGAGTCAGCACAAATACACATGCGTAACAATGTGTGCACTTTTATTCACAGAAACAAACCTGGATGGAGAGAGAGTGGTACCTTACGTGGATGTCAAAGAGACAAAAGACAGCACGTACACACTAACTCACACAGACGCTCTCACCCCTCCTACCTTGCTGTGCTGAACAGGCCTGTGTGCGCAGTGGGAGTGACCATTCTCCAGTCCTACGCACAGGGGCTCAACACCATGAGCTGCAGTGCACACATCTGGAAAGAGAGACGGAGGGAACAGTTTCAGATTTAGGTTAAGTGTCACTCTGTGTGTGTGTGTGTGTGTGTGTGTGTGTGTGTGTGTGTGTGTGTGTGTGTGTGTGTGTGTGTGTGTGCTCTGCTCATACCACCCATCACTTCATCTGTACTATAGTGGTTTTTTGCTGCAGCACATCCTTCTTCGGACCACAAAACACGAACAATGCTGGCTGGTCTAAAACCATCATGAGTGCCTGCCAGTGGCACAGAACTTAAAAATGTCTCCAAACTAAAAATGGCAGTGGCATTTAGTTGTCCCAAAAAAGAAAAAAAAACAAAACACTTGGCAACCCTAATTAAAGACTCTGTTATCTATTTTCTGAAACCCTAAAGTTGTTTTAGAGATAAAGTTGACTGCTCCTCTTGATAAAATGTATATTTGCATATGAACCCCCCCTGACATGATGATATTATCAGGTTAACTGAGTGTTTTGAAAATATTTTTCCTGATTTTATATCCACTTTTCATTAAATTCAAGCTCCCAAGGACAAACTCTCTAGCAGTTGGCACATGAAAAGACTTTATTCCTGATTGTAGCCTGGGAGGCAGGCCAATGTGACAGCAGGAAACAAAAAGAAAACTTCCAGACCCCCGTGGAGCTGAACTTTTCTTTTTCAAGCTCGCAATCATAGTCGACCAAATGTGTGACTGCTGGAGCAGAGTCGCTAAGATATCTAGTCATCTAAATTTGATTCTCTAGTCTTAAACTCTAGCATCAGGCTGAATGAATCCAGATGACATACAGTTTCCTTCTAGGAATGCCACCATGAAATTGGTTTTGTAATTTGTGTCAGACAAATGTTAATTCCTCACTGTGGGCATTTGCCTCCCTGCCTCCTTATCAGCCTGCCTGGAATCACATGCCCTCTAGAGACGGAGAAGAAAACTGCAGGAACTTTGATCAAACCACTTACTATAATGAGGCCTTCGAGTCATTAATCCATTTGTGTTCAATTATGGCTGCAGAGGAGAAAAACACTAATGAATTACTATCATTAAGATGATGCTCTCTCTGGAAGTGACTTTTTTTTGCCTGTTTTTTGATGTAAACAATGAGAAAAAGTCATCAAATGTTCTTGAAGGGAAATACCGGCAGCAAAGTTGGTATTTTAATTTTTAAAAAATGTATCTATTAACAGGTTATCCAGTGGGATAAAGTGCATACCATGAACCCACAAAAACCTGTGTTCAAATCTGAAAGTCATACCCTTCTTTACTTGATTACCACAGTCCTGTTCACTGTGACAAACCAAGTTAAACCACAACCATATCAACCATATCAAAAAAACAGAGAATTGCATCAAATCTTAAACTCGATGATACCGCAGATCATTTTTCTCTGGTTGAATTTCCCTTACCTTTAGTGCAAGGCTCAAACAGAAACAGCTGGGTATCAGCTGTGCCTGTCCAGTGATATCAACGACCTTACTGCTCCGTTCTGACACCTCGCACCCCCAGTGAGACTGAACCGAGCCGACAGGCCACTATACATTCACTGCAATAATGAGCCCTCTGCGGTCAAAAGCCCCTCCTGGCTTTCTTTCTCTCCCCGAGGACGTACAGAGCTGTGAAACTTCAACTGAAGCTTTTTCTACCGCCTTGGCATATGCTGCATTATCTCATGCTTCTCTTTTGAGGAAGTAGAGAACTTATCTGGAAAGGAAGTGTGGTGGTTGTGTTGTGGCGGAGGTGAGAGAACGACCCACTCTTTCAGCAAAAACTATTAATGTGAACAAATGAAAAAACTTTCAGGTTTACATGTTGGTTCCTTATAAAGTATGGCTAAAAGAGCATCACAAAGACAAAGCTGCTTAGATAACTGCATTGTGCGCCAAAATAAACCACAACAAAACAGATCAGAAAAACTGGAGGGGTAAACTGGGATTAAATTTCGAGCAGGTACAATGATGCAGCTTGTTTACAGAGAAAAGCCTTAAACTGATGCAGAGTCATATATGCAGAACTGAGCCAGTGCTTCTCCTAAATGGTGTGCCAAGTTGTTGCATTTTGCAGTAGCTAAAATGAATCTCTCTTTATATGTCTCCTCCTCTCTTTCCTGTCACACAACAGTGAGGCGAATTAACTAAAACAAGGAGTATTAATATCAACTCCCTCTTCTCAATTTCCATTAAGTACAAATCTTCTATAACAGCCCCACAAATGACTAAATCTACAAGTGTGTGTTTAAGTGTGGATTTAAGCACCTGAGGAGGATTTGGCTCGGTGGTGCTTGCTGTGAACCTCCTGGTTCAGTTTGGAAGGAGGGCCTGGGTGGTTGGAGGCCATGTTTGGCGGCAGGGGGCCCTCCCGCCTCAGGCTCAGGTGCAGGGTTTGTTCGGCGAACAACGTCTGGATCAGTGCCAGGTCCAGACTGGACACACAGCAACTGTTCAGCACCAGGATCTCATCACCTGGACGCAAACCTGGCAACACAACACATTTCAGTAAAGAGGCATTAAAAGCCACAGGGATCACACATGATAATGTTACTGGTGATTTGAGGGTTGTCTTTGTCATTTTTAAGGAAGTAGGCACCTTCATTGAAGGCCAGTCCATCAGGAAGCACCTCACTGACAAAGATCCTGCTGTTCTTTTGGCTGTCTATGTGTCCTGTTACTGCAAAACCTGCAAGGAGGAAGAGAAACAAAGATGCAGATATACAGTACAGAAAAGAAGAGACAGAGAAGTTAGACTGACAGGAGGATTACATAAAGGATTGTGAGGTGTATAGAAAATTACAGACACAATTAGAACTAAATCAATCCACATCTGAGGCTGACTCACCAAAGTCTCCCGTGGTGCTCGGCCTGCTCATGTGCAGTGTAAACACATTAACTGGGCAAACTTCCAACTGATCATTGACCTACAGGGTGATATCAAACAAAGCAATACCCATTAGGTAAGGCTTAGATAATGAAGAGCTGTGTGTATCCATGTGTGATTATACACATTTGCCCTCCTCACCATATCGCGGACGAGCTCTCCAGGCGCCACGTATCGAACCACGTCCTGCCCCGCTTGCCTGTGCAGTCGGAGGCAGTGCAGGGCCGGGTCCAGCTGTTTCACCTGTTCACACAAGAGCCCTTAATGTTCAACGGCCTGTGTGCACAAAATCATCCCACATATTTCATGCACCGACGCTTAGTATGACAGCTGCTGCATGGCCCAAGCATGAATTATTCACTGTCTTTACACTTAGTGATGAGAAATTTGTGATAAACAAAAAAAACATTATGCGCAAGGGACGACGTGTGTTTATGTGTGTCTGTGTGTGTGTGTGTCCATCTATTCGCAGTCATGCTTGAAGGACTCTGTGGAGTCAGACACTGCATGAATAGGTGTGGTATTTAAAGCCCTTGGGAAGATAACACAACCTGATCCTCCTGCTATAGATGCTTTAAAAAAAAAAAAAACACATTTTACCATTAACAAGATCACACCTGGTGTATTCACATGTGATCAAACTGCACATTACAGGAAAATAACAGTTCTCACCATTAAGTGCGAATGGCAGGATTATGAAAATTCTACTAGACAACTAAATCTAAATGACATCACTGCCTTTGTTTGGCGTTTTGTGCTGTAACTGTCAGGAATATTGTTCTCTCGCTCTGGTGACATGTCATCATTTCTCTGAAACCGGCTGCCAACCCAACCTTGCAGACTGAAGAGAGAAGGTCGGCGGCTGTCTGGTCTCTTCTGACGGGAACTTGGACTGTCAGGCCGTCTGGCATGTAGACACACGTCAGCATGTCTGTGGCACAACTGATGCTGTCCCACACACCGCCCTCGGGGGGCGACATGGAGTAGATGCTGGTCAGCACGTCCAGCCTCTGTGGGAGAGGATAAAGGGGGTAAAGAAGGGAGGGTAAGGAGAGATAAAAGGAAGAGGGGTGAGCCACATTAGGCGGAGGAGAGAGTAAACATAAAAAAAGGAGGAGAAGGAGGTAAACAGACGGAGGGAGGGAGTGAATAGAGAGAGAGAGGTAGAGTTTGAGTAACAGCTCACAAATCAATAGAGTTCCATTAGTCTGAATGCTTGGCTGTGGATCAAGCAGCGGAGCAAAGATGTCATACAATTAGCCTTTCAGAAATTCATTTGACAACTCAGACGGCAGTTGCGGCACATAATAGTCATCGTAATGACCGTGTAAACAAGAGGACTGGCAAAGGTCTAGACGCCCAGATGATATCTGTGCACTTCTCCAGGACTTATTTGGTTTGAAAAGCCACAAGCACACTTTTGACTTAAGTGATGTATAGGGACAATTTATTTCAAAATCAGTCAAAGTTTCAGAGGGTAATTATCTCCTGGTGGCACTAACAGTGAGGTCTGAACTGGGTATTAAGGCTGGGGGGTTAGCCCACCGCTCAGCCTCTAAGGCAGCCATTTGGGGGTTTTGGTTGCGACTCTGTGTCTCTGGAGGGGAAAGCGCCACTGCTGCGTTGTGGGGCTGTGGGAGAGACGCCACAGTGCAGCCTAAGACCACAATTATCAAGAGCCTAGATCTTTAGGAAAGGCTCAGTCACACCAAATGTACTGAAACTCGTGGGTTGCAAAAGCCAGTGATTCATCACTTCTGACAAAAATATGAAGTCTCAGTTAAACTGAGACACGGGACCAAGAGGAATAACTGCCTTAGAGAACAGGTCTGGGTATATAGCAATGTTTTAAACGCATTATGGGATCATAAAAATAGAGAATGGTGTGTGTCTGAGGCTTTCTGTCTGATGTGCATGTGTGTGAGCGTTTCTGTCTGTTGCAGAGGCTAGATGCTTGCTCTTGATGAATCACCTCAAGAGGAAAAAGACCTTTTTTCCCCTGCCAGACAAAAAGCCTAAAAGGGACAAGCTAAGATCTCTGATTCACAGCATCACTTAGCGGCACACACACAAATGCACACAAGTAGCAGTGTAGCTCAGAAAAACACAGACAAACATTTGCCTCATTTTCCATCTAAATATCCCCTTGACTAGTCTACTCCAGGAATCAGTGCTGAAATAAAGGCCACCAATGTTCTTCCCAAAATGTTTCCCCAACCTGTTGGTGATGGAGGAACACAAGGTGCCACTTCAACACCCACCCTTCTGCCCACCTCTTCAGGGATGTGAGGTCATGCTTACAAACTTAGGATGAAAAAAATAAGGCGTCACGGCAAATGGTTGCATAACCGCCCCGTTTGTGCCCCAGCAATATGGCGTGAGCGGAAAACTAAGATTTGGTTGCCTGTGCTGACCTGACCGGCGGCTGACTAACACTATACACTCATTCATGGTCAGAGAGGGTTGTGTCGGACCGACGGTTGCCCGGTCAACGTTCCATGAACTGCTGCCAAGAGTGCAGTCCAGGCACGCGCTGGACTTCAACAAGTGCTCTGTGTGGTGAGTGTGTATTCTATTTACGTTTGCATCCAGCCAAATAATTCAAAGCAATACTTCAATTTTTCCCTTCAAGTGTGGAAATTATTTCCAAGAAAGTCAACCTCCACCCTGCAGCTTCTAAAGGCGGAATGTGGAGTTATGGACGGTTTGGTGGACGCTGCACAAATACACCCTTTCTGTTCCACTTAGCAACTGGGTAACATAAATGTTACAGTGCTGCCGTGAATAGATATGGTGACCATGAAGAGGAAGCAAAAGAGTAAATTTACCCAATTTCCCTCTATTACATCTATTAAAAGAGTATTGCTGTTCATTTCCTAAGCTCCACCCAAGATCCCTCTTTCCACTGCTGTGACACACTTGTCTACACAATCACACACACAAGGTGACAATAATGGCCACCCAGACTAGCACAGTGCAAGTCTCTGTTTCTCAGCAATTACTTCAAAGTCAGAGACAGGGTGTCTGCTCGTGGGTAGTGGAGTGTGGTGACACAGAAAAAGGGATCAGTGTGTCACAGACGAGAGCGATGGGGTGGAGATCACGAGCCAATAAAATATTTCCTCAACCCTCCTCTGGACTTAACTCAACAGAAGCAGGCATTCGCATACATTAACAATATGTGAATTGCGCAAAATGAGAATGAGCATGCAGCATGAAGTTAGAAAAATCACAGTTTAAGTAACATAAGATACTTTTTAGCAGTCAAAATATATTCACTCTTGCCAGTGCAGACAGAAGAAGTGGGTGGACAGAGTATGTGAAGAGCAAGACCAAGCCATTCAGTGTGACCTGCGTTTTAACCTCCATGGAGGCCAAAGGCAGCTACTATCATAAAATCATATTGAGGTTTGTTTCTCTCCGCTTCATGCAACACTCGCAGCCTGCAGCTAGACAGTGTTAGCACATCCTCAGCCTGTTGAAATAGTTGGTTGGTTCAAATCGCGTAGAAAGCACTGTGGCCACATGAACAAACCCACATGAACAATCACACGCTATACAAGAGCTCACGAGCCAATACAGCTACAACGAAGCTTGGGCACACACTCCTACAAACACACCCTTCACTTGACTTCACTTCAGAGGATTAGTGGAATATGGTTGCTTATTAGTGTAATTCAAGGGAACTGAGATCCTAGTGGTACAGCAGGAACAAAGTCATCAAGACAGAAATGAACAACTGTCTGTGTGAACAAAAATCAATACAGCTGTGCTAACCTCTTTCACTCTTTTTCCCACTTCCCATCCTGAAGAGTCTTAATCCCCACTAAATCAAAATGGATCCTCGTGATGAGCTGTTTTCCACATTCACATCCAAACCAATGAGAGATCCAAGCATTCAGCCAGAGGGGAAGCCACTGCATTAAAAGCAAAATTAAAGCGCCGACCCAATGAAGGCCATTATTGTTTCCCAAACCACTTCCTGTTCTGAGTCCATTTCTAAACCCTAATGAGGGCAGTTTTAACACTCGACACATTCACCACAGACTCACGCCATGAATCATTGCATCCTGTGGAACAGTGATCTTCATAACACCCATCATGCTCTGTCTAAAAGTGTCCTTTATTCTCATCTGTCAGCACCACTCACATCTGTTCTTCCGGGAAGGTTTGATAAGATTGTATTTGAAAGGCAAAATATATTTATAAAACATATTATGTAACAGATACCTGTAAAGAAATTCATATATTCTAGCTTCCTTTCATATATTTTCTGGCTTCCTTTTCACATGGAGGACAGAACACAGGCTCACCAATGGAGCAGCTCCAACTGAAGTTATTTTAGTTACTAGCTCAAAAGACATGTCAGCAATACAGAGGTTTGTCAACATAATCGTTCTCTGTTAAAGGAATAGTTTGATGCTTGAGGAAATATTCTTATCCGCTTTTTAATTGAGAAGATCAATACCACTCTCTTGCCTGTCAAATATGTCATGTTAAGTATGAAGGTGCAGCCAGCAGGCAGTTAGCTTAACCTAGCATTAAGACTGGAAACAGTGGTAAAAAACTAGCCTGGCTTTGTCTGACAGCAAAATGTCCATACAAAAAGCACTAGGCCATCAGACTATGGGCATGGTGACTTGAACTTTGCCCTCAATTGTGCCAGGCCAAGTAGTAGTCCTACACATCTCCTATAAAATGGCAAATTGTTGTTTTTACACTTCACTTTTGTATGGATTAAACATATGAGATGTAGCATGTTAGCCAGTAAACAGAGCTAGGCTATCATTGATTCTTGTCTTTATGCTAAGCTAAGCTAACTGGCTGCTGGCTGTAGCTTTGTAATTAACAGGCACACATTGGAGTGATGTCAATCTTCTCATCTAACTCTCAGCGAGACAGATCATTTCCCAAAATGTGGAATTATTTCTTGAGGGGATAATTGTGGTTTATTGCGGCCTGGGAAATATTTCTGAAATCAGATGAGACTCAACCTCTAATAAACCAAAATGATCTTTTAGAGTACAGTCCCATTATGCACGTCCCAACTGTCCAGCTGCTGATGTAGCAAAAGAAAAAGGCTGAAGAGGACAAAGGGATGTGGAAGCTTGAGGACAGCGAGGTTTGGAGCTTAAGCTTACAGCAATATTTCATGCTTCCTTGATGGAGGCATGTAACCACAAATTAACCTGTAAATGGTGCAGCTCCGGTGCCTGGCTGCTCAGATGGCCAGAATTCACACTCATCAATCATTCAGCACTTTTACCATACACCCACACACTCACACTTTCAACCCAACACCCTCCATTAACTCAATTATGTAGTGAATCGGACCCCTGTCCACAGCCGAGTTTAACGCGGTTCTACTGCTGGAAAAATCTCTTGTCAGATATGCTGTCTGTTTATCTTGCAGACACCTGCAGATCTACATGAAAGTATCCTGCTTTGATCCCAGACAAGTAATATAAACCGACAGACAGACACAGACACAGACACAGACACACACAGCCCATGTGTTAAAAATATCGTTACACAGCCCACTATCAAAGCTGTGAAAGACAGCAGAGGTCAAAGCAACAAGGGACTTGTTTCTGCCACAGCTACTTCCCCTTGAAACTGATAATTCAGCACATAAAACGCTACCACAGGATGGATATGACAGATGGCAGTGGAATTTTTAAAAGACATATCAAAGATCCTCAAAGTGCAATGGACGGGCAAAGTTTCCGAACACTATGACTCACCTCAGTGCTCCTGGGAGGCAGGGCGTAAGTTTGACCCCCAGCGTCGCCGTCAAAGATCTGAAATCAAGAAACAGACAGTCAGAACTACAGACACAGGGGCACCACACTGACTGACTCATGAGCGATTAAGTGCCCAGCCACTCCAGCAACACAATATTAGACACATACAGTGCTATTATGTAGTTAATTAAAAACTACGCGTGGCGAGTGCTGCGCTTTGATACTGCCTCCAGACGGGTCTGCAGCCTTTGAAGGTGCAATAGTGGAAATATGGTCTGTGTGTGTGAGCGGAGGGGGTGTGTATAGACCCTAAGTGGTTTCTGTGTAGCAGGGAGATGAAAGGGGTAAACAGTCCAGTTACAGATGAGAAGAGGATGAGCTCTCTACCTCTCTCAATCTCCACATTCACCCTTCGGTGTCAAAATCTTTCACTTCCTGATCCATTCCTCTCTCTCTTCCTCTTCCTCTCTAGCTCCTCTCCTTGGCTTGTGATTGTGAGGCGTGCTGTGTCTGGCTAAGCCTCGGAGCTGGAGGTGACTCTGCAGCCTCAGAGGGCTTTAACAACTCTATAATACAGCAGTGACACAGAGCTATCCGTTATGTGAGGGTGTAACCCAAGTCCTCACTCAAACCGGCTGCAGTTATCAGCTTTTGCTGAGATACTTTGTCACTGGGCAGGAAGAGACGTGATAGGTGGCAGAGCTGGTGACAGAAATGGGGCATTTTGCTCTCAACATGGGTCTGACACAATCTCACAGGTGTTTGTATTTCACTGTGAAATTAACTGAGTTGAGGCTGAATTTCCTATGAAAAAGTGTCTCTTATACACTCATAAAAAGGGATATCTATCCAAGTCTCCTGCATACACCAATTTGGAAGCATCAGGATTACTTTTCTCAAAAACAATCCCAAGAAAATACCTTTAGAATCAGAAAAACTCCAGCTCCTGTTATGGTAGTAAGAACCCTCATCTGACCTCTGATCAGCAGACTACAGTAACTCTCCCTCCCCAACACAAGTACATTTATAAAGTGGCTGTAAACAGTGCTGCTTCGCCGTAAACTGACTAATTTTAGAAAGCTTTACCAACTCTCCCACAAATCCTCAGACCTTTCTGGCCTACTTCCCATAGCCGACTGCCGGCCAGCTCCCTACTGTATACATAGCACCGCTAAGAAGGATGAGAGATGAGAAAACGAGAGGAAAGGAGACAGGGGAAGAGTATGACTTTAGAGAAAGGTTGTCAAGCACAGCGTCGCAGTGGTAAATGGGATTTAGGCTTAGTCAACACAGATGAGTCAGTATGGAAACTGTGGGAGAAAGACCGCCGGGTAGTGCTCTGATGTTTATGCTCTGTGGGCCTCGGGGTTCAAGAGAGAGGACGAGGCTGAAGGGGAAAAAAGGAAAGACAAATGGTGAGAGGAATCGGGGAATAGAGTGAAATGAAACTCAAGATTTAAGAGATTTAATAAGCAGGAAAAAAACTAAAAGATAGCAGGTGTGAGTTGTAGGAAGGGGGACAAATGGAGAGCAAAAGGGAGGGAAAGCAAGACGATATCTTGAAAATCTTGGAGAATAGACTGAGAACCTGAGAAGGGAACAACAGATTAAGTGCATGGACAAGAGTTTGGCTCCTGAGATGACCTCACTGTCTAAATCCCTCTCCAGTAAACACATGTCTTGTCAGTACAACATGAGATCAACCAGGTAGCTGATGATGTCACTTAAAACGGCCATGGCTGAATTTCCCACACTGAAAAACAGATAACTGAAGTTAACACTATAATGATCTTTAAAAAAAAAAAAAGGCAAACAACTCAAAAACAACAGATGTCCAGGAAAACCCAGCACTCTGAAAACCCCTTGAAGCACTAAAAGCCATTAACTGCTCCTTATTAGCTTCTATGCAAAGAAGAAAACACCAGAAAAGCACTAAAAAGAGCTTGTAAGAGAAGGAAAGTAAGCGAAGCTGTTTAATATTTAGCGTCTTTACACCAACCATCTGCTGATGTCTGGGGGGCTGAGGAAAGAGTGGAGAATGCCATCTACCACATATGGCTTTTAATAATTCATGTGTGTGCAGCAGCGCCACCTCGGCCTTCTGCACTGTGAAATGTAACTGGGCCTCATTAGGCCGGCCGGCTGGAGTTCCCCCTGAAAAATAATAATACACACGCACACGTACCTAGTCGCTGACAGACGTGTGCAAATGCACAAACATAAATATCACTGAGCAGGTGGTGGGGTGGATCAGCTACATAAACCGGACAGAGAACATTTTGAGAGCAGTGAAGAGACAGGTCCCACCAAGTGAAGAACAGGAAGGGCTCTTGGCAGGCTGTGCGTGCTCCAAAACAATAAGACCCCATATTGACACCACAGCATAAAGCAAAATAAAGGTAGACTGTTGTTAATCAAAACCACACTCCTCTCCCTCCTCTCGTCTCAACTAATGAACAGAGGTCCATAAAAGACTTGTGCAAATGAGCGTTTCCTGTGGCGATTCTTAAAATAGACCACCAAGAGTAGAGCTGTCTCCAGGGCCATACCTTTAGGGTACAGAGTGGTGGATTTCTGTATCAATAAATAACCAGCCTGCATGAGTCTAATTACAAACCTGAGAGGATTTAGACTCCCCCCTCTGCACCTGGGTAAGGAATGCTCCCCTGTGTTTATGTTGATGGGAGGTTTGCACTTAAACCTACCGGGAAGCAGAGGGGGACGTGAGCTTATGTGTTTCTAATTAATAAAATCTCCTTAGGGGGAAATGTGTTGAAAGAGCTGCATGACTGCAACAATCTCTTGCTTTCTTTCATGTCATGCGAGTAAGCATTAAGCAACATGTTTTCAGGTTGTTTCACTAACAAATATTAACAATGTGCACCGAGGGTGTACGTATCAAGACCGTTTTTCTCAGCAGCAAGTCCCAAGAGGCCTGTGGGCTCAAACTCACGCATCTACAGCAAATCTGTGCATGCACACTTATGAATTCCGCGTGCTCATGTCATGTGCATGTGGGTGCGTATTTTCCCCTGCTGCCGAATGACGTGGGTGATCCTGCATTAGGAATCCACTAATCCAGACCACCTGAAGAGTTTTTATTCCCCTGGGGATTCAGTTGAGATTAGTTAGTGTCACTTCAAGGTCTATGTGCTGCTGTCAGACTTCCAACGATGACAAAAACACAGGAATACATATAGTTTGTTATGTAATCTTTAATCTTATTACCATATCTGTTTTTGACTGAAGTGACTGCTCGTGGGCTTGCTACAAGTCACATAAAAAATTCTTCCATCTTTCCGTAGTTCAAAATGACACTGCGACAGAATACAGTAATCTTTGTGACAAGAAAATAGCTGCAAAGTACACCAACATCTTCAACCTAAATGAAGCGCTGTGTAGTGCACAATTTTATCCTAAGGCAAGAGAGCTGCACTGTGTTTGACTACAAAGAAAAACACCAATAGCACTGCATTTTTAATGCAGCATTTTACATATATGCATAGAAAATTTTGAATACTTGTTCCTGAAAAAAAGTTTGAAGAAACAAAATATGAAGACATTAAATATTTTAACAGTTGCAAGTTAAAAGTTCTGAACATCCTTTAGACCGTTAATATAAGAAAGATTTTAAACATAGAAACTGAGTTTTGTATTTTCTTCAAAACATATTTCTGTCAGTCTATGAGTGTGCTCAGTAATACCTGTGATGCAGAGGGCCTCTTGTCCCGGCCTCTCTTTGTAAGGTTGTCCAGGCCTTTGAGCGAGGAGAAAAGACCTCTCTTGCGCTGTCTATAAGTCAGGGACAATGAGCGCCTCCTGAGTGTGGCCTCATCTCTGGAACAGATCTGAACAGATTACACAATATCAGGACTGGGATCAGTTAGCTCAACAAAAAATGTCATCTAATCAGACCATCTTAATTAGGTTTATTTTCCTCTAGTAATGCACAATGGGAGCATTAGCAGGATGCTTTTTAGTTTCAAATAGCTATAAGATTTTAAAGGTTACTGTAAGATATCAAGTAAATGAAAAATGAAGTAGGGCTGAGAGCACCCAGACACACTGCTGGTTCCCTGATTCTTTATTTTGCATCCATTAATTTGTCTTTTCCCAGTGTCCGTCCTGGGGTTCCTCACCAGTGCATGGAAGGAGGAGACAGAGAAGATCCCCAGGCGTCCCAGGGTGCTTTTGGTGGGGCGGCTGGCAATAGCTAGCAGGCTCTTTGGGTTGGGCAGTTCTCCACCCTGTAGACTGGCCAGGTAACATCGCATCCTGAAGAGATCCATGTTAAACCTCTCCAGATTCTGCTCCCACTGCTGGATCTGAAGGAAAAGGAAGACCATTACTTTGGTAGGTTTGGTAGAAGTTCTCATTGAGAATTTGGTGAAGGTTTTTGGGTGGTGGCTGAGAAAAGAGAGTTGAGGGGAGGCATAGGAGCGGGCTAGGAGAGGAGGAGGGAAGGAAAAGGGAGAGTCAAAGGGGGAGATCTAGGGTCAGTTGAGTGTTTTCCATCAAGATGCAATTGCTTGCAGATGTTGGTGAAGGGCATAAATTGGTGGAGGTTTGATAGTGAGGGGCGACTGTGTATCTAGCAGAGGAATGAGTGTGTGTGCAGTAAATCCAAATGCCCATTTTTTATGTAAGTCTAGAGAGTATAGTGATGCTGCGCAGACCTCCCATTAAACCCTCCACACCGCACAAATTCACATGCAGGACGTACACACAATTTACAGTTGCCTTCCCACTAACCCTGTTTGCAGTATGTAAGCTATGAGAAAGGGCTTATTTTGTTGGCTGGAGACTTGTTTTAATGAGAACACTCAAGTTAAACAACACTCTGTAACAACTGACTTTAATGGGTCTCGTCTGCACTGTGAGTTCATTTACAATAACGCACCCTATGGCGTTGTCCCATTAGGTCTCATTAACATTATGAACAAACTGAGGAGGGACGGGAGGGTTGCGTTTTATGAACCTCTGACTTAAACAAATTCAAACATCTTAAACAAGGAATTTGCACAGAAATCACCAAGGGACCATACTGAGCTATGTTATGTGCTAAACCCATGAAAATGCCTTTGTATGGAGCGGTGCAGGTGGCCTCGGTTAACAAGTCTTGAGTCAGTGACATTCAGCCATAATTCCCATTCCAGACCATGAGACCAGCTGCATGCTTTGGTTAAAAATGACCTTGCATTTTGGTATGTCAGTTATTTAAATAACTGAGAAAATGATCAAACACTACAGCGAAGCAT
This sequence comes from Trachinotus anak, assembly GCF_046630095.1. Taxonomy (NCBI): domain Eukaryota; kingdom Metazoa; phylum Chordata; class Actinopteri; order Carangiformes; family Carangidae; genus Trachinotus; species Trachinotus anak. The sequence continues at coordinate 449,135 of NW_027273866.1, read as the reverse complement.
TAACAACATCTACATCAAACTTCATCTTTAAGAAATCAGTACAGTTAAAATCTGAGATACACTGATTATTTCGGTAGGACATGCTACCTCCTTGCGAATACCTCAAGCCAGAGAAGGAGTGACATATTTTGCCTCTTACAAATGAAAACTTAATGAATTCATGCGTAATAAAACACAGTGTTGCTCTTTTTTATACATTTAGGGGTTTTATTGCTGCAGCTTTACCTGGTCTGGTAGCTTTTAGTGGCAAAGAGTGGCCAACTTTAGAGAGATCAACATGTATAAGTCAGTCAGTCACTTTGCTTAAAGACTCTACTTGTTTTACTGTTACAACATGTTTTAGCGTTTAGCATTATCCTGTAATTGTCACTTGTGGCCACAGGTGCTGCATGTAAGCATAGGCTGCACAGTCTCATTTTGCTATGTACAAAAATTGCTGGCTAATTACCAGCCATTGCTATGGACTATAGTAAGAATTTAGGCAACTAGCCTCATCTGAAAAGTTACATAGACAGCAACCAAAAGATGGGTCGTCTTATCTGGATAATGGTCATCACATGTAGCATTAGCTCAGTTAGCATGGAGCACCAAAGCAAATCATTTACCAGACACACATGAATGACTTTGGTGTCTGTTGACCCATCACTTAAATGAGGTCACGAACCTGTATTTCACTATCACCCTTCCTGTCCTGTCTGGTTCTTGGCTGAGAGACCATGTACATAAGTCCAGTGAGAGGTCTGAAGACAACTTTAGATGAGGAAGGAGGTATTACTGAGTAGATCACATAAGTTCCTTCCTCAAAAGCAAAGACAAATTTAGGAGAGTTGCTACACACGATCCTAGCATGCCTCTGATTTACACGCCATCTGGATGTTGTTTGTCAACAGTCAAATATCTGCATTTTCATTCAGGGATGTTCAAAAATAGTCCTGGGCAGAAAATTCGATTTGATGATTCACGCCAGGGTATGTCACTGATGAACAGAATTGTTTTGATAAAGGTCTATATGCAATCTATTGCCTAATGTGTGCAAGCAGGTTTGAATCAGAGCAATGAGACAATCAAGCAACATCAGTGAAAAGCGAGGCGTGTTTGGGCCCATCTGGCGTGCGTGCACCACTTATTCACGTCCATTTCAGAGCCATTGAGCTCAGCAGAAATAAGCCTTTCTTTTAACAGATTCTCATCTTTTCTTATTTGCCCTCTTTAACATCTGTTGCCCAATCTCTGTAAAAGCCCAAATGCATAATAAGTCTTTCAGTGCAACTTGATCGCAGTGTGTGTGTGTGTGTGTGTGTGTGTGTGTGTGTGTGTGTGTGTGTGTGTGTGTGTGTGTGTGTGTGTGAGAGGGGGTAAAGTCAGACTTCAAACGAGGTCGACTGGCACTGATTTCAGTAGACATGGGAGGGGGTGGGCGGGGACATCAAAGTAGTGCCCTGTTGGTGCTAGACAACCCCAACAAAACCTTAAATCTATCATCAGCCTCTGGGCGCCTGTATCAGAGTCCTGTCCCAGACCCCTCTGACCCTATCGTTGACTCCAACCCCGTCTGTCTCTTTGTCTACATTGAGGTGGCATCCTGGCTAATTGGAAACAGATCCCAGCACACAGTCAGTCAAGTAGTCAGACAGTGACATCTCCATTTGTCATTACTGCAGTGAGCTGTCCAGCTTCTATCTGCTTGTTCTTCAAAACAGTGTACTCGTATTTCCGCTCAGGGTGTTTTAACTCAAGACAAAGTAACAGCTCTTCCAAAATGAACAGTGTTCTAGTGCATAAGCAGTCAGTGTGTATGGACACGGGCAGTTGATGAAATATGGACCCTTGTAGCCACGCAGATGCAGAAAGTATACATTTACATTTATTGCTTCAAGAGGCACTTTAAGTCTCTGACCATGTGAGTTTCAGGTATAAAACAGCAGCCAGATTTACCCACATTCTGCAACAAGCACTAGTTTCTTGTAAAAGTATTTGTATTGAAGTTCAGGCAACCACAGGCCGATATTAGTCGTTGCATATGCTTCACTGGAAGGAAGGGAAAGTGTGTCTCTGGTATAATTCAACCACATCCATATACTGCTGCTGTGCACTGTGGCAAAAATGTTACTTTCACACATTCGATAATGTTGTTTAAATGTCAATAACATGAAACAACATGAAACTACTGGTTCACCGAAGCCAGAATCAACCTGTTGTGCCACTGTGTTGGCCAGACAAAGACACATGTGCAACATATTTCAATGATTTAACTTTTTCAATTATCTGCAATGGATTCCGGGAAGGTGTTATGTATATATGGAGAACTGCGTCAGCTGATGTGATTTATCTGAAAGAGGTAGACGTCTCCGTATGAGTTTCTTGTAAAAGTATTTCTTGCCAGGCTATAGGTTATGGGCTTTTTATACTTGTCTGTAATCGGCTGTATGTAGGCTACAGCACAGTGCTGGGTGCTAGGGATTCTCCCTCAGGCTGTGAGGAGGAGGAAGAGGATGATGCATGTTGAGAGCCCATTACCAGGAAACATCTGGAATCCCAATCTGATGCTCGGGGAAGCAAGATGCTCCCCTGGGCCCCTCGCAATGCGTTTGGGGACTGATGCATTTAGGCCACTTCACCCACCCACAGACAAAAATAAAGCACAGGCTTGTCACTGCAGTCACAAAAAACAGGAAAATTAAGTAGGGCACATCATGTGGTTGTTACATGTATCATGCGGAACAATGATACACAGAAGAGTCGACAAATCAAAGCAAGAGCTGCTGTATCAATAGTGTAGAATGATACAGCAGATTTTATGTGAAATTTATTCCAAGGCCATGAAATGTGAATGTAATGTTTAACTAACGCAGCAGGGGCCTCTCAGTGACGCTGGTATTAATTCCAACAACAACTGATGCCTCAGTATCAATACTGTTATCATTATTTTACCTGGTTCTCAATAGCTTTGCGGTTCTTTGGGTCATTGACCACGGTCAGCTGCAGCTCAGCCATCTTCTTCATCTTCCCGTCCATGTCGATCTTCTGCAGCAGGCCTCGCACCTGGCTCCGCAGCAGACGCACCGTATCTTCCTTCCCCTGGCGCTTGGCCAGCAGCGAGGCACTGGCAGAGTGGACTGCCGTCACCCAGTTCTCCAGGTCGGTCTGGTTGCTGGCCTGGAAGGGCAGAGAGGGACAGGGAGTTTGGTTTGATGAAGCTGTAATGACATCATTCCTGTTACAAGCTGGTTTCAGAGATCCGAAGTCCTATAAAGCTCCTGGGGATTGCCTGTGCACTGCTATTGTGCTGTTCTATCATATATCACAATATGATCATTGGGTAGCAAGCTGTGCTTTGTTGGATCAATAAAAGAAACCTTGATTAACATTTGATAAGCTGTTAAGAAGCCAAATCATGATTATCCCTCTGTGTTTCAACACTGGTTGTGAACTGAGGTTCTATCTTAACGTTACAGAGGAGATTTTCTCCATGCTTGCCTCTGGGGACATGTCACAGAACTATTTTATTAGATGTAGGTCTGGACCTTGCGACTTAGAGCAATCTGGGAAACCTGTAATCTTGAGTGCAGGATGCTGCACGGAGGGAGCCGAGGCTCTGCATGACTTTGGTACTAATATGTAGGTCAGTACACAGAACGGGTAAATAGGATGTTCTCTCAGACCCCTTGGCTGAGAAGTTCAGGCAACCACAGGCCGAAATTGGTCGTTGCATACGCTTCACTGGAAGGAAGGGAAAGTGTGTCTCTGGTATAATTCAACCACATCCATATACTGCTGCTGTGCACTGTGGCAACATGCTGGTGTATATTTATTTGTTCCCCTTTATGTCTCATGTCACCACATTCACACCAAAAATGTTACTTCCACACATAAACATTCATTAATGTTGTTTTAAATGTCAATAACATGAAACAACATGAAACTACTGGTTCACCGAAGCCAGAATCAACCTGTTGTAACCACTGTGTTGGCCAGACAAAGACACATGTCCAACATATTTCAATGATTGAACTTTTTCAATCATCTGCAATGGATTTCAGGAAGGTGTTCTATATGGAGAACTGCGTCAGCTGATGTGTTTTACCTGAAAGAGGTAGACGTCTCCGTATGAGTTGCTAAGGCAGAAGACATTCTCCTTTTTGGGATGCTCAGGAACGGCCTGGACAATGCTGTCCTCGGCCAAGAGAGCGTAGCGAGGTGACAGCTCCTGCTCCGGAGAACCTTTACCATAAGTCTCATAGAACAGCAACGTACATCCTGGAAAGGACGGAGCGGAGATAGAGACACAAAGACAAAGAGATGAACACATGAGTAAGTGATGCAGAAACAAAGTGTAAATCATCAAGCCATTTTAAGAGTTTGGAGTTTTAACAGCTGTCAGCTAATGTTTTACAGACAAAGTGTCCTTGCAAAAACATCCAAGAAATGACGTTCAGCACGACTGGGGTATTTGCAGCAGCATTGAAACATAAAAGCACAGTTTTACATACTCCCGAAAGGCCACTGGGAATCATAAAAATGATAAGACTGTCCTTGCTTGTACCTTTTCTTTCTTTGTAACATCCAAGAGGTAATCTTCAGTAAATACTTAAAAGCAGTACGTGGACCTACACACACTTGGTGGCCTGAATTTTATCTATTTGGTTCAGAAGCTTTTAGGGTTGGAGGGAGGGACAAAACTCAATGTCAAGTGTGGCGCCATGGTCAAGGACACAACTGCTGTGAAAAGGAAAAACTGGGTGCTCCTTAACCCTGAATTTAAAGAGGTGAAATTTAGATAATGTAATTAACTGTTAATTTCAAACCTCAAGTTAGCTCTTTAACTCAACTTCAAGAATGAGTTGTTCCTCCTTGCATATCTCCCCCCATCCCCAGACACAAGCTCACCTTTCAGGGTCACCCAGTACTGCTTCCACTTGCGGCGGGTCACCAGCTCCAGCTTCCTGTCCTTGTGCAGCGTGACAAGGGGTTTAAAAGAAAGCCAACCAGCCCGTCTCACCACACCCTGCTCCTTCTCAAACAGTTGGTCCAGCTCCTCCAGAGAGCCCTCTGCTGACTCGCTACTACTCTCGCCCTCTTCAGTGCCAGTGGACGGGTCCCTCCTCTCGCCACCTCCTCCTCCTCCTCCCTGCCCAGTGCCCGTCTCCAGCTCCCTCATGAAGTTCTCATAAATGTTCTGGCGGAGGGCATCGCTGGTTGTTTGGTGAATGGCTCCTGAAGACTGGGCCCTGGACGCTCCAGGGAACCAGAGGAGGCTAGAGACCTGGGAGGGGGAGCTGGTGTCTGCAGTCAGGCCATCGACTCCACTGTCAAATGCATCGCTCAGGTCCTTGTACCTGGTTTCCTGATAAGGCAGAAAAGAGTGTGAGCGGAGGAAAGATAAGACTTTCATGACAGTCAACAGTTTTATTGATTAGTTGGCACTGGGCTAGTTTGGAAATTTTAATCTCATTTACATGTAGGCAAAAAACACACCCTATATGGCCATGGATGTGCACACCTCTGTATGCACAACAAGCCAAAATCAAACTCTTTTCAATTAGCCCTAAGGCACTGCAAAATTGCGGGAGAAACTTCTAAGAAAAAAAATCTAGTCAAACCACTCGTACCTACTTCAAAGTCTGCATTACAGTCTCCAAATCTAAATCTTTTTGCAAGGCTGAGAAAGTGAGACAAATTTCCTGTGATGGCACCTAGGAGGTTGGAACCCTCCTGGCTCAGACAATTTCAAGTCATTTGAGGTCTGCTGTGGCTTCCCAATTCCCCAAATGAACACTTGATGGAATTGCACTCTTTCATGCCTAATGACAGCCTACCTACACTTGACTAGATTGCAGCATCGATTCTGCCCCTGGCAACAGAGTGGAGTGCTCTCAACACGCAGAAACGCTGTATGTGCTGTCGTCCCGGAGCTCATTCGCCATCTTTGTTTGTTCATGTGTCTCACTCAGTTCTGTCCATGTCTTCTCCATGATTATCCTTGCTTCATGCTATTTCGATGATCCCTTCTTGATAGTTAGCAAACAAGTTGTATATTTTTTTTATTTTCACACCCTGCAACCAGACAGTGCAGAGATCTTGCTAAGATACAAGGCAGCAATGACCCCTGTGAACCCACAGTGTTCACTTTGTACACTATAACCGTAGGAAAATCTGTACTGTGCAAGGGGCGTGTTTTCAACGGCTTTCCCTCGTTTCCTTTAGCAGGCACAGCCCAAATGCATCCACCCTCTCCTTCACCCTCTCCCAGCTGCCTTTCATTACAAGCAGGTTCTTGGTCTTTGGCATCAGGGGTCACGGTGTGACCTTTAACCCCTTAACAGAGCCCTAGAGCCCTGGAGCCCAGGTGGAGGGGAGCCAGAGCTGGAGGTGCTCCTGATTTTGGTTGACCTGCTGAAAGGAGGCACTGTTACCAGCCGCTGAAGATATATGCCACGGCAGTTTGGCTGTCAACAAAATGGCCCCCGGAGGAGAGAGAAAATTCGGTCTCAAAACAAGCTTCAAACAGCCCACTTCAACATAAACTGGTTACAGGCTTTGTCAGTCACTTCGAAAGAGCATCCCAGGTGTGAAACACTGATTCTTTTTTATTTGCATGAATTGCCCTCAAGCTTGAGTGGAAATTTAGTCTTCTTACTCTAAAAACAGAGCCCAGCTTGTTGGAGTCTGTCACCAGTACCTGGAGTTGGCAATGGATTTTATTTTCTTTGATTAACCACACCTCATTTAAAAGTTTCTTGAGGATTTATGCAGGCAAAAACAGCCTTATGTCTGGAGAAGGAAACAAAAGCTCAAGTGAATCGGTGCCCCCAAAACTGGTTAAACACCCGTACATGGCCATAGATTAGCATGGTGCTATGGCAAGCAGGAGATTTAGAGGCAGACATTACTAATGTGAAGTGAAAGCTGTGGGACACTCAAAATGAATCCTGCCTGTCTACTAGGTATTTGTCAGAGTCCTGTGACAGTGTCAAGGCAAAGTATCACATATATTTCACTCAGCATTATCTGCTATTTAAGCACAAGGAGAAGCTCACAAATTCTCAGAGGAAAATGCCACAATGATTGTTACGTCCTGTCCTTTGGTTTGTTGTCAGACGCAGCCGACTGAACACCAATCCCTATTAGCAGATTTATTCTCTAAGGATCATGAGGTGAGCCCGGAAGATCTGCGCCACACAACAGCCAGAACAACCATAAGTCATTAATTAACAGTAGAGGAGAGATGGAGTTAAATCTTCAGCTAGGATTTAGTTTCTCTCTAACAGAGCCTCTCAGAGGCTTAAAGCTATTCTCTTGGCAGTGCCCAAACAGTGTTCTTAAAACTTTTACAAGGCAAGGCTAAACGAATTAATGCAGAAACAACTGCTTTCAAGCCTGAAAGACAGAGGGACATGAGTTCAGGCTCAGTTTAAACAAATGTTTTTATGTCAAATTAAAGCTATTAAGAATGTAGTGGTTGTAGGATAAAATCACACGGTTCTTAAAACATGTGCAGGCAACATGCAGACGAGCTGCAGTTATTTCCAACCTCTCCTCTGACCTGTGCCTATATGGTACAAGTATCATTTTACTACTGGGAAAACGTTTATGTATACATCAGCTGTCTGCTCTGTGTCTCATGTGTTAATGTTGCACTGCAGAACCTGTTCCATGCTCTAATTTCTATGCACATCGATCAGCAATTAGTTCAACTGAAACCTTCAAAACCTTTTCCAATAAAATGCAAATCTCGGGCTAATGAGCACTAAGGCTAAAATCACACCTAACACCATTCCTTTATATCAACACCCTCACAGCCAACATGTGCATCTGTCTGTAAACAAAAGAGCTATACACATTAGCATGTGACAAGTAATGGATATTCAGCAGCTAATCACAACAATCAGTATATAAACCGTCAGTGGTACCCACCCAGACACAGTCATTATGGCATCTGCACGCCAGCCCCTGACTTCTCGTCCTCGGAGGATCATCCATGTCTCACATTGTAATAGGTAGTACCTCTCATCTCTGTTCCACAGTCATGAGAACAACAAGACCCAGCACCGGTTGCTTTACAAATTTCATTTTGTGCTGCCCCACTGTGCCCTGTCCTCGGACAGCTGGTGTTGTGGTGCTAAAGACCACAGGACGGTGGTTGGTTACTGGCCGTGCCAGGACAACCGCTGTGGCTCACGATCAAATAAACCTTGCCAGACAGAAAACTGTTTGTGCATGGCTGTTACTGATGCCTTCTCCTGTCTAATAAGCTGTTACTCTAAGACTAGTGATGAAGGGACTACAGATAACCACAATAAAAATACTTCCAACTACTGTGTGCTTCAACTATGAGGGCTATAAGTTATGGGGTGACTACAAACACCACATCTGTGTGACCTCATGTTTTACATACCACATAGACAAGATCCCTGTATGAACCCTGGGAGTGATGAAGGAGTATAAATTATTTTTAAAAAATGTTGAGCACAAGGCTAAATCAATGTGATCCCCAAAACCCATTGTGGCGAAAACGTACCTGAGACTTCCTTTTCTTGCGGCTGAGACTTCCTGTCCAGTCACTCAAGCGCCTAATGCGGTTTTTGATGGAGTCTTTCTTGTGGAAGACGAAATCTGGCACACCCTGCTCCTGGTGCTGCTCCTGGTCAGGGTACTGGTCTAGGTCCTCGCTCATGGTGTGGGCTTTGGCCCTGCGACAGGGCAGGGTGTATGATGAGTACTGCCGGACTTCAGGGCATTCTTCCTCCAAGGGCACATCCAGGACGGACGCAAAGGAGGCTCTGTGTGGCCTCAGACCTGGCGGAGGCTCCTGTTGCTGGGAGGACAGGCCCCTGGCTGAAGGAAAAGTGGCAGCCATTGTGGAGTCCCTGTAGAGGTCTGTGATTGACACAGGGGGAGATTGTTCAGTGAATGAGTCAAGCTGGTGGATGGGAGGGTGAACTAGCGTCCTGCTGGCAGAGCAGGGTTGGTCTTGCTCACACAGCTCTGTGCTCTGCCCCCAGGGGGAATCATACCATGAGCCATCAGAGCTCAGTGAACTTCCTTTGCTGGTCCTGGCCGTAGAGGAGGTAGAAGCCGGTGGCGGCCCGCTGCGGTGGCCATCCTGCCTACTACCACTGGAACCAGGCAGACTGGGAGTGGACGCAGACTCCAGGTTGGGAGAGAACTTGAGGAGCTGTACAGGACCAGAAGCCTCATCCAGGAGGAGGGGATTTCCCGAGGTGTTGGTGAACTCCACCCTGAGACTGCCATCCTTCTTGATCACCACCCGTGGGCTGCTCTGTTCCTCTAAAGCCTCATGTTCATCACTGTGTCCATTCAGGGTGTGCCCATTGAGCTCAGCCCCATACGGATTGTCGTCATACTCATCTGACATATGACGCCTTCGTATACCACATCCTGGGGACCGATGCCAGCGATGCTCACTCGGGCTGCCTCGCGCTCCCTTGGAGACGTAGTCATAGTGCCGAGCCGAGTACGGCTGTCGGCTTTTAGCAGGGGACAAACAGCCACGGCCAACACACCTGGCCTTGTACCCTGAGCCGACTGGGGCGCTTTTCCACCACGTATGGGGTGACAAAGCGTCGTCTTTGGCTGAGCGGAGCTTCAGTGAATATGGCTTCTGTTTCCCAGGAAAGATAAAGCTGGTGCCTTTGGGGCCCTGGATGCTGTACTGGCTCTCTGAATTTCCCATCTCTGCCTGGAAAAAATAGGAAAGGAAACAAAAACCATAATGTCACCGGCATTATGCTGGAAAATTCATGGTTTCACACACATAAGGCAGTATAATATATGGTGGTATGACATAATGCCAGATCATCAGGGACATAAAATTAACATATTCCTAATAAACAATAATGGCTTCACTCCCATAAAACCATGCCATACACACATATAATCGTTTAATTTGCAGTGGCTGTTTCCAGAGTAAAACAGCAACAGTTCTAACATCTTCCTCATGACTTTCAAAGAGAATAGTTATACCTAATTCTGTCACATCTGGCCATTAACCTGTTTGGTCTACCCCCTACTCATTTTACTACATTCTTCCATTCTTTCTTGAGAAAAGTCAAGTCAGATGAACAGGCTTTAGGCTGTCATGGTTGTTATGTGTGACGGAGTTCAGGACAATGAAAAAAATCACTTCCAGACTGTCCACAACATGACCATGACCAGACTGATATTTCATTGCAGGGTTGACGTTATAGCACATCAACTGCTGATAACACTGCTGCCAGTAAGAGACAGTGCTGCATCTGTGGCTGTCTGTGATGAGATTACATAATAGGCCCAGGTAAATACGTTCAGCAGTCTTCAAGTCATTGAATTAGCACACCTAAGTAGATTAGGAACTAAAACAAACCTCTCTGCAACATGTGGAAGGGATAAATAATTCAAACAGTTTAGCTACACAGGAGAAGATGCTGTAATAAAAAAGATCCAGTTTAGATGATGACCAAATGATGGCCATCCATCTGTTCTCGTATGCTACGGTGAAAAGAGAATGAACTAATTTTCAATGTGTATACCAGTGACAGATTTTAAATGTAGGGTGAAGTATAATCAAGCATAACAATACTGACATCCCAGATATGAAGGCCACAGTTCTCAGACTCACCTGTCTGAAAGTCTCGTCTCAGATTGGAGCTCCTATGCGTGGTTCTCTCCGCCTCATTTCTCAAGACAAACTCATTCCTCGGTCGTCTGGCTCATCTGAAACACACACACACAGAGAAGACTGACTTAATTCTGAGTCTCTTTCCACAGCACTGTAATTTACTTCATGTAATGGGCTCCATGTTTGAGAACAGGTGTGCCAGTTAAAGAGCAGATCCTAATCCCCAGCATTTGGGAGAGGATAGTGTTTGGTAGGCAGCACTACGTGTTTCTCACTGGGATCAACAAAGCCAATGCACTGCTGAAAGAGAAGTGAGGCTCCTCCACTAGTCTGGAAAAAAACATATTGGCAGCTTTGCAAAAAAATGATACAGCCAATATCCCAGAGATGAAAACATTTCCTGTCAAAAACTATGTGGCCCTATATCAAGCAGGTCCAATGAACAGCATTGTTCTGTACAAGACAGCACAGTAGAGTTGTGCCACCCTGGCGCTTCAGTATGACTAGTTTAAAAATTCACTCCACCCCCCCAAATTTAACTCTCCTCAATCAGGCATCCAAACCAAACATTAGTCACATTTTTCCACCTCCCCACAAGTAAATGACGTCGTCTTTGATCAGGGTTGGGAAAGTTTTTGAAAGCCGGCTACAGTTTGCCTGTCTGTTTATTTTTAAACTTTGGAATCCTAGCTTGCTCCCCCTTTTTTTTTTTTTTTTTTTTTTTCACTCGTCACCGCCAAATTTGTCAGGGGCAGGATCCAAAACCAGAAACGGCCGAGGAGCGTTCTTGCGGAGGCACCGGGCATCTTCTGAGAAGCAGTGTGACTCTGTCTTGTGAGTGTGATATAACCCACTTACATGGAAGGAAGGCTTTCAAATAGTGCTAACACCACTAAGCCTTGCAGCACACGTACAGCATGTGTAAGGTTACAGTGTAAACAGCTGACTGCCAAAAGCCCTAACCTTCAGGATTAAGTGATCTGCAGAATTAAGAGTTTATCTGCTCCTGCTTGGATGCACCTTGACAGTGAGGTGAGATTAAATAGTGCTGGCTGAGTAAATGAACTACTGTAAAAGAGTGTGTTTATTAGATGAAGGTGAGAAGGAAATTCCACAGGACTTGAATGATTTAAGTGTAAAACACATGTGGCCCTAGATCCCAAAGTCCACAGCCGGGGATAAAATCCGGGGTAATGTTACAAAAAAATCAAACATGACAAGGAGCCACACAAGGAAATTATTCTCTCCTTACTTAAACTGTTTAGAATAAGTGTGAAAACGCAGCACTTGAAAGCGCGGTGGAAACTTGGCCGGAGACATGCAAGCCTGGTAATGAACTTGAACCATCCGTCTGAGCTGATCAGAGGATTAACTAAACAGTTGCTTCATTCGTCATGAATTAGAGGGCAAACCAGAGAGAGAAGACATTGAATACAAGCAGCATTCATACCGAAAAGTACTATATCCCTGAAGCTTTTTGCCACTAACACACTAATAATTTCCAGCTTTGTCATGCTAGTTGAGCTGGGGCCACGGGTTCACATGGACCCTAGGCAAAGCTGAGCCAATAATACTTATGGATGCATGGTCAACTGCGCTTGGCTGATCTAACTGATCATTTGAATCCACTTCATTAACCTAGAAACCTATGGGAAAACTGATATATATTCTTACCCAAGTCTTCATGTCACCTTTACATCCCATGTCTAAAACCTGTACCACCTGACCTCCAACTTCCATTAGTACCAATGAGCCTAGAAAGCATAAGAAAGTGAAGGTAATATGAGTCAAAGTGCCTCTACATGAATGGAGAGTAACTAAACAATGCTCTTTCTGGAGTAAAGACAGAGAAAGCAGCTGCCGACAACAGCAGGAGTCAGCACAAAGCTGGTTGTCGAACTTGTCACAATGACTCGTTCTTTTAACACTACTACTGACGCTTTTCTTGCAAAGTTTATTCACGCAGAGCAGGGCTGTGAGTATGAAAGGCTCAAAGGCGTGCCTGCCAACACACAAACTTAAAGACACACACGTTCGCCTTCTGCTGCGAGTTGAACTGGAGTATTGTGCGGCTGTTTTGGGAGAACAACAAGACAAGTCTTCCTTTTAGCTGCAAACCACTGCGCCCAGTCTGAACTCTCCCCTCCCTCTTCCCCTTCAATCCTCTGTTCTCGTCAATAGCGTTCCTACAGGCCATCTGCTCAGGGGCCAAGGGCCCACTGCCACCCCATCGCTCCTCGACACAATCCATGACCTGGCATTCTTCTCAGGCTGCCCCTGGGTGACTCCCACGTAAGCTCCATGTTTAGTCTGGCACTGGTTATGTCTTGGGTCTGGAGCTCGGGATAACGTTGAGGAATGAGCCACACCTCGACATGGTATAAACACAATAGGTACATGAAGTGTTAAGGAAGCAACTGTCTTTTTCCTTCATGAAGACCACCGTGCATCTGTGGAACAGAAGCTACAACCCTTCCCTCACAAACGCAGCGTCTGGAGAACTATGTTTCAATTCTGACGCCTGTGTCCTTGAATCTCGACTTGAGAAACAAGGCTGGAGGAACAAGCTATTGACACAGCAGCGTGAAACACACAGTGATTCCCCCAAAGAGCTAAGCCACTGAGTAATATCATGATGCTGTTGGTGCAGTTATTTTAACCTCCTCTACCATAAAACCTTGGATATACAGAAATCTTCCCACAAGAGTCCATTCAGTAAGTGATAATGTGGACTAACCATATGTTTAATTAATATGTGGTTCTGATAGAAGAAATGATAAACCAAAAATGCAAATGACAAATAAAGTGGCCAAAATAATCTCATGCAAAAACTACCAACAAGGTTTCATGCTTTTGAATTATTAGCCTGTGAACTAGAAATTATGAGGTCATTTGCTATTGGTAGTGACTGTTAACACAATGGCACTGCCTTCCTCCTGTCAAATCACAGCCCATGGGACTTGTCGCTTATCACTTTCCTCTGGCGCTGTGACAACTGAGCTCTTAAAGGAGCAGTGTGCTTAAAGCTTCACTCTTTTAAACACAGCTTCAATTCAAACTTTTTCAAAACAACTGACAAGTTCAGTCAGCACAGAAAACAACAACAAGAAGTGAAGAGGAAGAGAAAACAGTGCTACTGGAGCCAAAGGCGAGGACTCCTGCTGAGTTTTTGTCATAGAAACCAGATTTAAAGTATCCTGCAGTCGTTTGCTTATGAGGAGAAATGTCTATCTATGAATCACTCACTGAAAGCCTATATTACTGTGTGGTGGATTCAGCCAAAGCAACCAAACATCCATCAAAGTGCTTGTTAAGTGTCTTTCGGACTTTTTCATAATACATTTAGAAGCTCTGCGCCTGGCTCCTGACCAAAAATGACATGGCAGCCCTCTGAATGATTTATACATGTATGCCATTGCCATTCCAGAGTGATGCCAAGAAAATAAAATGTGTACAATGTACTACATACAGAAGGCCTCCAGCAGCTTTAGCATACAGAGTTTAGACAAGGTGGTTGATTCAGTCAAACACATATTATTCACATCATTATTGTTGAGTGAAAGTGAGTCAAGCATAAAATGCTGACAACCCTGAAACAGAGAGCAGCAAAAGTGATAAAGTCTGAGATTGTGAACAGTCACTTTGTTCAATCACATGGCTACAAGAGATAAAAACTAAAGCACAAACTGCTATCTGACAGACACAGGTGGAAACAAACAGCACTCACACACGCAAACACACAGTGTAACCCACACCTGTGCATCTCAACAATGGGAAAAACAATGCAACCTCTTCACCCCAGCCTCCTCTTCTTGCAGTAAATTGTAAAAACAAAGGGAGAGAAAGATAAAACAGAGCACACAACATCTCTTACCTCTGTGGCCCAGGCTTTAATCTAGAAGCTCTTTGAAGAGCTTGCAAAGGAGAAATCTAGCTGGTTGTTCTCTGATCTCAAAGTGGATTCTCCCTGTGAAGACTCGTTGAGTCTTAAAGCAACGCGCACACACTGCATCTGACTCACACGCCCAGACACACTGGAGGACACGTGGAAACTCCCTCCCGGCTTCGAAGCAGCAGCAAATCACAATCCTCCCAGGGTAACCCTGGGTAACGGAGCGCAGAGAGGAAAAGCCAGAGAGCAGGGAGGAAAAAGTGAAAAGTTCTCAACAGAAGAGCTCTCTCAGAAAGAGAGGCGAGGACTTTTTATAGCACTCATCCATTAGAGTCTCCACTGCGAAAAAGGCTCCACTACTCCACAGTGTTGTTTTTCCTATATCCTGCTTTTCCGTTGGCTAGGAGGAGGATGCAGGGCTTGTTACAGCCAAGGCGGTTTTCCATAGCTGTTTGAGGTGATTGGCTAAGACAAGCTGGCGTATAATGGCTGAAGCGCTGCCTGGGAGGCACTGGGGAGGGCGCAATGACTGGAGCTCTTGTCTGACCCTAAATACCACAATGACCCCAGAAGGAGGCCAGAGAGGCAGCCAGCTACTGGGGAGACAGACAGAGAGAGAGTGGGTGTGTATATGTGTGTGTTCATGAGTGTGAGCCAGGGAATAAGAAAAAAGTCCAGTGAGTGAAGACAGAGGCTTGGTGTGAAAAAGAGCAGGGCCAAAGAGGAAATTACACAGGAGGAAACAGAGCTAGCGACATAGCTAAGCTGTTTGAAAGTTTCTAGGGGCCGGAGGGGCCACATTTGCATCTCATTTTGAGGAGAAGTTAATTAAAGCAACAAGAAAATGAGTCAAAACTCCTCTGGAGTTAGAATTTCTGAAAAAAAGTGTTGTGACTAAGCCTTATCCCCGCAGAGACGGACACGAGACCGCCGTCAGTCTAAAAACACACGCACGCCTCCATTTGTCTATGGTTCACATAACTGTGGTCACACAGTCAAACTGGACCCATTCAGAAAGCCACACCAGAACATAACACAGCATCAGAAATGGACGGAGCGTGCCAGGCTGTTCCAAAAGCTGCTCCCGACTCTCTTGCAAGCCAGTTGTTTGTTTCAGAGCAACAGAGTGAACGCTATTAGTTTTCAGGGACGTGTCACAGCACTCACATGGAAAACATGAGAGCCTGTGTAACTACGGTGCTCAAATCAGGTTCTTCTTTAGAAATTCCTCTTGGTCTGAAAAGCCATTCAAAGTCATGTCCATGCCACGCTGTATGAGCAGCTGTGGACTACTCTGCTGCTCGACATAGAGACATCAGCTCCAGGGCACAATATCAGCAGCGTTCACTGGGGCTAAACAACATTGTTAACAACACAATAGTCCTGAGCTCCTCTCACAGCCCTTTGTCCTGCTACAGATGGATGCAGCTAAAAGGTTGGTCAAAAACACGCCCAGAGAGACTGAGAGGCATGAAAAAAAGTGAGGCGCTGAGAAAGGCAGGGAGAGGGCAGGGAGGGCCGTTGGGATGCATATTCATACAAAGCAGGTGCTGGCTTTAATTTCACCCAGCCAAATGGTCTGACCCCTCATTAAGATCAATTAAGGCCCCAGCAAGCTCTCCAGAGCCAAATGAAATCCCTCTATATCCAAAATCTGGGCAGCCGACTCACTCATGCAGCCTAATTTCCATTCACGTCTTCAACTGCTGAACTGATACGGAACCTGGAAGTGGAAGCTGAAGGTCACGCTGCACTACGTCATGATCATGACCTAATTCAGCAAAATCCTGATGTCACATTCGGCCTGCTTGTGCCTTACTCAGGAATATCAAAGTGCAGCACAGAAAACACAACACCCAACAGAATTTCACAGGGAGGAAACTGGAAGTGCTACTTTTGTGTGAGTGTGTGGTGACACAGGTTTGAAAGAGTTTATCAGCACAGCTTTGATTTGGGATAATGCTCTCAAACACCAGGAATCCCCACTGATACTGAGGCCTAGGTGGCCCCCGATGGCCTTGTTGTCACTCTGCTCAATAACAGCAGTGTGACAAAAATCCACATCCCTTACACAAATCCCCTCAGTTAAAGCAACATTATGTCATAAAACACCTTGTATAATGGCCGGCAGGAAAAAGTCAAGGTCTGAAGAAGTCACACTGGCTTCTGGAAACGTGTAAAGGGCAATTTCACTTTTTTTTTTTAAAGGAATAGATTAACAATGAAATAAACATTAATTGCAGCCCTATTGTGCAGTGAGCAATGAGAGGATGCGGAGCACAGACTCACAGTGTTTGACTTTTCATCATCATTTTTAGAAGAGAAACAGAGCAAAACTTTAAAGAGCAACTCTGCATGTATCCTGCAAACTGGCTCAAGCATCTCAGATGGATGCATTCCATTTACAATGTGTGTTAAATGGAGAGAGGAAGGCACCTTAACTTTCTATGTGAAATAGGATTTTTATGTATGATATATAAATTATGTCACACTTAATCTCAGACAGATTACTGGCAATAATTCACCTCTGACGAAAAACTCACATTGGTTGAGCGATGCTCATGGGACCAGGCTGACAAATGGGGTGGAGGGAAGATAGTCGGGGGGGGCAGAGGGAGAAATATGAGTATTCAGTCAGCATGCTAATATTTCCCGTCTCCCTCCTAAACAGCATGATGGAGCCACTCTCATGGCTGGAGGCCGTTTGTGGTTTGATGTCATTGATTATCCTGCTCACTGGGGACTGCAGTCTGCGGCAATTTGTGAACGAAACGTCCGTTGGGAAGAAATAAATTGATCTTAATTGCTCATTGGAGCAGAGATTAGTACACTGCCTTATCCAGAAAGAGCAATTTCACATATCTATGGTCTGGAAATACATTAGAAATTATAACTTGGAGGGCCGCAGTGATTCGGGGCGTAGACTGATGGAATTTACTTCAGCTGGGATGCTTTAAGTCGGGGTGAAAGGTCAAGTCTTTTGTTGAGTGTTTGGCTTCCAACCTCCATCCCACTCCCCCTCTCAATATATTCTTAAACTGAACATCTTTGCATATGAAAAAATAAAAGCCGATGTCATATAAACTCACCCACATTCATTTACAGAGGGTGTTTTTCAAAAAGTTTCACTCCTACATCTGAATTTGAAAAGATTGAAACTAAAAACTGAAGGAAATACAAATATAATAAATGTTTCTCTAGTGTACCATGACATTCAAATCATTTAAAGGTTATCACTTCCACCATTTATCCTCATCCCTCCTCTTCTGCCTCATCATCCATCTGCCCCATTCAGTGAAATCTCTATTTTCTGCCAGCCTCCCCTGCTGTCAGCTCAGTTCATTTTCTACAGATTGGAGCTCCTGTCAGCCCACAACAGAGAGTCCGACACCGACTTTAAATTAACCAAGATATGTCACCGCATGCAGGCTCTCTCTCTCTGTGTGTGTGTGTGTGTGTGTGTGTGTGTACTCAAGAGAGACAGCACGCCAGAGGGTTTGCTCTCTGCTGGCAGAGGCAGTGCTGAAATCAAAAATGGAGAATTGTGGTGTAAAGATGTTCTGATTCTTTGTTTAGAGGAGACACAGACTCTGAACATCCTCAAGGGGGGGGTGTCGGTGCTTCTTCTGTGCGTTTGTGTGTGTGCACTTTCGTGTGCATGTTCTGTGTGACAGAGGGAGGAACAGGTTAACAGCTCTCATAAGAAGATGGTGAGAGTGTGTGAGATCCAGCAAACAGCTGGCTGGGAGACTGCAGGTGCAAATCAGATTTCCATCAGCTCCTCTGCTAATTAAGCAGCTTAATGGACAGAGGAAGGTCATGTTGAGGGTTAAATCTGTGAAGGAAAAAGACACTCTCTCTCACTCTCTCACACTCTCACACACACACACACACACACACTCAAACAGCATGTACTTGACCTTCTTCCAGAGCTGCAGTATTTGGCATTCAGACTGACTGATATTCCCATAAATTAGCTAGATTGATTTTCCAATGCAATCAACATGCTCTCCAGCACACCTCAACATCTGTGCAGAACATCTCAGCCTGGTTGTTTAGTCAGTTTCATTCTGTTATCACATAAGCTTTGAGAACCCCTGGCTCTAAGCTGCAGAGTTGCAGAGAAAATACCTGGAGGTGATGGTCAAAGAGTGACAGGCAGTGCACATGAAACATGTGGAACCAGAGTCTTTGGAAGCCACGAGGTCAGATAAGAGACCCCGAGGCTGCTGGAAAAACAAACACACCCAGCCCTGCCCAGGAAGACGGGGCAAAACACGACAGCTTTCTTGTACAAAGGGGAAGGAGAGACACCTAATTATCTCTCTGCCGACGAGAGATAGGGAAAGAAAAGCACCTTTGAGGAGGAGAAAAGGGAAAAGAACAACATCAGTTGTTAACCTTCAGGAAGGTCGGTTTGAATCTCAGGCATCATCAGTAAAGGTTCACACTGACTTTCTATATTCTGCACATGAGTTCAGACTCCTGCATAATACATCTGCATTAAAATCGTTCGCAAACTGTATTACCTCCAGTGGAACTGACTGTGGCTGTCCTTTGTGCACTGCGGGATAATCTGTCACACACTACGTGGCGCGAGCTCCAGTGATTAATACAATCAGCCCGCGACTCACTCACTCATTACCATAGCAATAGCCACTGTAGTGTACTGTGGCAGCCATGTGAGACACACTCCAGCCTCCCTAAGGTGATCCATCAGAGATCATTGACCATTGCAGTACAATATCCATCACGCAGAGCCAGCTTCTAGAGGTCACACACAGTCTCCAGAGGTTACAGGGAAACAATGAGGCACTGAGGATTTGGGAGCAGGTAGAAGAGTGCATGTACAGTAATCAAAGTCACACACACACATCCAAAACCACAAACACACACATGCATGCAGCATCAATCACTGGACACAACAGGAGACAAAAACCTACGGAACAGAAATCGATTCATCGGTGATTTGAAAAGGACAAAGTGGATCTCTTAAAGTGCCCCAGGTGGAAACTTGCACGATAAAAGCTACGCCTTTGAATCAAAATGGCATGCGGCTGGTGAATACAGCTCTATCTGGGGCAGTAGGGCAAACAACCAAGTCTGGCTTCATCCCAACAGACACACACACACACACACACAAACCACACACACACCTGCTAAGCTGGCACATACTGGTGCAGGAAAAGGCCAAACAGCCTGCATCCAGATGCTCGTGGGTATATATGAGTGTATGAGCGTGTGTGTGTGTGTGTGTGTGTGTGTGTGTGTGTGTGTGTGTGCGTCTCTTAGGCCCATCCATCACTGCCACAGACATGCATTAATCCTTCTCTGCATTCTTGAGCAGCTCTGACGCCAGAGGGAGTTTGCCCTAGTGGCCTCCCCCACCCTGGGTGGAGAGCACAACCTGTGGCCCCAGAGCCGCTTCTTCCCTTTGCAAGAGTGAAACTTTATTCACAAATCTGTGTGAGCTGATGGATCACTAACGTGCGATTTCAGCTTGAGAAGCCAGAGGACAGGTTGACCCTAATGGATATGGTAATTCAAACGTTATCTCCCTTTGCCAAGGCGAGCATATGTTCATGGTAAACCCATGCTCCAACTGGCAGTGTCTCTCCTTTTTATGGCCTATTAAGACCCAAAGTGTAGATCACAGTCAGGCCAAACAGAACATGAATCACTGGGCTTACTGATCCAATTCATCAGCGTTATTCTCTTGATGGTGCAAGTTACAGGACCATCTGACTAATAACACAAGTAAGTGACCTGGAGAACAAACCAATGAAAATGATAGGTAGGTAAAAAAATACAAAATTAGGAATCGACTGGGTCACAGTAATTGCTGGCGCTAGCTCAGCACTTTCACTGATGTTTATACATCATGGTCATATGTACTAAAGCCGTAAACTGCGATAAAGTGACAGGCTAAAGCCAAGATGATGCTTAAAGTCTATTAGAGATGGTTAGACGAGTCTGGGCCTGTCTGGTTGGTTTACTCATCGTGGTCAAGGTTAAGATAGATAACAAAGGGGCTGAGCCATTAGAGGCCATTACCTGTGGCAATTACTGTCTGTATTAAAGCCTGTCTTTTTCCACATTAGCAGGACTGACAGATTGCTTCTGTTAAGTGCTCAGGATGGATGTTACCTGGTGAGAACCACCTTGCTGACTTCCAGCGTGGCAGCTCAGTCAATATGGTGCAAAAATGTTCCTTTCAGCATGAGATAAGTCAGCGCCAATCGACTCACTCTTCAAGTGGCAAACTTCTCTTAATGCGCCATCACTGATCTGATTTATTCTTCCTTGTTTCAAAATCCTGACACTTAAAGAAACGCCTCAAACAAGTGCATCTGAACTACAAACAAGCAGGATAATCCCTCTCTGCCAGAATGGAGGATTAAATTGTTGAAAGCAAATTTCAGGACTGCATTGCTTATTAGGGCTGACCTTTTTTTTGCAGCTGTGAATCCAGACCACATCAGAAATGCATTAGACAATGTAGGAATGCATTTTCTTTCTGTTTAAAATGAAAATGAACGTGATGATTCACCAGAGAAGCTTTAGTATTCTCGTCACGCTGTCGAGCCCCTGTGAGACCAGCATACATCCTTGTGTCTGGCTGAGCTGAGTGGAGCCGGGCGGCCGGCTGTAGATGGTAGGATAAAGCAGTGGAGTTGTCAGCATCAGGTTGTGGACCTACATCAGAGCCCTGTAAACACAGGACGACAGTCTGGACGGCCAAATAAACCATCCATCAGGTGAAATCAGCGCTGTTTAGATACGTCCTGCTGGACCCGGAGTCTGAACGTATGCATGTTTATGCACATGCAGCTTATAAATGCCCTTAATCACTCATGTAGCGTCTAATAAGGAAGTATCCGACTTGCAGTACAGCTTTAGCAAACATAGTTCTGAGCTCACAAGCAGGGAAAGCTTGTGTAAATCTTCTTTTAAAGTAACCATGCTCTGACGTAAAGCTTCTCACAGCTACCGGCTCTCTACAGATGAGGGAAAACAACTAACAGTCTCTGCTGAGCTGGACGTTGATCAAAGGTGGGTAAATTCCCAAAGCAATAAACAGGTTATGAAATAAAACCAGCTTAGTGCAATCTCACTTTTACAGCAAAGCAGAAACATTATTGCTTCCGTTATCATTAACCAAAACAATTTGTTTTATTGCAGCTTCAAGCCCAGCTGGCCACGATATACAGTATCTGTAACCATGCACTGTCCATAGCAGACTCACAGCACAGATAACAGGAGAGAAATCTGAGCTAGACTGTCTGCTCAGCATCCTGAGAGCACTGATGATGGGTGAGACAGCTGGTGAGGAGCCAGGCGCAAACACACACACACACACACACACGCAGAAATTATACTCATCACCAGAGCCACCAGTGCTGGGTGTCTGAGGTCACTGTGCATGCAGCAGAGTATCTGCAAGCGATATATGGGCAAGCTTCATGCAGACGAAGAATTACGCATACAGATGAGGCATCAATATTATTTGTATAGATCTAAGTGTAATCTGATTAGAGCTAATCCTTTTTATACTTCTCAGTCTTGACAGACTTTATTTCATTACAACAGCCAATAAACAGTCACACCTGGGTGCATAGAAACTACAAGTGACCACTAGCGTCAAGCTGTGATGAGCACTGGAGTGTGGCCCTTTTTTTAAGTGTGAGAAATAAGACCACACCGAACACGTGCTGCAGAGGAGAGCGCTCACACTCAGGGTTAACACCTGGCGGGAGTGCGTGTGACTTGTGTGTGTATGAACACAACTATGCAAGTCTTCTTGCCTCATTTCGGGTAGACACTTAGTCCGTGCATAACCCGTGACCTAGTTTCTGTCCCCAAAACTGTGTCATAGGTTAACATGTAATTCACTGGAGTATTTACAATGTTGTGTGAGCCCTGTTTGAAGAAAATTTGCATGTGAGCGTGCATGTTTACGTGTGTACGTTTGAGGTCTGTGCTTTTGTCTCCGAGTCCTTTTCATTTCAAGTAGAACCAGATTTGAACATCGTGTCAGGAATTCTATAAAGCTCAGTCTAAAGGAGCCCAAATGGCAGAGGCCAGATTAGATTTCACCGTTGAATTATCACAAGAAATTAGCTGGGAGCCGTTATCGACCTATAATCCAGAACAGGTGTTCGACAAAGCACTCAGGGCAGCAGTGTGCTTTAAGTGGGAAAGTTAAATAAACGCAACAACAAAGACTGACCTGTGCAAGTGGCAGGAAAACACCTAAACCAGTTTCCCGAGTCACACGGACGCGGAAGCATGTGAGATAATTCAATTGCTGCAGTGAAGTCACAGAGAAATCTTTGCAAAACAAACTCCTTTGTCCTGTTCTGCAAAGCCTTTCGCTCTAAGGAATGTGGTTCATAAAGACTGATAACGCACAAACAAGCCAACGCGGGCATCCTATTCTACCTCATCTAAGAGCATGGCACGACTAGGCTAAGCGCTAGCAGCTGTGCCACATGTGCACCTCTTTTATCGACATGATTAAATTAAGACCCCTGCCAAACTCATTATTATCCCATCCATACAGGGAGGCTCAAGAATGTCAATGAGGACCACGCTCATTATGCAGTCGTCATGCACAGTGCCCAGATAAAAACAAGGACTTTCACACAATTACGGACAATAAATCAACAGTATATTCCAGCAGACAGGCTTTCTTTGTGACTCTGGAAAAGTATAGACCAGTCCTTAATTTTTCATCCTGTAAAATAAATTCCTCAACCAATTGAATTACTGCTCACAAGCAGATGTGACAGCCCGGTGGAGTCCCATAGGAGAGGCTAGAGGAATCGACAGGCAGATGCTCCAACCGGCAGAGGTCACAGAAGGTCAAGCAGTTCCATTATGAGAGGACAAGGGTGGTATTTATTCACTGCCATCTCCTCCTAAGCAGGGGTGGGCTTAGAGAGAATGGAGATGGATACTTAACCCTGGAGGCAAAGGCTCACTACAAACCATCCACTGTTTGTTACTGGTGGAGATACAGCAACTGTTCCACATCCACAGATGAAGGTATGAAAAAAAAAAAAAAAAGACAGAAATTCATAGATTATGCAACTCCTCAATAATCAAGAGAAAGTCCTGCCACCCAGGCTGGATAATAAAAGAAAATAATAATTCACACTGCCAAGACTCATGCACTGCAGCCCACTTTAAACAGCAATAATGACCACAGAGGCATATAGTGGTTTAAACAATCTAACCTGATCTGACTTGTCTGCAGAGTCTGTGAGGCTGTTTTGTCTAAAGTTACATCAAAGTCGCTCTGATGTTCCCCTGCTCACAGCGTATAGAAGATGACTGCAAACATTTTTTATGCTATGTATGAATGTATCTTGGCCTTGGACTCCTGCGGCTAGCCAGAGTGTATTGCAGGACTTGCCAAAAATCCCAGTCATTATGTGTGATGATATAGATGCTGGTAAAAGGTCGGAAAGAATGAATGCAGTCTTCCAGCTTGTTAAAATACTTGTTGGCTGAGAAAAAAAAGCCTGTGGCACTGTATGATGGCATGATTAGCGAAAACAGCAGGCATGTCTGGGACCAACCATGAACGCTTAGACAATCCCTCTCTCTCACACACACACACACACACACACACACACACACACACACACACACACACACACACACACACACACACACACACACACACACACTCACACACTCACACTCATTGTTTCAGAGCCGCTCTCCGACTAATGGCATACTTTCTCTTGGGCCACACTTAAGGTCCAATTAAGTGTTGAGCAAGAAAAAACAAAAAGGTTTAAACATTAAGTTCTACTTCTTCATTCAAAATCTCATCAGCTAGAGGACACATGTACACACGAATCACCCGAGTGAAAGGAAAAAATACAGAGTGAAATGATACATGAGGCTAATAATACAGCATGACTGTGTAAGTACAGCTCAGCCAGCTCCTTTCACTGTCACAATCATCTTAATTCTCAGGAAACCCCGGTTCCTGGCGTTTCTCAACTTTGTTATTATTAGTTAAAGCTGGGGCCTGCCAGTATGAACCTATGCACTGTATAATATCGTTATTAGAGTAAAAAAAGGCAGCCACAAGTTTCCAGTGAGGCCGATTTCTCCACGCGAGCAGACCGCAGGGCTTGCCGCTGGAGACAAAACCGCCCGCTCGCACACACACAAAATTACTACTGAGGAGCAGGACGAGCGCCTAAAGAGACAAGAATGGTTTTCAAAATAGCTTCAAGAAAGTATCACAGTTATTAAAGTCGTTCTTTTACAGTAAGAGTCTCTGCCAGGCAGAAACAGACATGTGGACTGAGAGAATTGGCAATCACCAATGAAAAGTGTCATGCTGTATCTAAGCCTGAGCATAGACACCTGAGGACAAAAACAAGTGAAATTATGATTTCTAGTAGCTGTTTATATTGACACAGAATATGGACTGTAATACTAAAACACTGACACTGGAATGTATCCAGTGTGTGTCAGTGGGTTGAGTGACACAACATCCTCCTATTAGTCACCAGTCAGGGCGTGCTTCTTGGATCACTACACTTATAAAACTGAATAAATGATTTCAACCTCCAAATGGGAATTGATTTATAATGTATGACTTCACCGCTGTACGCATTCACTTTACACCAGATCCTGTAACACTGTAACATGCAAGGCGAATATCAATGAGCATTTAAAAGGGGGGTTGCTGGATGCAGAAAAATGCCACATCTCTGGAAGAGTCAGTTTCTTCTTTGATATGCTGGCAGAGGGATTCCTACCATGAGAGCAGATGAGTTCGAGATCAAACCTTTGACTGTGTGAAAGCCAACAGGCGGCTACTCCTTCAACATGGATGATCAGAGAGCTGCGCCGTGAAACACAGACTTCTTATTATTCAGCTAGAAAGAATGCAAGCAGAGGAGCTGCTATACAACATGTGCGCCACAGTGGCCCTGCATACTTCAGCAGGATATGCGCATCCCATGTAGTTGTGAGTCAGATGTTCCCATTTCACCATGGAGGGACAGTGTAAACTGTAGACATTGTGCTCTCACGCATCCCCCACATCCAGAGAGATCCATCTTGAAATGCCAACAATGGTCCAGTTGAGTGGGTCAAACCGAGAGAGGTTTCAGGGGTCGAGTGAGATGATCCATACTAGCTGCTGTCCTTGCCATAGCATTAGGTCTCATGACTAGGTCATAGGCAGGGGGCTGGGGTCATGGTGCAGCAACGCTCAAGAAGCCTAAGGCCAAGTCATGACCATCTGAAGGCTGCTTTAACTTTTGCTCAATTCAAAGCATCTTTTGAATACAGTCCTATTTTACATGCAAAAAACATTGATTGTTAGAGTAATATTCTAATATTAAAGTAATATTTTAAAGGAATAGTTCAACATTTTGAGAAATCCGCTTATTCGTTTTTGTGCCAAGACTGAGATGAGAAGATTGACACCACTCTGTTAGGTTAAATATGAAGCTGGAGCCAGGCAATTGTTAGCTTCGCATAAAGACAGCAAATAAACGCTTTTCCTAAAATATCTGAGAAGCTCTCTTGGACAGAGGAACCAAAACTAGATCAGTGGGAGTCTATAAACCAAGCAGTCGACTTTCTTGGCTCCAGCACCTTTAATAACATTAGGATCGAGCTGCAGACAATTTACGAGTCAGCTTCGTCAATGACAGTTGAATGTCAAATACCATTAATAGCCTCTGATACCTCCTGTACAAACAGCACACACGTGTCTGCTGTGTTGACAGCAGTCTGGTGAACTGGATGTCCTCCATCTCCTTTCTAATATCATACCAAAGGTTCAGATGTTCTCTCATTGTGTAGAGCTTCTGTGAGTGGCAAGTTTTTATCATCCTCTGACATGGCTTTGAACCCACGATGGCTAAACTGCTAAAACTTTTAAAAAGCAGCATTTATGAGAGTCCGGTGGCATCTGCCAGGACACCGTTTGGGGACAGAGATGTATTAATATTGCATGACTGTCTCAGGTTGCAACAAGCTGAGCAGTGACCTGTACTCTGCGTAATCTGCTTGACTTGGCAGCAACCCATGGAGGAACCTGCTGACGGTAATACCGACCTTCTTGACTTTGTATAAATGTAGTTCTCTTGTGTGTGTTTGTTGATGGTGAGGTCATTCGATAAGAGGGATTTGTTTTAGCTTGTATAGCAGCAAAAATATGGAACGGGGAAGCAACCATGTGCTACACAACTGCACCTGCATGAGCTGAGAAACTTCCTTCTTATCTGAAAGTATTTCTCCTCAGCTGGGTAGAAAGGTTTACGCAGTTCTTTGCACCTGCCTTTGCACCTGCACCCATCAACTTGTAAAAACCACCCAAGCTATGGACTTTGCAGCCAGGGTGGCATAAAGACCTTGCCAGGCAGCGCGAGCAAGTTGGGCCAGAGAGGGTGAACCCTTGGTTAAACAGCTCTTATGTAACAGCCAAGCCAAGATGATCTTGGCACTAGCAGAAAGCAGAAAGGAGAAAAGTGGAATTGGATGTTTCTTGAAGAAGAGGGAAACCCCAAGTCGACCATGAGTAATGGAGAAAGGCTAGTAAATCTTTGGGCATCCAGAGGGTACTGTAAAAATAAGCAAGCCCACACACGGGTTCTTCTACTGCGGCCTGGCTTGTGCACCACTTGACTTCCCTTACATTGGGGATGTGATATATATTTTACACCATTTTCCTGCCATTTCAGAGGCATTTACTGATTAAACTGATAAAGACTACTGTTTCTTTGCTCTTATCATAATAAGTTTTACAGTAAGTTCCTTCACTCACATATCCTTTTCCTTCTAACAGCCTGTCAGCCAAATAAGCCTTGACAATGATATCACCTCAGGAAACAGATTATTTGGATACATTTACCTCTTTGGAGAAAAGGATTTTCAAGAAAGGTTTAATTGAGCATGTTCACTGAGTGGATGCCAGGATTGCCAGTGACCTGAAGCAATCAGGACCCTGTCTCTGTTTACCCTGGCCGGACGCCAAATGACTGAACCAACATGACAAAAGCCTGGAGACTGAGAAGTGGAGAAAAGTGCTTATCTTGCTTGGAGATCAAACCACCGACTGTTAAAGCAGCGAGAGGGCTGGACAAGGAGAGGAGTGCTAATGAGCCTGAAAATGTTCTTCAACATAACACGAATACAACGGCTGCCAAAGACCCTCCAAAGCACCTCACGTCTGTCACAAACCTCAGGAAGGCAGATAAGGTCATGTCATGCCCCACGCAATTCAGTGGAATGAGTTACTAAGCAAGCAAAAGAAGGGAAATAACATCAATATCTCGGGAGACTGAAGAGTTATTGCTAAATTTGTGTTGCGATGGCTGATATATGGCTGCTAAAGATAAGACTGTGATGAATGGATCCAACTATATGTAATGGACTATTACATATAGTTGGATCCATGTGTGGTCACTGATGGATTTGTGGACATCGCAACACTCTTTCCCATCTGCTCTTTCTAACTTTGCAGAACTAAGATTTATCATTTATTCTTAAGAACATATTGTGACGGGACAGTAATCAGGCTATGGTGATGGAGGGATTTGTTATCTAATTTACTATAAAAAGCAAATCCGTCTTATGATGCAGATCAGAGAGATGAACACTGCTTTGATTATTTAATTTTGATTTGATTATTTTATTTTGATCATTTAGCTTGATGTGCTGTACAAAAAAAATTATGAAGAGGCTGGGCTTCCTAGCTTTCATCAAAAACAAAAGGACAGTCAATGTCCACCCACTGATGAGCAGGTGGGATGTGTTGGAGTAAATGTGTACACAGAATTTGCTCCATCCATCATGGAGGACAATGTGAGACACATGGCACCAACTGAACATCCCAGCACCGAGCACTTAGGCCTGTAGCACCAGCTGTGTTTGCCTTCCCAATAGGACAAGGATAGTAAGTGAGACCTTATGGCTACTGGACCGAGGTAAGGCAGATCAATCACAATTTCTATTGTTATAAGGATTGACTGTTAAGCAGGCTTTGAGCCAACGGGGGGCGGGGTGCAGAAAAGGGTTTTTCCATACAAACATGGCTGTTGATTCCCCGAAGAACGCGACAACACGTGTTGTCGTTTGAAGCAGTTATCAGAAGCAAAATATATCAGTCTTTGTTGCGCACAGAGACGATGCAACTTGACTGTTTCCAGCTTGAATTCATAATCAAAGGCTCGAAGAGGATTCTACACACAGCATCAATGTGCTGAAAGAATTCGCTTTGAGGATACAAAATCACAGGCACTACTGGGTTCTCCAAAGCAGGCGTATTGTCAAGATACCAAGTCCCATATGTGGGGTATCTGTACGCCAGCAAATAGCTTCTACACCCAGTACTCCTTGTCCTCCCAGTCTCATTGTTCATACATTTTGATAATCAAACTACTCCTTGCGCAGCCACAGCTTTTAAATCACTTGGTCAGGTTCAAAGTGCTGAAACAGCACCTTCTCCAGACTGAAATATTGTGTGTCGTCTGGTATGCTTATGGGAATTACATGCACTGCTACTCAACTGCTACCATGGGGGCTGTTTGCCTCATGTACACCAATCGCCACATGATTTATATGACCATCAATAAAATAATGGTAATGGCATGTCTTACAGTTATTTCTTGGGGGTCAATGAAAGTCTGAATCACAAGTGAAGTCGTCTGGCACTGTCTAAGAGCTACCTCATTCCCTTGTTCACCTACAGCCCAATCATCTGCTAGGTAACTCTTAATCGGATGCTTTGTATGACACACTGTAAAAGCTCCCGCCACCATTTAATCTTCATTTTTTTGCGAACCTCACAGGCTATTTTCTCTAGCAGGTGACCCAGAGGGAGCGCAATTCAATTTAGAGCTACACATTAATCTTCTCAGAGGCTGGGGAGTTGTGGCTGATACGAAGAGTGCGAATGGGTGCGCAGGTTCAGCTGGATGGCACCACGTCACCCTGCTGAGCTGGACAGAAGGTTCCTGTTTGTGCAGCAGAGGAGGAGATCTTGTGTTGGAGCAGATACACACAGTGCAGCTGACTGAACAAATCCTTCAAAGTAGATGGCTGAGTGTTTGCGCGTCTGCCAGCCCAGTGGCCACAGCAAAACAAGTTAAATTCAGAATCACTGAATTATGCAGCACACAAGGTACAAAGCATCTCTTTTGGCTGATTTTTAGTCACATGGCTGAGGGTTATTATTTTTGTCCAGTGTGCTGCTACAAGACAGGACGGGGAGTGTCAGCGTTGTGTTGGTGATAGCTCTCTGACCTGTAGTTGTGTGCACCAGGAAGGTGTCAGAGCCAGTCACGTGTCTCTCGGTGAGTGTGGCAGCAAATGAAAAATCTTGGCCAAGATGCTGTCAACACCAGCTTTTAGTCCACCTGCTTTTTATAGCAGCCACTCCAGACGCTGCTGTCCGCACACTACCAGCAAACGCTTTGAAACCCAAATATAATCTCAACCACAGCAGTAAGAAATAGAAACATACAAGCCACTATTATGCTGGCCTGACAGGGCTATTTAAACGAGAATAAAGGCCTCGAAAGGGCATTTCATTGTAATCAAGAGTCAGAGTGAATATGTGGTGAAATGGAAAAAAGTAAAGCTTTTTGTTAATTTTAGTTTGATCCATTTCAAATCCCTTTGTCTAGAAGATGCAGGAGTCATGTGGAGCCCCTGTGGTTTCCCCCCTGCAGCGCCTCTCCACCTAGAGACAGTAGAAAGCCTTCATCCCCGTGTGACAATAAGCACAGATGTTACCCATGCCTGATAAGTCACATGCACGCCACCTTATATGGAGAAAAATGTGCAGAGGAGAAGACATGAAACATTGGTGTTTCTCGGCCAGTGTGCTAGCACTTCAGAATTAACGGCGACGGGCACTCACACACAGCCTGCGGAGGGGAGAACAATCCCTTTACTCACTCGAGAAAGGTTGCTGTTCACACAGAGCATCAAAGACAAAGAAGAGTACGTTTTCCACAGCAGTAGGACTGCTCTTCTTCACATAACTCCAAAAAGTTACACAGAGCAAATCAACTGACTTCAAAACAGATCGTTTCATGGGGGAAGTTCCTGTGGTAGTTATGTCACTGTCTGATGATGTTACCGAGCCCTTCAACTTAAATTAGACGAGTGACGAGCTGTAGATGCCTGTGAAGCAACTCAGTGCCACCCAGAGAGGGGGTAGCATTACATCTCTCTTTTGTCACTGGTAAACAACTTTGACAACTGGCAGTCGTGCCGGCTGAAAGGCAAAATGTGCAACACTTGGCACAAAAGGAAAGAGTGAACGAGCAAAGCGATTCGCATGTTTTCCACTAAAAGGAAATTATAGGCCACACTCAATCAATATCACTCTGGTTCAAGACCCTGTCCCAACCCGGGGAAAAACAGAATAGTAAAAACATAATGTTCCTTGTGGTTGAGGATTTCTTTGCCACAAAAATGTGAGCCGCATAGGCCAAAATATCCATATAATGCAACGGCTTCTGACCCGTCTCTGGGAGCACACATGAGAACAACAGCAATTATGTAAGTAAATAACTATTTCAGTACAGTCCATTAAACAGGCAGGGAGGCTGAAACGCCTGACGAAATATAAACCAAGCACACAGCATGTCCCCCCTCCAGAAAAATAAACAAATCGCATTCTTGGGTATCTTTTCTCTTCCGCTCAATCTGGGCCGAGTCTAACTAACCCCTGATCCAAGTAAATAATTGGTGAAACTTTACATTGCATCCAATCCATCATTCAACAGTCATTTATCACATTAATTACAATCACCTTATCATGTTTCCTTGAAAGTGAACTTCGCCACAAAGATACAGCTGTGAGAGTATCAGACAGACTCCAGCCTTCAGACAGATCAATGACCAGGCCAGCCAGTCTCTTTACGTCAAACATTAGCCCGTGTTTTTATTATTACAACCCTCCTCAGCAGCGTGCAAAGGTAGCAGGACAGCCACAATGACACCTTCACATGTGGGTTTCCATGACAGAGGGCCCACCATGCCAAAAGGCATCCCCGGCCCTTCCTCCTGCTCCGTGGCTCTGTTTGCTCTGGGCAGGCCCTTCACTCCAGGGGTCTCGGGGCCCTTTTGTTGCCTCTGTATGTGGCTAGAGAGCCCTTCCACCCCAGCGCACGGCCCAATACAAGTGGAGGATAAATCACACACAAACAGAAGAGCAGAACATTCCCCAGCATTTAGTGGAATGACCAATGCCCCCAATCTCTTAGTCCATAAATCAGAATGAGGAGAGGGAAGCAATCAGTGGCCTCTCTGACTTGGGTGGACACTGCTGTGGGCTACATGTTGAACATCTCCACACTCATTGTGTCAATGGAAAGACACCCAGATAGCTTTAGTGTGGAGTTTTAATTCATTTCCACGGCTGAACATAATAACAGGATGCAATGCATTTCATTTATCATACCAAAGCATAGTTCACACTGCACAGATTTAATAACACTCATACTGACAGTTTTAATTTCAGAAGATCATAAATATAAAAGGGAGAGGTCATTCTCTATCTCTCTAGGGCAAAGCACACTGATAAATAAGTGTATTGTACGTTTCATACCGTGAAAATTCCTTTCAGTGTGAAATGAGTTTTAATCGCTGACGACAATCACATGTTTGTGCAGGAAAATCATTTCTCTCACAGTTGCTGCAGCGAGATTTACTACACACAACGGCCAATGAGAGGACCCTGGTGAAATTCACTCCTAATATTACACAAACATCCTCAAACTTTATGTTTGACATACACGTTAAAAGTGAAAACAGTGATGCGTTTAGGTGCCGGAGCGGACAAAGCGCACATACACAAACGAACAGGGTCCTTTAAAACCAACGTGACTGTAAGAGAAGTTCGCTTGCAACTTACCGGCCAGTGTTTCCTCTGACAAACCATGCTTCACTGCGTGTTCACCTGCTTCCCTGCTCGCAAAAGCTAATGATAACGCTGTGGCATTTAACAGAAGCATAAAAATCGGATTTTCTTTCAGCGTACTTCCACGATTCCTCCGCTTCCAGAGCAAATGTTCCCGGGACGCAGCGCCAAGAGACTGCGGACTCCTCCCAGACAATGTGGGGTTAAACTCCTCCTTCCCACGGACACTGAGAGGGAGAGGGGGGCGGCCGGTTAGTTCAGTACAACATGCTGTGCTGGGAAATTAATGACAAGCACCTATATATATATAAAAGTATCATAAAACGCGATAAATCATTACTACGCAAACTGTGGTTCGTGGACCTTCATCGGTCCCTTGGGAAGATGTTAAGGTCCTCGTGAAATCAAAGAAAGTTTAATTACACGACTGTTTCACCAAAACTAAAGGGGCAGTCCACTGATTTTACACATGATATTAATTTTATTCATCTGAGGATGAATACTCAGCCTGTGAAAACAGCTGTATAATATTTCATGTGGTAATGGAGACAAATTTCCAGAGACTGAAACAAAAATAACCAGAATGGCGTCACCAGGGTTATCTAAGTTAGGGTGTGAGACTTTTATTATTTTAACAGAAAGCCTGCTTTATGAACTGGAGGTATGGGTTTGAAAGAAATAGGCATTTAGAAGGCAGAGGAGGCTTCAATAAAAATAAAAATAATAAAACAGGCCATCAAAGTGCAGTATTAGAAATGTAGGATCCAGTGTTTTTCCAATTTGAGCGATACCGGGGGCTACAAGTTGGGATTTCTCGACCTCTGCTGCTTCAATTTTAACCTTTTTTTAATGTTTTGCTTGTAAGTCATTGTGTGAAGACTAGAAATCAAACTTAGCGGCCTTCTGATGTTCTGTATGGTTGTTTATTCACAGGTTTCACAGCAACAAATGAAATCTGATATTTTTGTTGTCACTAGTGATGTGGACTGACAGAATATTTGAAGGTGATACTGTTTTAACCACCTACCCACGCTACATACATACATGCATATACTTAAGGATAAACTCCTGTTGAATTTAGATCTCTTTGGCAGGTGAACATATTTTGCATAACACTATCAAACCTGTCTGTCACATGGACAAATGACCTGATAAGCAGAGCGATAGGAAACAGGTTTGGCTTCCTCAAGACAATCAAACAGCATGCAAGCGAAGAGAATGATCATTGTTATTCTTTGACCTAATGTTTTACGTATTCATTCCTCCTTTTCATTTTCTCTCTATCATTCTCAGTCATCCTCATTGAAATGCCTCCACTCCCTGATCACACAGTTGTGATGAGCAGGCCTTCCTTCCTGCAATCTCCTTTGCGATGCTCATAAACCTTGTGTTTCATAATGTGGCTCTTTGGCCAGGCGTGTCAGCCTGGCCAGACCCATCTAATCTGCATATCAGCCTCTTTAAAGCTGCTACAGTGGAGTTCAAGCACAGTTCCCTATCTCTCTCCTGCCTGTCGTTGCAGCAGATACTGTAACACTCTGTTCCTTTCATCACAGACCCATCAAGATCTGTCTACACAACAAGCAGCCTCTCGTCCCCCCTCGGCAGATTTAGCCACGGGCATTCAACTACAGTTAGCCAAGCATATTGTTTTGAAAACAACAAAATATCTAATTATGCATCTTCAGGAGTGTCAAGGGATTATGCATACAAATGAGGTTGCGAATCATCCAGAAGAACCATCATGTTAAGCCATGATTACTGCAATGATCCACTGGGTAAATGTCTCTCAGTCTTACCAGTGACGTGCTACAGATCCCCACCCAGTATGTAATTCTGTTTAGTGAAGCACTGTGGGAATATTCATCCACATAGAGGCTCTCTGTGTTGTCTGGCAGCTATCAGGAGCTCTGGTCACTCCGCATCTCATTAAATATAATAGACTGTGACGGACATCCTGCCACCCATCCTCCTTTTCTGTCCGTCTGATGATCTGACACAAGAAAACAACTCTGACTGGGCCTTTCCCATTAACTCACAGACAACTGGTCGATAGCCACGGATGGCTGAAATATTAGTATTTACAGTTTATTGCTTTAAAACATATCAGGGAGCAGAAAAACTGTGAGCTCAGCTCGCATTTTCTCTCTTTTTTGTGCTGATGCAAAACAAATATTCCACAGATAGGCAGACCGGTATGTGCTCACACACATGTACACACAGTCACACACTCATCAGCACCTCAGCGCCCACACCTTCTCTTAAATGAGCCTTCTCAACACCTTCGGTCTAGCCATCCTGACTGTCACCACTTTGTTCGGCCATTATGGCCACTCTAATAGGGTCGCCATAGTAATCTTATGTGTAGGCTATATGAGTGTGTTGCTGTATGTGAGAGAAAGGGAGGGGGCCGACAGATCCCCTGCTAAGTGATTTTCTCACCCGTCTCACTGCTGCCCATTGTACAATGGGCTGCTGCCATTAT
The DNA here is from genome assembly GCF_046630095.1 of Trachinotus anak. Classification (NCBI taxonomy): domain Eukaryota; kingdom Metazoa; phylum Chordata; class Actinopteri; order Carangiformes; family Carangidae; genus Trachinotus; species Trachinotus anak. The sequence continues at coordinate 414,223 of NW_027273866.1, read as the reverse complement.
TACCACTGTATAAGGGGGTGCTGAGCTGCAAGGGCTGGCCTGTTCAGTGTCTACATGTAATTACCCTGCTCATTTGTCATGTAGCCTTTATTGGCTAACTGTCACTGGGAGAAAATTTTCTGTACAGTTGAGAGGCTGGCAGGCTGGTGTGGAAGGTGCTCTGCAGTTGTATGGAAGGGAAGGTGGGTTTGTAGGTGACAGTCTTTCAGTCTTCGGAAACACAAGGACACAGTGTGATAAGGTGTGTGTGTGTGTGTGTGTGTGTGTGTGTGTGTGTGAAGCAGACAGAGGGAGGGCTATAATCAGACATTCTCACGCTACACCCTGAAACAACTCCTTACTTGTTTCTAAATACAGCAGCCAACATTAAAGCATCCACAACCACAAAGAGGGAACTGCAGCAGCTCGCACAAGAGACAAAGGAAATCTTTACGCAGGAAAGGTAATAGAAGGGCAAGGGTGAAGATAAGGTATGAAAAAAGCCAGGCCATTTTGAAAAGGCTTTTAATTGAACACGACAGGTCTGATCCAAGTGGTAGCTTGCAGACTCCTGAGGGCCGAACTAATGAGAAATCAATGACGACAACGAGTGAACTGCGTGTCACAGAAGCCAACCTCTCACGCCAGTGTTATTCTGGTCTTTAAAGGATGCACAGAGCACTTAAAGCACCAGATTTATCTTCCTGAATATGTGATTAGCATTTCAGCACTTTAGTACTTTTACTGTGATTCTGTAAAAGAAAAAAAAAAAACACAATTCAACAGAAACCTCACCTATAGCCTAAGATTGTGCAGAAACAAATCCAGCAGTAGGAGTTGAGCGTGGTGGCTGATAGAGCAGGTAGATGCTTGATAGAGCAGGCTGTACCTGCATTCAGAGGACATATATACCTGTATGAATGTGTTGGTGTGGGAAACCACACATGTGACAGACCTGCCCCCCCACGCACTGCATCATCTGTGGTGACTGACTACCTGTCTGAGAGGAGAGAGTAACACAGAGCAGGGAAGGGGGATGGATGTGCCTGTGCTGCTTAAGCTCTAGGTGAAGAAACTAGCACAAGGGTGTGAGACAGTGAGGATTTCAATTAGGTTTTTGTGTCCCTGCATGTGGAGAAAAGATTGAGTTGGCCATTTGATGAATGAGAGAACTGGATTTTAAGACAAAGGTAGAGCTAAAATGTAGGCCAGTGAGGCTCCACCTGCAGAAAGTAAATGCGGGAAGACCACATTAACACATGAAGCCACTGTGTCTAAAAGTGCTAAAAATCTTGCTATTGAACTGATCAAATATTTACTGTATTTCACTTTATGCAAAAGTTACCATATGTTCATTTAAAATGTGTTTACTGCAGGGGTTGTAATTACTTCTTTTCACTTCAAAAATAAACTGAAATTTGTCTAGGGTGTGCCCACTTTTGTATTCAACTGTATCTGATTTTGGTGCAAGATCATACATGACCAAATGTGCCCCGTGGGAAAGCAACTCCTTTCTTTCTCTGGCTGATTGCCTATCTGCATCTACTTGTGATTGCTGCTCTCATCACTTCAGCGTAAGGGCAGAATTTGTTCAAAGATATTTTCACCAATCAACCAATCAAGCAGGGAGCGTCAAAACAGCATCATGATATTTGTCACTGCGGTCATTTCGAGTGAGAAATCCCAAAGAAGTTCAGTATAGATGATTCCAGTTGATGCTGGGTTGATGAAGTTGATGAAAGCCAGACTCAGAAGCAAAGGGAACAATTGTGCAATATCAGTTGAAATGTATGACATTGTATCAAACATAAATAAACCATACTAAGCTACAGGATGTTGTTAGGTTGAGGATTAGCCGCTCATTATTGTAACAGACACACAGCAGTATTTCTGCACAGCAGTAGTTCCTAGCCCTAGCCTAAACTCCTGCAGGCTATTTTTGCATGTCACAATTTGTCTCTTTGTCACAAAGTGCATCAAGTGCATTCATCCAGCCACTCCTGAGAAAATATGTTATCTCCGTGCTTTCGCTCTATCAAATTTTTGTTTCAAGTTCCATGCAGTACATGAGCCAGGACGTGCATTTGTTCTGGCAACAATTATGCAATTTTTGTGGTGTGTGGACTGTCACGTCTGTTTCCATGAATCAAACCAATAATCAGATGATACCTCAGTCACTGCACCACAGTCAGCGATGAGTGTTCAGATGAGCAGTATTGAATCAGGAATCTCAACTTTCTTGTAATTGACACACTCATACACTGTATGAATCCAGCATCAGAGTAAGTACATTTGCCATATATTCAGTTTACAGTATAACGCGATGCTTGGCTCAGAGAAGCTTACATATGAGCATCTGTTGTGTTAAATAGTGAAAGCTGTTCTCTAGTTTTACCAAATCCTTTAAGCTATAATGCAACACAAGCTACACTCTGTAAGAAACTGTTTTTTCCTCATCCCTTTAAGCCCTTATGTTTTATTCTACTTCTTACCAATTCCTCTCAGGCAACATTGCCCACCTACATTAGCTCAAACACATTCAGCTGCCTCGAGTGTCTCTCTGGCCATTAGAGAGAGAAGCTTTCTCTAATAGCCAGAGACTCTGCAGTGATTGACAAGAAAATTGCCTAACCTAAAAAGCCATGTTTGTCTTCCCATCAGTCTGTGTCAAGTCTGGCACAGGGTGGCACTATACCATGTCCAAACATGGAGAAAATATGACTGATAGACTGGTGGTGGACAGCTCATCATGTGGTCAGCATGACATGAGACCTCAATCTAAAAATGTAACGGAGAAAACACACGCGTACCCATTTTTACATTTTCTTAAACTGAATATAGGGCAGATTTGACAATGACAAAGTTGCACGAGTGTAAGTAGCCAAATATAACCCACACAAGAGAAGAAAGGATATAAATGATTGAGAGACTGTGAGGACATTACTTTATGAAAGAAATATCAGGAATGGACAAGCCTTGTCTTTTATAGACTCACTGAAGGAGAATAAGGAAGCACTCTGTAGCTCTGGGCTGGCGTGACAGTCTAAGCTCCTACAAATCTCCTCACTCTTTGTTGAATGAGTACAACCACTGCCCTGCAGCCAGAGGCCAGTGGAGGTGAATCCAGAGCAAACACAGGAACATTTGATTGAGTTATCGTAAGCTTAAATAGAGTCAAACGAGAATAACATATTACAAGTCAACAAACACTCACTGTAATTCAAAGGCTGCATTAAGTGAAAAAAACGGTAAAGGCTGATTCCAATGAGCCAAATGCAATCATTCACTCTGAAGTGTAACGTAGTTTGTGTTGGGTGGTGCTGAGGTTAAATTCTGCTCATTCTAATTTAATGAGGGCAACAGGCAAACTGAAAACAAGCCAGACGACCCAGACACAAACAACTCAGTGCAGCAAGTTGAAGGCTGGGAATCACAAATGTGCTAATTAAATTCTTTAATTACATTCTTTAATTGCAACAACACTCAACCACACAACTACTTTTTCACCAATTAATGTAGCTTTGACAGTGACATTACTGGCTGCCACGGATAATATTGAAAGTGTTAGACACAAATAGGCTCTTATTGCTCCATTAGGACTGTACTTGTTGCTCAGCCGGCCCACTAAGGTAACGTTCCCACACCCATTACCTCCTCGCTCCCCACTGAGAAACACTTTCACACCCATGTGAAGAGAGTAGAACATAAGGGCTGTTAAAATTACCTTGTTAAAATCTGCTCATTTCACGTTCTTAATTAGAAACACAACCACACTGCTCTGGGTGTTTCCCACAAAATCATCACCTACCAGTACGACACAGAGTAACAGAAAGCACCAAACCCAAGCGAGGCGGTTGTCTGTCTAGCAGCCCAAGTTTTAAACAAAGTAGGAAATGAATGACCTGGAGCTTTTAATGGAAAGCTGATACTTTCCCCCCCAAAACTGTCTGGACTGGTTTGGTTACAGGCCCCATGGAGGCGTGCATGGCAACGATGAAGGCTCATAAACAGTTTTTAATGTCTCCTTGGGGGATAAACTTCAGTTATTCCCATGGAGAACCTATTAACTGCAGCAGCATTACAATTCACTATGCTAAATTTCGTGTTCCAGTTGGCTGCACGATACACTCTTCTATCAATTGACCAATTGCTGATACCCAGTGGTGGACAGTAACGGAGTAAATTTACTTGAGTACTGTACTTAAGTACATATCCAGAGGATTTGTACTTTACTTGAGTATTAGATTTCTTTGGTACTTATTACTCTTACTTGAATACATTTCCAAGACAAATATTTTTACTTTTACTTGAGAAAATTTCTAGGAAAGCTGAAAAGTACTCGTTACTTTCAGGTCTGCTCTTTTTTTTTCTTTTTTTTAAATTCTAAAATACTATTGGACACAAGCTGTGTTTGTCAAAGAATGAAACCTATCACAGTGCACGCTCTCCACTGGGATCTACAGAAAAGCGGATAACAATATCGGGACATGGGGAGACAAGACAGACATGGGGAGACAGAGTTTGTTGTGCTCCTATATTGTACTGGCACATGTCCTTCCTGGAAAGTCAAGTGACTTCAACATTGAGTTATTGAAAGCAGAGATGTAGTTTTTTGTAAAGCAGTGGTTCTCAACCAGTGGTCTGGGGACAACATTGGTCTTTGAGGGGGTTCCAGTTCCCAACTTAGTTACATGATAGAGAGTTAGTTGGACGGTGCAGGTTCATTTGGTTACAGTTTTAATGATTGTTAATAAACGCTGCATCTGCAACATCTGCTGTCCTTCATTTTATTTGTTTTTATAGGTGTTTCTGCAGGCTTTATATGACATTGTGGTTCTAAAAGCAAGCACATCAGTGCAGGTGGTTTCAAAGAGTTAATTCTCAGAAACAAGAGTTAAAAGGTCCTTAAATTCATTGAGAAAAAATTATAGTAATTCATTGATGTGAAAAATAAGAAGTTTACTCTTACTCTTACTCTTACTTTTACTTAAAGTGAATTTAAAAGCATGTACTTTTGGATACTTAAGTACCTTTAAAAGCAAGTACTTTTTTACTCTTACTCGAGTAACATTTCGACTGAGCTACTTTTACTTGTAACAGAGTAAATTTTGACCGGTAGTATTTGTACTCTCACTCAAGTACTGGGGTCGAGTACTCTGTCCATCTCTGCTGATACCCCTCTCCCAAACAAAGAGTGTTCTGTCATAGCTTAGCAAGATAGCAAGATGCTGCAGGCCTGTCAAGCTTTTGTTTTCTTCACATTTTGAATGTGTGTGCATTGTACAGCATTGAGAGTGATGCTCAGAGTGTCCAGAGGTTGGACAGTGTTATGTTATGTTGTGTTATGTAACGTAAAGTTAATGTCTTATTTTTGCCTTTACAAATAAGGAAATCACAAGCATAATGAATGAATTAAACAGTGCAGCTGTTCTAATGTAAACTGCATCAGTTGGGGCACTAGCTACCTATTAATTTTTGGAGTTATACAGCCACTATTAGCACACCCTCTGTGTTGTTGCGCAGTGTCATGGTGTGGAAGCCAACTCTGCCCTGCTCTTAATTTGATTTAGGAAAGTTTACTCACCAGCGAAACCAGTCAGCGTTAGCCGAGGTAGCATTACGTTTGCCAAACGGTTCTTATTCCAAAAGTCCTTCTCTTTTGTAGTGTTAAAAATGAAACATACTGTTTGAAAATATTAATAAGCTAAAAAAAATGAGTAATGTTACGTCTTTATTTCCATGTCTGCTACATGAATCATCAACTGATGAGGATGCTAACTTTTTGCCTGGAACATGTAGCTTTAGCCTCAATCGATAAGAAATAGCAATATTTAAGACACTTAAAAATTTTTCTTTAAAAAAAAACAAAAACAAAAAACAAAGAAACAGCGAGGAACATTGCTCCGTTACAAAGTCAGCCAAAATGTTTTCAACATATTCATGGAGCTAACGTTAGCTTAATTAGCTACCTAGTCACAGCTGATAAAATTTGCCAGTGTCAGTTGTCACGTCAACCAATAAAAATTACAGCGGCTGCCTAGAAATGATAAATCCTCCTCTTTCCAACTCTACCGTAAATTAACGACCCATTGTTTTAAAAATGACTCATTTTACTAATAATTGCTAATTGAAAGTGTGACAGTTGTGACAGAATGATTCAACTGTTGAACTACAACTGGTCTTTGTCTTTGTGGCTTTAAAAACAATAAATCAAAAAAAATGAAGGTCTGAAAATGTTACACTTGACCACATTTTACAATTACGTTAACGTGAGATTCATATTTTGTTCTTTAGGTCCATTTCCAGCAGTGTGCACCCTGGACTATTGTGTTTATTCGCGTGGGAGAACTGTGAACAAAAGAAAAGCACTCAACACGTTTCCATTTTGAAGCAGCAGGTCTCCCTTGGTGTTTATATTCTCCACAGCAACCCTTTGTGTGTGTGTGTGTGTGTGTGTTTACCTATTAGCTCATTTAGCTAATAATAGCTAATGGATCTGTGTATGCAAGACTCTTTTCATTTGGGCTGTAAAATGGGATTAGTTCCCCTGTGTGCTGTGATGTATGCGTGTTTGTGTGCGTGTGTGTGTGTGTGTGTGTGTGTGTGAGCGCATGCGTGTTTGATTTGACAACGAAGTGTGTGTTTATGTTACAATGATTTCCCCTTGAAAAGGATAGCACAGCATCCACTACATTAAGTGGAGTGTGGTTTGCATGTCCAGGTAATGGACAAAATAAGTGAAGAGCTAAGTGCTATATGATGAAGTTAAGTATTGCCCTTCAAGACAGCTTCATGCTGCTGCTGTATAAATCCTCAACTGTGTATAACAGGATATTGGAGCTTCCTCTAAGAGGGAAACGCTCCATGTCTTAGAGGGAAGCACAGAGCATCCCAGACAGCTTTAATGATGTTTAGGTCTGGTGATTTGGAAGGTCATGGGAATCATTTGAGTTCATCCTGCCGTTCACCTCATTCTTACATTTGTTTAGCAGTGCATATAAGGGCTTTATCATTTTAGGAAAATGGTTCATACATTACCGAGGTTGGAATATCAACAGTGGCTAATTGCTGCAGGGTCTAAGAACTCCATTTGATTTGCCAGACTTTTACTGTGCATCAGCAGATTTGTGCTACATTGCTATAAAATGTCTAGTCTCAGGACTTTGCATGTTTTAGTTTTGTAGGATTTTGCATATTCTTTATGAGTTTAAGTGTATTCCCTCACCACAAACCTGGGGGTTTTGCCCTGAGCACCCCTTTGGAAGTTAATCTGGCTGTTTTATTAATTATAGACCCACTACATTACTTTAATTTACTGTCATGGCTCCGTGTTTGGTAACCTTCAAATAATTGTCTGGCAAAGTTTTCTTTTTTTCATTAATTCATTCATCCCTGCTGATGACATCTGACTTGTGTCAGTAGATCTTTGTTGGCAGCGCAGCTGGTCTCAGTTTTACTTTTGGCAGTGTAGCTGAAGGTTACGTTACCGCTGGAGTTATATGGTTCTGCTGTTCCATGTAAACACTTAAGCACGAATTACACGGTGCCATTTAAATATGCACAGCTCTGATATGAGATAGAAATATTTTAAAATCCCATGCAGAAAAGCCTGGTAGTTTTGTGTAGTTGCAAATATTGTACCTTTTAAAACTATCTTTGTCCTGTTTTCATAGTTGGTTGAACTGAACAGCAGATGAGTATGTAGTCACTGAACTGAAACAGTTCCAACTATAAATGGTGGCTACATCAGCTATATTAGGCTTATATAAAAATTTAAGAATGTATGAATCCACAACCCATTTATTAAAACCCACAAAGCACTTATTAAAAAGTGATTGTCAGACCTCTTTTACAGCTGACACACACCACTAATTGGCACATTGGTTACTTTGCCTGTGCAGCTGACCTTGTAATTACGATGATGCGATGTGATGATATGATGATGAAAGTTATTCATTTCATATGAAATGTTTCTGTTATTTTGTCCACCTCCTATGTTTAATATAAACCCTACCTGATCACTGTTGGTATGGTACCATAAATTCAAAAATATGATCCAAATTGTAATAAAGTGGGATTATCCTTAAACTGGTTTATGTAAAAGCCACTTCACCAGATCAACCAGCCTCCACCACTTTGCCCCTCATCCCAGCCCAGAATGGTCTGGTCTGACCCAGCCCACACTTGTCATCGCTGACTGTTACACTCGAGGTGAGTGCCAGATTCATCTTTTCCATTTTCTCCCTGGTGTCCCATGTGACACTCAGGGCGTGAGGGCGGGTAATAGGGTGGGAGGAACAAAGGACAGAGAAAGAGAGAGACGGTGCCGGCCAAATGGGCGGGCAGAGGAGGAGACTGTCTTACTTATTCTCCCTCCTTCACCTTGGGAAACCCTCTGCACTGGTTCCTGACCCTCTTCTTGTAACTCTCTCTGAAGTCATGGCTGGTTCCTGTTCTGAATTAGCTTCTGCTTCAAGCATTGACAATCTCTGACTCTGTTTAATTTTAGTTCCAGGATCATAGTTCTCCAATTTGGACAGCTGCATAAAGATAGAAACTGTTACAGGGATGTTATGCTGAATTAGACTGTAGAAGCATTGCTCGTATTGTGTTGAAGTCAGTGCACAGACACAAACTTGTCCACATTTCTCTTACATATATCATTACTTCTGTTCTTCCCTTTCTCTTTAGCACACACGCTGCTGAGAGATCAAAGAGAGAGCAACACCATCCAAATAAGAAGACTGACATTTTAGCAGCGAAAAGTTGTTTTTGTCTAAAACACAGTTATGTATTTGGATTCACACATTTAGAAGTAAACAAAACAGCTGCCCCGGACAGGTCAACACATTATGTTAATTTTAGCCAATTTAAGCAGATCTTCCGCACTTAACTGATTTGAAATTACTTTTTTTCACAGCTACTAAAATATCTCTGTTTGTTCGAGGACCAACTAACTGGCGATCTCCCTCTAAAAGACTGACTTCAATTAAGGTGAATTCCCTTAGTCTGAGGAGTAATTTGCTGCTGTCCAGCCTCTCTGGACATGAGAGGCTGGAAAGCCTAAAAATAACCTTCAAGTATGGTTTCAGACTGTATTTTTAGTTAGTTTTATGATTCAGGCAGTAGATCCCACTGAGAGGCTCAGCTACCAGGGAATCTGACCAGACTGTTACACGCGTCACTGGGGAGTGGGGGGGGGGGGAAGCAGCTATAGGAGGTGAGACAAAGGAATAAAAAAGGATGAGGGGAGGAAGAATAATGAGGGTAAAGGATGTAGGAAGGAAAAACGGAGGGAAAAGGGGAGAGTCCAACCATGGAGAGTAGATGCGGAATCAGATGCGAGGATGTGAAGAGTGTGAAGAATGCAGCATCAGCCCTCCTCTTCTCATCGCTCATTTGTCATTTCATTTGCGGAGGCCGCGGGGCATAGCGTGTATAATTTTTATATCACATCAGAGGAGAACGAATGGTCTGGCTCAAAGGGAAGAAACAAGGGAACGAAGAAGGGTAAAAAAAAAAAAAAAGGTTTGAAATGTATACATGCAAATAAAAGTCCAACTTTTTCCGGTGACATAACAATTTTATTATATAATTAATATAGAATAATACTTATAGGGTGAGCAGCTACTGTTTGCCATGTTTGTCCACCTGCTACTACATCTCCAAGAAGTAACAGGAATGGAGTTCGGTGAAAAGAGGGACAGGAAGGAAGAGTGTGAGAGCACAGAGAGCTTTTCCTCTTTATCTTCTCTAGGTCATGGACTTCTCAACCCTGATTAAAGACACACACACACACACACTCTCTCCCTCTCACACACACTGGTGTGACATCTGCTGTAGATAGGCCCTGTCACACTGCAGTCTCTGCTGGGGCCGGCCGTCACAGATGTTCACAGCGAGGTCCTCAGTCCATTCCTCCACCCCTTGGGAGAGTTCAGACCGGCGGTCCAGAGAGACACGGAGACAGGAAATCTGTTCTTTTTCTATTTAACAGGCCAGCAGATCCACTGGTACACACACACACACACACACACACACACACACTTCAGTCATTACTATCCTATTTAAACAGCATAAAGATGAGAGGATTTATTCAGCAGTGTCTTTTTCCATGACGGTATTGTAGCATTTTTGTAGGTAGGATTGTGTGTTTTCCTTTCTGTGTGTGTGTGTGTGTGTGTGTGTGTAGAGAGAGAGAAAGTGTGTCTGTGTATCTGATACATGTGGGTGGGAGAATAGGAAGAGGTTGAGAGAGAGTGTGAAAGAGAGGAGGACTGTGTAGGTGTATGAAAGAAAGTGCAAACGTGTGTGAACACGTGTGGAGAAAGGAAAAGAAAAGTGTGTATTTGCTTATATTTCTATATGTGTACAGTGTGTGTGTGTGTGTGTGTGTGTATGAGAAAGAGAGAGGGAGTGACAGCCTGGAAATCCCTGATGCCTGCTGGTCATTAATAAACATGATCATGAATGTTTAATCCCCATCAGCAGGGTGGCAGGGGAACCCTTGTGGGTGATATTGACAAAGTCACACACACACATGATCTCACACACACTCTTGACAGATTGGAGGAGCGGCAGGAGGGGAGGTTTGAAGCGCCCAACTTGGGGTTAACTACTCGTGAGAAGGACACCGGCTCTCTTTTTACTGTGTTAACCGTGTGTGTGTGGGAAAATGAGAATTTTCTTTCCAACTTGTTTTAAATGCAAACCTTCAGATGAATGTCAACACAACGGAGTGTTCACGTGCCTACACACACTGCTGTCCAACTTTAAAGAACCTACTCAGAATAAGTGTGCATGAGAACCAGATATTTTCTGTCAGATTTAGCCACTGGGGCTGAGGAAACAAGGATACACTGTGAGAGTGGGCCTGGGGGGGGGGGGTAATTCCTCTCTGTCACAGCAGAGAAGTTTCCCTGTATTTCAGGAACTTTCTACGAATGAGCCTCTTGACATAAAACACAATAAAGTAGAGCTCTGCACTAGAATCAAGAAAGATACTTGATAGAAGAAACATTAGGAAACAAATTGAATCACGCTGAATTCATCTCAAACCTTGTGCAAAATTGTTCCAGGAAAATCAAATTTGTAGGATTCATTAGTAGATGAAGTGACTTGTTAAGATAAAGTGCAGTTATTTTCTCCAGAAACAGAATTAGCCTGATAAAATATTAATTTTACAACAGATGCCTCATATTTTAAGTTGCTGATTTGGCCGCTGATGTGATGGACATGTACTGTATCTCCTGTTGAGGTGGGAGTTAACACTGGGAGAGAAGATATTCAAGAATAACAGTTTCCTCACTCTTTGAGAAATGTCTGTATTTTTGATCCTGAAATAAATCAATTTCAATCATCAGGATCAAAACAGGGTTGGTTTGTAGACAGGGGTCTAAAGCACTGCAACGTGATGCCGCTCTTTCTAATGCATGCATATGATGCATGTAAAGGGAGATTTAATATGAAAGTACAATAACAAAGTCATTTATTTTTAATCAGGTTCATTTGCGAACAAGGCAAAAAAAAAAATAAACATCCTGGTTAACGTGACTAAAACTATTTCTTTAGTTTGAGATTTGGTGCATATGACAGTCTAAGTGCTTTTTCAGGGGCTTTTTATTGTGTCAAGAATTTCTGGGGATTATTTGCCTAAATAATTTAATGTTTCAGTTGCTGCTCAACATGAACATTTTTTTATTGGAACTTCTGTGAACTATCCAAAGAAATCAGGACATTGTTTCTTGGAAATAGATGATGCTCTTAAATCTTCTAAAAGTAATTTACCAATTCTGAGTGCCTCAAATGAAATTCTATTTATCTCCAATGTAATAAAGCAGATAATGTATCTCAAAACCTGGGAAAATAAAAGGCAAACAATCTGCATGATCAGGCACCGGTAAAGACCAGTGAGAATATGTTTCTGTTAGTTGTTGACCCTAAGATTTTGTATAACATTGGCAGCTTCATCTTAAATAACTTGAGTATCTGCTTTTGAGACGTCAGCTCTATTTCAAACAACTGATTTGATTCCATTTGTTCTCAAACACGGTTCAAAACATCCATTACAACCAGGACCAGGTTTGATGATCCCTACAAATCTGTTGACTTCCTCTTACAATAAAGCAACCTCCCCACCCCCGTACCCCCCCACACCCTTCTGCCCAACCGCATGATTCTGATGAGTCAGGAGTTTCCTATCTCTTTTAATGCGACACCGTCTGCTCTGTCTCTTGTGTGCACTTCTGACTGACGCCTCCGACTCTCAGGAGGGAATTTGCCTCTTCCCATCGTAAACAAACACGCAGACAACGAGGAGGCCTTCAGGGCTAATTACCAGCTAGCTGCTGCTGCTAACAAACAGCACAGGGGAAGCCAAGGCCAGCGCACAAATGAAGTCACATGTGTGGGCAGGTAGACACACACACACACACGTTCACCATGGTCCTTAATGGAAACAATGAAGCTTGTTTTGGCGGTTGATGAACCAGGTGTCACATCTGCAGGAAGGAGCTGAGTCAGCCTTTAATGAGCAGCTTTTATAAGGCTGACAGACGTGTGAATGGAGGCGACACAGACTGCACGAGAACAAAGTGGATATGAAATGTCTGCAGTGTATGATGGCTGTGTGAATGTGTGTGTGTGGAGGCTTTATCACACACCTTCTGTAGCTGCAGAGGACTGCAAAAATGAGAAGAGGCTACATAATCAGAAAAAATTGGTTGAGCATGCTGTGGGAGCTGGTTCGGCGAGTGTGTATGACTGCGATACGTGCACAAACGTGCCCACTCCCATGAGAGCAGCACTGATGGGAGAGCGACAGCGGGAGGCTACAGCCCCTACCTGCTTGTCCTTTCTGATATATTTCATGTTTCCGAATTTCCACAATGTGCTGCGCTGTCAAACTCTCACCATGCTAGCTCAGCATCTCAGCACACCTCCCTCCCTATATAAACCAAACCCCCTTCTCACAAACACACACATATTCCTCATTTGTGTTGTCAGGCTTAATAAGCTCCCTTGTCACCCAGATTACACACACAACACTCTGTGAATCATGACCTGATCCTCTCTGAAAACCAGAAACAGTGTTTGTTGCTCATCGTGGTCTCCTTGACTACTTCATTTTCCCAGACACCTCCCTGTCTCTCCAACAGCAGTGACCTTTAACCTCCTACACATCGATGACCTCACCCTGCCATGAGTGCAGACAGCACTGAAAGAAGTCATCTAAGGATCCAGAGACGGCCACTTCGGGCAGATAGTCACATGTAAACAGATGATATTTGTGTTTTGAACTGGGGCCTCTAACAGGAAAGATTAGGGGCTAACAGTGTTAACAGAGACAACAGTAGGAGACATCAATCCTGAAATGTAAATGTCCTGTCTCTGCCTCTGTAAACTATGTTTGCACTAATGGGTTTAATTCTGGTTGCATTGTGGCACTGCTGACACACCGCCAGTGCACACACTTAGTTATGTGTGCAGGAAAAACATATTCAGTGACAGGCATGTAGACCACTGATAACACACACACACACACACACACACACACACACACACACACACACACACACACGCCCTCCTCGGTATGCAAGTACACACTAACTTGGCAAATACAACCTCTTCTCTCTTCCTGCTCCTGGCATGGTGAAAAAAAAAATACTTGCCAGTAAATCTTTATTCTCCCTAAGAGAGGATCAAATGAAATGTCCACATAAAAGTTGAGGGAATAATGAGACAAGCTGGTGCCTTAAAAAGTGGACTCGCACTCACTGTGTAGAGGAGAACAATCAACAACACTGTGGAGAAACACTAGGTCTGGATTCACTGAACTTCTGCTTGTCTCTAGGCAAAGTCTCTATGAGACTAAGCAGTAGATAAAAGTTATGGTCCCGTGGTCCACGCTGCGATTGTGAAAGTGTTTACAGATATGTGTGGTATTACTACATCCATCCATTATCTATTCCACCTATGTATAGAGGGTCGTGGGGGGGGGGGGTAATCCCAGCTGACATTGGGTGAGGGTGGGGCACGCCCTGGACAGGACGCCAGTCTATCACAGGGCTGACATATGGAGCCAAACAACCATTCACCCTCACATTCACACCTACGGGCAATTTTAGAAACTCCAGTTAACCTAACACGCATGTCTCTGGGCTGTGGGAGGGGGCTGGAGTACCCGGAGGGAACCCACACAGGCACAAGGAGAACCCAGAACCTTCTTGCTGACTGATATCAGTCAGTGTCCACCACTTTAGTCCAGAGTAAAATGTCACAGTAACTATCATGAAATTCTGGACAGACGTTCAGGCTCCCCAGAGGATGCCTGAACGCCGCCAATCCCCCACCACCAGCTCCGAGGCTCCTGCTCTAACTTCCTACACTCACACTTTCCTGTGATGCAGTGGAACAACTCCCTGACCTTGGTGCCTCTCTCAGCCAACTTGCAGCAAGGTGCAGCCTGCGGAGGGGCTGAACTCCTGACTAGGCTAAGGTCCCGGGTGAAGGGAACTTTGGGAACCTTGGCCAAGCCTTCAAGAGTCTGCTGACCCTGATAACAGGGAGCCAGACAGGGAAAACTTACACACACTCCCGCAGTGGTGAGTAATTACTGTGGCTGCCGAGTGTGAGCCGAGATAGGGGATTCCTCTCCTGCATAACTAGGTGGACGAAAGATAGATAGTTCCATTTTTTCGCTCTAACTCGATCACTGGTGCTCATGAATTCATGCGAGCAGCCAGCGTAACGCAGACACTCTGTCTCTCTCCACTTGGCACGGACTCCAGCGTGCGCAAATTTGATATCTGGGTATCTGGCCATGGCAGATAGAAGCTGATTTTAGTCCAGAGGCTTTGGGAGGACTAATCAATAGCTTTAATCAATTAAGAATGCAGCAACTGAGAAGCTGCAGAAACAGGCCAAATCTCACACTAGAAGGACCTCATTCCATTTATCACACCGCTCCTGTATCGATCCGAAATAAAAAAGGTATGGAGAGAGGTATCTGAGGAATTAATTTCAGCAAGGTGACACCGTGAAGATCCTGCATGGCAGCAATATTCTGTGCCCCTTTCTTCACACTGACCCTGTTGCTGTTCCAAAGGAGGGGATCTAACCTGTGGGTATACCTCGCCCGACGGGCTTTTGTTTGTCTAAGTGAGAGTGAAGCACAGAAGGTAAGAGAGGTGAGCACTGCAGATTTTGAGCTGTCGCACTCCAAGAAACCAGTCTGCACAGAGCACACTCCTCTGTCTGCATCAAGGATGAGCGCTGCAGTACCACACTGACCTCAAATGGTCAGAGACGGTACTGACGTTACAGTTACCCTGACTTCAGTCCTTTTATTGGCAACAAGAGCACTGTGTCTGTTGTGGAGATGAGCCACTAGACTTCAATATGAGTAAAACTAATTAAAAATGCTCCTCACAGAGCTAACTGGGCCTTGAAGTTAACACACCTCCAGTTCATATGAGAGTAATACATTTTTTTTTTATTTCCTCACATCATATTGAAACCATTTACAAGTTCACCTTCAGCGCTGTCTAATTTTCTTCCTCTCTGCAGGGAACTCAATGTATCTGACCTATAGTCAAAACCACACATTAGCACTACCAGCTGGGCATGAACTAGCAGTGTATTATTACTCAATGCCATTACAGTTTTGGTGCTTTCATTCCTTGCCCCCCATACTGAGGTAATCCTCACCTAAAGGTCAGGCCTACTTGGTGTGTTCCTATAGGCTTGGCTCAGGGGTTTATATTGAGCTTAAAGTGATAATGATGTGCAAATGGCTCATAGACTCATCCCTGATCCAAATGTAGATATTTCATTCTATGACGTTTCCTAATTTAAAGTTTACAGTTGTGAACATGCTCTTTTTTCTGCTACAGATAAATAACCGAGGGATGCTGGACCTCTGTAGAGAGAGGATTTATTTTTATTGATGTCCAAAAGAAGCCCTACCCAACTGCTGTGTACATGTTTGTCTGTTTCAGGGCAGATAGTGGTTGATTCAAAGTCTCGGCCTGTCAAATCTTTCTGAGGGGGAGGTCAGGAGGAGGCTGGACTTGGCTGACTGCCTGGGCCTCTGGGAGTCAGGTAGGAGCTAGAAATTTATGGACTGAGTCATAACAGAGGACACACAACTGGGTATTTTCAGCTCAGCCCTGATATCCCTGAAAAAAGGTCTCCAGATGCTTAATCCAGAGCCAAACTATGAAATATGTTTTTTTTTAATCATGTATTAATGTTTGGATTAGCAGGCTAAGCTCAGGTGTAATTGGAGGTAGAGGCATTTTGCAGCACGTGGCGCTCTCAATGTTTTCTTTATGAAATTAAAAGAGCTGAAATGGCAACAATAGACACCGTGATGCAGGCGATTGTTCAAATAAATCCCCTAGCTTGTGTTTCCTAACACTAGCCAGGCCATAAATGAGTATAGAGAGGCACTAGTGTGTGCTGAGTGTGCATTTCCTCCAGCTGTAGCAGCCAGGTCCCTGGCAGTGCAGGGTGGAGGGGATGGGGGTTAAAGGTAGCCAGCATCTTCATCTCCCTCGTCTATATACTCCCTCCTCCCCCATTTGTTCTGTTGTGGTAAGCGCCAGATGGCTGCTTTTTTTCTTTATTTAATGATAGGAACTGTCCCCTGTGAGAAATGAGCACTTTCCTAGGATTCAGCGAATAATTCGTCTGCTTCAGTGAGAGGGCGTTTGATAATAAACTACACCTTTATTGCTTGGTCTGAAATACAATATATTTGTGTTTTCAGTGTGGAATTGACCATTATTCTGCATCTCAGGAGGCTTATTCTTAGGGTACAGGTTTATTGTGTCTATTGCTGGACTAAAAATGTACCTAAATCAGTCTACAGTCTAAATGTTATTCCTTTTTAATGTGAAAGAACCTTAGAAATAAGGATATGTGATGCTTATCTCAATACACTACTTGCAATATAAGATATGTCAATCCCAGAATCTTCTTAACATTTTTATTGGTTTAAACGAATAACGTGTCTGTTCAAACTATTAGTCATGTCAGCTGCATTCTGCTCTTGAGGTTGATGCTGCAGTGTTGATGTGTTTGCAAAAGTTCATCTGATTGGCTTCAATCAGGATTCATGACAATAAGAGCGGTAAAAAAAAAAAACTGATGCACCTTCAACTTTTATTCAACATCACAACTCCTGTAGTAGACATTTGGTCTGAGAGAACAGCAGACTATGGATTTCTAGTAGTATGTCTCAACAGAAAAGCACTACAAGTATGAAATGAACAAGAGAGACAGGAAGGTTAAAACATGGCTACAGGCCTGCATGCACAGAACAATGGAGTATATATTGTTCTCCTCTAGGTGAGTGCTGTACAAACTGCCCAGCTACCATTCAAACGGTAGGCCAGTCAATTCTGTGCAGGTAGCATTCTGTTCATAGAGCTGTCTGAAACTGAGTTGCACGCACAGTCTGGTGTACATCACACAGCAGTGTTGGGTAGCATCATGAACGACAAATCCATTCAAAAAGGCACAATCCCCTCCTCAACAGTCACCCAGCAAAGCTTAGGGAAACATACAGGCTGAAGTCATCAGAAACTAAAAACTACAAGTCCCACGGTTGCATCCAACAAAGTGCTCTGTGGATGGATGGTATAGCAGCAACTTGGGTTACGAGAACATCAAATCGACTGAAGTGACAGCACACAATGTGTACGAGTCTGTAAAGCAGTCTTAGTTTCCACTGGTCCTGGGTCAGAAAACAGTCCTAAAGCATGTGTTTTTAAAACAGACAAAGCATGTTTATTTCAAACTAAAACAATATGCACCCGACATGAGAAAATCCCTCTGTTCATTTTCTTTCTCCCCCCTGGCATGTCATTTTCTGTTTGTGTTCACTGTATAATTAGAAACAAATTACAGACATTTATTTTGGGGATACAACATTTTCATGTTTTCATTTGAAAAATGTTCATTTTTTCCAATTATAAGCAGCTGTGCTGGTCTCACCGTATGCAGGCTATTTGTTCTCCTTAGAAATAGAAAGCATTGTAGGACACCACAAAAGCATTCTTTGAAAACTTTGCAGCAGCATTTTAAAAGAAGAGACAGAAAATGGGGCCAGCAACTGCCATTTTCAAGTATCGTGTTTAACTGTATTCAATCCATTGTTGAACAGCCAGGATTTCTTACTCTCTTCCATAGGAAGGTCAAAACTTATTTTCCCCATATACAATTGAAACATTTTGGCAGGCAATTTGATAAAATTCACCAAGCTTAGATTAATTAAAAATGAGTGGGGTGGCATTACATCTTAAAAAAGGAAAAAGGAAATAAAATACAAACAAAATTTCTATCAATAAATCAGCTAATGAGGCTTCTATTTAAGTACACTGGTATTTGTGAGAGATAAAATCATTTGTTATTGGCTATCAGACAATAACTGATGTGAGTCAGTATTCGTCATGTCCCGTGTGGTGGTGGTTTGCTGACATAAGTACAGAGAAGAAGAGACAACTTTACAAAATGATCTTTTACCTACTGAGTGATGATTATGTCCCCTCAGTGTCTGTGACAGTGTCTACCACTGGCTGACTCGCAGCTTCCTCCATGGGCTCACTCTGTTCATTGTCTACGTCCTTAGGAGAGTCAAGCTGCTCCTGCTCTGGTTCACTTTCAGGGAGCATTGAGTCAGGGGAAGGCTCCGCAGTGGGCTCTGGAGAGGCCTCAGGTGTGGGTTCGGCCACACTGCTATTGTCCATCCCAGGTCTGTTGACCCACTGGGGGTGGGGTGGGGAGGCCCTCTCTTGTGACTCCTCCTCATCTTTCTGTGGACTTTCCTGCTCCTCCAGGGAGTGAGTTGTCTCTTCAGGGGGGCTGGCAGCTAGTGTAAAGGCCACAGGTGAGTCCTGGGATAATGCCTCAACCAAAGGTGAGGCTTGGACTGGGGTGTCACTGTCTGGAGAAGCGGTGGTCTTAGATGGGGATTGGGCTGTGGGCTGGGATTGTGATTCTGTTTGTGGAGGAGTCTCAGATTCTGGTGATGACTCGGCCTGGGTGGGAGCCTCAGTCAACGGGCTCTGACCCTTGTTAGGTGATGGGTCAGGTGATTGGGCTGAGGGTGGCGACTGTGTCTGGGGTGTCTCAGAGGAAGCTGAGGTTTCTGACTGGAGCTCAGGCGTAGCTGCTTGGCTCTGTGATGGAGGTGGAGACTTTATCTGAACCTGAGGCAGCTGCTGGTTCAGACCCATGAGGGAAGGTTTGGCCTGAGCTTGAGGCAGGAGTGGGGACTGAAATCGTGCCTGAATCTGGGGGTTCAATTTGAGTGGTGCAAGCAGTTTGCCTTGGTTCAGGGTCAGGTTAGGATTAAGAGGTGGCGTTGGAAGCAGAGGCGTAGGCAGAGGAAGAAGAGGTGTCCAGCTCCCACGTTCACGTTCCCTCTCGTGGTCTCTCTCTTTGTCACGGTCTCTGTCGCGTTCGTGCTCCCTGTTGCGATCTCGACCTCGCTCCCTGTCTCTCTCCCTCTCGCGCTCCCTCTCACGGCTGTGACGGTTACCATTCATCTCCCTCCTGAAGTCAAAATCTCTTTCGTCTCTGTCTCTTTGCCTGTCCCATGGCCGTCTTCGGTCATCTAGATCTTGATGTAATTCACTGTCAAAAGGTGCTGTGGCACCACCACTTCGGTTCCAGGCTTGTGGTCCCCCAGCAGCTCCAGTATTTCCAGGAACCCCCGCTCCTCCTGCTGCTGTCCCAGAACGGCTGTCAAAGCGGGTGGGGAAGTTCTGCCCAGGTGTGGGGCGCTCCTCCTGGAAGCCTTTTGGACCGCCAGGAGCCTGTGGGCCTCCTCGCATGCCATCTCGTTCATCAAAGTCTCCTCTGGCCTGGTTCCAGCGGTTATCAGGAGTGAAGCCTGCAAGAGCCTGCAGACGTCCCACTAGGCTGGTCCTGGCTGGCTGAGTCCCTGGAGTCTGGAGCAAGGGAGGCCTGCCCCCTCCACCTCCTCCTGCTGCTGCTCCTCCACCACCTCCAAGGGGCTCCCTATGATCTGGTGGAGGAGTCCTCAGCAGGCCAGTACTCTGCTTTTCCATAGGGGGGAAGCGATAGTCCTGGTCTTTGCCCTCATCAGCACCAGAGGAAGACTCATCTTCTGTCTTCGATAAATTTTCACTGGGAAGGTTTGGGGCCCGGTTGAAGGGGTCCAGTTGAGAGAAAGGAGCCCTGGCACGAGCCTGGAGAGAGCTGTCAAGGAGACCAGCAGCCTGCTGGGCAGGGCCCTGCTGCATGAGGAGCGGAAAGCGGGCTGCAGCCCCTGGCTGGAGGAGGTTAGGCCGCACATCTAGAGGCAACAAGCCAGGCATTCTCTGCCCAGCCAGACCAGACTGATGCAGCGGGTGGGTAAGGGAAGCTGTAGGGTGCATGCCAAGGAGACCCATCCCACTGCGGACTGCATTTTGCATGCCTGGGGACAAAACAGTCACAGATACACATGTTAAGATTCATCTTGGTAAAACACAAGTAACCATTATAGATCCAAAATAAAAACACCTATAAAAGAAAACACTCTGTGATCTGATTGTCCAGCAGAAAAAAAAAATCTATTATCACCTTGCAGTGTGAGCTCTGTAGCGACATCCAATCCCTCTGCAGACTGAGCTGTTTTCTCATTGGTGGCTTGTTGAGTTTGGACTCCCACAGGGTTGTACACACCGGCTCCAGGGATGGCTGAGGGCATAAAGCTGCCAGGGATGGTGCTGGTCGGAGGGATCATAGCACTGAATGGTGATTCCTTGACAGCATCTTGGCTGGAGGCCACTGAAGGCTGCACTAGAGCTAAAAGGTGAGCACAGGAGAAAGAACAAATTTAATCCAAAATAATAAATTCAAACTAACTGACATGAAAGGACACTTTGCCAATTTTCAAACTATATGCATGCATTAGCTATAGCGGTAGCATGTCATAAATACTTACAAGTAGTTGCTGAGGCCATGCCTGCTGTCTGTGCTGCCTGCATAAAACCTGCACAACAGAAAACAGCTTGGTGTAAGCTTGTGAATTTCTCTGGATCTGATCTATATGTGACTGTTTGCTTCATTTACCTGGTGGAGGCTGTGAGGCATTGAAGCCAGCCCTTATGAAGGGTGGTGGCGGCCCATAGCCTGGAGGGGGTATACTCATCGTGACAGGGAAGGTAGGGGGCACCAAACCTACTGCACTGGGAACAGCCTGGGCAACTGGTAGCTGGATGAGGAAGATGTGAGAGAGTGCACATGCAAAACATGGGTAAGTGGCAGCCAAAGCTTCCATTAAAGTCCTACTGTTCTTTCTATGTTTAACAAGATGCATCTCGATCCATAAATAAAGAATAAAAACACATTCATAAAAAATCTAGATGAGCCTCAAGTTTATTTTAATTTGCTCTGCTTGCAGAATTTTTATGAGGAAGCTAAAAAGAATCAAACACTGTGGTGCACTGTAGTGTCTACATTCTGTCCACAGATTGCAACAGACCCTCTTCAGTACCTGTACAGGCATCATGGTAACCTGCTGGTTGTAGGTCTCAGTCTGGGTGTTAGACACTGCTGTTGTCTCTGCGCTTACTGGTTGACTTGTAACTTCCTTCGCTGGCTCAGCATTCTTGGCTGCTTCCCACTCTGCAGAAACAGAGAAACCATTCAAAGGAAATTCAAAACGATCAACCAACTCTTTTGGATTAGGGAGTTTAGCTGTGTTTTTCCAACTCACTTTTTGTTTCCATTTCCCTATCTGGGTGGGTGTTCCCAATGGGATTTCTTAAAGGATTTTGTGCATTACCATAACAAAACAAACTGAGGAAATGAAAACCAATCCAGTAACATGATCAAATGCCAAGAAGCATCCGTGTTTGGATATCTGCGTTATGCTTTTTTCATGTGAGTACAAACTTGCTTGTCCTGCTTATATTTAACCAATTATTGCCACTGAGTCAACAGACTTAGTGTTTGTGTAGAAGAATGAAGTGAATAAGTAGAAGTGTTTCTTTTCACCATCATTGACGGTCTCCTGGTCGATGATTCCTCCTTCAGCAAAGCCATCCAGATCATCCAGCTTCACCTTCTCCCAGGGTATGTAGGTGACACCCAAGTCCACATCCCAAAACTGCTTGTACTCCTGCTTTACACCCTTGTTCAGAGCCCACGCAATCTGAAATCAGATACACACACAAGAAGGTCAAGAAACAGCATTTTTCAAAGTCAATTCTAGTAGCACACAAGGATCCATGCGCCTGGAAAACTAAACTGTCACAGAGGTTACAACATTGAAGGTCAAAAAAAAAAATTACATTAGAAACCACAGAGAGAATGAGAATTCAATAAATCAAATTATAAAGGTCATGTGCACCTTGATGACCTTCGAGCCAATCTTATAGGAGCCGGTGCTGAGCTTCTGGCGGGCGCGGTATGCATCCTGTCTGTGGACCATACAGATGTAGGCACAGCCTCTAGGAGGGATCATCTACAGAGACACACACAGATTACATTATAAAGGAGAAGGGAAGGTTAAACAACAAGACATGACTGTATAATAGAGAATGACTATAGAATTGTGTGATTAATGAGAAGGGGAGTCAGAGCTTATGGTCACAATATGGCAATGACAGACTGAGACTCAGCTACCAGTTTTCATTTTAAGATTCTGGCTAACATGTAATTAAATTAGAGGGTTAGCAGGGTCTGGGTATACTTACATTGATAGACTCAATCTGGCCAAATTCTTCAAAGAGGTTGGTGAGGTCTTGCTGAGTGGCCTTTTTGTCCACCTGGCCCACCCACAGAGTTGTGCTGCACACTAGGTAAGGGAATAAAATATTTATCAGAAAAAGCACAGATAGGAAATAAACTATTAAAATCTTCAATGACAACTTCCACTTACCACTCAGAGTTTTGGATCGTATGGGAGGCAGTCCTTTCTTCTGCCGCTCTTTTTCTCGCTCTCGGGCGCGTCTTTCACTTGAGTAAGACCGTGATGACTTCCTTTTGCGATCTCTGGAGCGTGAGCGGGAGCGCTTGCGGTGCTTACGTTTCCGTGAGCCAGAGCGGGATCTGGACCGTCTCCTCTTGGGAGACCTACAGAGGAAACACCAAAACCTTTGGAATTATTTCCCAGACTGGTATGCTACTTCTGAACCTCAACACCTATTTTCAAATATCATAATTGTACTGAACACTTGTCCACTTAAATACCTTGTGTTTGAAATTAAAGTACTACAGCAACCTAATATCACAAGCTTGTATAGGCACATAATAACTTGCTTGAACTGACTCCTCTATTTGAAAATATAATCAAAACAAATTCTTTCAACTTCCTATCACATTTTTACAGAAGTACACACAATCCAGATGTGGTACCAATATCTCTTCTTAATATAAATGAGATTAAGAAAGGTACTCTCTGCTCAGTTGTCTTAATGATAATGTACTGGCTCCACAGAGGAAAAACAGGGAACTATGTGAGGCTTCCAGAGTAAGAAAGTAATCAGGATGTTTTGGTTATCATTTACACAAACATCTTACAGTCAAAAGCTGTCCATACATATATATTCTAGGGCAACACAGTCTGTACTGTTCCATTAAGACTCTCTTCACTTACATAATTCAGATAATTCAGTAATATTCCACATTTAGTCAATTCTACCAAAAAAATTAGATTTCAGAAATTAGTGCGACTGACCTAGATCGTGACCTTGACCGTGTTCGGGAGCGTGTGCTAACAGTCTTCTTTTCCTCTGCCTCAAAGATTTCTTCCTCCATTCCATCTGGGCCCTCGTCCAGATCCATGTCCTAAAAGAAGACATCAACATTTCAACACCTCCCAACACAGAAATTCAAAGTAATGCAGAAATCTTCAGTAATTATCAGACCTGGGCGCACAGTGAAATCAACTCTGCTTTGTGCAGCCCTTGTGTTGGGACACTCACTCCACTCCACAAAAGTAAATAAATACTACCACAGTTTTGTAAGTTTAGATAATAGCCCACTGGGCAGGCCTACCTGCTGTTGGTTGTCTATGGAATCATCCAACTTGTTCTCTGGCTCAGGAAGCTGTGGCTGGCTGCTGCTCTGAGCAGTCGCAACAGAGTTCTCTTGGCCGAAGATTGAATCCTGTCCTTCTATGCTCATGGCCTGGAAGAGGAACAAGAGCAGTATATTTGAAACAGGTCTTTTATTAAAAGCTTCTGAATATATACATATTAACTAATAACTTTGTTTTACAGTGAACGCAACCGTTTCCCTGTCCTTTTTTGACTAGAATGGTCATATTACCATCCCAGTATACAAAAAGCCAAAGTGTGTGCTCCCAAACTGCCAGCATTAGCGGTAGCACCGAAGCTTGCAACAAGCCCTGTGGTGACGTTTGTTCAAAACCCAGCAGCATTTGTTCCTATCTGTCTTTACAGTTATTACCTAATATGGGAAGAGCTCAAAAAGAAACAGGGACACAGTGAGTGCAATTTCATATTTTATAGCCAAAGACAAGATGCCAGTTCAAATGAAAGTTGTTGACTTTGGTTATTAAGTCCCAGGATAGAAACATTTTTTCATAACAGTGCTGCCTTGGCTTTAGCAGAATACAGGGGAAACCTGGAAGAGCAGCTTTACATACTTTGACACTGATACTGAAATATAGTCTGGCTGCACGGCAAAGCATTATATAAGTGAAATAAGCATCCATCCATCCATTTTCCTCAGCTTATCCGAGGTCGGGTCACAGTGGCAGCAGGTCAAGCAAAGCAGTCCAGACATCCCTCTCCTGGGGGATCCTGAGGCCTTCCCAGGACAGATAAGATATATAATCTCTCCAGCGTGTTCTGGGTCTACCCCAAGGCCTCCTACCAGTTGGATGTGCCTGGAAGACCTCCAATGGAAGGCGCCCAGGAGGCATCCTAATCAGATGCCCAAACCACCTCAACTGGCTCCTTTGGATGCCAAGGAGCAGCAGCTTTATTCTGAGTTCCCTCTGGGTGTCAGTGATCCTTACCCTATCTCTAAGGCTGAGCCCAGCTACCCTGCAGAGGAAACTAATTTCAGCTGCTTGTATATGCAATCTCTTTCCCTCCCTACCCAAAGCTAATTCCATTTAGGGGGTGGTCGGAACAAGGATCGACTGGTAAATCGAGAGCCTTTGGGCTCAGCTCCTTCTTCACCACAACGGCTTTACACAGCGGCACCTATCTACCTGTCAATCTCCCTCTCCATCCTCCCTCACTCGTGAACAAAAACCCCCAAGATACTTCAACTCCTTCACTTGGGGCAGAAACTCCATCCCAGCCTGAAGAGAGCAATCCACTGTTTTCCAGTAGACTGGCTCTAGGTACATGAAGCGTAACAAGCATAAATTGCCAAATGCCATGTAGGCTGCAGAGAGTGTCAAATCACTGATTTAATATTTAATTGTTTAGAGCCACAACAAATCTTCTGATTCATGTAGAATTGAATTCTACACTGACTACTGACTATATAAGTTTTCCTCACCATTACATGTTGTGTGTATCCTAACAAACACATATTGAATGTGTTTTCCCTCAATCGTTATGAAAAAATATATAAATTGTGAGAATATATTTCACTATATTGCCCAGACCCACTAAGAGAAAGGTGAATGTAGTGAAACTCGGGTGGGGAATGAAAGTTAAGCTGTTGACTCATGCCAAGCTCCAGCACATTATAAACTGTGAAAAACATTCTGATGAAAACAGTGCTCTGAGTGTGTATGTGTCTGTGTGCTCTACCTTCTGTTGGTGCTGCTGGTGCTCTAGTAGCTGCTTTTGAAACTGCTCCAGGTTCTGCTGTTGTAGCTGCTCAGCTAACTGATGAAAGAGGGAGCTGTTGATGGGCTCAGACACCATGGGCCTGGAAATGATCAACAGCTCAATTAGATACAAGCAGTTGGTGTTTGACACAATGAAGGGTAATGAACTCTGGATTACTATTAACCAGTTTGTGCATGATTATAAAACACACTGAACTCACAGTTGAGATGACGAAGAGTCCTTTTTAGATTCTTCACTGCGTTCAGAATCATTGCCAAAGTCAAACGGACCCAAAAGTTTCTGCAGCAAAGAAACAATATAATCACATTAGGGGGGTTCAGATGATGTAGGAAATAAGACACTAACAGCTGCTGACTCCAGCCTTACCTTATTAAAAGAGGAGACCCTCTGCTCCAGGGGGTTGAGGCTGTTGGCAGTAGCAGCTGCAGTGAGTTGCGCTGTCAGTGCTTGCAACTGCACCACTAGGCCAGCATCCAAGGCCTGCAGCAGAGATGGCTGGGGCTTCTGCTGCTGCATCTGCAGACTCTGTACCAGCTGCTGCAGCTACAACAAGTGATAATAGTTATTTGAAACATTTGACCACTAGCAAAGGCAACTCAGAGGTGTAAGGAGTAGTCTAGTAAAACACAAAGATCCAACAGTGTTTACCATCCACCCATCAAAGATCTTTAGTTTAATAACTGGCATTTGGTAGATATGCACACTAACCTGTTGTCCTTGGGGACTCTGTAGGATCTGTGCCACAGCAGCCACAGTGTCTGTGTTGGTAATCTGGGAAGCCCAGTCAGGCAGACCCTGGACCAAGTTAGCTGGGGTGGCTGGGGTGGCTGGGGTGCCTGGATTCACAGAGAAACAGATGTTGTAATATAAAACACAAAGTAACCATATTACCTAACTTACACAAGTATCTGATCACATTATCAGAGGATGTTTGTGCATTTCACATGTACTTGACTGACCAGGTGTAGTGTTATTGACCGGGGCAGCACTGCTGGGCATGACAGGGGTGACACTCGGAGGTGGGATCCCTGCTGCCATGTCCAACAGAGGTTGGATGATGTCACTCTTGAAGACAGCATTCTTTTGCCACAGGTTGAGGACTCGCACTATCTTACTCTGGAAACACCAACACAGAGAGGCAACAGTGACATAACAATAAAATGTGAACAAAGACAACAACATTCAGACCATGAAAATAACCAGCTAATAAGATAGTTCAACGCTCTCTGAAGGCCAGATATGGAAGATTTATGCAAAAAAAAAAAAAAGGTGGAATGTTTTAGACCTAATCTGATCAGATTTTTTGAATAAACCTTTTATTTCTGGCCTTGAGATACTTGCTTAGAAAGATCCTTTAACTGAAAAAACTTCCACTTCTTTTACATTAATTCAGAGCTAATTCCAGCCCGTGATGTTGAAGGACAAAGACAAACTCAAACAAATGAAGTGATGTGAGTCCACTGTCAATCCCCGATCCATTCATCAAATCACCTATATATCAAATGTCTAATATCGTCTCTCATTAAACCATGACAAGCCACAAAAATGAAAAGCACAGAGATTAACACAAAACCTATTAAAAACTGTCTGACCTTATCATCTGAAGGGCAGCGGTAGAGGTGCTGGAACGTAGCGATGATATTCTTGCTGAAGCGAGGAGCAAAAACATCCTTCTCTGTGCCAAACTGGTGTCGTGACTGTCTAACAATTGAGTCGATGACGTACAGCCCAGGAACCTTGTATTCTGGTTTGCACTGTAATAGAGAGACAGACAGCTGTTGTTAGGATATTATAAAACATTCAATTAGTCCATGAATTTACTGTCTAGGGGCCTTTCATGCATTACATAAGTAATGAATGTACCAATTTAGGCAGCTATACTAAGACTTCAATTTGTGGAACTGTTAAGAAAACTTTGCATAAAACTTTGCAGAAGTATGAACACTACATTTACACTGATGATCTCTATACAACTATTGAGATCATCTTTCTGCCTTTATCTGTTTGTTTGTGAATTATTTTGATTTTAAGATGGGAAATCAAATTTAACTGAATTTACCTCATCATTGCATTAAATGACAAGTGTCCTTTAAATTGTGTATTTTATTTATGGTTTAACTGCAAAACTTTCACTGCACTTAGATATTAGGTTGTTCCTCATATGAAATATAACTCACCTTTTGGATGAACTTTTCCACACTCTGGACAACATGCTTGTAGAACTGAAAGAGAAGCAAAGGAAAGGAAACACTAAGTACAGTAAACAGAAACATCTCAGAGCAGAGCTAAATAACAGCCACAGTGGAGAAAATTTAGAAAGCAGCAGCTCCGATTTGTGAAAATCTAAGAGAGAGGGACAGAAAGTACATTACTCAGCTGTATATTGAATGTTTTTTTTAAAACTCTTTTTTTATTGGAAAATTGCTCCAGTTGCCCCACCCCTCACCACCGCACATTACTGCCAGTGAAGAGGGGGCTTAGTGATGACAACAGCAGTTGTCTCCTGGCCGTTAAAAATAAAGAAATGTGAAAATAGAGGCAATATCATTCTCAACTGTTTTAACCTTGTTTAGCAGCTCCAAAAGGACTTATCAGTAATAACTATCATAAATGAAGGAGCTACATTTAGGAGGGTGGAACAGAAAAATGCAAAATTCAACAGCCCAGTTACAAAATTAATCTTTTTTACCTGGACTGGACAACAACTACAAGTATAGATCACTTGTAGTAGTTATAGTAGATATTCTTCTCCAAGTATAGAGGCTCAAGCTTTCCAGTAACTAGTCACTTAAAAAATACCTGTTAAGTGGATGTTGCTGCTACAAGAACATTTATCTGCTTATTGTTACCAATGAATACATAGACAGTCAGCATTCATCTTTGCTTATGTAAGCAAAACTCAACTACCAAAAATAAACATTTAATTATGATGCATACTTCAGTCCAAAACATTTAAGCTGTGCACATAAAATATGTGGAGGGGTAAAACTATCTCAATTCAGTGAAACAGCTCAAACAACAAGACCAGAATGCCTGGCACAAATGATCACTTTCCATAGTGTATGTCATTCAGCCAGATCACTTGCTAGATTCAGTCCATATAGTCTTTGGTTTAATGGGACTATTACTAAATAAAAGGTACCCTGCTAGCAAGGGAAAAGTAGACAGCTATCACGTGACAGCTGTTATTTTGGGAAGTCTCCAGATCAACAGATGCCACTGACACTCACCTGAGAGAGACTAGCTGTGCCTGTTTAAAGCAATAATCATTTATGACAGCTTGGCTCATCCCTCCATAACAGACCAACCAAAATAGTAATATAGTATGGTAATGATCTACTTGGAATACTATATAAAATGTGGGTTTACTGTTGTTTGGAGTGTGACAGGGAGCAAGAAAAAAAAAACAGATAAGGGTGTGCCTAGTTCACATTAATTACCACAAAAACAGCCAATTATTATTGAGCTGATTTTTGCAAAATCATGTTTCTGTGCGGCCTAGGGGATAGGAACCTCTGCTTTTAATCAAGCAGTCTATCTAGACTCTGGTGTACAGTTGTGCATGTTGAAGTTTAAATGTACAAGAATTTATACCACAATATATAAAGGGAGGATAATATACATTTATGTGGTTCATATGATTTTGGAGATGTTTATTTTTGTGTTAGTACTATTCAGAAACTGCACTCTTGCATCTTGTTTACTACCTACGCCCACCATGGAGCTAAAAGGTGAGGCTTGATACATTCTATATTATATTTTAGCCAAAGTCAATGAAACACCTGTTAATGTCAGGACTTGTATATTCCTACCATGTGCAGTGGACACACAACAATCAGAGCCAGTCCTGTTCAGTAAGTGCTCTTCCTATATCTGGGGCTACACATGATCAGCAGCACAGTCAGACTGAGCGATTGTTTGCTCATGGAGAGAGATAATGCTGACCCTTGCAACATCACCACCATGACTATGCTGTGCACTGGTATGTCTGTGTCCCTGCTGCTAATATTTGACCTTTATGCAAATGACACTGACTGAAAAGCTTAAAGACAAATACTTTCTCTGTGCCCAGTCCAGTGAGCACAGCTAAGACTGTTGATTACGTTTTACAGCCCAGGACTTGCTGAGGTCAAAATCGTGCAGTGCAGGTTCACAAACCATGCATGTGATGTACAAAAGTACTGAAATTTGTGCCTCAATGGCAGATGACAAAAGTCATGGCTTAATCTTTACACATGAATACACTGGCACTGAGACAACTGAAAGGATTATACATTTAGTCTTTTCATAATACAGGAAAAACTAACATGGCTATGGAGACTTTTTTTTAATGCAAATCTGGAAGGGCTTTGACCAAAAGGCTGAAGCAATGGGCATCTTCGTTTAAGTAATAAAACTCTGTGCACAGTTTATACTTAGTGATGTTGTCAGTTAACATTTTCAAATTAAAAGCTCAAGTTCCACTATCATCCAGTAGATGGAGTCAAAGTACACAAGACTGATGGGCCAGAGTTTATGGCTCTTTATCCAAGGGAGCAAGTAAAGGGAAATAAGATGAAAAGCCTATCAAGCAGCTGCAGGCATGCACTCATCAATACAACAGAGATCACATATAAGGCAGTTAGGTGCTGCTGTCAAAATGAAAGTTCACTGTAAGAGCTAACACTGTACAATTCACTTGCAAATGCAAATTCTTAGCATTTTCTTACTAACAGTGCATAGATATTAGTAAGTTCAACAATTGCTGGTGTTTTTAAATGCTTGAATAATAGTATCGATTAGTTTGAAAGTTTTTCACCAAGTAATTGTCAAGAACGTGCCATATAAATACAATTAAAAACACCTTCCACAGATCTTTCTAGTTGCAGCAATCGAAATAATAAGCGTTCAAATCTGCATAAGTAAGAAAAACACATGAGCTTAATCACCTTCAATGTTCAGGAAAACAAGACACTGGTGGCAGAACACGGACTACAACTTCAAAATCAGTGATAAGAAGTTTAAAGACTTACAAACACCAGACTATGGCAAATGAACCATTCACAGAACCAACCAAACTCTGGTATTTATTTGCTTTCCATTTACAAAAAAGGTAATGCAGCCTAATGAAAATGAAAGCGTTTCATGCCATTTAACTCAAAGCCAGCTGATCGTGTCCAGTAAGGCTTGCATTGACTGAAAATTAACAATTAGAAATGTATTTGTCTCACGACACTATTAGCCAGATATTATTGAGAATAAAAGCGTCAGTAGCACCAGCCAACTTGCTAGTAGGCAGTAGCTCTACTAAAGCCTGAAATGTTGTCAGTAATTGAAAAGATTTGACACCCAGACCAAGAAGTCAAGAGATGACAGATGCCTTCCATAAGGAGCCCAGCTCAATGACATTAGCAGCACGAGCCTTACGTAAGTAGACAGTAAACAGATGTTAATGCTAAGAAGATACAAGTAAATTAAACTGTGTTCCAGTAGTTCCAGCAAGCCAATTACTGTGAGACATTCAAGACTGACCAATAATTACAGGAAAAAACACGATGCTCGACAATAACAGGGGTTTTAGATGTTGTCACACATGCACTAATTAAAATGAGCCAATCACACAATATAGGTAGGTTTAGAACTAATTCACATTTATACTTGAGAGTCAGTGTTAGCAAATACGTCTTTTTGTTCTTCAGAGTTCCTTTCACTGATGAACAACTTCAGAATTAAAAGATTTCTGAAGTGACTCTATGCTAGCTGCTAACAACAGTTCTTCACTATGATGCCCACTGCCAATAACTCTGATGACAGGTATTAACAATATGTAAGTATATGCTTGCAACCCAGTTTAGCTTATTGCCTGGCTAGGCAGGTAGAAGGTGCAGACTTGTTTAGTTTAAGAACAGGTAAGCAGCAGTGTGTATGTGCTGTATTTATAGGCAGGGTGCATGAGCCTGGCTGAAAGGTGAGTAGGTGGTGACTGGTGACACCACCACTGTCACAAACACACACAAATCAAATGTAGCATAATGTTTAAGGCGTTATGCCTTTATGACATAAAAAAGACTCATAGATAGAGGAGTTTCAAATATGACACCTGCTCTGACTTTATTAAGTAGAAGTTAAAAATACTGTAATGATTTTTAGGGAAAAGCTACATAAGTTTTCTCTCACAGAATAGCATCATTTCTATCATGCCATGTACATGAGATGCCTTGAGAATAACTCAGAATCAGCACCTGGAATTGAAATTATATCTAATTGTGAGATTCGCTGTCCTTACACATACAACAAGCTCAGCCCTTCTGAGCACAGACATGCTTTTCTTACTCATGGACAAAAAAACATTCTCATACACTAGTTGCTGCAGTGTGGACCTGTCTCTAGGCAACTGGTCTAGCATAGTGCAGAGCCTGTTTAAATTTCAATATTTCATTGTGTTTTTTAAATATGTTCAACAAATAATCATGAAGAATAGCAATGTTCAGCAGTGATTTCACCTTTATAAATCCAAAGTCCCACTCAGATGAACTTGTGTTTGGGCACTTGCAGTAACTGTTAACGCCATGGGAAAAATGCATTGGGGAAAAGAAAGTCCCATTGAAGGAAAAAAGACAGATTTTTATAGATGGCAGCAAAGACAACAGTATGCCAGGCACTGGGTGGGATTCCTCCTCAACCACACATGTGGGATTCTCCCTAATCTGAAGAATGGGCTCATTTTTGACATTTTTCAAAGCCAAACAAAGGCACCACTCTAAGTTTAAACAACTGGGGGTTTTAAAAATGACAGCAGGTTTATAGAAGTTGGAATCCTACTGTCTGATAGTTGTAATGTTTCAGTACATCCTTTGTAACCAAAAAAGCAAAGAAACTGAGATGAGTAAAAAAGGTAAATGTTTTAAAGCTGCACTGGTGACCAGGATAACAATAACAAGTTTTAAGTGTAAAGATAAACGATTCAGCATGTAACAGTAAAGCAAATGAGCAGTTTATATCCATCTGAATGTCTTTGGCATTTTCAAGTTGAATCACATTCTGAGCTATATCACCGTAACCTAAACCACAGTTCAACAAACAGCGCTTGGTCCGTAAGCCCGGTGGTGGTTGCAGTACCGTCTGTAATAATTCCTAATATATGTATCTGTACACTGGAGCAGGTTACTATTGTGCTATGACCACAAAATAAAAACAACAAAATTTTGTCAGAACTAAATACTTCAACCAACCATCGGTTCAACCAATTATATTAAAATTTCACATGTGATTGACTATGCATGTCTTGTTACCATTTTCTCTTGGAAACCCAAAAGGTAAATTTGAAATTAATTTATCTTATTGTCAATGTAGTCAATACATTACTTAACTGACTTCACCATAGCGTGATAAGCCAGGGAATTGTTTTTACTATTCTGAGCCACTGTGATTTTGGGTGTTGATGTTTTGAAAATATAAGAGACCATAAAAAGATGAGATCTACATTTATCAGCTTCTGTTTTCAGGATGTGCCCAAAGCAAAAATTGTGTCTGAGCTGCAGATTATTTGTTTTTTTAAGCACTATTGTATGACAGGCAGGACAGGTGGTACAGAACTGAAAGAGTCAGAGTGAAGCTATTCCCTGATAACCTGGTGAATAGTCAGTTATATCCATATAGGCATATGCAAGGGATAGAAGCAGAAAGGTATCAAAAAGAAAGGGAAACAAAAAGGATATTACAGCTGCAGTTCAGAAGTAGGTATGTTAGAAGTTTCTGCTCCAAAATATTTTAAAGAAATGATTAAAATCAGATTTGTCCATTGTGAATAAATATTACATTTTTTTAGTTTACAGACATCTATGATGCACTTGGTCCCTAAGCCCTATGATGTCTGTGTGTATATAATCAGGCAACATAAGTCATAACACCTGAGGGGTGGAGTGTAGATGTGTATTTATAACCACTACTTTGGCTTTAGGTTAGGCCAAGAATCTCTGCTATATTGAGAAAAACAGTCTATTGAACACAACAGAACTTACAAAAAAAAAAAAAAAAAACATGACTGCCCATTGGCTCTTCTGCTAAAGCACACCCAAACATGGCTAATTAGACCTCTGGCTGAAGGTATGTTATGTTGAGAATTAAGCAACATCCCCAATGTCATGCATTTATGACAATAATAAAGATATAACCCTTCTGACCTACAAATCTGACCAGGCAAAATGGATTTCACCTGGTGTGATTTGGAAAAAAGATATGACATGAAACAGCATGGGTCGGATTGTAAGCATATAATTTCCAGGATTGTTAGTTTGGCTAGCAGGCTCACAACAGCAGTCCATAAAGTTGTAAACTAAACTGCTTTTTATCAAACACTATACTGTCAGTAACTTCTATCATTGTCCTTCATTCACTCCCAAGCAGCAGGCCTTTCTCTACAGTATTATTTCACTGTGCATTTCCTGAATGAAACGGGAAATCCCAAAACACCTCAAACTTTGGAGATTGTAAGAGGTGGATGAATAGACCTTTTGGTTTGTCACAGCAGGAAATGTACAGGTGTCACTGATAACATTAAAAAAAGATTGCAATCCATTTAGATGAGCCAGTTCCAGGTTGCTGGCATTGTGTATGCTGGCTCAGTAAGACAGCTTAATGTGACACTTGATGGAATTGAGCCTTAAAAGATTTTGTTTAATCTATGCTTTTCCTGCTATAACAAGTCAACAGGTCTGTTGCGAAAAAGGTCCCTCTGTGGCCAGAAGTGAGCGTGTCCTGCCTCGCTAACAGTACAGTTTTGAAGATGACATTCAACCAGTCGTCATACACTCATGTGGTCCTGACACAAAGTCTTCATCAGCCAAAATAAGTGGACACATCTGTGTGGAGCAGGTCCTATAAGTTCCTATCACGGACAAATGTAACAATTCTTTTTATAAGCTTATTGATGTTTAAAAATAATGGCAAGTTGCTATTTATCTTTGATGCATTTCAGCTGCTCATTTGTACCTTCTTCCTTCACTTTCTATTAGTTCAAGATTATTTGGAGCTTGAAACAACTGTTTGGATGCACAGGAACATCAGCGTTTCTTAAGAAGAAACTACGAGAAACTACTAATATCAATAATCAAGAATTGCTCTCACAAATGTAGTCAATACAAGTCTGCTTCTAATGTATACAGAACCAACACTCATTCTACAGACCAGTGACAGACTCTACATGTAGGTTAAGGAGCAAAGGAAAGTTTTTCCCACAATCTGATCAAATATACTTTTAACAGAGGAGCAATTAGAAATAAGGGTCTAATACGATCCTTGCTCTTTCTTCAGTGGTGTAAAATCGCTGACCACCATTTGAGAATTTATGGTACTAATCTTATCTTCACGTTATTTGGGAATAATGTTTATTGTAAATTACATAAAGGTCGCTATACAGAATTTTAGTTTTATTGTGCAGCAATTATCAAGTATCAAGACGAAAAGACCTTATCTTTGAATTACTGACCAAGTCCCTTTGACCATCTACAGAATTATGAAAAAATTCAAAACGGATCCCAGATTAGTTCCCATACTGTGATATTTGGCAAATACTAGTGACAATGTGAAGCGGACCAAACTGATGACAAAAAGTAACAGAATTTTTTTTTTGCATCCCACAAAGTGAGATGTGAGTAGACGTATATACAAAGCTTCAGTTTAACTCTTGAATCCTAATTAACCCTTTAAAATCAAACAACAGCTATTAGGAGGCAAGCAAATAGTATTAGCACTGTCAAATTATTGCTGATAATACTGTTATAAGCAGTTTAAGTAGTGATTCACTAGGAGTAGTTAAGTTACAATACTGAGGCTTAAGTGAGACACTGCTATAAAAGAATTACATTGCACTTCTGTATAATAGGCACAGGGAACAGTAGCAGTAGTGATGACACTTAAACTATATCATTCATGTTGTTAGGAGACTCACCTTGCCTTAGGTCTACATTAATAAATGTAGTCTGACTCATTTCACAACAATCTGACACTGGTTATTGTTTGCCCTAAAGCTGCACACTGTCAAAATTATTAAGTAATAGGAAGACAGTGATTTTTACAGCATCACTATATACAATTTCAAGAGGACAGTTTGCGTTGTTGTTAATATGATAGCTTGCCTCTTTCTGTTGTCTGGACAGAAGTAAAGAGAGACACATACAACAAAGAAAACACACCAAAGACACAACACGTTAAGATAAGAAATCCAAATATACAGCTGAAAAGATGTTGGTGGAAACCTAATCAGCCACTAATAGGATAACACTGGCAAAATAGGCAACCTACAAGTGAACACAAACTCTGTGACTGTGAAAATGTGACTACAGATGGAACCTGATTGGTCCAAAACATGAGTCAAGTTAAGCCCCTTTCACGCTGGACAAAAAACCCACTAACACCTGCTACCATCTGGTTTTTGTCGTCACCGTGAAAGGGTACAACTGACATTCACCCCCCTGTCAAATCACGGCTATTCATTGGCTCCAGCTCCGATCAGCAGTGATGTACACTTAGCACCCCGGTGAACAGGCTCATTTTTCCATGCTGTGATGTCTTTCAGAGCACACACTGTAAATGGACCTGTCACGTGACCAGCACGGTACCAATTACCAACCAAAGCATCTAACACAGAGTCTCCAACACTTACAGGAGCACCATACTGGAGAGGAGATGTAACCGATCCATTTAACCAGCCTGCACAGCAGCTAACAGCTCACTCTTTGAAACTGTGAAGATTCTCCCTCTGCTGCATTTGTGTCTGTGTGTGTGCTCTGTAACTGCATGTGATAACGTTGCTCCCTGCAGTTGTGTGTCTGTGCTCTCTCTGTCCATACTTAAAGGCAAACTCGTTTGGCAGTGTGAAGGAGTCAATCATCTTTTTTTACTGGCATTTAAAAAAAGTACTTGTATGCGCTAATTTTAAAGTAAAAAGGGTATTATTCAGGCAGACATAGAATATGGAATAATGTCAGCGGTACCAAGTTCAAAGTAGCCTTCTCAGTAACTATGACTAATGTCAGCACAGACAGTGCACCTAATGGATGTTGACAGTGTTGAATAATAAACAGCATCACTGATTATGAACATTTTTTAGCCAAATGTGAACACGTCTGAGTCTGTTAGATTGCTTAAAATGTGAAGAACTCTGTGGTGAAGCCGAGCCAAACTGAGCTGAGCCCAGACTGTAGAGTGCAATGCACTGCCATCACTTGTAAGTCACTTTGGATAAAAAAGCGTCTGCCAAATGAGGAAATGTAAACTTAAATCTAACATAGATATGTTAAGTCCATTCAGATTTATCATAGGGATGTCATATTGGATTTGAAAGTCAAATATGGGAAAAATGTAATCAACTATCAGTAATCAGAACTGACAGGTGAATAAATGCAACAGGCCGTGCCTGATACTCCAGTAGAGGGAAGTGTTCTCCAAATGCTTTGTCATTCTTATCCCTGAT
This sequence comes from Trachinotus anak, assembly GCF_046630095.1. Lineage (NCBI taxonomy): Eukaryota > Metazoa > Chordata > Actinopteri > Carangiformes > Carangidae > Trachinotus > Trachinotus anak. The sequence goes on along the minus strand of NW_027273866.1, from coordinate 376,993 downwards.
CTCTCCCTATCAGTAACCCGCCTTACTGTCTATGTAAATGGAGGAAATTATCAATCTGTGCTGAATGGATAATTATGACAGCACAACATTTGAGGCATAATGCATGGAAGCATTTTGGATTCCACACCACGGATTAAAAAAAACTTGGATAAAGGTTGAGAATTCACTTGGTCTTGGGTGGCTTGGCACAACCAATGTGCATGCAACCCATTTAACGCAGGTTAACCCGGCTACCAATTACGGATGTGCCCTAAACGCCTGACATACAGGCCATGTGTAGACACTACCTTGGCGTCTGTGCATAGAGAAGGCTCTAATACTGTTACTGTAGTGCACACATCTCAGACACGTGTATGGCCAAAAATTAGTTAGTTTAAAAATACTGAGAAGAAGGTGTGAGCCTATGTATGGGAAATGTTGTGGGTTCACCAGATAAGATTGAAATCTTCCAAGTCCTTTCACACTATACTGTATGTGCCAACACGAAAAACGCTGCATGTGCAGAAAAAATGAATCATTGCTGCTCTGCCATAACAAACATTCAGGCTTTATGCACTGTGAAACAGACAGCCCTAAGAGATGAACTGACGATTAATTAAGACTGTAGTGGTTTGCTCTTGACTGACTACTAACTTTCAAAGATTCTGCATGAAGAATACCTAAAAAAATATCCATCAAGGCCCTTCCAGGTCCTCTAGACCGCTCCACCCTAACCGGACTATGCAATCTGAAAATCCAATATATATATCCCATATATGTGATGTCTGTTAAGAATGAATGCTGAATTAATGTGTGTTTTGTATTAAAGCAGCACATGAATATGTTTCTACATACATACCCAAACATTTTATAAATCACCAATGGAAACTCGTCAACTTGCCATCTCACAACTCCTGAATTTAAATTCCACAACAACTACTGATTGCTCACGCTCCATCAATGTGTAGTATGAAACACCACAGACAACGAATGATCTGTTTTAACTGTCAAGAAATGTCAAAAGATGATTGCGTTAACCAGACCAAAACAAAAATACTGAATATAGACAATTCAAGAAGAAAATGAACAAGAATGCACCTTCAACTTCAAACACCAGCAAAACCTCGACCAACGCATGACAACCAGAGAGGGACCCCATAGTGGCAGCAGAAAAAGCCCTGATTCGCTGAGTGTGTGGGAGCAAATTAACTTTAAATAAATTTAGTCTTCTTCCATCTTCCTTGTGAAACAACCCATACTCCTACCTAAGCTGGTTAGGGATTCTCTTATCTCTTTGTAACTCTCTCCACCCCATCCTCCTCCTTCACTTTCAGTGCATTGGGGGAGCTGGGAGAGCTGCTGAGGGAAGGGGAAACAGGTGTTATTCACAGGTAGCATAAGGAACAGCAACACCAAAAGCATAGCAGTTCCTTCAGAAACAAGAGTACAGGACAAGGAAATACATTATCAGAAGACTCATCATTAAGGGCTGGAGTCCTTGATTTGTGTGGTAAGGCCCTTAGATCTTAAATTATTCACATGTAATAACAATAATAAATAATTTGTTAAAAATATCTTCACTCTTGGCATCTCAGAAAAAAAACCAAGCAGTTTTGCGCTTCAAGTGAACTACAACTATAGATGTTAATGGAGACTTGGTCAGTGAATGCTGATCAGCCTTTTCCTATGAGAGGCTTCTAACAGGCCCATCATGAAGGAAACCAGCCATTAGTGTAATGTATAGTAAATACTGAAGACAGATTACAGAAATGATCTCTCTGGCAAAACAGAGACAAATAAAGTTAAGTAAAAGGGGGGTGGCATTCCCCACAGTTTTTATTTTTACTGGACAATATTAAAGAACAAAACAGGTCTTCTGAGGCCTCGCCTGTTTTGAACAGACTTGGCCTTCCCTTTTATATACACCCTAGACTCTAGTTGTGTCACTGTTTAAATAAACACTTGTAGCAAGCAATGTTGTGCAATAATAATAATAATTTTCTGCAACCCTACAAATGGTCCGGTTACAGCTCACATATCATGGTGTAGTTAGTCACTCCATGTAATTGTGCCTCACATTGCTACTTATCATATAGAGAATTTTAGAGAGGAAATAACAGGAGAAGCAACCACAATATCAAGATCTGCTTTCAACATGTGATTCAGGGTCTGCTATTGTTAAGATAATAGAGCAGTGCTTTTGTGTGTGTTTATTTTTTTTGGTCAACAAGACAGTGGCGATAGAAAAAGAATTGGTTCCTCAGCATTTTCAGTAAGATCATTTGCAAGATTTGAAAGGGTAGGCCATATACTAGGTGTCCACAGGGTCCTTTAAGTTAAATTTAAAACTTTAAAAAGATGTTCAGTGTTATGTTACAGAAGGTTTACAAACAACATAATTATTTTTAAGATCTTTGAAACCTTATTAACCTCATTAATACCCAAACACAACATTCAGTCATAAACTGATGACTGGGGTTTGTCTGTAGAAATTGTATATATTGCAGCCATTGCCAATAATGGCTGTAAGAGAAGACAGTCTTCACAGGATACATTACAGCTGTGTTTTTCAGTCTACTGTCTCAGGCCTGTCTAACAGAACTGATATGCTTCTATTTTAATCAATATAGCTGTCTACACAGGTCGCTTAATGACTCACATTTCACCCTGGTCTACATGGACAGCCGCAACCCCAAACGTCTAACTCCAGTGATTGTGTATTTGGCACTAAGTGCTGCCAAAACATGGTTGACTACACAGCAGTGCTGAAGCTGAGCACATTTAGTTTAGTTTAGACACTGACAGTGTACTTAACCTGCTGCTGTGTGGACACAGTGTTATAATACTTACAAATTAATTGCTTTTATTCATACTTTTACAGCTTAAAACTATTTATTTGTATTGCCCTTGCATGCACAAGCAATTCCATTGGTGCTCTTCAACTGGATGTGTAAAAATTCAACTAGTCAGTCCTAACTTTACACTGAGCCTCTAGCATGGCTTCCAATCAGAACAGCAGCAACTACATTTAAAACAATTAGTTAACTCAAGAGTTAGAAAGAAGCACTGAAATTTGACATGTCACAGTAGGAAAAGCACAGGTGTAAATAGTTAAAATGATGATGGCTGAAATTAGGGCTGAAAAAAAGAGCTGGAAAATCATTGTTTTGGCAGATATAGCGATAGGAGTCACAATTTCAGTTGGAATGATCATTTTTGAATTTCATTCTCACTGAAGATTTTTTAAAATGATGTGAATTTAGTTTGGTCTTGTATCAAACAATCATGTTCCCCCATGTCTGGAGAACATGATTGGTAGGCCGCCACATCTCTGGATCACCGCAACCAAATGGTGCTACCAATGCACAACAATGTGACACATTTTACCTTTATGAAAAAAATTGCAGCTTCTGCGATCTTGATATTGCACGTGGCCATATCGTAATTTTGATTATATTTCGATTAATTGTGCAGCCATAGCTGAAATCCATTTAGCTGCGTGTTGTCATGGTCCTGGTATTTTTTATGCTGGCCTAAGGTCATTCTGTTATGGCTTACTGGGACACTTGAACTGAACAAAGCCATCGCTGATATTATTACAAACATCTGTGCTTTCCCTACATTGAAAAGTCAAAACATCTGCTGTGAAAATGGTTACCACTGCAATTATAGCTAATGGTGCAAAATATGACATTTGCTTTTGTGTGGATCAAACACACAAAGATTTTATATTTAAGTTCAATTTTCATACAATTTAATGCAATAAGCTTAATTTTAAATTGACTTTTTTGGCAACATCCAATTTTGCCTATTGCCAGACCAGCAGAGTTTTTTTCACCATGCACTAATGATGCAACTTTAACTAAAATAATGCATGTAGTTCAGAGTTAATGCATAGTTTGCAGTAAATTAAGAATAAAAAATATTGAAGGTCTAGTTTAGCTTCCTAATTTTTAAGACACACACACACACAAAAAAATATTATTATTAAGTGCAGCAGGACATCAGGTTTGCTGCAGCCCTCTATCTTCATGCCGCAAACACATATCAACCAAGGTAAGCAACATTATTTGTCACTCACGCAGAGCTTATATGATGGGATCTGCTCATATGGCTCATATGCATCAGGCTAACATGTTTTGGGTCTCATAAATTCCTTCCACTAACCCAACAATTGCTTTTCCACCATTTGCCTTACTTATGAGCGTACCTACTACATGCTAGTGTGACCTGAGTTTCAATGCTTCAGGGTCTCAAGGCCTTACAGACAATATAAGAAGGTATTTGACAAGCAACACATGCTTTTGCACTGTTTTTAAGTTACACTATTTTCCCAGATATTTGTGAAAAGATATAGCCATGAGAATTTGAAATGCCCACACAAGTCCTTCAGTCTTGCACAAGCCCGCATAATTTATCTATTAAAAATATAACTAGGTCACTCCTACATATCGTGCACAGGTATTCGCATAAGATGTCAAAAACAAAATACTAGATCAGACAGGGTCTGTGCATGGGTTTATCTGAGTTGATGTTGCTTAGTAATGGACCCACTCACTGGCATAAGGAGATAATCGACAGCTTGTAAAAAGAAAGATAAGGGTATACAGCCACTGGCATTATGTTTTCAGTGTTGTTGTAGAACTGACATCAGCCCAGAGTCTGCATTTGGGAATTTATCCTTGTTTCCATTTTAACTTGATTTTTGTCTTTCAATGACAAAATAGCAATTCAGTAACGATATAGTATTTAAATTTTTCAAATGATTATTATTTTACTTTTTTCATGAAGTGACAGAAGGTAGTGGAATGCAGTTAATAGCTGAAACAAATATCTTTGTTGGGAAATAAAGTCAGTGTCTATTCCACATTTTGCTTACTATTTTATAATTCAACACATTTTTAGTAAAATATGTATACATAAACACATCTTTGGTGTTTGTCTTGGCAGAAAAAAATGCAGAGGAATTGTTTTATTCCTTTATTCCTCATTACCTGGCACATCCTTTAAGACTTCATACTTACTTTTATAGCTTTGATTCCAGACTTGGTGATCTGAGTCATCTTGGCCTTGGAGATGGGCGGCTTGTACTCATTGAGTGAGTACAGCTGAAAGATGAAATGAGACAAGAGAGAACATTTTTATTCACAGTGTATTAAAACAACGCTGATGTTCATTGCTATACTTATACATCACTGTTATATGAACAAGCAGTACTGCTCACTTCTTGTTTGCAAGCTTTGTTCACCATTTGCAAAACGTTCATTGTGGGTATGTTAGTGGTCAGGGAGCCATCAAGTTCATAATAAGATGATGCAGAGTTAGAGGGAATGCCTCCAATTGATTGATTTGACAAAATCATGAAAACAAAATAAACATTAATTGCTGTCAACTGCACAATCTGGTTCCTATTAGCTGTTAACTGTTAGTGGGCAGTGAGGCCAGCACTGACTCCGATTGTGCCAGAGGACAGACAGACTTTAGTGTCACTGCAGACAAATGATGGTTGCGCTACTAGCTGAGATTGCTAGCCGTTCACCTAGCATACTGAACATGCTAGGTTACCTCATACCATTTACATACTGTGAAAATGTACGCCAGGAAGCTGACGCTAAATCAGTCAGACTTGCATTACATAATTGAAATAATTATCTGGAAAAGTGGCAGTGAGATAGGAGTATTTCCCCCACGCCCGTGTTGGTTAGCTACCATACCAAGTTATCACGCAACTGAGGCGGTTTTGCTAACTTGTAGCTAACTTGCTAGTTACCGTTAATTCAGCACCAGGCAGGACACCATTTACACATTGGCCTGCCATCCTAAATCGGTGTGTGTCACAAAAGTTTTCTCGGTTATAGTCTGGACAATTGACACGAGTTTGCTTGAACAACAACGTTATCGCCGCATTGTTGTGAATAGACAGCGGCCTTGTCCGAGACTGCCCCCTCTCTTTCTGCAATTAGATGCTAACGTTAGCTAACAGCTGCCGTAAATGTGAATTACGGAACATTTTCTACTGGCACTGGTCAATATTTTGCAATTGTTTCAAACAAACCTCATTGTTAAAAGCTTTGACGGCCTCCATGATGATGTCTTTCGGCTCACAGGTGGCTGTAAATATTTACAGATATCTCCTCAGTAACCGGTTCAGACATGCATGCTCGACGTTTGATGAGATGGAGGAGACTGCCAATATGGCGCATAACCTCCACTGGAAATCTGCAGAGGGGCTGGCGACTCCTAGCGTCAGGTTTGGGACACTACAAGTTCAAAACAATCCCCTCCACTTGTTTCGCACCTTAATACTCAGTGCTTTCAGGAGTATTCACGGCCCTTCGTTTAACATTTAATGTTGCAGCCTTATACCAAAACTAGTTTAAACTGAAATTTCCCCTCACAAGTCTACATTCAATAACCCATGACGTCAAAGGAGGGGAAAAAAAAAAAAAAAAAAAAAAAAAAACACACAATTTGAATTTTGCAATTTTATTAAAAAGGAAAACTGAAATATCACATTGACACAAGGATTCAGATCTTTTACTCAGTCCTCAGTTGAAGCAGCTTTACAGCTTTGAGTCTTCTTGGTTGTGACATGACAGGCTTTGCACACCCAGATTTGGGGATTTTCTGCCACTCTCTGCAGAGCCTCAAGCTCTGTCAGGTTGGATGGGGACTGCCAGTGGAGATGTTACATTGGGTTTAAGTCAGGGTTCTGGCTGGGCCACCGGAGGACACTGACAGAATTGTTCCTAAGCTACTCCTTCGTTGTCTTGGCTGTATACTTTGGGTCATTGTCCTGTGGGAGGGTGAACCTTCAGCTCAGTCTGAGGGCCTGAGCACTCTGGAGCAGGTTTTCTTAAGGATATCTCTGTACTTGGCTCTTTCCAACATTCCTTCAAAAAGATCCGTTCCTCAATATGGTCCTGTGTCAGCACCTTCCACGCAGTCCCTTCCCCTTCATGGTTTGCTTTTGCTTTTTTTTTTTTTTGTTTTTTTTGTATTGTCAACTGTGACCCTTTATATAGACAGGCGTGTGCCTTTCCAAAGCACATCCAATCAATTGAATTTACCACAGGTGGACTCCAATAAAGGTGTAGAAACATCCTAGAGGTGATCAAGAGAAATGGAGGCACCTGAGCTAAATTTCTAGTGTCATAGAAAATGGTCTGAATACTTGCGTCAATGTGATATTTTAGTTCTTCCTTTTAAATAAATTTGCAAAAAAATCTATTTTTTGCTTTCTCATTTTGAGGTATTGAGTGTAGATTGATGAGGGAAACAATTCATTTAAATGATTGTCACATAAGTTTGTGACATAAAATGAAAAGTGAAGGGGTGTGTTTCTGAATGCATGGTTGCTGTGCATAGACAGTCATCTCTGACATTGACCACATGAATCAGAATTAAGCCACAATGGAGAGAAGTTCACCCATTTAACAACACTTTATTTCCCTGTATACAAGCATCACAATGACTTTCATTCCAGAATAAAGATCAAACATCACACATCCATTTACAACTGTTTACGCATAGTTCATTCAACATGCACAACAGATGAAACTCAATTCAGAAAAAAATGGTTGGGCCAATTCCAGTAGGTTTGTCAAGACCCTGCCCTTGGCCTGAGCTTCCTGTTGCTCTCTGGAGGTGTGGCTGGGCACAGTCACATAATGCCTCATGTATGTATGTATGTATGTATGTATGTAATCGTATAACTTCCCTCTCATCTGCTTATGTTTAACTAGTGCAGGGTTTGTGTTTGCTGGCCCACTTGCAGTTTTTCTTCCTGAGAATTATTTACCATGCATCCTATGTTTACAAGCACATGAAAGCACTAAATCCTGTCTCAAATCCAATGACATTAGTTAGTAACACAGTCTTTATCACATTTGTAATAAAATATGAATGAAGATGTCTGATACTGTTAATGTTTGTTGTTTGTCATGGTTGGAACTCTTCATTTAAACAGTGTGTTTTAGATTAGTAGAACACAAACACAGCCTTTTCTGCTGAAAATGAGCTGTTCAGTCTAGAAAGTTTTAATGTTAGGTGTGATGATGTACTTTCTAGGGCGAACAACACACACAAATCATTCGTAACAGCTTCTGTGAAATGCAAGTGAAACAGGCAGTAACGGTGCATGGCACCAATAAGAGACTAAAAACAGATTAAAAACTTGTTCACTACTGATGAAATCAAAACAGATAAAACATGATGTAAAAACGAGTGTTTTCCATGCAGAGCACAATGGATCCATTATTTCAACGTACTCCATCATTCCACATATCAAAACTATTTATGCATAGGTTCACAGAATTACATCATAAAACAGTCAGACAGAAAAAGTAACACTAAAACACATTTCACATTTTAATGTGACATGCTCCATTTAGGATCTCCATTTAGGATCTAAAAACACTCTTCTTCACTGATCCAGTTACTTGTTGAACAGCACTTAGAGTCCGCTAATACGGAGCAGTAGTCTGTGAATAGTGAAAACACCAGTATGTGTGTATCCAAACTGTGTGAGTGTGACGTCCTCTGAGTCCAGACACAGTAAAAAAAAAAAACAAAACAGTCATGAGGTGTCTTTATAAACTGGTCTCCACCACTGGAGCAGCACTGACTGATGCTGCAGCTTTTGTGGCCTCTGATGCCACCTGCTGGTCCTTTCTGACACAGATCTCCTGCACCAAGGGCGCATTGGCCTCCTTCCATTCTCTGAACTTGTGTGAAGTGAGCTCCTGGTTCGACAGCAGCTGCTCTATCACCTGTAAGTCCGCTTCCTTCGACTGGGACAGAAAACAATAGCACAAAGACAATGGGAAAAATGAAACAATGGCATTCAGCACTCCAAATTTTAAAGAAAAAGCAACATTTTTTTGCAATTCACACAATTATGAAATCCAAATTTTTTTTGCTAAATGTACTGTAATGGAGTTATATAAAATCACAAGTTGAAAAACAGCATAAAAGCAGTCGTAAAATAGAAACTGTACCTTTAATGTGCTGTTGAGAGCCCTGATAAGGTGCAGTTTATCATTGATAGTATGGTTTTTACAGCGTTTTATGAAGGAGGCCCTGAATTCCCTTTTCGTGGATGGTTTACGATCTCCTATTGGTGACAGGCTGGCCTCTTTTAGATGAATATACAGCTTCTCCATCTCATCTGAGCTGTTCCCATGACCCCCTGAAACAAGATATGGTTTCATTGTAGCATCACTACACATGCTGCACAGCTTAAACTGAGTCACAAACAAAGCAAAATGCATTGCTACTAGTACATTTAGATGACACACAGAACAATACAATATATAATACACAACAATATATCAGCACTGCTTAACGGAACAAAGGCAGGTCACAGATGAGTATAGGGAACAAAATATATTACAAAATCTGAAACAATGAAAATGTGCCAGTAAATGCTTTAACTAACATATCTTCCTTTGAGCATCAATGTTATCCATTTTTTGTGAAAACAGGAAATACACTGTGCTAGCATGTTTTCTTACAACTAAAAATGAAATCTAAAACAGCACAAATCTAAAATACAATCTCCTTTACTTCGAATGAAAGTTTGCTCAAAAACAGAAGCAAATGAATTAACGCATTTCCAAAAGTTCAAAGGGAAGACAATGAGATCCGTTTTTTAAGTATAAATGTCACAAAACCACAACTGAATTAAAAGTGTAAAACAAAGTCTCACTTTCATGTTGCGCACCGGAGACACCCCCCTGTGCCTCTTCCTCCGCAGCGGGGCTTTCCTCATTAGACTCTGCAGAGCCCTGGGGAGCTGAGCTCTCCAACATGTCGGAGTCTTCCTCCTCCTCTTCTGTTTCCTCTTGTGGAGGCTGATGTGAGTGTACTTGAGCTGAGCACACCACTGCTGTTTCTCCAGCTGGAGGAGACGCCTGCGAGACAAGGTCCAACCAGGACTGCCGGTGCTTGGCGAGCGAGGAGGCGGAGCCCTGCGATGTTATTGTGCTAACAGGTGACGAGAGAGAACCGTTGGCTTCGCTGGGGACTGTGGAGGAGTAAGGGGGAGGAAGGGTACCCTGGAAGACAAATACTCCAAGGTTAGAGGTAATAATCTACTGTAAATGAAACAGGCTTTTGTTCAGTTGAAAACAGCAGTTTTATTACATTTGAAAAGAAATTAATTATGTGCATTTTAACCACAATAAACACATTATGAGAAATGAATCCAGTAGCTTCAGTTTTCAGTGAATGACAGGCTCCTGTATGGTTGTGACTAATGGTGCAGTGTTGACTGTTTGTAGCCAGAGATATGACTGACCTGATGTGTGCTACCAGGCGGTACAGATGCATCCACTGAGTCCCGCAGGGTCTGTTCAGAGTATGGTGGAGGGGGGATCTCTGTGCTTTCAGCCTCTTCATGGTCGCTGGCTTCACTATAACACTCTAAAAACCCAAATGTGTGTGTGTGTGTATGTGTTTGGAGGGGCAGAGGGTGGGGGTGTGGGACAACATGAAGTTAGAAACCATAACATAACTTATACGACCAGAATCCAGAGACAATTAAATTAGTTCTGTCTTATTCTAGCTTAAAATAACCAGAAAAGATCAGTACTGTTGTTGATTGAAAGCTATTTAAGACATCCATGTTGTTCATTTGGATGTGTTAAGTTCACTTGTACATGATCATCTGAGCTAAGAAAACCAAGAAAAAACGTATTTCAAAACCAAGTGAATAACATTAAAAAAAGCATTTTTGTCACACTAAAAGCAAGGCTACCAGGGTACAGGGTTTCATTCAACAGTCACAGGTACCAAGAAAAAAAAGATTGTCATGGGTGCTCACCGGCTGCAGGGTTTTGTTCTGTTGGCTCATACTGAATGGAGGCTAGCCCAAGCTTATTCAACCATCTGAAAAAATAAATAAATAAATCACCAAACGTGAATTAAAGACAAAAACCATGCTGAGATTTTGGCTATATTTACTTTAAAAATCACCAAAATATTTTTCTTAAACACAGCAAACAGCCTCTGTCTGGGTAAGAAACTACAGCTCTGCCTCTCTCAGTCATAGGGCATTCAGTTCACCAATGGTGGAGCAATGAGCACCAAACTCAGTCAGCCCGTCACAGACATTTGCGACTTTAGAGTTGGCCGCACTGTTGCAGTCCAGCAAAAAAAAAAAAAACCCACACAAACACACTTAAAAAGAAATACATACAATGATGTGTACTTTTATGTGACTTACATGTTCATCTCCTCGTGGCTCTCGGCAGCAAAATAAAACATCATGACCTGAGGGTGGCAGGCTTTAAATGCACTGCAGGAGGAAATGGACATGGAGAGCAGTTTATACAGGACCAGCCCAAAAAAAGCAGAGTTTCAACAACAGTGGGAAATGATGTTGATAGTTAAACTCTACATTTATTCCCACTTCAATGATCAATTTGAGATTGTTTTAGTACTATACACTTCCCATCACTGCATGTGGGAACACTTTCTATGCCATTTAGATGCAACAATAGACAAACAGTGCAATTAGAAAATATTCACATTTTTTGCAGCTGTATGATAAAATCGTTTAAATTAATATTTCCCCAATCAATCTATACTCAATACCCCATAATGACAAAGCTAAAACAGAATTTTAGAAATTTTGTGACTTTAAAAATGAAAAACTCAAATATCACAGTGACATAAGTATTCAGATCCTTTGCTCAGTACTTTGGCAGCAATTGCAGCCTTGACTCTTCTTGGGCGTGACGCAACAAGCTTTGGACACCTGGATTTGGGGATTTTCTGCCATTCTCTGCAGATCCTCCCAAGATCTTTCAGGTTGGATGGGACCGTCGATGGACAGACATTTTGAGGGTCTCCAGAGATGACAGTTGGGCCCTGTCTGAGCCACTAAAGGACCTTCACAGTGTTGTTCTTCAGCCACTGCTTGTCTTGTGTGCTTACGGCCCAGTCTGAGGTCGTGAGCGCTCTGGACCAGGTTTTCATTAAGGATATCTGTTTTCTCTCTGTTCAGCTCTCCCTCGACCCCGACCAGTCTCCCCGTCCCTGCCACTGAAAAGCACCTCCACAGCATGATGCTGCCACCACCATGCTTCACCACCGGGATGGTACTGAAGCCTGGTTTCCTTCAGGCATAATCCTCCAGACTGAGGCCAAACCAATTCAATTTTGGTTTCATCATTCCAGAAAATCTTGTTTCATAAAGCCAAGATCATTGGAGTGCTGTAGTGATGATTGTCCTTCTGGTAATTTCCAGCCAGATTGACCATCAGGTTCTTGGTTACCACTATTACAAAGGCAATTCTCTCCCAGTTGCTCATTTTGGCTGGGCGGCCAGCTCTAAAGGGGGTCCTGGTTGTTCCGCACCTCTTCCTTTTAAGAATTATAGAGGACACTGTGCTCTTGGGAACCTTCAGTACAGTAGAAACATTTTGTATCCTTCCTCAGACCTGTGCCTCAACACAATCCTGTCTCTGAGCTCTGCAGACAGTTTCTCCCTCCTCAGGGCTTGGTTTTTGCTCTGATACGCGTTGTCAGCTGTGGGACCTTATATAGACTGGTATTGACAGGTGTGTATCTCTCCAAATCACGTCCAGTCCATTGAATTTACCACAGCTGGTCTCCAATCAAGGTGTAGAAACATCTCAAATATGATCAAGAGAAATTGGAGGCACGCAAGATAAATTTCAAGTGCCATAGCCAAGGGTCTAAATGCTTATGTCAATGGGATATTTCAGTTTTTCCTTTTTAATAAATTTGCAAAAAAATCAAAATTTTTGTTTTTGCTTTGCTATCATGGAGTACTAAGTGTATATTGATGGGAAAATAAATCATTTCAGTGATTTTAGATAAAGCTGCCACATTAAATATGAAACAAGTGAAGGTGTCTGAAGACTTCCTGAATGTACTGTAGATCTATTTCTTTTCAAGGTAGTGGGTGGAATATAAAATGTGAGTGAGATAAACCAGGAACAGAATAGAGTCGAACTATGAGCTTACTGTTTCTTCTTGCACTCTATGGCTCTGTCGATCATGAAGTTGGTGAGGTCAATGTAGCCCTCGGCTTTTTCTGCCTGCAACACGTAGATTGAACAACAGTGAGCGTTAAAGCAAAATGACGATTTCAAACCACTTCCTGACAATGACAACCGCTGTTATATTGCAGCAGGCTAGTTCTTCTATTTTCTAACACCATGTGATGGTGACATACATAAGATCTGACTGAAGTTATCATGCCAGTAAATCAAACATGTCAGTTACGTATGCCTGTTTTAGGGCCTGACGGGCTATGAGTGACACGGTCACCGCCAGGAAACACAGTCTCAAGGCTCGGTGGTTCCTGCAGTGACAGGCTGACGGGGAGACAGCTGTGGCAAAAACAAGTATGACTCATGTGCAGCCTCCACCGCCTCACACTGCGTCTGTGTTATATGTGTGATGTGTTACATGCAAGTTAATCACTGCAGATCTTCAGTCGACGTGTCAATACATTTTCATTTTGAATGTGGGGAAAGGAAGTTTTTATTGATTTTTTTTTCTAAACAACTTTTTTTCATTCTTTCTTTCAAAAACTTGTATAAGAGAAAAACATTTCCTCTAGCAGATACAGCTATAATCACCCTTTCCTATATGTTTTGAATTTTTTTAAATTACAGTCAATGTTTAACTATTTATACAGACCAAAACTTTATTAGTTCCGTTTGCTTGTCATTATAAACTGCATTATCCACCTGCAAACCGAAGTGAATGATAACCACCACAAGAGTTACTGGCTATGTCTGTGGACTGTATTAAACATTACTGACAATTAAACATTGTTCACGCTATGTTTTAATTTTTGAACTTTCACATATTGCCAGTGTAGTTTAGTAGCAGCTTCATAGATAAGTCTGGTGGTGATATTCTGCGTTTTTCATATTGTCAACAAATCTCATAAAAAGACCATAACCAACAATGCATTGACCCTTGATAGTGATATTATAGCTGATAAAGCATATTTCTCTGTGCCATAGAGCTCCACACACACACACACACACACACACACACACACACACACACACGTTGCACTGGTTCACATATCGTCATGATGAAACATGAGTTTATTTTGAGTTAACCTCACATGCATCATCTTGATGCTGTAAATACTCTGTACTAATAATAATGCATCAGATGTGTGATCATCTGCTGATAAAAAAAGTAATGAGTAATGTTTGCTAAAAACTACTTTGCTCAGCCGCTTTAGGAGATTACTGAGCATTTTTTAAAAAAGGAAAATGTATTTTCATGACTCGGCTTTCAAGATTTATGTCTTCAGTATGAACCACTCAGCTTAAGTCTGAGAGCCATGGAAAATCTGAGGTCAGAACGTATGGTGAGACCGACCGTCTCAAGAAAATTGCCATCATTGTACATTAAATTGTTAAACTAAATCTCATCTTATCATGTATATTCTTTTTAAAAAATGACTTGCTTGCAATGATTTGTTTAGCTTTTTTTCCAGAACTATTATATTTTCATTGTAAATCTTAAATAATCTGCTTATGAAGGTGACAGGAATTTGAATTTGAAGAGAGTCAGAGAGTGATAGAGAGAAGGTTAGTGGGCACAAGTGGGCCGGAGAGAGAGAAACCGAAACGTAGCTATATTTGACACTTATTTTTTCTTTCACTCAGGATTTGTGGAAGTACAGCACCAGACTGGAGTTTCTGTTAACAGTGATGAGCTGCGACAGCCATCTCACGCGCATGGCTCAGGCAGCGGCTGAACATGTCTACATCATAAACAGGTCCCCTGATGAAAAGGTGGCTTAGAAAAAATACTCACCAGCTGGTTGGTGTACCAGTAGAGAGCTGTCTTCTTCAGCACAAACCAGTACTTCTTCCATTTGATACCCAGGAAGCCTTTGCTCTCTTTCTTCCTGTACAGCCAGCCCTGGTGGTCTGGCTGACCCAGCTCTTTGACCGAGACTCGTCTTCTGCTCATCGTACCATTGCCTGTGCACAAAAAGTACACATGCACATGAATGCACAGGGACCTCCTCCTCTCCGTCCACAGAGATGCAAAGCCACAGTAAAGTCAAGCTCAAGTACAGCATCAGATGAAGCAAGAAGCCCAACGCGAACAAAGACAACATTTCCATTGGAGTCCAAATAGGCCACTGCATTTGGTCAATAACCAATAAATCCTAAAAATAACCCTGAACAAACCCACATAACAACCAGCAAGAGTCAATTCAGAAGAGCTGTGCTACACTCTGCTTACCTGTTCTCGTTATTTGTCTGTCAGCAATAACAATAAACACCAAAAAAAAAAAATCTAGTTTGCTTCCCAGAAGAACCAAACCGCTGGCGCACAGAGCTAAAATAGATGAGAACTGAAGTGAAACTAACCAAGCGTTGTCTAAAAGCCCTCTGTACACACCAATTGCCCCGCCACTTCACACACGCCCACAGATCAGCCAAATTATAGTTGCGGGTACACACAGAGACACAGAGAGTGACAGAGCATTCACGGGTGACAACTTACCTCCTCGGCTCTTCTTCTTGGATTTGGTTCGGAGGGAGACCTTTGGGGGAGGAGGACAACGTGAGGTCAAAGAGTCACAGGCAGCAGGGAAGAAAAACACATTAGCAGTTTTAGACCCCAGAGCCGAGAAAAGGAGGCCGTCTGGAACATCCTGTTTCTCTCACCGAGTGTCACATGCATTTTCTCTTTGCTGTCCCCTCCATCACTCTACTGATACACACATTAACATACACCTACCTCCTCTCTAACATCCTCATCTGTGACCTGCCTTTCGGTCCGGTGCGTTATCTCTTTTCGCTCTTAACACTTTTATTCCATTGTGAAATATAAAGAGAAACCACACTAGGCGTGTGGCCAGCTGTCACCTTGTGATGTAGAAAGGCTTGTTGCTATAAATATTTGATCATATACGTCATTATAAAATAGCAGAAGCAGAAGTAGATCCACCAGTAGAAGGAGATAGGGCTTTCTGTTTCATTAGTAGCAAGAACAATTCAAACTCTGACTCTGAGGTAAATGTCACACACACAAACAAAAGGAACAGAACAAACACTTACTGGGTTGTAGTCATCGGCAGCCATAGATGGCGAGACAGATATAGGGAAGGCAGCCTGTTGATAGAAACCAGAAGATACAACTTATTCACAGGACAGGTGTGTGGGTTGACAGTCTTACTACCCGCAGATAAATGGGCAGAAAATGAGCAATTTGTTGCTTCAGCGTGACAAGAGGAAGTGACATCATGGGCAGACAGCAGTGACAGTGTTTCTCAATTTTATTTTTTTTCTTTTCCAGAGTGAAGAAAACATTAATTTGAATTGATAGCGAGAAGAAAGAGAAAAAAAGTCTCCCTCTATGGAACTGGAAGCTGTGTCAGAAATAAAAGTTTCAAACTTATGTTGAGGAGCAGCACCGACTCAGAGGTGAAGTTCCACAATGTTCACCATCAGCAGTTTCATCTCGCCTTCATCTTTACACATATAGCAATTACCTAGAGACACAGCAGAGGCCAAAAGCCTGTGAGCTTTTTCGGAAAGTGGTCTCAGACCCCACTGCATCTAAATAGGGATTCTCCTGCAGTTATCGCACCTCAAAAAGAGCTTCTTTTTAAATATGTTTTCTTAGTAGCCCAGAGAATAAAACAGAAAAGTGAAGCGTTTTATTTTTTGCACCCTAAATGAACAGTGACACAAAAGATATTGGGAAATCCAAGTTGCCATCATTGACCAACTTCCTCTGCATACTTGAGTTCCTTTTTTGAACGGAGACAAAGCTGCTCGAGAGACACACAGAATATCACTAGACCAAACATTCAACAGTTTGCCACTGTTCAAAAGCCTATCACAATACAGCAAAAACATGGGTAACCGTTCACAGAAAAGCAGTCTCAACCATCCATTACACTTGTTTATGGATTAGAAATATTAGAAAGAATCAGTTTTCCATACACCCCTGACATTACACGTAGTCAAATTGAGTGATAAACCAGAAAGACGCCTCAGGAAATATAAAAGCACAGGTGGTGGACGGGTCACAGGGTCCTGAGTTCAACTCCTGCTGCAGTTGCTCGCATTCAATCACTCACCATAAACTCAATCTACAAACGTCCCTATTGAGAACAGGAAAAGAAGACAGGAAGACTCATACCTGGTTCTGTAAAACTTAACAGATTCACTCCTAGTCCACACGCCTTAGCTGAGTATCCTCTGTGACTCTGACAGCTCACACAATGGCAGCGAATGTCTAAATGAAACCTTTGTGCATGTGTGTTTCACTGTCTTGCACAACACAAATGCATCATATCTTATTTTCCGGATGTTTGAGTGAACTGGCTGCCTGCGGGAGCTAGATGCTGATCACCACACAAACCACAGCACAAGCGTGACGGTGATGACGCCTGTGTGTTTAGTAAGTAACTTCCTGCTGGATCTTTTGCAGACACTGAGAGTGAAGTGAAATTTTAGCTCCAAGTCCATCTTGAATTGGTGTATTTGCAGATTTGCATGTGTTCTTTGACTAAGGGGTAACAAGAGGTGAAATGCGTACTTATATTTTTCTAGCTGTCAGTGCAGTTGCAAGCTATTTGCAAAACCACATATTATGAGCATATTATCTGTGTATGGGCCCCCCACCCCCAACACAATGGATGTACAGTAGCTCTCCAGATGGAGGTAAGAACTGAGTCTCTAGGAGTCTAGGAATCTATACACAAAGTAAATGGACAAGCAAATGCTAAGCCCTGCAGTAGAAATCACAGATAAAATGTATTTTTGTAACTTCAAATTTAAGTGAAAGGTGTGTTTTAAAATGCAAGGCATCACCACATCTACGTTGCATCACAGTTTCATTTAAAGTAACTACACTTTGGAAACCTGAAACACACGTTCTTCAACTTTAAATGATTTAAAGTTTCACCATATTTAGGCAATGCACAACTACTTTGTAATTCAGCCGATGAAACTTTACTTTAAATGGATGTCATCAACACAAATACAATTTTATCAGCGTTTATTAAAGTGTGCGTTGGGGGGAAAATCCTTTAAAAGATCATGCAGTCCGGCCTGTAACGTTTACGGTAGCTACAATGTTAAATTCAGCCTTCCTGCTTGCGGCCTGGTGGCTTAGCTAACCAAACCCTGCGGACACAAGAGCAGCTTTCAGGTCACTTCAACAGGAACATGCAACGATACTGTACCTTCCACCATAATCTCCACGACTGAAGTTTGGCCCGAAAGCTCTGCTCAAAGTCTGACCAAACCTTGGCGAACATGTCGGTTAAAAATCTAAGAAGAAACTCACGACAACAACAACCAAAAAAAAAAAAAAAAAAAAAAAAAAAAAAAAAGGTCAGCCGGTTTCGGGTGAGCTCAGGACCTGTTTGGGTGTTGCCCCTTGTTCCTTACTTCAAAGAAGGTATCATCACCCACACTCAAAACGAAGCGACAGAAGTTATGAAGGCGCATTTTTTATTTTTTATTTATTTTTTGTTAATGCAGCTATGGCTTTCGTGATATTTTTCCATCTTGGGTGTTATTAGTCAGACAGCAAATTTATAGTTTCTATCAGAAAACAGCCGCAGTTACCACATGCGGCCTCTAGGTGTCGCTGCGCCCCTGCTCTCTGACAGCTGTAACAGCCCCTGAACTCAACATTCAGGCGACAGAGGCATAACAAAGAGTTGGGTTTTGTTTTTACTCTATAAAGTTAGAGTAAAAAAAAAAAAACACAGCGTCACAGCGTATGCCATTCATTTACATAAGCAAAGTTTAGACTGGACTGGGCTCTACTGCTCTGGAGCTCAGTCCAGTCCTAAACATCTGCTATCACCGCCTCAAATACCTGAGGAGCCACTCACAATGAGTGCACCTTCATCAGCGTGGAAGTGGTGTTAAAGTCAGGACCCAGCTAGGGCTGCGGAGACAATCACAAATTAAATATGGCTTCCTCCAGAAAGAAGGGGAAAAATGAGTGTTTCAGGTTACAGAGTCCACTCATAGCTCAGGGAAGCTGTGGCCTGGCTATCAACACCCTTAGCTGCCTCGGTGGGGAGCTCGGTTTGTAGCCATAACAGCGCTGCTCGAGCTGTAACTGTGTGGATATGTTGCTTGGATGCTCTGGCCTGTGTATGTCTGTGTCAGGATGGCGGTAAACCAGCAGACACATTCCTGGGTCCTGCGTTATTATAGTCTCCATTTCATTTCTACTTAAATAGACAGGGGCCTCTTCTCTCTTTCCACTTGCTATTGTACTGCAGAGAGTGGTCTGAAGTGACCATGAAGAGACCCCCCCCCCGCTCCCTTTATATGTTTTTTTCACATTCTCACACCATAGCTTCCTCTTTGCTTCCCCTCCCATTTGTCACCCTATCTTTCTCATCCATGGCAAGTAACTTCCCTCTGTTACACCCAAACCCCTCAAAGCGTCACCCTTTAACATTTCAATTAAATGGGATGGATTGAGTGAAACATTTCAACACCGTTCACGCTCTTCTCATTTCTGTGTTGGGGGAAGAAGTCTCAGCGTGCTACTTTAGGGTATTTTAAAGGGGCATTTGACTGAGGCTGAATTTTGGTGGAAGTGAGGTAATATTGCATGCGACTCGTGTCAAAGGCCTGAGGGATTCGCGGGAATGCAGATTGGTCACACCATTGTGGTACTCAATCTCCCATCATCATCCATGCTGAGAATTGTCATGGCACTTAGCTAATGTCCTCCCCCTCCCACCCAGAGACTGTGTGTGTGTGTGTGTGAGGAAGAGGAATGAGAGGGGGGGGGGGGGGGGGGGGGCACAGAGTGGCTATTATTTAGCAGGGGAATCTCACACAGTGTAAAGGGGGAAGGGTGCAGGGCTGGAAATGATATCAGATTCTAGCTTGCTCAGTTTGATGGGGTTGCATGCCCTCCCTCTGCTGTAGGTGGTAACTTCCAAGTTGCCCTGCTGTTGATCAACACCTCGGTTTAGATCTTACTACATGTACATATTACAGTCCTAAATGCAGCATCGAATGGCAGTGAAGGAGGATCTTGTTTTTCCTCCGTGCAGCACGTATGCAGCATGTATCCATTCAGGTGTGCACACAAATGGTGACAAAGAACAAAAGCAATTCAATACTCCATTCACCCATGTATTCCACCTTCTATCATATATAAATGCTGACTGCAAGGTCAAGGTTTTCTTGTTTGGTGCAACAACACGTTGCCATTGAACCATAAATCTGTACCAATGTGATTTGCTCACTTGCCACTCTTGACTATGCGCTTAATCCATCTGACCCTTGTGGAGGCGCATGAGTGGTATGTGCCACAGAGGGACTGTCATTGACTTATGGTACTGTGGTATATGAGTGTGTGTGTGTGTGTGTGTGTGTGTGTTTGTGTGCAAAGAGACTGTGGTGGTTCCATTTCCACATCTGCCATAGCTAATAGGTGCTGGATCAATTTTCCACTATAGCACCATTTGATGAGGAACAAGAGTCTACAGCCATGCTGGCAGCTCTGTGAGGCCGTGCTTTGCGCTAAATGCTGACACGCTAACAGTGCGAATATGCTGATGTTTAACATGTTTAATGTTCAGTTTCCCATGTTTATCATCATAGTTCATTATGTTAGCATGCTAACATTTTCTAATTAGCACTTAACAGAAATTAAAGCTGGGCCTGATTTTGATAGTAGGAATGTAGTTTTTTGGCCATGACCTAAAATTATCAGCAAACTATAAATTTAATGTGATGATAGAGCAAAATGAAAAGATTGCTGTGGCAATCCATCCAATAGCTGTTGAGCCATTTCACCCGAAACCCCAAATGTCAAATCCATAGAGGCGCTAAAGGAAAAGTCAGGGGATCATCAAAGTCTTTAGGATTTATCCCCTCGGGATCATGAATGTCTGTACATAATCTCATCCATAATTGCTGAGCTACTCTGGTCTGGACAAAAACGGTACTGACTGACAGACAAACATAGAATCATGCCGCTAGTGTGGTCAAAAAGGAAGAGGTTGATGGTTTAGATTCAGATTTTGTATGTGTGTGTGTTTGAGAGAGAGAGAGAGACTGAGAGAAATTGTGGATGTTGTCATATGTCACTGTGAAATGTAATGGGCCTGTAGCTGAGGCATTCAATTTCAACACCTCCTGCCAAGGCTGAGGCCGGTGGCATTCCTCACATTGCACAGTGTATGTATCAAACTCACATAGTTGTACACACAAACTGAATAACTGCGTACACTTGATTTTTAAATCAGTGGGAATGATAGATACTTACTGCTTGAGAGAAAGACCAGGATCGTATATGTGGCTGATTGTACCTGTAAGAACAGAGTAGAGACATTGGAAATCAACACATCGATGGTTTAAAACAACCCACTTAAGCTTATGTCAGTACTCTATGGTAATGTCGTCTTGTACATTACTTTAGATTAGACAGAAGTGTCTCTTGAGATTTTCCAACACATACTTACTGCTTCCCAGCTCATTCATAACCATTCATTATCTTTATCTATCTTCCAATCTGGCTTACTTTGTTTGGGCTGGAACAAAACAGATCCCATGGCGACTGTTTAGTTGGTGTACCAGTGGTTCTGATAATACATTTGGCAACCAGCCCCAGGAGCACGGGCAGACAAGAAGTTTGTTCCCAATGCTCAAAATACTTGATTTACCTCAGCCAGGCCTCACCCTGCAATTTCAAAGTATGAAATTGTCTCTGGCTAGTTTTTCCTGTCTTTCAATTGCTAACATTTCTTGTGCTCTCCTCCTCCTGTCGTCCATATATTTTCATGTCTTTGTCACCTCCTTAAATTACTAGTTTGCCAAAGGAGATAGTGAGCATTCTTTTTTGCAGGTGTTTTGCAACTTCAAATACTTGTGTCAGTATGTTCTGCCTACCACTTAAACAGAATGGATCCCGCATTTTTTATAGTTTTGATAAATGACATAGAAATGAAATTGATGCACCATCAAATTTTATGCTTTGTCATCAGGAAACCGGTTTGTTTTTACAGATTACCAAGCCAAAATTAAAATGACACTTGATTAAATGCACCGTCAATCAAATTCTCATGCTCAAAAACCCCCACCAACGATGAATCAACTGCTTATCTGCCTCTAGATTTACTATAGCATCTTCCTATATATTCTAAATGTGAGTAATAGGTTTTGATTGAGCGTGCAAAAAACCGGATGTGATGTGCTTGTGTGCAGCTCTCAGAATAGAACTGCAAGGGAGGGTGTGGGGGGGGGGGTGCAAGGCGTTCAGTCATTGATCACGGTGTTAATGTGGCGAGTCACACCTCCTCAGGCCCTACATCCAAGACCAGAGGAGGTACATCTGTTCCACGGATGGAGCAGCAATCCTCGGATGTCGTCATATTTTGCAGTGGGATGGAGTTATTTATGGTTGGAAGCGCAGAAGAATCAGGATTTGTCATGACAGTGACATTTCTAAAGATTCTCCAGGATGTGAAGGTGTCTTGGGGGTGGATGGCAAAGGATGGACACACACGGGAGATAATGATGTCTAAAAAAAAAACTAAAAATGTATCTACCCATTTAATAATCATCTCCAAATTGATAAATTGGTGCAGCATTCAAAGGATTATAAGTCAGTTTTATGCTGTTCAGCAAAATGACCATCATTTATTTGTAGGGGTTAGATAAAGTTGAAATTTCTGAATTTTCACTACTTCAAGCTAGAAAAAGCAAATAACAAGAAGGCTTTGAGCACATTTCACCTATACAACAGATATATTTTGATTTTCTTTGATCTAATTAGATGAGGAAATCTGATAGGGTACAATTACTGTTTCTTTATTCCAGGCCTGAAGCAGTGGAGCGATACTTTTTGTAACACAAGTTCAGTGGTAATCATGTTACTGCAGTTCCTAATAGTCTCAAGGAAACATTGTTTAACACTACATATACACCGTTACACTTGGACTGAAACTATTGTTCCAATCTAAAAGCTGCCACCACATGTTTCTGTCTCGCTTTGTGCCCTGTATGAATCCCAGCCCATTTGTCTATAGCATATTTTCCCTGATCATAAAAGCAGCCCGCCCGCTGACCCTGCACCCCGTGGTTTGTTTTAAAGAGATTCCACAGCCTGCTGTCACTCCCTGTAAGAAAATTAGACCCACCCTGCTCTTATGTTTCTCATTTGACCTATAGACTATGCGACACTGAGTGTGTGTCTGTGTGTGTGTGTGTGTGGGAGGGAGAGAAAGGGGAGAACTCACCGGTTGAGGAAGTCACTGCTAGAGTGCCAGTCAGGTCCCTGTGATACATAAAGATCTATGTGTTAACACAAGTTGGAGATGGAGTCTTTCTGCTGGTCTGGTGTGGTGTTTTTGCTCATAGCCAGCGTCCAACTTATGACTTGATGTGGTAACATTTAAAAGTTAACTGTAAAACTGCAGCGTCTTCTCTCGCAGGCAACTAAAACTTAGCCACATTTAATAGCACTAAATTTTGTGTTGTGGCAAAATAGATCTCTTCTCCATAACAGGAAAAGAAGAAACAGAGAACAAAACATTCAACACATTCACATGTCTCTGTCTGTGATTTGTGATAATAAAAAATTATTCCACATGCAGTCTATCAATAATTCAGCATATCATTCCCGTGCCGGCATAACATGTTAGTGGTTAGCAAACTAAGCAGCGGGTTAAACAGAGTGCAGGTTGTACTTAAGCAGACCACAGGTTTTCAGAAAGTGCAAATTAGTGAGGACCGCAGGCGACTATAGCTTGGCAAGCTTGGGCAGAGCAAGACATGAGGAGGAAGAGGTGGAGGAGAGATAAGAGAAGAGGCCTGTCTCCATCAGTAAACTCATGCACAAAGAAACACAGGCGAGGGGAAAAGAGGTGACAGCAGTGGGTTGTTCTTGACAGCAGTCAGGTCTTCAGCTCCGTGATGAAAGGTGCCGATCCTTGCCCGGCAAACACTTCTTCAAATCAATGAAAACGGCGAAAGCTGTCAGGCAAAGTAATCCTTATCTTACATTTAAATTTTTAAAGGACAACATATGTGCAGGAATAAGGTTCCCTGATGGGAAACTTGCTTTGACCATATGGTCCCCCAGCTGGAATTTAAAGTTCATCAAAGAGGTAAGTAGTTACATAACCATCACCATCTGACACACACTGAAAAAGGTAACTTGACATTAGCTATCCAGTTTCACCACACACTTAAAAAAACAGAAGCAGGGATCACCGCAAAGGTCAAAGCAGGTTAGAAAGACAGCAGGCCCCGGCACTCAGGCCAAGACTGGAAGCTAATTACTAAAGCTGCCTGTCAATTAAAACTAAAATAACAGTTCAGCAATGTAGTTTTCAAAAAAGAAATCATTACCCCACATGCTACATTATAATTGCACTTTGAGCAGCAATTCCACACCCAATGGTAAAATAAAGACAATACAAAAGATCACTGAAATAACTGCAATTTTTAATAAACGCTATTCAAATCTTACAAAAGGCAGATAAAGCAACAACAGACACTTCTTCCCTGTATTTTCTTAAATAATACTGTCATTCTATCTCTTGTGATGTGTGATCTTTCCATAGCCTGAGCTATTAGAAGACCATTTGACCTGTGCGTCCTATAGGATTGGTTCAAAACACTGGCTTTAAAAGACCAGTTATTACTGTCAACCAGCTGTGTATATATAGGCCCCTTTAGGTGGGTAATTGCAGAGTTTACTCAATAGAGTGCATAGCTTTAAAACCAGCACAAATACTGTATTTACTAGTGAGAAGATATAAAGATCCTTTTCCCAACCAAAATAGCACTGTCAGCTAAAGTGACTTTAAAAATCTTTCTGAAATATATGCATAGCTTACAAGAGGCAACCATTGGCAGAGGGTAATGTAACTAACTGATCACAAAAGTGTAATTTCAAAAAGAAAAAAAAATAACATGTATAGTAAAAGCACAGTTTCACTAATAAAATATGCTGTTTGTTTCACTTAGTTTTATTTTTATAACTTAGTTATGCAAATAAAATCAAAATGAGCAAAGAGCTGAAGTGATATCAGGCAAGTTTTCTTAAGTATTAAATAATGGTACCAGAGAGCATTTCAACTGAAACATGACATAACTTAATATGTACAGAGGAGTCCAGAAACAGCACACAAGGCCAAAGTGTCCTAAACCTGAACAGACTGTTTCCTCTTGAGGCAGAGAGGGGGCTTGGAGTCAGAGACGAGGAGGATTGTGGGCAGTGTTAAAGGGGTGATGACATAATGTAGTGAGTACTACAAAAGCAAGTTTGGTTGAGGAGTAGTAGTTGGTAGTAGTAGTTACGCCAGGGAAATATGGAGGTTTGGGAGAGAGGAGTGTGAGAAAGCCCGAAGCTGCCAAAAAAACAGCTGGACGTTAAAAATCAAAGGCACTGAGGAAGGACAAGACAGGAACAGGAAGCCCCGGACAGGAAGCGCATCATCAGTGAGTCAATAGCTTAAGCCGCGTGATCCAACTGACCAGTAGTGAGCGTTCAGCTGTTGTGCGCTTGGAGACGGGGGCTATGGGGGCCTTCTTCATGTCCTCCTGGTAGGGGATGGTAGCGCTGTTGTGGAGGTCTGAGTTGGAGTAGTAGCGGCTGCCCCGGATGTGGTCCACCCTGACGAGGTGACGTTCCCCCGCAGGCCTGTAGGGTGGAGACACTGAGGGGACCTCCTCTGCTATGGTGGGGATCCTCTCATTGCTCAGGTATCTGTACAGGAGGTCTTCACCTAAAACAGAGACACAATGATGAGTTTATCAGCAGCATTAACAAGGAAGCACTCTTGTGGTACAAAGGTTTTATTAATCTGGTGACAATAACCATGTAAAGACAGAACACAACATAAACATCCACAGTCGAGGGTCCAGACATCAGACGGGATTTTGTAACATGTCAGGTATTGTTACTGTTAATTTTGTCACTTGAGGTGTTGTTAGAGGGCTCATGGATATCCTATTCTGACAGCATCCTTGTCAAACCACAGATGACGGCACTTTTTACACAAGATTTATACATCACAAAGTTTTAATCTAATAGTGAAAGCATGTGTGTGCATACCTTTCCTTCCCTGTGCCCAGGGCTTGGCATAGGGATCGACCACTCCAACACAAGTATCCGCCGGCATGGACAGGGGCCGGGGCTTTCCTACAAGCAAGAGTAATTCATATTCACGAGTTACATTATTTTAAGAACCTATTTATTCGATATCCATCAGTTGAATATTCATAAGATGCACTGATGAGAAAATACTGACCACGCGAAGGCTTGTGCTCTCTCATTCTGGGCTGAATCACGTTGGCTGTGATGGGACAGCCGATGCTTAGCTTGTCATAATCTGCGATGGTGCAGCGTCTTCTGCTCTCTTGGTCCAGAAAGGAGTTGGGTGACTCAGAGCCCTTTGGTCTTTTACTAATGCTGGACAAGGAGTCTGTTCTCGCCTCTCTGCAGGGAGCAACAAATGCTCGTTTATTTATCAAAGCACAACATACCAATCCATAGGGTATAAGATATGAGGCAGAATGTCATGATTAGGAAGATTTGAAAGCAGATTATGTTATGTTACTAGCCTTTGTGTCATTTCAATTAAATACATAAATAAATATGACAAGGCTACAAACTTCTGTTTAGAAATTCAGTTCCTCTAGCATTTTAAGTAAAGTGGTCACGTTCTGTCATCTTCCTGGAGGTGGAAAATGAAGCAGCTGTTGCATGAGGACTGTGGTGGTACTGGTGGGAGCAGAGTGGGCTGAAGACAAGCAGAACAGAATGTGCAGTAGGAGTGGAAAGACGCAAGGCGATCATGGGCCCAGGACACACTGAGTGAGGAAGTGTGGCAAAGGTTGACTCGATCGCTTACAGCGGGGTGGAAGTTGGCCTCCATCACTCTTGCTGTTAGTTCTTAAAGTTGTTTTGTAGCTTATAATTGATGCTTTAACTTTTGCTTTAACCCAACTCATTGGATAAAACTTTATCTGTTAAAAACTGAGCTTGGAAAATGACGTAGGACAGCTCACCGTGGGGTGTATGGCACTGGAGGGGGAGGGGGGATGTACAAATCCAGAATGGCTGGCTTCTCTTTTTTGGTTGTTCCGTTAGCTGAGCCGCAGGGAGACTGAGCTCTGATCAAGGAGGAATTGTTCTGGAAAAGACATCATCGGCATTAATCAGTGAAAACTTCCAACATCACATACAATAAAGAATCAGTGACAGAAGGTTTTCAGTTACGCATCAGTAAATAAATGTGTTTACTGTTGAAAACGAATTCAGAACATTTTAAGTCATTGCTTGCTTTTCTCTACAGTTTGTGTTTCTTTTAAATTAAGACTGAATAGGACTTGCTGGCAATTGGGAGGAGCTCACCAGAAGTGGTGAAACATTTAAGTGCTTGTGTGTATAAACCTTCTTGTTTGAGGTATGGAAAGATTGTAAGTCAAGTCCAAAATAGCCTGTGAGACATGTACTTAAAACTGCACTCATTTACCACAGTTATGTTTCCCAACACTCAACAACATTGTGTCCTCGACTCAGTTTACCCTGCCATTCTCATCAGACACAAATGATACAACTGATAGTACAGAAAAGTAGATGTGATGTATTAATGGCAAATTAAACATTCGATCTGGGATCTCATGAATCATTCCCCCCCTTGCCTTCTCCAAATAGCTCCAGCGTGTACAAATTATATAGTAGTACAAAGCCGGTGTCATTCAATCTTGAATCACGGTGTGTGATTTGTCTCTGTTTTGCCTTCTGGGGCGTTATTATCACAGATAAACTGAGATGGTTAACTCTGATACCTCTGTCTGCTTGTTAAAACGAGATGCTGGTGGACATGTTGACATTGGCCACCTTTCTGCTGAGAGGCTCTTTTGTCTTGAGAAAACCCACTCTTATCTGATATCCTCTCATCTTGCCTTCTGAGGCTATAAAACCAAAAACAGGCTTCGCAAGATAAGACAATGCCAGAGTCTGAATTTTGGTAGCTTAAGCTTACAATGATGTTATTGTCTCCCTGTTAGCGGGGACTCAGGTGCAGAGACATGGTTAAAAGCCAAGCTAAGCCTAATGTGTTCACATGAGGGAGAACGGCAAATTGGATTACAGTCACATAACCTTATCAGCACAATATTTATCAGCTACCCCTGGGTCTTCTTTGAACAATAGACGTTTGGGGTGTTTTCTCTTGAAAATAGTAGAGTAATAGAGTAAACACAAATAATGTGGATTATCCAAAGGCCTATTGTCATCTTTTGTTGGCAACATCTGGGCCATATGTTTCTAATAAACCAGATACAATCTAACCAGACTCCAACACTTATACGCTGGCAGCTTTATCTCCCAGACTGACATGACATCATGAGACTTTGTTTGTTTGCCTCTGATGCTTTGCATGACAAAAAACTCAATGTTGTATTGAGTTGAGCTGGCGGCACTTTCAGGGTGGCTCCGTGGCACTTGTCTAAACTTGCTGTTTTGGAACCGACTCCGTGAAAATCTGATAATTGGCTGACAATGACAGAGGCTTTTGTTAACTTTCAGGGATGAAAGGAGCAAGTGTGTGTGCTTGTGTGCATGTGTGTATGTACCTGAGGTACTGGGGGCTTCCAGCGCATGTTCTTGAGTGGGGCGGGGGTGAAACCTGTTGTGCCTGTCGGCCTCTTCTTGAGAAGTAGAACCACACCTTTGGGGTCCTCCCTCAGTTTGACAACCAGGTTTTTGAGCTGCCAGCCCACCTGGTGAACAGGATGAGAAAAGACACACACACAGATGTACGCACAGTCAATTTCAATAATACTTATTGTGTACGCTCTATTTATCACTATGTATGTTGAAATGTGTGGACAGTGTATCTAAAAAATGGGAGGTTCTCACCACTGTCTGATGGTTAACCTGGATCACCTCATCACCTGCATGGATCTTCCTGGTCAGGTCTGCAGGCGACTAAAGAACAAACATACACTTATAAGCTCAAAGCCTGATAGACAACATTTCTACAACAATGAACCTGCTGCAAACACAAAACTTATAAACCAAATCTTGCGGAAATTAGATGCTAGTTTAGTGTCATTCTGCCTGATTACAACTGTTTCTGCCTTTTCATTCCCATTCAAAGATGAAAAAAAACACTTCAAGTTTGAAATCGTGAGAAAATTCAAACAACTCTGTGTTGATGAATATCAGTTCCATTGTTTTTCATGTCACACGGGATAAACTAGTCATTACTGCTGATGATTCAGGTCCTGAATCACAATTAAGGACCGGAGGTGTGAGGATTCAACCGTGGCAGTGATGCTGCTGCATTAGTCACTGACTGGTTGTATCAGTGTATGAGTTTGTGTGTGTGTGTGTGTGTGTGTGTGTGTGTGTGTGTGTGTGTGTATGTGTGTGTGTGTTTTGGGGGGACTTCTTTTCGTGGATGCTGCTTGTGATATTCAGTGGTTACTGGGATGCAGAAACAAACTATTCCCTTTACAGATGAGTAGTTCTTCACGCCTTCAGATATAGTAACTCAGTGTGTAGAGGGGTATAGGAGTATAGGAGGCGGAGAAGGATTTTTTAACTCATATCAAAAGTTTGTTCTGAAGAGTAAGGAGCACATAACTAATTGTCAGTAATTACCGTCAGACTTCAATTACTAGCCCAGGCTTTTATTTGCTTCAGTCACTGAACTGAACTGGCCTATATTTGGGACAGGCATCTACATGGAGCAGGCCTTTAATTGCTTCGCATGAGAAAATTTGATAATTAAACTGATAACTTAAATTCCAAGTTATACCTTTTTCTCTTTGCTGCCATGGTTTTTGAATGCAAGTATTGTTTACTCTTGCAACATCATATCCAAAGAACCAGGCATTTAATTGAGACTTGCGTTTACTTGACAAAATGTGCAGCCATACCAGGCTGGTAAAAAGGACTTGCTGTTTAAATGGGACTCGGCCTCTAATCCAAGTTTTACAGTAAAAGTGTATTCTTGTGGTCAACAAAGTGTTATACTTACATGTTCTGTGGTTCCTGTGATGACATGTAACCCATCGTAGGTAGACTTGATGTACATCCCCTAGGCCAAAAAACAAAACAAAACAATAAAACAGGACAGCCTTACATATGGTTTGGTAAAATACAATATTCCCAGGGGGAGACAAATGTATGACAGAGATGTGAGGGTCACAATTTGACACACACTGCATGCATTCCTGGTTCGAGACAGCAAGTTTAGGGGTGAAAAAAAAAATTCCCAGCATTCCTTACCAAACCCTCGCCGGGCTTGATATTGGTCAGCTGGACTTCTTCCAGGCAGGCAGACTGGCTCATCAGGGGGTCAGAGGTTGTTCTCACGGTCTGATCACAGATGCTGTTCAAAATCTTCGACTGCAGAGGAGAAGGCAAAAACAAAATGCATCCATGAATAAAATAAGAAGCACAAGACTCCAGCAAACTTCTCACTTTGATTATCAGTGATGTGTTAAATCCTCTAATGCTGTATTGTGCCTTTGATAACCAGTAGAGGTATTGTGTGCTTTACATGTTTGAACAAGTCAGGTTACACTGCTACTTACCTATCTTTCATCAGTGTGTTGTCTTACTATCTGTGTACATGCCTCTGTGTATGTGTGTGTGTGTGTGTGTGTGTGTGTGTGTGTGTGTGTGTGTGTGTTCATGTTTAGTGTAAGGCCTAATGGGCTAAAAGGGACCGTTAGTGTGCTATTAACTGGACGTAACACTAAAATCAGTCCTGTGCACACACACCCTTCTTTCTGCTTCGGGGCCTCAGCTGTGGCACATGCATTTTGTTTTGAACACATGGTGTACATTGTAAATGGAAGAGCTGTGAAAGAGCTGTGAGGAAAATAAGATGCAGCACAGGCTGGGAACAAAGACAAGAGCAAGACAATGCAAAATCTTACAAACACAGCATCAGCTCTACTGTTCACCTGTCTGAGAGAGAGACAGAGTGCTAGAGGAAGCCCAGTGTTAGCCTAAGTAGTCTGGAGAGTGTTAACAACAGGAAACACTGATTGATGGCCAGGGCGGGTTAGAGCTGCCTCCTCCACTGGCAATCCTATAGACCTGTCTGCTCTATTCACCCAGAAAACTGCCCTTGCTGCTGAGAGCATGTCATACAATCTCTATGAAAAAAAAGACCTTTTCCCCTTATACAGGAAATCCTGGGTCTTCTGTAGTTTACATTTTAGGAAACAAAGAGAAAAGATCAAGTTTACTTACAACTTCAAGGATCTTCTCTTCCATCTCGTAAACACTGCAGTCCTGTTGCAGAGAAGACAGTGATGACAGATGAGACTTGAGAGCAGTAAACAACAGGGAAGAGGAAGAGGTTATTCAATGGCTAGAGAGAGAAAAAGTATAGGGGTTGGGTAAATACGATATAATCAGCATTCCAGATATAGAACTGAGAGAAATGGAGAAGAGCCACAAATAAACAGCTTTTAGTTTCAAATTACCTCTTTGCCTGAATTCTGGGGATGCTATAATTGCATAATGGCCTGTGTGGTTCAGTAAACTACATTGGAACCTAAAGACCACAACACTCATCATATAGGAACAGAATATGCAGATGACTTGGTGAGGGAAAACATGTAGTGATGTTCAGAGAGCCCTCATGCAAATAGTGCTCTGGTTTCCTGGAAACATGTGGAGGCATTGGTCTCTTCAAGTCAGACAGGACACAGTAGCTGTGATGTTGGTTGTTTTTGGGGGAGAGAAGCGCTGATAAAATGTGCAAGGTCAGCTGGGATACCGAGCACTATCCCCAACACAGGACTGGTAGACTGCAGCTGGACTGGACACAGCTGAGGCAACAGCCTCCCCTGACAACTGTGTTGTTGGTGGTGAAAGGGCCCCTGGTTTTGAAAGGAGGGTTCACGGTGCGTTATTTGTGGGGGAGGGGAGGGGAGGGGCTTTATGTTGGGAATGCCCCAAGGGAAGTCATCCATCAAAACACAGGTGAAGTACTTCTGTCAAAAGCAGAGAGCACAGAAAGCCCTCACAAGCCACAAGCCTTTGTCGATGCAAAATAAAGGGAAACTGGTGTTGTGGCCCTCACAATATTAGTGACATGCACAGGCATGTGCCATGTACAAAGCCTGCTCTGTTGTTTTTTATAAATCCATTGTGCAGGCAGCAAATGGGGGGGTCAGGCAAGTTTTTCCATATTTCCATAGTGTGCACATTCCACTGGGCTAAAGGCGAGCATCTGTTTTCAAATGCATTTGGCTTGTCATACTGTTGGTTTGTTTGCATGGACAATGTTTGCATGACTGTCTGTGGCCATGAGCGATGGCTTCTCATCGCAGAGTACACCCTATGCTTCCTAAGTATTGTTTTTAATCTGTGTTTGAGTGCCTGTTTGAAGGATTAGGCTCCTTTGGTAAAGTACCATATCTTTCTGACTTTGGGGAAAAATAAAAAAACTACATAAACAATAAGTAGGAAAAAGGACAATTATACCAGGTTTAATTTGGCATATATTTGTCCCAAAATTATGTTTCCATACAATATATTTTCTCAAGTCAGCCAACAACATGTGGTGGTTTTAGGAAGAATTTGGCTATGCTTGTGTAAACATTCAACTGCATATTTCCTTTACTGACTGGACCATGTTTGGATGACTCCACTGTTGACTGAGCCAAGAGGGATGAGCTAAAAATACATATTTTGATGTTTAGAGGTCGTGAAACAGAACAGTATCATTTTGTGCTGCAGACACGGCTTGGCACATCTCCCATCAAGCTTTAACATTTACAGAACATTTCTCTTGTTTCATAGTACCACCGAAATCATGTGAAAACAATATCACGGATAATGCTTCTAAGATTTGTTCGTGATATCCAAAATAATCCCATATCTTTGTGAAAACCTAAAGTCCTTCTAGTAGATGGGAGTCAGATCAGGACTAAGCAGTGAGAGAGGCTGAGGGACAATTCCCTGGGTGTACTGATCCTGCACGTTATGGACTTGATCCCACAGCCGGTGTGGATCAGATGACTCTGTGTGCAGCTCTCTGGGCCTTTGATCTGCCACCAGAGCGGATTTGCATGGTCGAGCAATGGAGTGGCCCACAGAGAGGAGTGCTGGCACCGTGCGGGAACCTGGAGAAAAGCTGCACTTTGCACTGGAGTGAAATAAAGGCCATGGACTGCAATACTTAAGACCTGGCCTTCTAACATCCTGTTTTCATACAGTATCAATATATGGTGGATATATTTGTTGAAGTTCAGTGTTTGGCCTTCATAATGGAATCTCTGTCTGTTTTTCTACAAAAAATAGAGAGAAATAAGCCACATATCTCATCCAAAAATTCAGGAGTGGGAAGCACGGACAAAAGACACGAGGGATCGATGAAAAATGTGTTCTTTGAAAGAGAATGACCTTCACGCAGACAGGTCAGCCAAGATGGGTGATGCGTTCACAGTTTTATGGCCGTGTCCCATTGTGTGTGTACACACAGGCTTCATTCAAGCAGAACACATAAACTGTGTGATCTGAAAAGCCCTAATTCTTGGCTGAAGTTCATGAACGAGCTGGGCAAACCTCACGCTGTCCTCCCCCATCATAAAACTAATCACTGAGGCAGTCTCCTGTGCAACCTATTTTATTAACCAGTGGCTCATATGCTTGCCTGCATATTATTAAAAAAAACATAACAAAAGTCAGAAGAAATGAGATACAGAGTCAAGAATTTTGGAGCTGGGTTTGAAAGTTCAGGCTCTTAAATGATGGAGTGAGTTGGAAATAAGCCTCTTTCATCAGTGTTTCTGCAGCTCTGTACAATTACAATCAACAATGAGTTCATTTAAAACTAACAGGGGACCAAACTACATCTCTCCTCCAGCTGTTGGAGGAAACAAATCGCTCCACTCTTAAAAAACTCTTTCAGCACCTATCAAGGGTTTATTCTACACCATAACCTCTCTGCTTCATGTGGCAGTGTGGGAAATGTATACCCCCTCTCTCCTGGATGACCATGACCGAGACACCAACAGTAAATCACCAGAGGCACTGAAATCCCAGACTCTGGTGAGGAAATAGGCACTCTGGGAAAGGAATTTATTTTGATGCAATAACCCTCTAAAAACGACACCTGCAGTCTCAGTCTCACTTTCACTGGCGGTGTAAAAGGAGTTGCTTGTTGGGCTGTGCTGAAGAGAAAACCTTTGGGGAGAAGACATTATACGTACAAGCTAATGGATTTGATAGTGAAGGTAAAGCCACTCACCAGCTGCCTTTGTTTAATGCATATGTATGACCAGCCACTGCTGGTTGCATGAAACTGACAGAAGTAGACACCCAGTCGTGCCATGATGCAACGCTAGAGCAACTCTATGCAGAAAGTTCAGAAATAAAGTGGATGTGGATGTTTGCTGATGCTCTGTTTTAACCGTTAGCCATCTCTCTGGCGGGCAAATGCACCACCTCCTCATCCCTGCATTAAACCTACGCACAGGAAGTGCTTTCAGACAGTTTGGTCTCCTACTGTGAGCATCTTGGAGAAGCAAAAACAGGAACCACATGGCTGGGGAGGAACGGCAGCCTGGGGAATGTTGGCAGGCACCTTTAAAAGAGCGCCAGCCGTTTTTATGAAAAGTGGAAACACAAAAGCGGTGTTTACCATTAAACGTCCCCGCACGAAGGGGGTCTCCTTATTAGCCAGCGTGAGGAGGAAGAGATCCCAAGAAAAACATCAGCATTTGCAATAATGTGCTCAGACTGCTGGCTTCAGGTTCATGTCATGGCTGCCAGACCACATTTCCCATGACTCTCCTCTCCTATACTTTATCCTGCATGTCTGTGCCCCTGAGCTGGTATGTGCTCAGTGGAAAAAGCTATTGTGTGTGTGTCTGTTTCCTTGGGGCTGGCTACAAGCGTGCTGTTGAACTAACTAGCATGCAGACCTGTTGAACTGTGGTGGTGAGCTCCAGGCACAGCTGAATGATCTTGTTCTTGGTGGCTGTGAAGTCACTGATCCCTGTAAGAGGCGTCCTGCAAGCAGACAAAGAAGGAAAGGGAGAACATTAGGGATCAGTGATGCACTGCAGAGTTGTGTTGAAATTTGTCTTGCTCAAAGTGGATGACTGCACAATTCTAAAATCTATATATAGAACAACAGTGATATTAGTATCCAAAGTAATCAAGTCCTTAGTACTTAGTAACATGGAGTCAGCTATAATACAGCAAACTCAGTGAACCTTACTCTGATTACTGTGTTTGGGTGACTGGCCACAGACAGACTTGGTTGTAACTGAAGAATTTCACCATTCTGCTGCCATTTTGTCTCTTTTTCTCCCCTGACTCCATCTAAAACATATGAACCCCAAAACATCAGGCCCTGAACCTCCAAGCAGTCCTTGAAATACGTCAGAGGGACTTGTTGCATTAGATTAAATCTGAATAAAATCTTTAGTAAAACAACCAGAGAGCAGGAGACTGACATGAGGATGGCAGCTGCTTTATCCGGAGGCAAACGACTGGTCGGGCGCAATCAAAATAAAGGATTCCTGAGCCTTGCCTGTGTACCAGAACTTGTTGCTTACTTAGTGACTGGACAACAACACATAAGAAATGCATAAAAATATATTAACATTATTGAAAGTGCTCAGGTAGATCTATTTCTATGGTCTGAGGCCATAAGCCGTCATAACACTAAGGCCACATCCACACTAATACCTTTTCAAACGATCTCTGTCCATACTAACACACCTGAAAACACATACATGCATGATCATTCATGTACACTTGGCATGAACAAGCTGGTGTAAACAGGAACTGCACAACAGTGGCTAGCCAAGACAACATGGTCAGTAACCCTTGTAATTCATTATTCCTGTTGCTTTCACCACTGGTAGTGGAGGCCCAACCAAGGAGCGACCGAGAGCGCCTACATCATTGTTGTTAAATGTGGCAAAAGAGAAGCGTTCTAAAACTAAAACATAGTGGTGTGGACATGGCCTAAGCATAAGAGGTTTTGTTTGTTAAGACAGTATGGGGTGCTGTAAAAATGCATTTTCAATGAACAGTTACAAACCAATTTCTTCAATGGCAACATGAAAAAATGTGAATTGACGTCATCACCTGGGCACTGATTCAACATTAAGCACAGCTCTTTTGAAGACTGTTGTTCTGCTCTCATCTCAACATCACAACTACCATGTATAATCATGATGTCACCATACACAAGCCTGCCACAAAAAGAGAAGCTTAATTTCAGCCAGCTAACACTTAATCCTGGCAACCTGCTTAATATGCTCTGCTTTTATGGTGTAATGTGTTTTGGAGCAGGTCGTGGGGAGAGCAGAGGGGATATAGAAATTCAGAAATGAATGTCTGCATCTGCTTTGCCATCATATCCAAATGAAGAATGATTTGGTCCAGATTCAGTGATGTTGAGCACCAACGTCAATGCTCACATATTGTACACATTAAGTATGTTTTTTTTAATGTTTTTTTATGTGTGAGATCTGCTTTTGTAGGCAGCCGGTTTAAGCACTGGTCTTATGGCAGCCCTTCTGATATCTGATCTGATTCACAGCATACAGGTAGGTGGTGGCGAGAAAGTCTTATTACCTGTCGAGCCAAGCCAGGAGGCTCTTCGCAGCTCCGATCAGCTCCACCACGGAGGTAAGGAAGTCGTTGGGAGGCTTGCGGGAGGTGCCGCTGTCATACGCTGGGCTTTTTCTACGATCAGACGTGGCCATGTGTAGACTGTTGGTGGCAGCTCTCATCCTCACAACCAGATTCTTCAAGTTGTCCGTCTCTACTCCATAGTTCTGAAATGGTGCATTAATACACAATTTTAACTATGCACCACACCCACCGTGCACCACACGCACACTCACACCAATCAGACTCAAATCAAAGCAAATAACTCTTCTTTCACACTCTCGTCCTGGGAGGTACTTGCTTTTTTCCCCCCTGGAAAACATGTCGTTTCCTGTACATTGAATGGCTGTAATCATTTCTTTGACAGATATGATTTAAATGCACTTGTCTGTGAGGACAGCACAGGCATGAAATTCCCCTCAGTCCGCAGATTAGTTCGAGGGCGTACACGTGCCATCACCTGACTCCTATCAAGCAGAGCAAAGTTTGCATTCTTGAGCCTGGGTTGTTTCCTGCTTTTGCATTCCTCTGTTTATAGGTTATTCACATGCACAAAGCAGCAAAGCTCTGTGTCTTCAAGGGTCACTAAGTATACAGTACAGCTGTGAACTAGACTACTGAAGGGTACTGAGCTGCAACAGGATGCATATTCTTTGTTGGACAGTGAAGTATGTGTGTGTGTGTGTGTGTGTGTGTGTGTGTGTGTGTGTGTGTGTGTGTGTGTGTGTGTGTGAGGCTGAACATCACCACTTGTCAAATATTTTGAAGAGCTGGTTTTAAAGTCTTGTCAGTGTTTTGATTGAGTAAATGGGTGTGTGTTAAAGGTAAACAGAGGAATGGCAGCTTGGCTCTTGTCCTGGTAAATATCAACTTGCATGGTGTTGCATCGCTGCCAGCAACGCTGCTGTGTGTGTGATGTGCCAGAAGCTGAATATGCTTTGCAGGGAGTAAAAAAGCATGTGTTTGGCAAACAACGAAGGAGGTCTGCAAGTGGTTAGTGTCTACTTTTATTCCACTGCCTCGCTCCAACATGTGCTCAAAAAACATACAAATCACTTCACTCATTTTAATCCAGGAGTCACTGGAACAACTGGACTAGTCAAACAGTAGCTGTAGGCAGTTTTTCCTCATGCCACACTCCACATGAAATGAATTGTTGAAACATCACAAAAGAGAAGCAAACATGATCAGAGAATAGAAAGGAAAGAAGTCATTTGATGGTTTGGTTTCTCATTCAGCCATTCACACTGTCCACAAGTGGAACTTTAGCACAAAGGCAGTGCGAGCATTTTCCAGATCAAACCTCTCTCCTGGCTTTTTCATTAGCAGGCTAATCACACAGTCACAGCAGCTCTGACTGGCCCACAGATGTCCAGGGAGCCTTTGTCCCACACTGCCAGCTGAGCTAAAACCCACGTCTGAGCAAAAATCTGTGGTTTCAATCAATACAATTTTTCATTCTCAGCAACATTTAAAGCCAAATTTATGTTCTTTTGGTGCCTTTTTATAGACTTACAGTTAATCTAGAATCAAGATGGCAGAAGCTTTTTTTTTTTAAATGTAGGCTCTACTTGGGGCTCTTTGAAGGGAAATATATACTGATATAAGTGTCCTCAGGAGAAATGGAGACTGGCTATCACAACACAGCACTTCCTGCCATTGCCACAGGCATTACATGGATCTGACTTGACTATAAAGATACAAATGTCTGCAGCCTGAACAGTGTGTGTGTTACTAGAATGTGCAATCTCAGGTTGAGTGTTACATTATACCCTTGGCAATAGTAAAATGCATTTACAGCTGCTCTGCGGCCAGATGATCCGTCATATACTGTATGTTCAATGGCTGCTGGACGCAGCTAATGTGTGTGTGAATATCATGAGGCGCTCGTCTCTGAGTGGGCCACTGGGGTCTGAGAACAAATAAAGAAGTGTTGGGTTTCAACACTGACTCTGCAGAAGACATCACGGCCTTCCAGTAAAATTAATTGAAATGTTCTTTCTTTTCCCCGGACAGCAGTTTGGTCTTGATAGCTTTTGGGTGGAAGAGAAGCATGAGTATAAATGCATCCTAAAGGGCTGTGGGGGTTGTACATTAGGCCATCGGTCACCATGATTTAGGTCATGAAGGTATTATGATGGTGAAATCTTTATTTTGTGTACACATGCATAAATATTTAAAATTCAAGGCAAAAAAGAAAAAAAAAAAAATATATACCGGTATATATATGTGACAACATCAACAGGACGTGTCTGAACTAACAGTAAACAAGTGGGGGGTGTCTTAAGAGTGTGGGGGATTTCGGGTGCTGGTGGCCTGGGTTCCCGTCGGTAGCAGTGACCTTGCCACAGTTACAGCTAATTGAATCGGGGGCCTCACTTCCTCCCAAGAGGCCAGTGGAAGGTTGAGGCCTCACTCTTAATAAGGAAACCCCTAACGGACATAAAACATTAAGCCGCGCTGCTTCGATCAGAGGCGAAAGGTTGCAGAGAGTCCAGCATTCCAAGGAAAAGAGGGGGGGGGGGGGGGGGTGATAGTACAACACGTCAAATACTTCCTTGCTAAACTGCATAAGGAAAAGGGACCTACTTCACATAACGAAAGCAAGCTGAGGCAGCACTTAAGAAGCCATGTTTATGATGCAGCTCAAGAGGAAAATTACTTAAGAAGTTACTGAGTTGATGTAAAGGTTCTAGGGGTGAACAAAAATCTGGGCCTGATTACTGTGATAGTAAAAGAGGTTATGGCCCACAGAATGTACCATATGGTATATATTCTATGATGAGTACATCTATCAAAACAAAAAGGCAACCATATGTGCTTGCATGTGTCCATTCCCATGGTTATAGGTATGGAAGATACTGTGGTCAGGTAGAGGACAGGTTGCTTAGCTTCGCTTTTTGCACAATGAGAAACAATGGGAGAAACAGGAGTGTGTGTGTTGATACAGTGAAAGTTGGGTCAAAGGGAAGAGAGATCTCAAATCTGTATCTGCTTTACTCAGCATTCAAGAAAACCCATTCACAGCTTCGGTGTGCTGAGGCAAGTCACATGTTTTTCAGGCATAAAATGAGTTGATTCAAACTCGTGTCACCTACAGCTTTCAGATCACCATCATCACAAGACGCAGCCTGATGTGGGAGAGAAAAGATTCAACTTTTAAGTTTCTTCAGAGTAAAAATAACCCTGCCCCAAACAATTAATGTAAAGCATTTTAAGAGAGCATAAAGGCAGAGATGCTGACACTGTGACCACAATCTGGGACTTTTATGGCACAGGAAGTGATAAAACTTCAAATCGATCCCATCTGCTTGAAAACCTGGTTCTCTTTCAGTTGGAGCATGGACGGTTTTCATCGCTCTTTTTATGCTCGCTAGTTGAAGGCAGAGACATTTTTGTTGGCAGTTGTGATGATGAACAGTGGGTCAGCTGGTTTGCTCCCAGAGTGACGAATAAGAGCCACACAGGGGGCGTTTAACTGAACCAAGAGAGATGAATCAGGTGAGTAGTAGGGATGAAACTGACTTTCCCACATGTCTGTCATTTAGCCTGAAGAGAATGGAGCCTAAAACAAATATAGCTTTAGAATGAATGCTGCTTTGTGTGTGAAGGAGACTTTACACGTGCAGCTAAAACTGTCACTCTTCCCTACATGATAACCACCATTAACTGCCTGTAATAATCTCCCACAGCTTCAAACTGCCAAATCCAGCCCAGGGCCCCTCTGACCCCATCTATCCTCTTCTGTGACACTGCTGCTCCCCAGTGTCCCCGGGCTGCTTCATGTGTTGTGGTGCCTCCACACCCCGCTGAGCCGTGTGGGATTTGATGAGCCCTTATGCATCGCTGCTTCCTTTAGCTGCCGAACCAGAAACTACAGGCTGAGTTTTTAGTGAATACGGACACTGAGAAAGGAGGGAGTGAGGTGGGGGGGGGTGGGTGGGTGATGACCAGAGGAGGCCATGCTCCGTTACAAAACCTTTCTGAAGATACGGTGCAGTCACGTCCCACAGATATGTGAGCCAAACACACTCTTGGCAGCAAAGATTTACTGACCAGAGCGCAGAGCAGATCGACAGCCTCCAGCACCAGCTCCTGGTGTCCGATCCTGGCCACGCCGAGCTCCTCCAGGTCTTGATGTGTGATCTTCAGTAGCTGCTCCCCACTGATCTTCTCCCGCTCAAAGTTGCTCACATACTGCTGCAGGCTGTCATCCAAACCTGGGTACACAAGATGAAAAAGGCAAAGAGGGGAGGACTCGTTAGACAAACATCAAAAATACAATCAGCCTGCTGCTTTGGAAAGGTTCAGCTCAACTGTCATTTGCGAGCGGCTCTTCGCCCCAGTTAAAACAAAAACAGTGCTATCTTTAGCTTAACTGCTGTACCTGTCTATTTAGGATGTGTCCTAATTTTGTGTGTAAGTGTGTGTGTGTGCACAGCGAAGATAAGGAACAGGTGGGACTGCTATCTTTGCTGCTAGGTAGACAAACACACCATAAACAGAGTAACGGCTGAGACCTCTAAGTCTGTTAGGCTGGTTAAACAATGGATGGCTATATTTGTGTGTGTGTGTGGATGTGGGTGTGGGTGTGGGTGTGGGTGTTTCAATAAACGTCCTAGTGTCAGGGGCGTCCCCTTGCTACTATTTGGAGCTGCAATAACAAATGAGTTGGACCGTTATGCTCCTAACGACTCTGAAACATACAATGATTTAACTCGTACGACTTTACCGTGAGCTGCAACAGGCTCCTCTGGTACTGCAGGATGAGTTATGTGCAATGCATTGCAATAAACAAACTCAGAAACGTGCCCCCCCCGATGCACGCATTGTGTCCCTCAGTGTAGTGTTGAGACAACAGAGCGAGGAACGAGCCTTTGTGTGTGTGTTCAAGTGTGCATCGAGCTGTGGGTGCACAAGTAAACGCCATCTTTCTCCCCATCAAAGAGCGCACAGAGAGGGGGCAGCTGCAGCTACATGGCCCTGCGCCCTGCTTCTCTGAAAGACCTGTCAGCTGCATGACACACTCGCTCACTCTAATCATACCACACACACACACACACACACACTCCACAAATAATATTCCTCAGTATGATTTGGCAGATACTTTTCCAGTTTGATATTCAAGTCGCAAAAGCTGAACTTCTTTAGGAACGTCTAACTTCACAGCAGATAACGGCATCCAAATAAAATGCAGAGCATGTAGTTATGAGTGAAGACACAGTGGGTGTGTTCTTTGGCCACTGAGCCACTTTTGTGAATGGCACCTCATATCTTCATTCCTCTGTGACACTTAGTCTGTGCATGTGTTGCAGAGTATGCATAAGGGAAAGAGAGATACTGCGTGAAGGTGGACAGTGCTGACCAAAACTAACACCAAATAATAACAATATAGCTCATATTCCACATCCTGTTTTAAAGTGAGAAAGATTTAGACCAACTGTTATGAGGCTTTAAAGGCCCTGAAAACTCCTTCCTATGAATGATTGGATCCTACATGTACACAAAGTTTCAAAGGAAAAGTTTTGGTTATTTCATATTAGAGATTTCTGCATTTCTGTTTTTTTTTTTTCGGTGCTGTTCTTGTTGGTGTGAAGTGGGAGGGGCTCAGTTAGAAAAATATGACATCATATACTCCTGTCCGCCAATCAGAGGAAGCAGAGAAGTCATTTTCAGGGGCTTTAAGTTTGCTTTTAAGGTTATCCCGAACACTTTCATGTGCAGTCGATGGATGCAGCTGCTACACAGTAATAACCGATTTCAGGATGGAAGGCTTTTATTTTGAGGTTTTTCGGCTAACCTGGAATGTTCAGGCGTTATTTGATAAAACTGGAGCAGAAGCCAAAGAGCAGGAGCCAAGTTTCTGGCTTTATCCATGATATTGTGCTATTGCAGCTCTTTGTGGTGCATTGATAGTAGGAATCCACATAACAATGACACTACATATCAGAAGATACTGCACTGTGTAGCCCTAGGACTCAAGCTACCTACAGAGGACTCCCTTCAAAGCCATTAAAATTCCATTATGGCACCACAGTTCACTTACAACAGCATTTTCAACCCCTGAGAAAATATATCTGAGAGCTCAAGTCATCTCCACTGAATCAAAGGGAAAATCCATCATGACTTGTTAACCATTAGCCGCCACACAAGTCAAGTCCAGTTAGGCTCATTAGATTTTTCTCATTCCTTGGCATGCTAATTCCCAAGCAAGACTTCAGAGAATTTAAAGCTTAACCCCTGACTGTCCAGCGGTCTGCAGAAGAATCCACTTCGAATTGTAAGAAAAGCACTGAGTGCTGGCCTGAGCCCACGCCGCCGGGAACACAAGCCAAGTACAAACACTAGGCTAGTCACTTAATATAATTAGATGAAAACAAAGATTTGGATCCAGAAGGGGCAAAGTTTCTCCTTCCTGCTGTGTTAAGAAGGCATTTCCTGTGGAACAGTGCCACCGTCCTCACCAAACACATGAAGAAAGTGCACAAGGGAAACTTGTGGTTCAGCTTACAATAAAACACTGCTGAGGTTTACATTGTGTGTTTTTCTTAGCTCAGTTGTTGTAAAACCACACAGACTAGATATGGGAAAACGGTCTGGGAAGAAATGGTGGGGGAATTAATCTGCAACCACTAATTGATGAATGAAGGGCCTTTCCTTTCTTCTAGACTGTTTTCACTT
Source organism: Trachinotus anak (assembly GCF_046630095.1). Classification (NCBI taxonomy): domain Eukaryota; kingdom Metazoa; phylum Chordata; class Actinopteri; order Carangiformes; family Carangidae; genus Trachinotus; species Trachinotus anak. The sequence goes on along the minus strand of NW_027273866.1, from coordinate 333,694 downwards.
ATATTCATTCACTGGCAAGTGTGCTCTCCCCACATATCCTACCCCTGATCTTAGAGTTTAGAAATTTCAGGTCACTTCAGGGTGCAAACTGATCTGCATTTGCTTTGAAATGGAACAATTGTAAGTGTGTTTATGTGCGTCAGAGAAAGAGACCCACCATTTTAATGGTAGCAGTGATGGAGAATAAGGGTAAATGTAAGCTACAGAGACAATACGTTACTCTCCCTCTGAATTCAGGGGCCCTCAGAGGAACATACCACACCAATCTCTCCCTCTGGACTCAACCATCGACACCTTCTGAGTCAAAGAGGGGGTGTCCTTACAGTGGGGCTTATAAAACATTTATTGGGCCTTGATCAATGGCTGCTGGGGTGTGTGTATGTGTGAGTGAAACTATCAATTTTCATTAAGGGTAGAGAAAGCAGTAAAGGAGATAGAGTGTCACGTTATTGTGAATTGAGAGGAGGGAGAGGCAGCAGGGAGGACTGTGTGAATGCTTTTCAAAAGCCTGCGCAGGATGAAACGCTTTGGAGGAGTTTTATGGCCTCTGTGAACCACTTGGCAAATGTCCTCAAACCAGAGCAAGTGGGTGTAACAGTGAAGCAGAGGCACAGACGCACAACACCAATGTCAACTGCAATCACATGGTCAATAAGCTGGAAAAGCTTTAATTCACCCCAAAATATTATTTTGATAAATTAAATGAAGGATTTAAACTTGACTGAACTTTCAGTATAAAGGATCAGTGGAAACACTACACCCATGAAAGCTTGGTGCAACATAACAAACCAGTTCTAAAGAGTCGTTGGCAGTTTCTTGAACGATCTCAAGTGGTATTTTCATAAAACTGCAAAAGTGAAGACAGTTAACTAGAAAGCACTTAAAGGCTGCACAATCCTGTAAATATGTTGTGCTATTTTTATAGCAGAAAATTAAATTCATACAACTGGATCCAGATGTGAGTCAAAAAGATTGGCCAATTAACAGAAAATGCAGAAATCACCTATTTAAAAAAATGATTTGGTCATTTATCAGGCACAAATACCAACTTTAATCATTCATTCTCCAATGTGAGCATTCGAAGTCATCAACTTGGGATCAGTATAAACTTTGGTGGACTTTTCTGACATTTATGGTCTAAATAAATTCCACGAAGTGAAATTGCTCCTGATAAAAAAGCAAAAATGAAATGATAAAAACTCCTCTGTTTTTTGCAAAGAACATGTTACTTGCTCCTTGACCCCACACCTAACTTTCTGTCAAATTTCAAAGAAATGTGTTTTATGCATCCTGTTTACTAAAAGAGTGCAATGAAAAAAATATCATTATTAAGAACGAGCAGACAGAATAACATTCAGCATTCAATTTGACTGTATTAAACTACAGTTTCTGCTCTAGTTTAATACAGTCAAATTGATTACAAAACAATTTCTTGCATGTGGTTTAAAAAGATCGCCCCAGTATGAGAGACTCTGATTGAAATCTGTCAGTGTTGGTCGTCAATAACCAAACAGTGCTGGAGGTGATGCCAGTGTGTCCCAGTGTGGCACCTGTTGTTCACTGTGGGGTCTTTCTTACCACCCACCATCTCCCATTCAGTAAACAGTGATTATGTGTAGAACAGGTTACCAACCCAACTGTTTCAGTGTATGTATGCATAGTTGCACTCGCAGCCATATTTCTGAGCAGCTGAGAAAGCAGGAACCCCAGATATTCCAAGTCTGGATGCTACAAGTGGAACTGGACCCTGTTGGAGGCCTGCGAGCTCTGCAGCCTATGTAAAGCCTGTGTAAGCACACATTTTTGGCAATGTAAACAACAGAACCCTTTTTGCAAATGGCTGTGCTATTCTTGTCATAATCTCAACATTTTCACATCCGCACAGAAGCGCAAAAACAGCAGATTGGGTTTAATGTGGCCAAGAACATAACAGCTCAGGACCACTTTCGTGTTTGTGACGAAAAAGTCCTGAAACAACAGCACACAGGTTTGGAAATGACATTTTACACAAGTTCAGTGCTCGAATGTTGATCAGAGCAAAAATGTTGATCGGTTTTGAACAACAGTGCCCTCAATGCATCTTTTGGTTGCCAACTTTTTGTTCTCAGGGGTTTGATTACACTAGAAAAAGAGCAAACACTCTTTCACCTCCTACAGAAAGAACGAAACAAGCTCCGTCCTCTTCACCTCCCCCATCTTTCAGCCCCTTACTGTGCTCCCCATGGGAGCTGCAGCCACCCTGTAACACACACACACACAAACAAGGCACACACAAACCAATATCCCCACTGGGGTGGCCAGTGGGAAAGCTACTGGGTGTAGAATAGCAGAGCCACTGTAACTCTGCCGTCTTTATTTGTCAGGCCGCTCTGTGGACCTGTGGGGAATGGTCAGGAATTTGACTCATTGTTCTCTGCTGAGCAGCTCCATTGTGGGAATTCACAGCACTCTGGCACAATGGTCCCCGGCTAGACCAGGCAGTGTTGTAATTAGAAAGAAAGAAAAAGCTCCTCTCGGCGACTGCTAAGCTATCCTCTAATGCATGACTTCACAGGACAACAACAAAGCCTGTACACACACTGGGCAGGCCCTTCCAATGGGAACTGGGGATAGCAGTTACACAATGGTGCTCTACATCTCTCCAGTCAGCATGTTGTGTTCTCATCTATGGACAGTATAGAATTCAGCTTTCTATGGGACTCTTCACTTACAAATAAAGTCATAGTTTGATGGTTATTTTTGAATCGCGCGTTCTTTTACTGAAGCTGCTTTTTCTATTTCTATCACTCTCTGACTGCTTAACAGGCTGTGACGCTGTGTGACCCATGTTTTAATCTTATCATTGACAACAAAGAGTGTTTCACTTCATGTACCCTAATCTGAAACACAGACAGCTACAAAATGGCAGCGACATGTCCCCAGTGGGCTTCTTAAGTGAGGAAAAAGCAGCTGAGGCCAAGTCCCTCCACAGGCAGACAAAAGCAGCTCTGTCTCTCACAGGGTGATGGACGATGACTGATGAGAGAAGAGGGGGGTCGAAGTTTACAGGGCTGTTGTGGTTGAAGCACACCAGCAGCTATGATTGCCAGCCCCCGGTCTCGGTTAATCCTCACCTCCAGCAGCACCCGACCCCAGTCACATCGCTCGGTACCTGGTCAGATTTCTGAGCAGTGGACGGCCCCGTTCATATTGACTGGAACGGGGTGAGAGGTGACTTCTGGGAGCGATGCAGGTCAGAGCACAAGAGCGCAGGAGGTTATGAGAGGCATTTTGGCTGTCGCATAACATGATACATGATGACTTCTGGTCACAAGCAGATGAGAACATAGAGGAAAAACAAGATGGGAGTGAGGGATACTTAAAAAAAAGAGATGAAACAGACTGCTGCAGGCACAAAAGTGAGTGTCTCTGCAAACCTTTAGCAACCAAGACAGTTATTGCTTAAGCGAAGGGCGTGGAAAAAAACAACTGAAGAACTGGCTTTCTGGGTCACAGAGTTTGTGCCTGAAACTACTCTTTAGTTTTTTCTTGTCAGACTTCCTTCCCATACAGCAGACAGACATTTGATTTATTTACATGTAGTTAAATACAGGGATATTCAAAATCAGGTCTGTAAATAAACCTCCTGTTTTTCCTGATTAAAACACCATCAGTGATAGTGTGTGCAGGTGAGTGTAGCCGGCGCCTGAGTGTAGGACAGGGGCAGGGGCTGGAGCAATAACCTCTCAGGCCAACATAAACACCCATCACTCTCCAGTCAGCCGTCCGCCCGGTCACGCTGCATCTCATTACCGCTAGCATAAACACCCACTAAAGAAAGCAACAAAGACCTCAAAAATGCTTCAACCTTCCCTCTCCTCCTTCTCCTCTCAGCCCTGTTCCTGCATCCCCACCCACCACAATCTTGAGTCTTTCCTGGCCCCTCCAACGTTCATATTGTTGTGGTTCCGCATGTTGACCAGCATCCCAAGATAGTCACAGTCTTTTGTGTCTTGAAAAGGAACAACACAACGGAGACTGTCACTTTTGGAATTTGGGAATGTGTTGTCTTTTCCAGTTTTTATCCCGATAGGTGTTAAATCAGAGAGTTAATGAGGAGATTCACTCTGTGTGGCCGGAGAGTTTCTGCTGGAGATGGGATGACAGCATTGTTTGTGTGTCAACAGGACATCTAAAAGCACTCACTTTGCGACAACCTATAAATCATTTTCCCCGAGACAAAACTATAATTAAGGAGTTTTTGCAAAGAGACAGAGATGGAGGGAAAGAGGCAAAAAGCAGAGGAACAAAAGGCAGAAACAGAAAAAGACAGAGAGACGAGAAGGAAAATGACCACTTTTAGGATGTGACATCAAACCTAAGCCTGGGTTCAAAGTCATAGCCACTGAGAAACAAACAGGTCACAGAAAAAAAAAACAAAAAAAAAAAACAGGGAACTCCATTTAGTGGTTCAAGCCCGTCACATTTATGGTGTATGATCAGGGTGGCCCTACATGCTGATTACAGACCAATTTACCAGCACCATAATAGCTGCCTATGGAAACCACAATAAAGATGAACAAGGTTTGGGGGAAGAAATGAGCCCCACTCATTCAGTTTGCCATGGGAATAGTGTGCTAGTAGTCAGGCTGCGCTAACACTGCATGTGGGCATATTTTGTAGCAGAGCCAAACTTAATTAAAACTTTGCATCAGTTGTGCTATTCTGTTGTATGACAATTCTTTATTTGGCTTTGCATGAAACAGACAGATACAGCAGACAGAAACAAGCCTTTAATTTATCTAAAGATAGCTTCATATCGCCCCTGTACTTTCTCTATTCCTAATGTGGATCCCCCATAAGCATCTTTGAATAAGAACCTGCTAATTGCCGTTAATCTCCCAGAGGGCAAATCCCTCCTCAAATCTTGTTAAAAAGCCTAGCTGAGAAAGTAGAGAGAAAGATTCTACTGCCAAGCCACGTGGAGGATTTACTCGATCAGAACCGACAGTCCAATCCACGACCTTGACACAGTGGAGGTCCCTTCGTCAGCCTCGGCCGTCCACATGCAAAATCTGAGCTGGGTGCCTGCGTTCTACCCCGGCTAAACCCTACTGGAGCGCTTCGCTGTGGCAGCGCAAAGAGCTACTGGTGTCCAGCCTCTCAGTCACAACGGCTGCCAACAGAGCTAAAGAAGTGGCTGAGGCTGTAAATAAAATTAGGGTTTACTATAGTGACAAGGGAAGTGGGAAGAGGCTGGGATGGTGGGAGAGGAGAGGAGGAGTGTGTGATCGCAACCCAACAATTTAAAGCTGGCTTGTGTCCAGGTCAGGGGAGGAGGAGAGAGGGGTCAAGAAGACTGAGAACATCATTAGAGTTCATCCACCCTCTACAAAAACAAAAAAATAAACACATACACAGACACACATACTGCGATCAGCCTTCCCAAAAAATTCTCAATGACTCATTTCACGAATCTAACAAACACTTGGATAAATTATGCAATGTAAAACATCACTAGGCAGCCTACAGCCCGTGTGGGCAGCTGGTCCCTGCTGTGAGGGCTGTGGGTGGGGGAGGGTGAGTCATCTTCAACGAAAAGGTAGCGGTAAGCGACAGTGTGTGTCACCCGCAGGCCAGGACAGGGCACCTATGACGCAGCCACACAGACGCACATTCACATGCTGCACATCGTGCTGCGCTCACTGTGCCGGCTCTCTAGGTTTGGTGTTAAAAGCTGTGTCCCTGCATTTCGTTTTAATGCTCTAAACCAACAATGGATTCTTCACAAAACACACACACACGTGCATGCTATGCTCTCACTACAAAAAAACACACACACACACACACACACACACACACACACACACACACACACACACACACACACACCGCCCAATTGCAGGTGAGGTTTGTTTGTACTCTTGTCGGCACCTGTGGTTCTCCCTCACAGCCACGACATATGAAGAAAGGGACAGTCGTGTTTCTATAAATGATAGATGTGCTGCTGACTGGAAAGGGCGCACAACCAGAAGAAGAGCAGGTGGGAGGCTTTCCCAGGTGTCTGCACCGATGGGAACAAAAGAGAGAATCAACAGAATCTCCCATGATTGTTTCTTCGGGTCCAGGAGCCACCACTCCCTGCTTAAACAAATTCAAAACCCGCTTTTTGCTCAAACATTATTTGTACAACCTGCTGAGCTGAGATGACAGGAACCAAACCTGAGTGCAGATTAGCTGGGATATGACTGTGGCAAAATGGTAGCCAGCAGTTGATTTTCAGTTCAGTCAGTTGAACAACAATTCAAACATACACAAAAAACAAACAAAAAAAAACAAAGCAGGTCAGGGTGGATCTGTCGTGGCTAACCTGTATTCTGCTATCTAACCTGTTTGTTATTTGGGAGACAATAAGGAAATAAGAAACAAATGGTTGTTTTTCTTGAAGGTAGGACCCGTGGTGGGGAAGTCCAGAGGGACAGTATGTAAAACAGTTCCTGCAAACAATGATGTGACTTCACTGCCATGTGCTTGTGGAAACTTCTGAGGAGTCCCTCTGTGATTTCCAACTATAACCAAATAAAAACCGAAGCCTGGCGCAGGTGTTTCACCCATCAGTTTTATGACCTTTCCATGATGGGGTCACATGCACCTTAGTGTGCTGTGGAAAACCAAAGATATAAATAACCACAAAGAAAGTATGCAGCTTCCCTGCTTCCCTTTAATATCTATTTTTTTTTTTTTTAAAGTTTCCTGGTTAAAACCGAAACGCTTTTATCCCTCCATCCACTGCATGAAGCCATTCTGGAGGTGGACCTGGGGGCTCATCAGTGCACCATCAGCAGTGTGAAAAACACAGACAGGCCCATTACAGCTGCCATGTCTATCAGCACTCTTCAATGTAACCAGTCGACAAGTGAAAACACAAACACAAGCATTGAGACCTACAAACACTAACAGCCTGCATTTAGCGTGATACCATTATGCAAATATAAACAGAATGGATTGCGAAAGGGGGAAGTCAGTGAATTGTTTTAAACTACAGGATTACAGTTTGTGTGTGAATAGCTAGACAGGAATTCAGTCAGTCTCTGTGGAGGGCTGGGAAAATCTGGACTGGTCTGGACATGTTCTGAACAAGCTCTGACCTGGCATCCATCCAAGTGCCCGGCTAAACCCAAAAGTGGGTAACAGTTCATAAAACTACAGAGACCACTTCATAATCATAATGACATTGCACTCCATTACAGTGTAAGCTGGTGGCAGGATGAAAGAGCTTTGTGTGTATTTGGTCAGCGGGGGGGGGGGGGGGGGGGGGCGTCAACTCAACTTGGTTCAGCATTTTAAATCCGTTAAAAGCAACTGGTGGCCCCAACTGCAACAAAGGACATGTGCAACCTGTTTCGACTGCGCATTCGCAGAGCTGCTGGTTTAGTATGGTAGAGAAGAAAAAGAAACAGCAGTTGACTGCATTCCTCTCATTTTCTGTGGTTATTTGAGCATAACTGCATTAGCAGTGCTTTGATAGCAATACCAACACAGCCATACACTTCCTTTTTCACTCTCTTCACCAGTTCACCAGCGCATTATGTGGTGCAGCAGCAATTTGAGACTTTAATATACTGGAAAATTCCAATCACATGACTGAGATGGCGAGCCTTCAGGCACAGTCATGACACGCAAACACATGTAAACCAGTGAGTGTGGGCAGGCACTTGACATCCCCGCACGAGAGGTCAGTCAGCATGTGACCCGTATTTGCACTTACACCCGCTGTGCCACCTCAGGTTGGAGCGTTTATTCCCATGGCTTAAGCATGGCACTTCACAGGCCAATGCTCTTAGGGCAGAGCAGGGCCAAATAGCTTGGTCCGGCTAAACTGAGATCATCAGGGAGATTTGCAATGCATATTTTAGATTTGAATGAAAAGCAAACCGGTCTGGTGCAGGTTGGCTGGGATACGAGGTGACACTTGGTCTCCTCCACTGGAAGAACTGTTGGATATACGCGCAAATACAAACTCGTATTATCTTACTGATAAAAATCACAACCCCTATAAAGTGCCGTAGAAATGAAGGATCATTGCTGTGTACTGTCCAAACACAACATCAAAGCTGAACACACTGTCTTGACGCTCAACTTTTAACCGCTATGTAAACACTGACTAAAACATACTGACTCTTTCCCTTTGCCTCTTCATTCGCTGGATTAGAACAGCGGCATTAACTATTGATGATTTCTCTAGAAGTCCCCATATGTTGGAGCTCCTGAGGCTATAAGGCTGAGACGGCGGGCCGTGTGAGAAACAGGCCGCGGAGGGGCCAGCAGGAACAAAACCATGGCAATCCCTTTCAGCCACCTCTCTCCAGGGGGAATCCTCTTACAGCACTTCCCCTGAACTCAAAGGCCGTTTTCTATGGACAAGTAACCTGGTTATCTGCCCATCAATGGAATACAATGGGTCGATTTTAAAGGCTGAATGGCTTGATGACTGGAAACTGGTAAATGACAAAGACAGGAGTTTTAACTTTGAGTGAAGCGCATTTGAATAAATTATTTCTCCTTGTTACTTCCTTGTATACATGAGGTCAAGGGGGGGGGGGGGGGGGGGGGCCCCGTATATGCATGGTAGCCTCCACCATGCATATACGCGCAGCCTCTACAGCATAAGGGTTGCTAAACTGGATTAATGATGCCTGTGGAGGCTACCCAAACATAGACCTCCACTTGTACCATAGAGCCGGCACTAAAACAGAGACAGTGGATGCCTTAATAAGGGTGAGGCGTCTGCACAACGTCTGTTCACACTCCAGTTTGGGAAGTCTCTATTTCAGCCAGATAAAGATCATGGGCCATCATTGCCCACACCTTGCTATCATCTCCGTGGATAAGGCTGCTGAAGGTACCCATCATGTGTGGACTCAGAAACAGTGGTGTTATTTTTCCAAGCACCCACTCAGTCAAAGACAAAATCGTATTCAGCATGTTTGTCACCTCTCTGACGACCTAGTTAACCTTCTTGGCACCTCGGTGCTACTTGAGAGGCAGGATGTAGCCACACACACACACACACACACACACCCTCGCTGCCACTCTTGTGTTTCCAACCACATGACAACAAATAAAACACATCTGGGATGTCAAACCTGCGCTCGACCATTCGCATCAGACTTCCGGTTATGGGGAATGTTCACACACAAGACACACATCTGCAGCTGTAGCTCTATTAGCTTATCACTGATGAGCTAATAGAGCCAGGCCTTGTATAGATGTGTCCCAAACTGGGCTGTTTGGTCTAAAAGGGGTGTGAGATAGACGTAGGCCACTAGATCAGCAGGACTTTAATCCTGACCTCACGCTCCAAATAAACTTCATTGCTAAAATTCACATGCCTAATCCATTTACAGATACATGACTTTGAAATTTGATTAGCCGGTATTTAAGTACAGACAAAGTTGGAGGACATCCAGTGTGTGCTGCACTGCAAAGCCTGGGCTTGCTGAAGAACTGGATAACAGCCACGCAGTCAGACAGTAGTTGTGCAGGTTTGCATGTCTGGGATGCCTTGTTAAAACTTGGCAGTCGTACTCTCAGTAACTACAAGGTGCATAAGAGGAAAAGGACTAAAAGAGAGAGTGTTTGGTAAATGAGAAGTTATTCAGCTGAGGGTTGGAGCTAAACATTCCCCAATCAGCGCCAGCTCTTCTCAGCTGAAGCATTGCCCATGTGGAGTCAGGACTATATTTGGAAAATGACTTGCAGCATACGACTTAAACTTTTGACTTTGTGAACATGGGTATGTAGGTCAATGTGTTAATGCCACCGATACAGCTCTTTAAAGCCAAGCCTGTTTCATTTGTCACAACAAACTGAAAATTTGATCAATTTACTGGAAGCATATTGTGGTGGTGTCATCTATACTGTCATTAGAAAAGTGATGATTTCCCCCAGGGCGAGTAGCACCACACATGACATATGGCACACCAATCACACGACACCACAGGTCCAGCTGGAAGATCAGAGCTTGTGGTGAAGGAAGTGCGCTTCAAGGCATCTCCAGTCCCCAAACAAAAAACAAAAAACAAAAAACAGTGTTTAAATTGAAAGAACCAAACGTCCTTTCACTGGCAATAAACATCCACCAACCACCGTTTGATCTCCTTGAACAATACAAGTGATTAACAATTGTCTCAATACACAAAAAGTCCCCTGTCTTACTGGGGGAGACAACCTGAGGCAAATGAGAGCATACAGTGCTTACTGGGACTTTAATTTGACTCCTTTCACACTCCCGTGTTTGCCACTGGTGTGAACAGGTCAACATGAGGCCACGACCCTGCTCTCAACAAGCGCTTTACCACAGTGCGACGCCGCTTGTCTTCAGTATGAAAGGATTACACAAGTTATTCCTCAGTCAAACAACATCAGTTGTGGTTACATGCTATGTTGTGGCTGGGTGCTGTACAGCAGTCGCTGAGGACAACACAAGGTCTTTTCTTTTCCACGGCCACAGTTGGCGACTTCTGGCCCTCATTCAGCCACATGCTTCGCTGTCCGTGAACACAAAAGACCTTAAACATGCTTCTGGAGCATCTGACACTACAGAATCAAGAGACCGTCCTTGTTAAGGACAGTTTAGCTTGTGTTATTGCAAGTTTATGTTAGATAGCGTAAACTAAAGACATTAGCCGTGCACAGTGGACCAATCAGTGTTTTAAGTAACCATGTCAAGGCGCATTGCTGCATTTTGCTGGTTCTGTGGCTGTGACTGCTTAAAGGCAGATCAAATTGCTTGCAAAGTAATTGTAGTGTACACCCGTGGACGATGCCTGCAACCCAAGCAAAGGACTATTCAGCCTTCCTGGACCACGAAGAGGAAAATGAAATTGTGGGTATGCATCATCCACTTTGCTGAATCTCCAGCAAAAAAACTGAAATGACAACAATGCCAGGACAACCCCCCCCCCCCGTGACCAATCACTAATTCACTGCAAGTTGACCCTGTGTTCAATATCCCATGACCATGCACCAGGTTTGCATGTGTCATTTCAGTTGTTTCACCTCTGCCAAGTTTGTAGGGGTCTGCAAATCCAAGGGTTAAGCGCCGCAGAGACAACCGCTGAGTCAGATTTTTTGGGAGACTGACAGCAATGGGGCCTGTGTAGACAACTAATCCTCTACCCATACGTGCGCTGGCTGGGCTCTTCCCACTGCACACACTGAAACTAACCCCTCAACAATCCCGCCTCAGCTCCCAGCTATAGATGGGCGCTGGAAGGCATTTCTAAATCAGCAGTTACTGCGCTCCAACGCGGCCGCAGCTCCAAATGATGACAAAAGCGCTTACCCTGAAAACACAAATTATGAGATTAAACAGGAAATCTCACTTTGATTTGTTTTTCAAAATCTCCCTGACAGTAAAGACAAGCAGTTTCGTCTCACCCCCGGCCATATAAACAGCCCATTAGTCCTTTCGCAGCGTAATATAGACACACTCCACTGTTTCTGTGTTAGGAATGATGGCGCTGCGCTTATTTCCACCCATACTTCACATACCATTTGTTGTCGCTCACCAGACATACCTAAGCTGTGACTGAACTCTGGCTCAAAGAGCAATGACGCTGTTTCCTCGGTGCATTCCTGTCAGATATGGTTTTTATGAGCTGTCAGATCCCGAAAAGCACTAAAACAGAGCTCTGACTGTAAAGTGAGAGGGCGGCATTCAAATAATTTGCATTCACTCTGAAAACAAGTGATTTCAAACACTGAGGTCAACGATGAGTCGTGGTCCAACATCAGTGTTACTTCATTGACAAAATGACAGATTTGGATGATAGTGTCACTCCATGCGAGTTCAAAATACTGGCAGAGCCTTTGGTTCAAAGTGAGACTGGCTTCAGTGTCACTGACACAGACAAACATGGAAACCAGCGTGTTTGAGACTTAATCCTGTTTCTTTCACAGCATCGTTCAGCTCATGTTTGTGTCTCTCAGAGAAAAGAGGAAACACTTAAGCAGCAGCTGAACAGCCGCATCACAGAAAAGCCACCCCGGCCGAGTGAACCTGCCGGCGTCTGGAGTCAGCGCCTCGGTGGAGGCGTGTTGTCACACCGGAGCAGTTTCTGCGAAACCAGCCGGAGGTCACCGAGGAGCGACTCGCGGCCGGGGCGCACAAGCGCAAGGAGCGCAGCGGTGCCGTCCGCGGGTTAGTGTTTGTGTCATGAAACGCCGAAATGAGAGTTGTACACACAGTAAAGTACCTTTCATCCAATCGACAACTTGCTTCTGCGTCCACTTCGTTATCGGCTCCATATCTTCTCCAGCACAATATCAGAGACAACAAATATGCCAAAAAAAAAAAAAAAAAAAAATTGGCGACGTGGTTCTGAGACTTAAAAAAAAAAAAAAAAAAAAGATGTTGTCACATTCTCTACAACTGCTCGGTGTCGTTGCTCTGGTCGTGTTCACTCATCAGACAACTCTGTGCACTCATGACTGCGGGTGGACTGAACCCCCCACCGCTCCGCTCCGCCCGGGTTGGGATCAGGGCTGCTTTCAGGTGCTGCTGGGAATAATGGGAAAAATCTAAATTAGATGCAAAGTAACGAACCAGAAATCCCTCAGACATTGTAACTTGCTTTTCTCAGTCACAGATAAATCATTTATGCTTATAGCTTATGTTGTTTTCGCTTTATTAATATTTTGTTAAAATAATTATGTTTTTGATATTTTCACTGTTGCACAGTTGCGCGCCAATTGAATCTAATTTGAACCATGATGTAGCTTCACCGTTTCCGTCAAAGCATGTGTTTCTCGGTTGAGTGGTCGTTTCAAACTGATTTTTTAAAAACATTTCTGATCACAACCACATGAGCAAGCAGCAATGTGTAGTCCATGTACTACTCCGGGGCATGGAGTTAGGAGTTTACGGAGAGCGCCTGAATGTATCGTATGATGTAGGTAGTTTCTGTGTGATCACCGCCCTCATTTGAAACTGGAGGCATGTATACTAAACAGTGTGGTAGCACCATGGGCTAGCACTGAGGTTATGGTTGGGGTACTCCTGAAAGAAATGTATGCAGGGACACACGGATTGGTACACTGTAGGTCTGTCAACAACATCTACATAATGTGTCACTGTTAAATCTCAATTCATACTTTTGTTACATGAGTATTACACGTCTTATAGAGCACTGATAATACTGACACGGCATCAAGTCATTATAGTGATTTTAGCTGAATTTGTTCACTCATAGATGCAGTCACCAAGATGCAATATAGCGCATGAAAAACATTAGAGGCAGGAGACTTTTTCTTTCCATTGAAGCGATTGTGACTCGCCACTGCTCTCTGGTGGTTGAAGCCTTGCTTCTTTGCAAGGGACGTAGCAGTGGGCTGCCCTACAGTCACCCCCCCACACTGCTACACACATGCTTACAATAATGGTTCATCAACTAATTTAGTAAAACGTCTCCAATGTAATATTGTAATGGAACTGGATTTCAGGCTGTAATGATGGTAGTGAAAGTCTGATGACTACCCCAGCTACAGTGCAGAATTCACAACAACTTCAGGAACCAAGTTTGAAAGATATTTACAATATGTATTGTAATAATTTATTCTATTTTATTTTTACTGCATTTAATTTTTTTTTTTAATGCATACCATTGTTATGTATGGACAACTGCCCTGTTTTAATGCTATATGGTGAAGTCAACAACAAATTGATTGAATTTAGATTTTTGTGGTTTAACTTCATTAAAAACTTCTAATACAGAGATTTTTTTCTTGACAATGACTATATATGTAGTCATGTACTCATAGTCATAGTCATATAGGTATGACCATAAAAACATGCATTTGAACGAACAAAATCTTATTTGCTTGCCCTTGTCCAACACAGTGGGATATTATATATGTCACAAAATGCAAACTATGGTTTGTGAGAGCAACCAGTGTTGTGGTAGTTTATTGGGATGGAACAGCTGACAGTGAAAGCACAGAATGCTGAAATCTGTATTAAAAAGGTTTCCAGGAAATGTCAAAATAAAAGGAAGAAGACCTTCTTTAGTGGACAGAGGTTAGGTTCCTTTACTGTAAGGCTATTTAAAACATTGAAAGTAAGCTTTAGCGGTATGTCTTTATTAAGAGGTCTTCAATAGAGGTAATGCTTTACAGTCATGGTTTCTGACATTAAGTAACCTTTCCTGGCTTATTGTTTTTTAACAATCTGAAACACACCTTTCATGGGAGAGTCCCGGACCTTCCTATTACTCTACTACAGCTGGAAGCTGTTGTATACTCTGCACTGTAATCATCTGCAGATTAAAGCTCAGCTGTTATTAAACTTGGGCAATGCATCAATTTGCTTTAAGGCAAAAAATAATAATAATAATAATAATAATACTGGAAGCCCCAATATTGTACTACACAACAATTTATTCTGCTTTTAATTATTTTCCTTGTTTGAACATGTTGATTGTTCTGAAGAGATATTTTGAGCATGAGATATTTTCTTTACATTAATCTTACTTAAACTATTTTTAATAACTAAAATTCAAGAAGCTTATATTTTCTATACTATCTCTGAGACAAGTAAGTTTGGTGATGACTAACAGGAAGGTCGAGGGAAGCTTTTATAGAAAATCTATATAACACAACACAACACCTATATTTGACCCAATGGAGTGATTATGAGTAAAAAGTATAGTAGAATAAAATACAGCATAAAACAATGAAATGAGGCAAAGGTCACAAAGTTTTACTGCTGTTTACAAGTCAAAGAAAGCTGGAGGGTTTGGGTGGAGACCGTGTCTTATTTGGTCTTTGAAGCAGTTATACTTTTCATCACCCACAAGACAGAGATATACAATGTGTTGGTGTGTGTTGTTACCAGGCATCATAAACATTTGGGACTACAGCAAATGGGGGAGTCAGAGCCACGTTCAGTTCTCATGGGAGTGGGCTGGATTGAAGAGGATCTGGGTGGTGTGGAATTCAGGGGAGGTCTTCCCCTCCCGAGAGGATTAAGTGAATCATGGGATTTTTGTTGAGGTGAGGCGGAGGGATGGAGGGAGTGTTTGGGCTGGTTAGGAAGAGAGGGCCCAAGCTTTAAGGCTGAGAGAGTGGTGGGGGTGAGAACTGAGGAGTTGATGCAAAACCGTAAGAATAGTTGTGGCTATTCTTGCTTGGCTGGTAAATTAGAATTACAGAAAAAAGTTCACACTTCCTCTTGGAAAAGGTCACTTTTCTTTATCATAATGACCAAGCATCAGAGCAGGATCAACGTCTTTACCCATGGCTCCAAAATAATAACATTAAAACAAAGACTTGTAAAGATAAGCAAACTCTGCAGGATCTGCTTTGTATTCTGAATCAACATTTATTTCGGCCTCAAAATACAGGAAGTCCAGATTTGGCACTGTATATCATTTCTGGGATCTACATTAAGGTCGGGCTAATAATGTCATATAAACAAAGGCAGGCATGTGAAACATCAGCACAGGAAGTTATCCACTTCACTATCTGAGATGACAGGATATGAAGGGCTGAAGATATTATGATTATACAAAGAAACCCACTTCCTGCCACTGACAGGTTTGCTCTCTAAACACTGAACAGATTTAGTTTAGGAGAGGAAATGTCATATACCCGGTAGCTAAAACCACTTTGTGAGACTGTCTCGTGTCTCATCTGTTGCTATATACTCTTCCTCATATGTTTTCTACAGTTCATGTGAATATATAACTATATATATATACATACATACATATATATATATATACTCTTCTTCCTCATCTCTAATACAAGTGGAGCAGATCTTAGACATTAACACTGACACTACGATGCCTCTTCACAGGGTAGATGAGGAGTTTAGGCTGAAATAAAGAGAGCAGTGTAGTAAACACAGAAGATCCTGTGTGCTCATCTCACTGCTGGGGACTGAGGGCTAGAAGGGAAAATAAAGCCATGAGTCTTAAAGTTTCTTATGAAAACATCAACAAGAAAATACTTAGATTTCAAAATAAGATATGAACATATTCTCAGTGTTAAATATTCTCTGCAGTTGACACCCGTGTCGTGACTGTAACAGATGTGTTGGTATTTATCTAGCAGTAAATGCCAGTCTGTACAACAAGAGCTGAAGGCCACTACTACAGCGAAACAAAAGACAGAGTTGCTGAAGAGTATGCTGGGAGTTTTATGGTGCATTCTGTGGGTTTGAAGGGCTTGAAGGGTTTGAAGGGACTGAAGGGACGGCTGGTCTGGCGTTGAGGTACTCCAGAACAAAGACCTGCAAGATCTTGTTGAGGTTCTGGATGGTAGAGTGATCCAGGTTCTGTTCATTGTCATCAAACGTGTGCCACACCGATGGGAAGGGGGAGGGGATGAGGTGGAGGATACGTACACCTGACAGAGAAGCACAGGTTGGGGATCAGCCAACAGATTTAACACAATATACTGTATGTAATCATTTCTGTGTTAGTTTTGTTAGGTGGTGTGTATACCTCGGTTTAGGAATGGTATATGATCGTCTTGTATGTGGCCAACAGGTCGATCGGGCCAGAAATACTGCACGCTGTTAGGATGATCCGCCAGCTGGTTCATGGAGTGGAGACGCTTTTCTGAGGATATCCAAGACGAAAAGAGCAACATAAGAAAACAACCCAACAACTGTCGTCACATTCTGACTCAAATGTTGCTGAATTCTGACTGATGAATGGATTATGTGACTTTCAACCAGTGTGAAAAGCTATGACAAAAACGTAAATGAAGCAATCTGACATGTTAAAAAACCCAGAGTCTTTTCACTTTAGTAGAGAATAGTGTATTAATGAAGCATCCATTTCCACACAGAGAGAAGCAGATCGAGAAAACAGGCTTCCAGAGCTTTTAAAGTTTCGTAGTGATCTTAACTAAAAACATAAAATCTCTACAGTGCAAAAGATACAGTCTTATTGCGATCATTTGTCCGCTCAGTTGGCAGACTGGCCTCCACACAGTGATGACTACTCTACTAATGACTTGTAATTACAGCAACTGATAGCAAATTTATGGATGTTTGTGGCACACCTTCAGCAAAGTAAAAAGCCTCACATAACACCAGTAATGGAAAATACCGGATGCTTTACCAATGTTCTGCAGTCTAGAGAGCCAGGGTGTTGTGCTGGGGAACTGGTTGCCAAAGTGAGGGCTAGGAGCTCCGATCAGGTCCAACAACACAAACAGATCCTGGAGAAAAAGAGACCGGGGGGGGGGGGTGTATAAGTATAAGTCCCTGACCACAAGCCTGTTCCCATACTAATCACACCTCAGAGACCCTGCTTTGAGTTGGCATCACGGTGCAACACACTCACATCCCACCGTCTCTGCAAGCCACAGTCTGCTCACACACACACATGCTCAGACTAGGTACTGTCTGGTTTATCTCTGCCTGTCCACAAAGGAATGTCTCCATTTGTTGATGAACACTTGCACTATCTCAGTGTTGCTACGATAAAGAAATATAGACCAATTAAAGTGACGTCTTGTTATTATAGACTATATAATAGATGATGTTTGATATCATGACACTCAATCCCCCCAGAGATGGGGGGTTTTGAGATTTTAAAATCTCCTCAAAATGCAGAACTATTTAAGACATGTGCCTCCCTTGTTCAGGAGTCTGTGTTGTGTGTCTGTGTGGGCTGTGTGTGTGTGTGTGTGTGTGACAGGAGATCAGGGCTAAGCAGATTGTACTGAAATTGATGTGGGCTAACAAAGGGATGATCTTTTGTGAGTGTGATTAAGTGATTATGTTAATCTCAGGTGGTTTAGACAGAAAAGGATGAGCAGAGCCGGTTCATACTATGCCGTGCAGTTGGTTGGTGCCTGTGGCTCCGGCAGGGTGCGGGGTGCTCTCCATCTTTTGGGCCAGGTGGCGAGAGCCGTACAGGGAGTCTGTGGGGGTCCATTGGAAAAGAGCCTCCTCCCCGTCAAAGAAGATCAACTGCAGGGTCAGGTTGGGGCTGGAGCCCTGCATGGGAGGTAGAAAGAAAATACAGTCATATACAACTGAAGTTTCCATTCCAAGAGCTTTGCTGCCCTCTATTGGTTTTAAGATGACAGTGACAGGAAAACAGTCTGGGGGTTTCAAAAGTAGTTTTTCAATTAATTAACAATTTCATTCTTTAGTTTTGTTTCCCAAAAACATGATCCTGTAATGCAAAGTTTACAATATCTTCTATGTGATTTATCAGCCGTGATATTGATTATGTGTCCTCCTCTGTGGCAGCTAATGTGTTTGTATTCAGGGTGATTCCTATTCCCACAGTGACCTTTGTGACAGACAGCTGAGTCTGATAAACATGTCCCCTGGCTGATCTCCCTGTCACAGACCCTGTCACTGTCCACCCAATAGACGTGGCACTCAACCGTGAAACAGGAAAGTACAGAGTAGCAAGCTACATGAATACTAAGTGTATCGCTTATAGCTTTTGCATCATTTGTGCATGCAACTATTAAAGACTGTTGAAGGTAAATTTATGTCAGTGACTTTAAGGCAGAACCAATAATTATAAGTTCTGTCTTTAAAATGTTGTTGCCATTGAAACTGAGTTTGAGCATAGACATTTGCAGAGGTTTGTTAATTGATGTATAATTTATAAATGCCTTATAGTTTAAGTTTGTTCAGCAAAACCATTAACCTCTAATTGAATAACCCACTGATGATGATGATGAAGTCACCATTTCCCCACAGATGTCTACATTTGACTATTTTGGACTATTCTAATGGCATGAATATGTAATGATCTATACATCTACCTGTTCAATACTAGTCTTTTGATAATATTTGTCAAAAATCTCATGAAAAGACCAAAACTAACATTGAAAGATTGTATTAATAAGTATTGTCATTGTAGCCAAAGCCTGATAAATAGCAGCTTTTTATCTCTGTGCTCCCTTGTGGTTGCAAAACTATTAAGAACACATCAGTGGACCAAACTTTGCACTGGGTGACATGTTGCATCATTACCAAGAACATGGTGATTGTAGTTTGTTTTAAATCAGTTACACATGCAGTGATCTGCTGATACAAATAGCCACTAATGTACCAAATATCTATTAATCCACAGCTGAAAATAGTCCCCAATGAACATGCAATTTACTCCTGTTTGAGTACTTTTTAACTACAAACTACAATACCCAGTTTTTTAAAAGAAAATTACTCAGCTTTTTAAAAAAAAAACAAAAAAAACAACATATTTGTGATTTGTGATCCATTTTTAAAGGCTTACATCAAGTTGAAAAGGACTGCCATTGGACTAACGCATAACTGGTTCTGGTCTTTTTCAGGAGCAATATTGACAAAAGAAAAATATAGAATAACACCTTGTAGTGCTAATAAAAATGTGTTGTAACTACTACCATCTTTCCTCTTACCACTTACAACACTTGAAATTATAATTGTTGTAGGTGGTAAGAGGAAAGAGGTAGTAGTTACAACACATTTTTATTAGCACTACAAGGTGTTATTCTATATTTTTCTTTTTCTGGTCCTGTCTGCCACATGTTTGGCCCTGTTGTTTTAGAGCTTACTGCTGTTGGTGTTGCTGTAAGACTTCACTATGACTCATGGCCAGAAATCAAGTTAGTGCTAACCACAGCCACAGAAACTATTACACACCACGTTTACAGACTGGAGAGATTTAAGCGTAGATAGTGCACATGGGGTCACAGACAAACAGAGAAACCATGTTTCATTTACTATAGTATATTGTAGATTTAAGACACTTGTACGCCCACTACCTTCTGAGCTTTCAGTTCTTCATCCAGGGCTCGTGCTATCTCCAGCATCATGGCACAGGGGACAGCAGAGTCGGTGGCGCCCTGGAACTCCCTCCCATGCCACTGTGGTGGGTAGTACTTGGAGTCGTAGTGACAGGCCAGAACCAGGCGGCGCTTGGCGGATGGGTTGAGGGTGGCAATCAGGTTGGTGAAGGGCAGGGAGCCGTAGGGTGTTTGTGACATAAACCTATCTTCTGTCACTTCCCAGCCTGCTCCGAGGGAGCCAAGAGTTGTTTTGATATGCTGAGAGTAAGATGAACACACACAAACACATACCGGTTAGTAAAGAGTACTGAGTCCATCACCTCCTTAGTAATTAGCTGACTTAAGTCTGTGGCAATTTAACTTGTAAAAAAGAGAAGAAACAACATGTTGCGTTTCATGACACACTGGATAGGCCATGATACATTATCCGACAAATGATAAACTCACCTCTTGCACTGCTTGGCTGCCTGCAGAGCCCGGGTACCTGGTAACCAGCAGTGGCCTCAGATCCCTCTGCCACATCTGCGCTAGGTCAGTGTGAGACAGGGCAGTGTGGATCTCATCCTGTGTTAGTGTGACGGCTCGGTGCCGGAGCTGAACAGGACAAGAGGAGACAAACAAGATACAACAAAATGGATGAAAGATGGCATTGGGTTCAACGTATATTTAGGGAAGAAAAAAAAGTACACAGAGTGACTATTGTAATGCATATGGATAAAACGGCAGTACTGTGATCAGATCACTAAATCACTGCAGCATAATGTTTACACCTACTTTTAGTCAGTGTTTGCATTGGCACAGTTTCAACAATTTCTTAGTAAGAGCAGTAGGAGTCTTCCTGATGCATTAAAATTGAGCAACAATGCAGATGACACACAGCATACAACCAGTAATGTTAGTGCGTCACAACAGTCGGTCTGAAAACCAGAAACAATACAATATTTAAAATATGCAAGAGATATCTGAGGAGAAAATCCATCTTAAGCAAGATTATTCACAATCAATTGCTATAATATCACCTACATGACAATGTCTAGAAAGGCCATTCAGAATGCTCATGTAAAAAAGCAGAAATCGATCTTGTGGTGCAGGTGTATCAAACACTGTGTTTTCGAGTTCGCTGTGAAGCTCACTCTCACATCTCCTCAGCGTGAGACACAAGAGCCACTTAGAGTTGTGTGAATAGACATTGATTGAATGGCTTCAAATACACACAAGGGCTACTTTGGTAAATCAGGGATCTACTGAATGGAGAGGCAGAAAAGTGAGGGGCTGTTGTTAAAATGCTATCACTTCCCCTTTGCTCTGGAAAATAGACTCCCACAAACATGATTGTAGAAAAGCAAATCAGCCTGTTTGTGCAATTTAAGCAGCACAATATGGATTTAGATTTCACGTTTCAAACTGTGTGTCAATTCAGTGTGTTAAAAAAAAACATATTGATCCTCTGATCCCATGGCTCTTTTTTCATTTGGTCTCAAAGTTCAACTGCTGAGAACCACGGTTGTCCTGGTAACAAACTGAGCTGACAGGGAGGATGGAGAGCAGGAGCAGGAGGGAAAGAGCTGATGGTGACTATCAGAGCAGAGTCAATGTCTCTGTTGTATCTGTTTCGCACTGCCCCAGCCTCTCCAGTAATAGGCACACTGAATGGTCTGGTCTCTTATGATTACTAAGTCTAAGGATGAACAGTATGGCAGATGAATAAATGACTGAATGTTTAGCCCATCAATTTTCAGAAAATAGTAAAAAAAAAAAAAAATACCCCACATATTTTCCCAGGCTGTGCAGGGATGTCTTCAAAATGCCAACTTACAGTGACATAAATCAGAGAAAGCAGCGAAAAAACCAGCCCTGAGAAGACTGAAGCAGCAAATGTTCAGCATTTTGGTTTAATAAATGACTAAAACGATCAACTGATTGAGTGATTTATTAACTGACTACTCATTTTAGCATTTGAAGCTCACATTTTTTAAGGGAAATCACAGTTGTACATTTGTTCCTTGTCCCTAAGTTAGTTTCACTTTACTATCTTGGACAACAGGACAAAGCACATTCCTTAAGTCTGTTCATTACAACTGAAGCATAAACATTCACTGACAAACCCTGTTCACAGTATGCATTGGACACACACTGGCTGACTCATGCATCAGTCCTGTAATTACAGAGTGGCTCGGATAGGGTGCAAAAGGTACAATTATGTGGTCACACAGACTGAATATAGTCCTCCAAAGAGATGGGGCTCACTGAGCTCAGAGAGGGTTAAAAGGGGGTCCACTTAAGATCTATAAATACCAAGACCTGCAATTGGAGGATCAATGATGATGACCGTGCTGCCATAGCAACCAGGCAAAGAGAAGAGGAGAAGAAGATCATAGATGAGGAAGATGAGTGGCCAGGCATACCCAGGTGCATCCCAGGAGAATTACACAACAAGTGCTAAGAAACTGTGCAGAGGATTGCTGGAATATCATGAATAACTATTATAGATATGTCATTAATGTAAAAGCTGAATGTAAAAACTTGTAGTTTTTACCTCTCTCACAATGAATAACAGTAGTTAATAGTTAAAGCAATTTTTCATGCAATTCAAATATTTCTCCAAGAAAATAATTCAAGAGATTAGTTACAGGTGCGTTTATAATGATGAAACAGGTTGTTGGGAGTCAGTCAGTAACTGCAAGCAATCAATTGAGCCTTAAAGAAAAAAAAAATGGTTGCACTTCTGGACATGGTTTTCTGAATGTCTGAATGTACAGTTCTGACTACCTGGCGAAGTGTTAAGGCAACAAAATGTTAACAGACTCTCTTAATTGATTTACCTTTTCTTGTGTCCAGGGGATTCCGTTGGAGCAATGGATGAATGTCATCCAAATGGCCACAGCGTAAAATAAACGCATTATGTGCCGTCGCTCAGCCATCGCTGTTGCCGCTCCTCTCCACATTCCTGGCTCTCCTCTGTGAAAGCTTACAGATCATGTGAAAAGCAGGAGGGAGGACCCGAGGCTCTCTAAACCACAGCGCGTCATTGTGCTGCTGCTGTGTGTGTGAGTGTGTGTGTGTGTGTGTGTGTGTGAGTGTGTAATTCGTGGAAACACTTGGGTGCCTGTGAACAGTAATGACATAGTGACCCCATGTAGTCCTTTGATAATTGCTCTTTTTCACCAACAAACCAGCAATTTTACAGCACACCTGAAGGCCACAGGGCGTACTGTTAACTACACACACCATGTCTTTTCACTGGTGGGCATTTTTCAACTGGAGCTTCATAAATTTACAACATACAAACAAATAAAAAAACTGAAAATAAATAAACAAAACGAAACAAACAAAAAAAACAACCAAAAAACAAAACTAAACTAAAAAAACGAAGTGATAACTATCAATATATGATTCTTCCAAGAAGTGCTTTGCTTTTGTAGTCTGGAAGGGTATACGGTTAAATATTCATGTATTTATTTACTAAATCATTCTTTCTTAAAAGTGCAATCAGCGCCGCTACGTCATCTACCACGTGGGCTCGTTTCACGTGGTCAACCCGGAAGTCCTCGTCTGCTTCACATGTCAACATCCTTGTTGACAAGCCAAACGCTGCAGCTGAAGCGGACTCAGAGAGTCGCGTTTTGTGGTACTTCGCCTCTCTTTCTGTCGTGACTGCGGCCGCTCTCTTTGGGCTCGCCAGCAGCGATGTCCCAGGAGGTGAGCTGTCTGAAAGCACAGCTCAGGGAGCGAGAGGAAGAGATTTCTGCCCTGAAGAATAAACTGGCTCAGCTGGAAAAGGTATCAAGGTTTTTGCTAAATGTTAAGCTCACGTCTGTTTAGACGTCGTTATCTATATTTACAGCCTGGTACCTCCATCTTTAAACGTGGACATTTGATAGAGAGCTAACTAGCATGCTAGCTAGTTATCATATTGAGTTTTATTGGCGGTCTCATAAAGGTGTTCATTCAGTCACAGTCTAACACTGAGGACGTGGTTAGTGATGGTTTTGTACCTGACTGCTTTAGACTGAGAGGTGTTTCTAATATTCTGCCGCCTTCTCCTTATGTATGTGGTTGGGGAAGACAAAACATGAGGAACTTCACTGACTATAATGTACTCCAGTACAACACCATCTTTAACAGTGACCTCAGTAATAAAAAAATATAGTTGAATTTACACATTTCCAACTAAACGTCAATTTATGGCATAGCTGCTTGAATTAATTATATAGGTGCACCTAATGAAGTGGCCCTGTATGGACACATTACTGTAGCTCCAAGGATCTTATTAACAGTTATTTTATTCGACATGCTATGAGACATCACTCATCATCTGGGAATTGGGTAATTGATAAATTATATCTGAGGACAATATGCCCAACTGCCCAAGAACAATAAAAATAACCAATACCCATGTTAATGTCACGTCAGTATTATTTTAAAAATACAGTATTTAAAGCAAACACACTGCCTCAAAGCAAAAATATGAATGTAATCTTGCAATCCTGGATTATATTCATAATGATTTTGAGAAAAACCAGATAATTTCCTATCACAAAACAGAGAAGAATAGTTATACAAAAAACAGGCATTTAATGAGTCCTAGGTAAACATACAGCTAAACTTACTAGCCACTCAGACGTGCCCAAATCTCTTCTTATGTAGAACTATTGCTAATCAGCCCCTCATGCCAGACTTATTGGCTGGAGACATAGCTAAAGAGAGAAATAAACAAAGCTCATTATATTATAGAGACAGATTGTTGAGGGCAGTGATGCCGCCTGGCTCAAAGCTCTTGTACGAACTTGTTTCCTTTTATTTTGTGTAATAATAACTGTCCCGTGATGTGATATCAGAGCCATAACTCAGCACTGGAGCTGCATGACGAAGTGACACCCCTAACCCCACTGAAAGCTAAACCGGCCCTCAGCAAAGAGGACATCATGCGGTACAGCAGACAGCTCCTTCTGCCTGAGCTGGGTGTACAAGGTATGGGTGGCTACGGGTTATTCTGACGTACAGCACAGTACATACAGCATTCTGTTAAGTGAGATTTATGGCAAGACTGAATACAACAGAGTACATCTTGATTGTCCACAGGTCAGCTAAGCTTATCCAAGACCTCAGTGCTGGTTGTTGGCTGTGGAGGACTAGGCTGCCCCCTGGCGCAGTACCTTGCAGCAGCAGGCATCGGTAGGTAATCTGGTTGATTAATGTACAGCATGAACTTTTGACAAATTCGTCAAATCGTTAACCCTTCTAGAATTGTTCTTGAAATAGATATAAGTGTAAGTAATTGTTGACTTTCCAACTGTTAGGCAGAATCTAAAATTGGCAGTCAGGCTCAGTAAATAAATGTACCTTCAGGGGAGAGGTATGCAACCGTAACTATTCATCCACATTTCTCAAAGAAATACATCCCACTACCCATTTTAGCACTGTCTAATGAATGAAATCAGGTGTACTTACTGCAGAGACAAGAGTGTATTTAGAGCCATTATGCAAGACTTATTTATTTGTTTTGCATATGTTTTTCTTATGTGGTCAGACTTCTATTACCTGTTGCCTCAGGTGAAATTTCAGCTACACTTTGGCTGTATAACTAACCGGGGATAACTGGAATAAGTGAAGGAAAAGGGCGTAGGAGTTTGTGATAATTTTACCATGCTGTTTAGGGGCAGCTTCACTGAATGTGTTCAGAGGCAAGCACATAAAAGAAATCTGGGAAAAATCAATGACTGAGCGCTATAGATAAAAAGTGCTGGTGAGGTTCGCTGAACGCACACTTTGTTAAATTTGAGTTAAGTGCTTATGGTTCGCCAGTGTTATCAGTGTTTGTTATTTATTCTAAAGCCTTTCTGTGTCTCTCCAGGGCGCCTGGGCCTGCTGGACTATGACGAGGTGGAGCTCAGTAACCTGCACAGACAGGTGCTACATGGGGAGGAGAACCAGGGCCAGGCCAAGGCTCTGTCTGCTGCCAATGCAGTTAGAAGGTACTGACTGGTACCTGTACACATTTCTTGAATAAACACACTTTGTGTGCGACAATATACAATACATAGAGGTCAAAAGCAGCTTTATACCAATATCCTCTAGTAGAACAAAAGTGTTGGAGAACATTTGAGAAATGTATTCCTGCTCACTTGTGCCAAAACAGCTGAAATGGACCTGAAACACAATCATTATAGATTATTAGTAAATTAGATAATATTAGTTGACGTTCTGTAAGTATGATAATTGGTGTATTTATATGCCTTTTGCGACCCTTTGGTTGCTGTGTAATGTATGCTGGCGCGCTCCTGTCTCACCGCAGGTTATATTTGGTTGTGTATTTCTCCTCAGTCTGCAAATATTGTGTAAACATGCTATTTTAGAGACAGCTGTTTCTGGTGCTTTTCTCCCTCACAGTGGGCCTACTGTGGTTAGCACACTCACTGTACAGCCATGGCCACTTGAGGGCATCATTTCACTGACTTGGCCAAAAAAAAAAAAAAAGTGTTCAGTGTTTTGATGCTGTGTCATATTCAAAACCATCCTCGTCCTGCTCTTAGTGTTCATTGTTCATTAATGAGTTTTGCTGTATGCATACTAAAGGATTATTTATTTGTTTTGTCACCTGTTTGAAAATTGAGAGACAGACAGTGAGGATTAAGGGGGTGGGGGGGCTGACATGTGACTCAGATCCCATGTCAGATTCAAAGCTCACATGTTGTTTTGAGATTTGTTCTTGGTTTAACTGGGTATCACTGGTAATGGCCCTGATATGGGCTTATTTTAAAGTCATTATTTGTATTATAGTATTAATTCAGCTAATTATGGAGGCCCAGGCTCAACCTCTTAGGAAATTAACTGTTATTTTTGACTTATTGTCTGCAGGTTGAACTCCACTGTGGAGTGTATCCCCTACAACCTGCAGCTATCGTCAGAGAATGCCCTGCGACTCATTCAACAGTATCCTGCTGCAAAGTCCTCAACCTACATCTGTTCCGCAGACCTGCCGCTGGCTAATTCTTTGTCATGAGTATTTCTTACAGCTGCCATCTACCAAATCCTGTTCAAGCTTATGGTTTCTTATCAGTAGAAACCAAACAAGTTCTCTATATTGATAAACTCTTATGACGACACCTTGACTTTTCTCACCTCATGTATGACATTGTGGCTGATTGTTCAGATAATGTTCCCACACGTTATCTGGTGAATGACGCCTGTGTCCTCAGTGGCAAGCCTCTGGTGTCAGCAAGTGCCCTGAGAATGGAGGGACAGGTAAGATAGAAAGCCCTCTTTCATGCCATCCTCCTCAGGAGTTATAAAATCATTTATTTGTATGTGTGTGTGTGTGTGTTTGTAGTTGACAGTGTATAACTACCGTGGAGGCCCCTGCTACAGATGTCTGTACCCAGTGCCCCCACCCCCAGAGACAGTGACCAACTGTTCAGACGGAGGGGTGTTGGGAGTGGGTGAGTTTTGTCCCCTTACTTGCCCAGAAGCCATTAACTTTGTACAGAGCACAGTCTGTGTAAATGATAGCTCCTGGTAATTTTCCACTTTTCTTGAAGTTCCAGGGATAATGGGCTGCTTCCAAGCTTTGGAAGTCATCAAGATTGCCTCAGGACAAGGCTGTATCCTTTGCTTTTCCATTCTTAACTCCCACGTTACATACAGCACCTTCTTTGACCGTTTTGTCGTTTTTTCATCAGAATTTTTTGCACAGTCATTGCAGTGAAGTCAACTGCCGAGAGCGATTTTCTTTGTAGCAACATTATGGATGGTGTTTTGTGCCTGTCTGATAAAACAAAGTAAAAACAGAGATATTTTTGTCTACATTCTCTGGACTGCGCTGACTACTCATTTGTCATTGTCTCATGAAGCTGTTGTGGTTGCAGTGCTCTCATGCTAATATCAAGACTCACATCAGAGAATAGACTCGCCCTGTCATGCCGTCTGCTTGCACTGTGGTACTCACGCTAACACCTGGCTCTGATGCGTCAGCCGGGGAAGCGCTGTACTGTTTTCCTACTGAAACTCCTGAATGTTGCTATGGTGTCCATACACAAAAGGCAGACGTGCCTGCTGGCTCTCTGAATCAAGCTGCGTGGTGATACCTTTAACAAAGTGGCCTTATCCTTGACCAGTCGCTCCAGCTTCCTGCGGCCAGCAGCTGGTGATGTTTGACGCTCAAGATGCCAGATTTAGGTCCATTAAGTTGCGGCCCAAGCAGGCTGGCTGTGCAGTCTGTGGAGAGAAGCCCAGTGTAACCAAGCTGGTGGACTATGAAAGCTTCTGTGGGTCTGCTGCCACAGATAAGGTTGGTCATAAACTGATCGGATACCTCGTACTGTGGAGTCATGCACATTTTCACAGGAATGTTGGTTTTTGGAGTAATAAGAAGTGTTTCTTACATCAACTGTGTTTTGCCGCTTAATATGACACGTAGAAAGTACATGTAATTATCCCCTAATCATAGGAAAATTCTCTTATTGCCCGATTTTTTTTTCCCGTGTGTTTCAGTGCCGCAAACTCAACCTCCTCTCCAGAGATCAGAGGATCACAGTACAGGTAGGGAATATATTCTCCACAGCAGTCGGCCATTGCGTGACTCCCTGTATTTAGCGCTGTTTATTGTATGATTACTCACAATTTTCTCAGTTTTCATGTGCATTCATAAACTGATTACATCTCTGTGCTGACCCAGCCCCAAATGGGAAATGACTTAATATGGGCCTGTAGATTTTCTATGGGAAAGAATAACATGTTCTATTTGGCACTGAGAGCAGTGGTAGTGGATTGCATCTGTTTATATTTCTGCAGAATTGGCGCTTTCAAACCCGCTGAGTCATTAAGCACAGAGATGGGGATCATGATTGATTGGGCTGTAATCGAGATTGTGCAAAGGGGCTCCAGTTAGAAACAGTTTTGTTTCCTGTGATTTAAGGAAAAGCAGTTAAAATGTTCATATTACTCCACAAATCCAAATCCAAGCAGTATTTCAACATTTGCTGTGAGTAGTTTTGGTCTCCTTGTTGAACAATGGACACAAATCAGTGTCTTTTCCCAAAAAATGAAGCCACGCCTTTCTCTGATTATAAATTTGATAGTGTAAGTGCATGAAGAGCTGTTTTAATATAATTCCAGGATTATCAATCGATAACGGACAACGCAGAGCCCCATCTTTTGTTGGATGTGCGCCCTCTTGTGGAGGTGGATATATGCCACCTACCCTTCTCTCTCAGTATCCTTTCAGTGATGAGGACATAAAATCAGCCTCCCTGTGTCATAATTCTGTACTTTTACTTCATGTTTCTGTGTGATTATTCTCCTTATATCTCTGTCAGACATCCCACTCTCAAGTTTAGAGGAGAGAAAGAGTGAACACATCCAGTTATTTCAGGAGAGAATCAGCCAATTGAAACATCAGATGGCAGGTGACTGCCGGCCTCCAGGTAACATGTCAAAACACCGTTTAGGGTCTGTACATGTTGTTTGAAATGAACAGGCACGTACAGCCACTTGTGCATATGCACGGCCCACTGTGTAGTCTCATAGTGCCGGGCTGGAGGCTTATTTTGGACGGATAGTAAAAGGTTGTAATGGGGTTGCTAGGTGACCCCTTTTCCAAAACAAGTGTGGTCAACCTGAGCAGCTGGCCTGCTTCAGAGAAATTAATATTCAAAACATTATTTTGGTGGTGTTCTGGATATTCACCGTGTTGAGCTTTCTTTATCAATGAGCTAAATTTAGGTTTGTTGAGTTTTCTCATAGTGCTTCACACAGTCTTGGCCACCTATTGTATACTCACTTCTTGCATAGACAAGTCTTCAATATATTAAACATTTATCTGTTTATAAATGTGTCACTGAAACTCTCGTGTGCAGCTTTTTGTCCCTTGTGGTGTTTCTGTGTATTATTTCAAACATATGAAAAACAAGCTAAAGTTAAGATTGTTTAAGTTTAGTTTAGTTTAGTGTGTTTGAGGTCAATCCAAGGCAAACTCAGTTTAAAATTTAGTCCACTGCTGTGACCAAACTCATCTGTCAGTGTTTTCTCTTCGTGGCTTCCTCCAGTGTATGTGATCTGTAAGCTGGGTAACGACTCTCAGAAGGCGGTGCGGGTTCTGGAGAAGATGAGCGGATCAGAAGTGGACAGTATCACGGTGAAGGACATCTGTGGAGGACTAATGGCCTGGGCAAAGAGAATAGACCCCACTTTTCCACAGTATTAATCTATTAAAATGTATTTCTTTTAATAAATGCTGCATTCTGTTTGTCCTCTGCGTTGATTTATTTCCTGTATTTGTGTACAGTGAGCATCTTACCTTTCATGTAGATTGTGTTAAATGTCATGACTGACGTACAAAATGTCACATTCCAAGTGTAACAGTGGAGCAGTTCCTAAAATTTGTTGTGTAACCTGCTGTGCCTCAGTCCATCAAGTACATGAACTGGCAGTTAGATAACACGTAACCATCCTTGCAAAATCAAGTCCCTCTTCCTGTTTTTTGTCAATACTTAGAAGTTCAGTTAATTGAATATAATAAGCTTTCTTTATGTTAGGGTCCATAAACCCCAATTTTCCCTTTAAACCTCTGTTTGAAAGAAGTTAGGCTGGTTATAGGATAAGACACAGTTGAGACTGAAAGCTCTGATGAGAAAAGTTTCTTTGTTGTTTATTTGATTAAATAAATCAGTGCATTCCTCATCTTGATAGGGGCATATAGGAATCCCACCATGGACGCCTGCAGTCTCCTGGACTCCACTATGGAAACCAGCGTGTTGCAAACCGAACCGGGTCGTGTAGAATAAAGTTTTTTTTTTTTTTCCCCTTTGGCATGACCAAGTTGAAATAACGGAAAAGAAAGGCACATGCGCATTGGTTCGAGCTCCATCGGAGGCGCCATTGCCTCACAGGGGCTGTAGTTCGAGTTTTCCTCCCCACACATGGAAAGTCAGTTATGCGGAGATAATAAAAAGACTCCAAGCCCCAGCGACGGTCGCTGCTCTTTTTCTCGTCAAGCAGGGGGAGTAGTCACAGCTGGAAGGATAATAAGATGCGCATGAATTTACAATCTGGAATAAAAGATAAGAGAAAATAAATGGACGGCTCGGTCAGTCTCAGCGCGCCTGTGTGTAAAAGTAAAGTTGGTATTTATTCTCTGTAGGCTGCGACGCTGCGCTTCTGTGTGCGACTTCCCAAAAGTGCAGAATAATAAACTTCAGGCTCCGCTTTCCTCAGTTGATGGAGTTAAAAAGTTTCTTCAGTCCACTCACAATGGAAAGGAAAGCGCCCTTCGCTGACTGTGAAGGTAAAGTATCATCTCACAATGATTTAATTCGACGTTTGCTCTCAGACGGGCTTTACGTGAACGGATAGTTTCAGTGCTACAAAGTGTCCTCTGGATGTGCACATTTCGGGGGCTTGTATAACTTGTTTTGCTGGCGTCCTCGCCTCGGCTTGTGTTCTGCCAGCGAGCCAATCGAAAGTGGGAGGGGTGCAGATGTTCAGAAGCCTTGGTTCCAGATGTTTGTGGAGTTTGAATTCTTGTAAACACAGAAGTGATACGCTTTATCGACTTTTACGCGTCCCCCGGGCTTCAATTTGACTGTTTTGCACATGAACAGTTGTAGTCATAATGTTGTTACTTTTACCAAAAGTCAAAAAAAGGTCGATAGTAACGTGAAAAAAGTAGTGCTCATGAACAAAAGTTTGAGTTGTGGCTGCTTTAGCACGGCCCATTTACAGACAGGCAATGTGAGTTAGCTTAAAGCTAACGCTGGGAAGTAGCCTGCACACAAACAAAACAGGCAACAGCAAAACACAAATGGTAGTCATAGAAACTAGGAGAAATAAAATTTAACATTTTCAGAATCAGTGCTAGAAAATGCAGATATTGGTGGGGAGTGTTGCTGACTGATGTTACTGCTGGTGAAATCCATTTGATCAGTTCTTCATTGTGAAGGTACATGTGGGAAAAATGTGTTTTATATAAATCACTTTAATCAAGAAGTGTTCACGATGTGAAGAAAAGCAGCTGATTCATTCATACAGCTGACAACAGAATGGGAGGCTCAATGTTCACCAGTTATTTGCCCTATCTAAAGTGTCTTCAGATAGATAAATATGTTTTTCCTTATAAAATAGCCGTGTGTGTGTCTGTGTGTGTGTGTGCGTGTGTGTGTCTGTGTATGTTTGTGGTGACAGGTTTCCTGTGGTCAGAGTGGATTACTGACTTCAGTAAGGAGAAGAAACACCACTCCAGGATATGAAGTTTGTGGCAGTGAATTTACTGCAGAGGCCTGTGGATTGTTCAGAGACTTTTTCTCCGTCACCTGCCCACTTAATTAATGAGTGTGTGGTGTGTGAGCTCAGGTGGGCGGATAGGTTATTCCCCTCTCCATTTCTGAAAAACAATGTCGCTTTGATTAACATACAGTGCT
Source organism: Trachinotus anak (assembly GCF_046630095.1). Taxonomy (NCBI): domain Eukaryota; kingdom Metazoa; phylum Chordata; class Actinopteri; order Carangiformes; family Carangidae; genus Trachinotus; species Trachinotus anak. The sequence goes on along the minus strand of NW_027273866.1, from coordinate 301,490 downwards.
GAGTCACTACGACTGATGAGGACCAAAGGTTCCCCCCACCAAGAGTTTACCCCCACAGATCCAGCTGGGCTTTTTTGTATCACTCCTCTCTGAGTTCTCCACTATTCAGCATTTCACGTCGCCATTGGAAGAAACCCAATGTCTGCCTCCTCTCCCCCATCCTTACCTCGAGCCTTCCTCCACTCTCTCCATCCGCACCACCCGTCCTCGTCACCGAGCCCGCCTGGACCGCTCTACACGCGGCTGTCCAACGGCAGTCATAGCGCCCCAAGCCCCACCAACTCCCGCAGCTCTTTCCATGGGGTGTCCTTCCTGCTGCAGATCGGACTGACCAGAGAGACGGTGAACCTGGAGGCCAGTGACCTGTCATTGTCTTCTGTGAAGGACCTGGTGTGCTCCATAGTGGACCAGAAGGTAAGGACTTGTCTCATGCAGGCTCCCTGTCGTGAGTCACACTGTTTTCAGTTACACAGGACGTCCCTCATCAAGCTTTCTGTCTCTACCTTCCTCTGAATCCATGCAAACCTAATACAATTAGCTTGTTTTCAAATTTCAGCAATAATGCTGAAGGCAGTAGAGGGCTAACGTGGTGATGCACCCGTGTGTTTTGCCATCTTCTGCAATATTCATCTGTTTAGGTTTTGTTTCCAACGCAGACATCTGGGCCTCGTGCCCCGAAATGAGTCAAACACCGCAGAGGCATGAACACAACAGCACTGATGCTCCTCCTGTTACAGGACACAGTCTAGTAGCACCAGCTATTTACATTGTGGTGTAATGTTGCCGGACTTACAAGATGCAAGTGCACGCATACAAGCTCACATCCACATACACACACGCATACACAGAGCTACTCGGTGGTTTTGCTCTGCCCATGTGATGTTGGAACTTCTTTATTTTCCATGACATTGGTAATGTGTTGTAATGACACTGCAGTGTAGCCTCAGCATAAGAAGTGGCTTTAAACACAAGCATAGGCCGCACAACTCCACATCATTTGCCATCTCATATTTGGTTGTGTGAAAATATCCTAAGTGAAAATCAATGGCGCCAGCTTTAATTTGCCTGTTTTTTCTTCATTTGTGCTGAGAGTGGTTGGGAACTCTTGATCATGGTGTGTGTCTGGCAGTGTGCTTGTGAGTGTGTATGTTCTTATAACATGCAAAGTGAAAATGAGGCTAAAACATGTAATTTTTGTTTTCCAATCTGAAGCAGCCCCCTGTAATAACACCACAGATTTAATGCCTTTTATGCGAAGTGGTTTTCTCTTGACAGAAAAATATGTTCATTGCACCACTACTAATACCAAATAAGACCAAAACTGTATTTCACATAAACTGGAGCATTAAACTAGCAGTAAATTTGTACAGTAATACAATTAATATTTCAAATTGAAACTGAAAGTTTAGAGCATCCATGTTTATTTATACTAAATATACAGCGATTCTCAACACATGAAGGTTCTCTAAACCTCTTACTCAGTTATTGTGGCTTCTTTGAGCCCATGGATGTGAACTGCACTTTATACTTGTGTGGGATTAATGGCGTGTAAAGCCTGTTGGAATAATGAAATGGCTCCTTTGTGCATCCACACGTTGCTGTTTTTTTTTTTAACCTCTTGTGAATAATGATGATTACTCCATTTGTGTCTGTAATTATCATTGACTGGCTAAAAAGAGGTGATTAAACAAAGCACTTTCATCAGCCACTAGGATCTGAACATGTAGGTAGGTCAGAGCTTTATTTGTGTTTCAGGTGATGATAATGGAAATAAGGGATGAAAAAATGAATGAAGGGCTTGTGCTGAGCAGCAAGTGGAAGATAGTGAAGGAGCTATCTGTATTGAGTCTGTGTCCTTTGGTTCCATGTCGTCCAAGTTGACATTCCAGAGGAGCAGGGTAATGTTGTTGTTCTTTACGAGGTCTGCTGATTCTCACTAGCTAGTTATGAACAGTTCTGGTCCGCAGAGCAGAAAATCTCATCACTGTGCATATTTACATGGATCCTGTAACATTGGCACAGTTGCAAGAATCTGTAACAGGAAAAGAGTGGGAAATACGATACTTTGAAGATGACCCTTGAAGGAAATCAGCGCAGTGCATTCATAGAGAGTGGGTGCTGATAATCTGCCAAGAAGTGATTAGGATCATCTACTGGTTTTGTGCAATTTTATCACTGTGTAGCACTTCATGCCACATACATTCATCTAAAGATACCATGGGGTGTAATGAGATATGAAAGGAAACTCTAATTTATGGCCAACAGTCATGGGAACTAAAAGGCTATAGAATAAACATCTGAACATTCTGTACATCCTTTTCATCGTAATATACTGTTCATTAGTACCACAGAACATATCCAGCCTGTTCATCCACATTATTGTGCATTTCTTCTATTAAACACTGCCAAATGCAGTGCACTGCCTCAACTATTTCATGAAATCCAGCCATATGGCTTTGATATCAATGGAAAATATGACTGTAAGCCTTGTGCACTCTCCAGTCCATCCCTGCCTCACTTCTTGTTCTGAAATATGCACGACAATGGTGAGCCTTTTACAAAGTCCACTCATGCCGGCCAACTTTTCCAGCTGAGGATCTCTGACCCTAGCTTAGCTGTTGACAGTTGTCCCAGGATGTCTCCAGTCAGCAGAACCTCAGGTGTCTGTCAGCAGAGGACGAGACAGGAAAAAGCTTTAGACTTCATGTGGTAATATCTGCATGGAGATGGAGTCTGGATGGAAGTGTATTCCCCCCTCTGTGCTGCTGTTTCCTCCGCTGAGAGCTGGCCTGCTTCACTAAGTGACTCACCATTCAGCCATGCAACAAACATGGATGCTTATCCCTACTTAAATCTGTCCATTCCATGTCAGGTTTTCTGCTGTGTCAGCTGTTGTGAACTTTCAGAGTGGGATTTAGTTGTACGTAAACCATGATATTAACCATGCTGATATCTTGTTCGCCTTCAACCTTGTATCACAGTGGCAGAGCAAGTTGTCCATCTTCCTGCTTATTATCTGGGTTTGGGTCACCAGATGCACATTTCCTGGTAGTTCTCTTCATGGGGTCCTGAGGTGCGTTCAGGCATCTCCACAGTGGACAAGATGTAGTTTGTCCACTGTGTCCTGTCTCTGCTCTAGGTTAATCGCAGTTCACAATCAGACTACCTCTACCCATAACCCTCCTTGACCAGTTGGATAAGTAAAGCTGGTTTTGTAGTTGAGACAAGGGGTTAACAGAAGCCCCGCTACAGACGCTGACAATGTAGGTTTGGATTTAGAATCGTGTTGTTGATATCACCATCACTAGATGCCTGTATTCCCCACAGTGACTGCGTTCAAATTCTTTCATTTACTTTATCATAAGTAGAGATGCTGGGCTTCACTGGAGTTACATCCAGGTAACTTTACCTTGTGTCATTACTGGTTACAAGACTACTGCTTTACAATCACTGTACATTCTTCCTTCTTCTTTAATGCTGTCTTTATTCTCAACACACTCTACCAGCATCAGAAAGTGAGGAGACAGCACAGGCTGATTAGTCACAGTCCTTGCAGTCCCCACGTAGAATCTACTTTGCTCTCATAGCCCCAGTGTGCAATTAACGTTAGCAACAGTGTATACCGTGGCTTAATCTTAGAGCCTACACACATAACTGCTATAGGTATGGAATAACCTTTTGCCACTGACGGATAAATCCATTTTAAGATTCATACTTTTCATAGCAGAGAATACAAAAACCCCATTTTTATTTTCTATATCTGCAATCTCATTCTTTCAGTAGCTTCTCAAGGCTTGTGACCATACATAGCTTAAGGACAGAAAGTTGGTTTTCTGGTGAATTGAGTGCTTTAATTTGCTGCACTGTTGCTGGTGTTAGTACAATTTTAGTTTTTTTTTTTATGTTTTATTTTAGAACCTATTCCTTCGCTGCCTTGCCAAACTATAAGATGTGTGAGATCTGTCTGTGTACTACGCAGCGGCATCTGGCAAACTTGCCCATGTCCAATTTTCAATGAGCCTCTGTATTGAATATGCTTGTTACTCACAGAGAAATCACCTTACACACCATGGATACAAGCCTTTATGCTATTACATGTGGACTCTGAATGCAGTTGGACAGCTGTATAATTTCCAAATGTTTGCATGTACTCTCTTCTACTGTGTATATTGTGTCATGGCTTCAAGGTTGACATTTCATATCTCTCCTGAACCCTTAAGTTTTGAATCAGTCTCATTGTTTGACAGGGAGTCATGCAGCCTGTTATAATAGCTGTGTATTGTATAGATTATGTTCGGCTTATTCCTCTTCCTCCTAAAGGCTCAACCACATGACTTGGCCCGAGTCTGCAGAATAGATTTGCTTTCTCTCTGTTCCCTGTACCGATCTGAAGTTGGTTTTGATAGTAGTGGTCTGGACCACATTCAACAACTTTTGTGGTTAAGGTCAACCTTAGTCCGGGGTAACCTGATCCTGATAGGCTCACTCTCTTAGAGCAGCTATTGCAGTTTCTGCTGCTGAACTCTATTGAATGATTTAGAATGTGACTATTCTAGTGTCACCATTCGGCACTAGGATTTAAACTCTTGGCTTCTTGAGGACTGTAAGAAAGGACGAAAAGGAGCCAGCCAATGGGTGGTGGAGACCCTCCCAGCATGGTACCATCCAGCCCAGATCTAACCCCATGATGGCCCGCTGACGGCTCCCCAGTGGCTACATGCAACTCCAAGTCAGGACAGCCTTGTTTCACTGGTTGGGTTTCAACTTCTCTGTCTGGTTTTTGGGGCTTGATGAATGGTGTGAGATAAACATCCATAGCTTCCACTTGTTGAACACTTCCTGTTTGGTGTCGCCCAAGTCCTCTCGTGCAGCCAGCAAGGGAGCAGCGGCGGGACAAAAGTTCACGACTCCATGAGAATGACTCCCAGTTAGCCACTTGGTCAGACTGGACAGCCAGCCAGCTACAGAACATTCCTCTTCACCCAGGCATTTTTGGAGGATGATGTGATGTTGCTTGGGATGGGTGGGATTAGACTGCAAGGAAACAGAAAATATTTGAAGCTAAACACTTGCTTTGGTAGTACTGAACATTTGACAGATTTGATGGATGCTCTAATGCCAATTGGGTGATCAACATAGTTTGAATTTCACTCTTTATGGGACCATATTTGATATCCTACAAAGGCACAATTAAATTTTCAGTGGACTTGTTTTCTGGTGAATCTTGGCAGTAAACATGTTTGATATAAACTGAGAATTTACAGTGCAGCTTGGCGTTAGTTAAAAGTTTCTCTCACTGTCAAAGGGGATGATAAAGCTTAGCAGGAAGAAGGAAATTTGAAGTTCTTCTGGCAAAGGTAATGGAAAAAAACATTAAGCCTTTGCCTCAAATGTTAGTTTTATGAATACTTTAATTTTAGTGCTTGTCCTTAGGATGTTGCTGCATTTTCACTACAGCTGGAAATGTTGTGAAAGGCAGCTGCTTCAGCCACAGGTTTCCCTACTGGTTTTGTCAGTGCTGTAACTCCCAGTTCTGGTTGAGGGTTGTACATCTGCCTCTGTAATTAGCGAGACAAAAGCTGTTTTGAGTCAGAACCAGGCTACGTTGAACAACATACAGTAAAATGGCAGAGCATTATAAAACAGAAGGGTTTGGGTTGTCCTAAACCTTTGTGTAATATCGATTGCATGATGCAAGGTAACGCTTGGCAGAGAAAACGAGACCGGCTCAACATTCCTCTTCAAGATTAATTAGCCTGAGTTGCAACAGTAGTGAAGGCTTTCTTTGGTTTGCATTTGTATGCTTTCATGGTGGTGTTGTATCTACCTTTAGGCTTTTCAAAGGTTATTAATCAAACCATAGAGACAATAAATGACTGTAATCTCACCAGCCCTCTCACCTATGATCTTTCTTAGTTGTGATGATGGACCTGGTCTTGGGAAAAAGTATCTACTAAAAGGAGCAGGAGAAAATGAAAGAGAGAAGAAAATGAGAACTGAAAATAGCAAGAAAGAAGGGTGCAGATGGAAAATGGAGGGACTGCAGTTCACATCAACCAAAACTAACTGAAACACACGGGAAATAAATTACCACCGTCTCCCTGCCTCCCTCCCTTCAAGAGTATAAGCCCACATCTGCATGTTCCTATGGAGCTGGCAGCCATATTTCACCCCAGAGGACGTCCCAGCAGCATAGGGCTTTATGTGTGATATACATGGAGCCAGACGTTTCCTGGAAAGCACATTCAGCTCCTTCTCAAGAAAAAACAGGTCACCCTTGAATCAAAATACTCACTGTTGGTATTGGTTCTGAATACACACTGTTATGGCTTTAGCCTTTTTCCAACTCAGGTTTTCAGTGTTCATTTTGCAGACATACCAGTGTGTTCCAAAGCCATGGAGTTGACTAAATGGATATCGCAATTAGGAATGCTGAAAAAACGTCTTCCATGTACAACTCAAAAGCCTACTTGCACTAGCACTAGGAATCTATCAATTTCCCCAGTCTTGGAGTAATTTGTGGAAAAAGGAGAGAGAGAGAGAAGAAAAAGGAAAAAAAAAAATCTCTGAAGTTAAGTGAGCTAAGTAATTTCTACCATCTGCAGTGCACATTTCTGCCGCCTCGCTCTCCTTTAAATGTAAAGTGGCAAGGCAGAACGCGGGGCCTGGCCACAAGAGTCAGAGAATGACAGAATGGAGAAGAGCCGTCCTCTCAGGGGAAAAGGGGCATGGGAGGCTGGGGCAGCCCCTGGCAGGCTTCGAATGGGGTACAGAGGGGGTTGTGGCCACTGTACAGCTGATGCCAAAACCATCAGTAGAAGGCCGCTCCTGCCACCAACTGTGGCTTTGCTTTGGATTTTCTGCGCTTCTAGGTTGTCCGAATGTCCTTCACCACACTTGATTTTAGCCAGTGGCGGGTGATAATCCCACATCACTCCAATCTCTGCTAATGCCAGCTGAATGGGCTTTGATTGTGATTATATTGAAGTGGTAGGCAGCAGTAATTTAGAACCATTTAATACTCAGGAATCCTGGTGACTTTGTCCTTGTGAAGCCAACCACGTGTGGTGATTTAGGAGCACTTCCTGAGAGACCCCGCTAGTTTCCATTCATAAATTTGCAACGATAGCACAACACGGTTCGCTGAAAGAGGATATTTCATTTCCCTCATTAATTTACTCATTAACAGCTTGAGTTTCTTCTCTTCCTAGACTGTTACACCTTGACTGCATTCGCTTACAAACTCAGCACACTCAAAGGACTTCAACCATGACAAATGCTGAACGAAGGAGGGGTTAAACTTGGCTTAATGACAAGAACACAACCCTCTTTAAGATATTAACCCTTGTTTATTTGGCCTAGTTAATGACTAATGTTGCTGTTCTGAACTGAGGAACCCTTCCATACAAAAGACTAGTTATAATCATGACCATATTAGATCTGTTAACATGCCAAAAATGTTTCCAGTGTCCTGCAATGAAGAGCACATGGTCTCTGTTGTAGCTACGCAGTCATATCAGTGTGGTGTTATTGATCCCTGCAGCACGAGCAGGTTGCAGAATGTCTTATTCTGTGTTGTTTTCTCAGCACTGTTTGCCTTTCCTGTCTTTCAGCGTAGAGGGTGATCTGTCAAACTGATAGCAAGGTGGCAGGGGAAGTGCAATTACATGTTGATACAACAAGTCGTTGCTAGAACAAGAAACCTACGGTGATATGAAGGGAAAAGGTCTTCAGAAATGCCACCCATACAATAAGCAACATTTGAAAAACACCACAAATGGAAAGAAAAGTAGTTGTATTACAGTTGTACTTTTGTTTGATTGGTTTGTCTGGTCATTTTTAAACCCAGGGGAAACAGTCAGCCACTCATCATGACTCCTTTTGTCACTGTGTCTCTTTCTCCAGCCGTGCTCGCTGTTCGGTTAGTTCCCCTCAGAGCCGCTCCCTGTTTCCATATTCTCTCTCTGCCCCTGCTCTCCAATCTGCTGTGGTCGGTGGAGCAGCACAGCCTGTGCAGTCTGTGTGCCTGCGTTCAAATGGCTTTTCCCTACACTGCACTTGCTATTATTCTTGTCTGTGTGTTTAAGCGTTCTGAGAAATTGCCTCTTGGTGTCTCTGTTTTGAAGACGGTGACAGCTTGGGTGTTGGAATTTGGCCGGACTGAGTGTTTAGTTTAATTTAGTTTTATTACATAGGTGCAACTGTATATCTGCGGAGCTGCTAATTTAACAGAAGAACCTCTGTAAAAAGTAAGTTCCCACTATTAATTGTAAAGAAAGAGAAAACCTCAAGCCGCTAGTCCCTGCCCACTTTGTTAAACAGACCCCAGAGCAATTATTAATGTTTCAGTTGAGCAACAGCAGCATGTTCCTACATCCTGCCATTACTGTGCACCTTCTGACCTCCTGCTCTACCAGAACAAGCGAAAGTGCTGTCACCATCAATCTCACATAAATACCCCCAGCTTCACCTGTTTATTTGCCCCGAGTGGAGGTGAATCTGTTGGCTGTCCCCCCGTTACTCCAGGCCCGAGAGGGGAGATGAAGTGTGTGCTGCAGTATATCTCTGAGGTGAAGGCGCTGGCGGAGGATCGCAGCGGGGCTATAACTCATCAGCAGTGTGCGGGGGCCTGGCCAAGCATGTTTTAGATCACACTGCTCTCTTCCTGAGAAGCTCTGGATCCTGTGACTCAGCCTTCCTCTTCTCTGCCTGGCCCCTGGACACTGTTAATGCATGCAATGCTCATGCACACACACATACACGCACACACACATGTGCAGGACATTGTCATCGAAGAGAGATGATTCAGTTTCTCTCATGCATGTAAAAAAAAAATGGTGTTATATAGGCTAAAAGCCACCTGGCTTTCATCGGGGATACAGTGGCTAGCAACCAAACAGTGACCTCACCACCATTATCTCCACTCCACTTTAGTGCGTCTGTACTCCAGGCCAAATTACCACAGAAGAGTATTGTTTCTCTGGATCCAAATAATCAAAAGCCTGGTGAAATAATTGAGGGATTTTCTTTGGAGAGGCTCACAGCGACGTTTTGTAAAAGCAGGGAGAACTGTGGCTGGAAACCATCAGCTATTGTGGTTGATGTAAATTGGGTAAGCGGTATAGCTTTGTTAGAGTCTCCTGATGATTGAAAGAGGTCTAGGATGACAGGTGTAGAGTCTCTCTACTATATGCTGTGGTCTGGACAAGGCCCTGGACCTGAGCTCGGCGGTTAAAATTGTGATTCCACCTTGTCTGCACCAGAAATGGAGATACACACAGGTCCGCGCAGGCTGCAGTCACACACATGCACAGCTCTCAGCGAACAGCGAGAAGTGAATTAAGTGCATATGAGCACTTGGCACTTTTTCAGACCCCTGTGTTTCTCATCTTACAAGTCAGCTATGTCTCAGCCAGGCTTCGGTGTTCACACTTCACTGAAACAAGCACAGACAATAAAGGCAAGAGGTGAGAAGTTGGTCAAACAATAAGTTGTTTGTCATTACGTTGACCCTTGTTTATACAAAGGCAGCATATGGCGGGGAGAGTTGAGTGCTGAGTGGCAGTGAAGATTTTCAGCTTGTGCAGTGTGCACGTTTTTGTGTGTTTTTGAAAGTGCATTGCTACAGTGTCATGCACGTTGAAGTTGACTGCAGCTGTATTTCAAGTGAAGCTTTTTTTGTCATGCTCGGCTGAGAAGCATCAGCAGCGTCATTCATGCTGGATTTGTAGCTCTGAGGAACACACTGCACGACGTTACAGCCTCGCGCAGTAAAACCTATGAATGAGCTGTGAGCCATGTTCTGCCACATGGAAGGAAACAAGTTAGTCAGCCCGTAGAGTGAGAAAGTCACAGCTTCTCTTGCCGCTCTCCCACCACATGAGTTTCCTTTCCGCTGTGTGAGGCTGCTTCAGTTGGTTACCCTCGGTGGAGTCCTGCCTCTGCAGTGGAAAAGAAGCTGACTCGACTTCAGGAGGAGCACATACTGTATTATGAATGTGTTGTGGAGGGTGATGGGATGAATTTGCTTGATCCTGCATGTGTACAAAAACGCTTGCCCGAATATAAACCATATGAGGGTTGTGCTTTGTCAGTCAGCTACACGTAGCCCCCCCCCCCCCCTCCTGCTCTTTCTGCTTCCAGCTGTAGTGTGTTTGTCTTGGCCTGTGCCTGCAAACGGAGAAGCGCATAGTTTTATGTAATGTACCATTGAAATCAAGCATCCTCCTCTGCCTTTCTTTCCATGCACTGGCTGCAGAGCAGAAGGGAAGCATGGTCTGTGGAGTTAGTTGACTCATCATGGGCTGTCGTCAGTAGATGTGCAGTGTATTGTAACAGCCTACGAAATGATCTAAAATGTCTTGCTCAGTGAATAGAACAGTGGGTGCTGTGGTGGATGATGTGGCATCACAAAGCTCTCTGATATGAAGGGATTTTATAAACTGTGGATCCGTTCACACTGAGTTAAGCTTTCTTCAAGTTTTCCAGGGATGAGCTTGTTAAAATTACAGCTAGACCCATAAACCAGCTGTTTATTGGTGTATACAGTATATTGGTAGTCCATAAAGGCCATTTATGTACATCAGTATATAATGTACACAATGTTGTTATTATTGGACTTAAACTAGAATCTCAGTCAGTATTATCAACATTGGCTTGGCTCTAACTAAAATGTACATGGTTTGGGACAAATATTAAAGGAATAGTTCAACATTTTGGAAAATCTGTTTTTCACTTTGTAGAAATAATGTGTTGCATGTTTCTCTTCTCTGGTAATGATAACAATATTATCACAATATCTATGGACATTTGAAAAAAATAAAATAAATAATATTAATAATAATAATAATAATAATAATGCTATCAATCAAACTCATCTTTGTTTATTGTGTGTTTTGACTCTTTTTTTGGCAAATGAATTAGACTCAAATATGAGTGTAGGGAGGTGGAGAGAGAGTCTGTAACCATCACGGTACAGAAGTGTACAAAAAGAACAATTACACTAAATGGATAATGAAAAGGCAACAAGGTGAACCGATACACAAAACATCCACAAGGCCTAACATTTGCTATCACAGTATTATCATATGCGTATTATTAACACAATGTTTGTATTTCACTTTTTTAAAATATCAATATATCACAACACACAGTTTTAATTCAAACAGCAAAGTAATTTTATACTTCAGATATGGAAGTGAAGCTTTTTCTTTTTATCAGTCATTTCTCATTTCTGTATCAATGGCTTGCTCCTCATATGAGACATCACACAATAGTTACAAACCAACATTCATGATAGATCATCTACAGTTCACGACCTGCTCAGTAACGATGTGTGCATCTGTGCCAATGTTGTAGTTATGGCAGAACCTCAAAACTCTGTGTAAGATATTCTACTTCACTGCTGAGTCCATTTAAACTGGAGACTTAAAAAAAAAAAAAAAAGCCTTTGAAAAATTGAATGGGATATTTTTGCTTGAGACTAAGAATGTGCGTGTTTAAATTGAATTTGCTTCATTCCTACTGGACAGCGAGGACATCAAAGTGAATTATTCAGAAATCATGCAGCTAAATTATATGGACCAAAAACCAATTAATGCAGTGGAAAACCAGAGTGTTTCCAATGTGCTCTCTTTTGTTGCCTCACTCCAAGTGACAAATGAATTATTTGGCTGTCGTTGACGCCCACATCTAATAATCGTATAATTCGCTGCGCATGTGTTTCTTGTACCATGCTGTGTGGAAAACTTTTGCTTTGTGTTACATTAATAATATGTACTGAAAACAAATACAATTCCACGGTTGACTTTAATATATTAACACAGTTTTCCACCCTGTGTTTGATGTGACGTGAACAGAGTAATTACACAGCTTTCCCCCAAGGTTTGCGTGAGCACATAATTGGATTTTCCAATGCATTCGTTCGACGGCTTCTTGAAGTATATTTTCCTCTGTTGTGGGCATTGACGTGCGCCTCAAAGTCAAACAATGGTTTCTCCATTGTTTTGACATAAAACACTGTTTTCCTATGTGTGAAGCCCTCACTGCGGCTCAGTGGAACTTGTGGTTTCAGGAGCCCGCTGATGCAGCACGTTATCTATTAAATCTGCTCTACATAAAAACTCATCAAGACTTGCTTGGAGTTATGTACCCAATTTGAAACCATATGCTCTAACTCTCATTTTCTTGGTCTTCTTTGAAGGTGTTTGTAAACAAAACGACATCCACATCTTGTGTCTCCTGATGTAGGTCTCTGTGGCAGTGTGATCTGGGTCTCAGCACTATTAAATAATTGCAGGGTTATCAGTCAATGGACTTATTTATCTGGTGAATAAAAGCACCTTGTATCATACTGATCTTGTGACAGTCTTTATCTTGCCACCTCAAGCTAAATGAAGGAGGGCCTTCGACCTCCTGACTCTGGTTAAGTGTTTCACAAGAACCCTGTACCTTGATCAAAATATTTAGGTTCATTCCTCTTAAAGGTTAGATTATCCTTCAGCCTCTGCTTTTGTAGCGCTGTTGCTTATTCAATCGCTTCTGCACATTCACACCTGGGAGCTGACAACAGTCTTCAGCCCACGTCTATAACTGCCTGCTCAAGTGCATGTCAGAAGTAGTTGTGGATTGAGCCTGTTGCTGATTGACTTTCATTCACAGTTTCCCAGCTGGACTTTGGATTGGAATTGGCGTGAGGGCAAAAACACCTCTCAAGTTTTCCATCCACTCTAGCATTTCAGGTTTGTTTCTCCAGCTGCCCTTTCTGCATTGAAATGCCAAAACAATAGAAAAATGCTTACATTTTATTTTGGGTACATGCAGAAAGAAGCAATGTTAGTTACTCAGTAATCTCATGCGGTCAGGGTTCTTGAAAACATCTTGTCAAAAATTAGATATTAGAAAGTTGGGAATTCTTGGCCACCATTTGATTGGCTCCAAAAACAAACAGCTTTGTTTCATTTTCCTAATGTAAATGTATTATTTTGTACAGTGACAACTGTCTGTATTTCTGCAACTTTCTAAATTAACTTTCGTCCTTTAATTTCTATCTGAATATAAAGTTCAGGCTTTGTCAGATGTATTATTTAGAGAGCAAGAATTAAGAATGGCAAAGGCCAGCAAGTCAACATTATGAAAAACACCACGCCAGTGGTCACATGACAATCATACAGAACTGTGAAAAGCTCCCTCTTTCTTTTCCTACATTACAAAACTGGCATTTTGAAATGCATCCACTTTGAAGAGTCTTTTTGAAAAGCTCCATTGTTGTTGATCTAAAACACTCTGTTGGTGTGAAAGATAGGCCCACTGAGAAAAAGAAGAAAAAGATTCATTTTAAAATGAATTTTCTTTTTTGCCATTTGTCATTAAAGAATAGTAATAGTAATAATAATAATAAAAATTAGATTTAAATGTTTCATAATTTCTGTTAAATAAATAATTACATAAAAATAATATGATGATAACCTTTTAATCGTTAAAATGTTTTATTAATAAAATATGGTTATTTCCTAGTTCCAGCTTCTCAAATGTGAACATTTGATGCTTTTCCTCATCTTATGTGATAATAAACTGAATTCCTGTCAGGAGGACAAAACAAATTGTTTGATAACATCATTTTTATCTTTATGAAACTGTGGTCGCAATTTTTTTTTTTTTTTTTTTGTATTTTCTGAAAATTTAAAGACCAAAGCTTATTCAAGATGATAAAAGATAGTGCTCATGTAGCAGCTATGTTGCTAGCCTATTAGCTGTGATACTCCTCCGTAGAGCAGTGCTACAGCCGGCTGTTTTTATGAGCAGTGTTGTTCACGCAGCTACACATGTATGTAACCTTACGCTCATGCAGGCTGAGGCACACTGGAACTGTCTTCCACATCTGTCTGGACTGCTGCCAGACTAATAAAGGTGTGAGGGAGCCTGAGGTCAAGCAGCATACTTTTCCTTACTGTAATCACATGGCCATCTGTCAGAGCCTGTGCACTGCTCTCAGCACTGCTTCCCTTTGGCCACCCACCTCTGCCTCACATCACACTTGCACAGAAACTCAAATGTCTAACCACATTATCGTGTGCACGCTATTCTGTTTCAATAGGAGCTCTTATTGTCCTCTGTGACTGACAGCCTCCACACATTGGTTTTGTGAGTTTTTTTTTTTTCATTGCCATAGCAAAGAAATTCAGTGGAACATTCAAAACAAGCCACAACCCCCCCCCCCCCCCCCCCCCCCCCCCCCCCCCCCCCCAGTGTTAATGTCACATTTATCGTTAGATTTACATGAATGAATTATGACTTCTGAGTCATTTCTCCGGTTTATCATTTTTAGCTTTATAGTGCAAGTGATACTAATAACTATGCAAGAGAAAGCATCAACAGTCTTCAGTGCCAAATGGCACAGTTGGTTATTCAAACCAGATCTTTTTTTTTTTCATGGCTGTCTTGAGATCATTTGTTTTTGGATCCCAGTGAAACAGGACCATATTTCAGATCTGCCCTCCCACACCCGAATCATGTCCTGTCTTTCCTCTTCTCTCCTGCCTCTCACTCTCTTTCCTTATAACAGGATTTAGCCTATCAATGGCGGATTAGTTCGTTTAACTAAAGCTTACTACTGCAAAGCCCCTTTCCACTCGTCTTTCCAGCCTGACTTGTGGACCTCACACACAGCTCCTCACTGCCGGGGTCTTTGGTGTGCGTGTGTGGTCGCGGCTGCTCGGCTGAATGGATTTGAGGATGACAAAAGGCATGCTTAGTCACTACGGGCTTCAGAGATGTATGCAGTAGCATGTGTGGGAGATGGTGTGTGAGGGTGCATATGTGTACATGAGCACGGTGGAGGTGAATTGTTTATTTTTACATGCAGGGGGGAGAAATGTGTGAATATACGGATTGCTGTTTTATGCATTGATTGCCCCCACAGGTTAAACCATCAATTATTAACTTTATCTGTTTGATCTGAACAACATACTGTTCAAATGTGCCCCAAACCTGCCAATCTATTGTTCTTGTACCTCTGGCTTCCTCTGGCTTTAATGGACCTTGGAAAAAAGTAGTGTCCTCTGCCCTTGCAGTCATTACGTGCTGAGCTGCAGATGCTCCTGTACTGGAATGGGACCTGTTCTGTACAGTGGAAAGTGCTGTGTGAGGTGCCAAGAGGAGGTGACTCCAGCTGGCTGGATTTGGGCATGGACCACAGTTTTTGTGTGTGTGTGTGTGTTGGAGAGCAGGCGTGTCAGGCAAGTGGAGGAAAACCCCATCATGACACTGCAGCCGGCTCAGGAAGGATACCCCCACCCCACCCATTCCACACACACACACACACACACACACACACACACACACACTCACATACCACCATCACCACCCTAGGCAGGTCTGTGGTTGTGATGGTTTGGGCCACATACCATTAATCACCTCAGAGGGTGACAGGACTTAGGATGTAGCAATGTCAGGAGGAGGGGGCGAGTTGGAAATGTTCCATTATACGGGCATGTGTCCTGTGCCTCACTCAGAGCTGAGCAAAACTGTGTCTGTGTAACTGTTACCTCCTCATACTTGGAACCGTTTTAACACATCTGAAATAATCTTCCTACAGGGGTTGAATTACCACTCCTATGGAAATTATAACACAGTAACATAAGGAGTCACAAAACATCTTCAAAACACATAAATGCACAAACACACCGCAGACCTGCAGTTTCTGTGAAGGCTTACCTCTTGTTTGATGGCAAAGTGTTTGTGTGTGTGTGTGTGTGTGTGTGTGTGTGTGTGTGTGTGTGTGTGTGTGTGTGTGTGTGTGTGAGAGAGAGAGAGAGAGAGAGAGAGAGTGTGTGTCAGACCACTGTGTCAGATTCATACGTTTCACATCAACATCTGACTTAACATTTCCCTCCTCGGTGAAAAAAAAAGTTAAGGCCTATTTTACAAGTGAAATAAAAACACAATAGGGATTCAACCAGTCATGGGAACCTATTCTGCTTGGGGCTTTTCCCAGCATGCACAGGGGGAAGAGGTTAGGTCCACATTGGACAGGCTCCCGGTCTATCGCAGGACTGACACAGACAGACCTGCGTGCAGGTGAGGAAAGTGTTACAGCTGGAGAAATCCCATAGGAACAGAGAGAATATCCAGACTGTAATGGATTTGAACCTAGAATAATGCAATAATTCAACTCATTCATTCTCACTCAAACCTCTGTAGTTGTCAGTTTCTGTGCAGCATTACGCTCTTACTTTGTTGATGCGAGTGATCTAATACACCCATGTTTTCCTGAGCCATCAATCTGTCTCGCTGTCTCTGTATCTGTGTTTCTTGGCAATTAAAAGGCTGCAGGTGTCTTATGCGTCCCGTGCCCAGACACTGTGCCAACCCCTGGTGCTCCTGGGCCATAGTAGCATTGTTCTATGTGGCCCATTGTGTGTGACCCTGGTTCAGGGGGAAACAGCTGGTGGATCCTACAGTACCAGCCTGCTTGGCATTGAGACTGAACTCATGCTTTGGTGTGAAATTACTCAATTCCTGAATTCCTACCACACAGGATGACTCTGAACATCCATCTACTGTTGATCGGCTATTTCCACACTGCACAAGTGATGTTATGCAGCGCAGGAGATGAGAGCCTCTCCTCTGGTATTCCAAACAGGATTCTTCTTTGTGCAAGCTTCAATTTGAAGTTCGGTTTGTGTCGATAGCTACTGTACACTTTATGTGTATGTGTCCATGGCATTTTATGTAGCCCTCTGCTTGTGACAAGAACATTGCTCTCCAAGAGGCTATGAGCTGCCCTTAGTACAGGAAGTGACTCAGTATTGACTGGCGCAGCACTTCCTGTGCGCTGATTCTCCTCTACTCCTCTCAGGATGTTTACCTCCTCCTCCTCAACGTCTCCCTCTCCCACCCTCCTCTCCGCCCCCTTCCCTGATCATGTGACTGTACGTCGGCGCACTCAGCTCCAGTTCGTGACCTGGTTTGTCTAGGTTTGGTTTGGCCGAGACATCAGCACGAACGGCAACAGCTGAACTGGAGGTCTGGGCCACGCTAGAGCGGCCAAAGGAGGAATTTTCTTTGTGTGCACTTATTAAAACATACGCCGAGTACATTAACAATTATTGGAGTAGTTTATCATGGTTATTCCAGGTTTGCATTAAGATATCACTGTATTAATGGAAACAATGTGAAATAAAAGAGTCAGGATTTGCTCATAAAACAGGCACAAAGCAGAGCACCTGGGCTTTATGGCCCCTGGTTTATAGTGTAGATTTGTGTGAGGGGAGGAAAGGAGGTCTGAGCAGGAGCTCTCTTCCTGAGCCACTGGGTTCATAATACTCCTCATAGTTATGGTGATGTAAGCCACTGGAAATGATGTCATACAAATGTGTGTGTGTGTGTGTGCTTGTGTGTACTTATATGAGGTTTACTATAGAACAGACTGTGAGAATGAGTCAGACAAACAGGGTTGATCTGTATCTCTCTCTGTTTTCAGTATCAGATTTATGTAGGAACCATAAATTGTGCTCATGCCCATATGCAAATGTAAAATATGTATATAAATAGAATTTCCATATAGGACATACTGTATATGCACATAAAGAAAAAGCACATATGTAAAAATTATATATGAAACCTACTAGAAATTGGAACAATTTCATATATTGACATTTATGTCCAGCCCATACAGATATGTATGTTTATGTATGTATACTTATACAGTCGACATATGTTACATAAATACATATCCATCCCAAAGCCTGTCAGTATATACTGATATTATATACGGTGGGGTCCAAAGGTCTGAGACCACTTTCTCCGAATGGGAAGACATGTTTAAAATTAATGGTAAATTAATAAGAAAACATATATAAGTATATATATATTAAATATACATCACTAACATATGGTCACAGCATGTTATGCCATGTAAAAATTCATCATACAAATTTTACTATGGTATTTCATATATGTTAAACCTATATATTCATATATCCAGAGGATGTATCTATGTGATAATAATATAGGTCTTGATATCGGGACATACAGTATATGTCATATATTACATTTCCATATAGATTGCACACATTACCTCTGACATAATTTATCAGGCTTAGTACTTCACTAGCATCTTTACATATACCTTAACTCACATCGTCTCTTCCCTCCAGTTCCCAGAGTGTGGCTTCTTTGGCATGTACGACAAAATCCTGCTGTTCCGCCACGACTTAAACGACGAGAACATCCTGCAGAGGCTGACCTCGGCGGAGGACATCCATGAAGGAGACCTCATTGAGGTGGTGCTGTCTGGTACGTAAACTGCACTGCAGCTAGAGATTGATATCTTGGAGAATTTCTGCACACCCTTTTTTCTCTAGCATCTTAGGGTAGTTACAACATGAGCTTAGTT
This sequence comes from Trachinotus anak, assembly GCF_046630095.1. Classification (NCBI taxonomy): domain Eukaryota; kingdom Metazoa; phylum Chordata; class Actinopteri; order Carangiformes; family Carangidae; genus Trachinotus; species Trachinotus anak. The sequence goes on along the minus strand of NW_027273866.1, from coordinate 283,093 downwards.
GTACTAAAATGATGAATTGCTATTTAGCATCTTTGTGAAGATTTAAAAAAAAAACATTGACTCAACAGACCTTGTGAACTGTTGCTCTTGGCAAATATGAAGGTACAGAACGAGCAAGAGCTTCTAATCATCCAGTCACAGAGTGTTTTTAAATTCAAATTACATATCCAGGTAACTTTTTGCCCCTCAACATGAAAGCTTCAGGCCAGAGTTAGGCAGACATATTTGACTTAATATCTAATGTTCACTGCGGTAGCTTGAAAGCAGCTGCAAAGATCAAAAGGGCTTATTTTGATCTATGGGAGAGAACCCAGCTGAAGCCTAATTAATCCATGTATTTCGATGAGGGGAAGAGGTACTGCATAAATACCGAGACTGTAGAAACTGGTGACGCTGACCCTTCTTCATTTATCTTCTTATGCTCATGTCAGCTGAAATACCAGCAAAGACTGTATACAAATTGTAACACAGTGACTTTGTTGGCACAGCTTCGTTTCAGTCTGTTTAAGTCCAAAACAAACAGGCTGAAGGTCATGCTACTTTAGGCTGCCAAAAACAGGAGAAAAACGAACATCAGATTCCACCACGCTGTATAAACCAAGTGTTTTAAAGTCCAAACAGTTGCCTAAAAACTAATAAACTGGAGGAGGCTTCACGTGTTACATTTTTTGTGCCCAGTCATAGCTGACACACCTTTCACTAAACACTGCCTGTTGTGTCTTGTTCAAGGGACCTTCAGAAGGTCAGATATTCTGTCAGAGTCCTCTGTACTCCCTCATCCTTTTAATATTACTCTTGTGCAATTTAATGTCTTTAAGTGAATCACTCCACGCTTACTCACCCGCTTGTGAATTTATGATACATTTGTGTTTCCTTTCCTTTATGTTTTTGTTTCTTTCTTCCTCATCAAAGTTTCCATCAGACTGTCGACCACCTTTGTAGCGGCTACACAGGTGTTTGGTTATTTCTTTTTGTCACTTCCTGCGATGAATGAATCAGCTTCCTGTGTGGTGCCGAGACCAACAAATGGCTTAGAGAATCTGCTTGGCTCTAATCTGTTCTCCTGCTCCGTCTGTCTCCACTAGGAAACACCTGACACCACCTGTGCTGAATATCTCCTCCTATCTCCCGGGCTGAGAGTATTGTTTGCGGAGATTTAGATTGTATAGGTTCAGGATCTGAGGATACTTCAGGCATCAGGGCTGAGGAATGTAGACTAAAGACTGGAGAACTTCCTTCTTTTTGTTTCTGACTGTCTGTGTTTGTCTTGTGCTCTCTTTTGTGTCAGTCTTTGTTGCGCTCTCTTTCCCTCCTCTGCGTTCCCTTCTTCTAATCCCTCCTACCTCAACAAATCCATCTGCAGGTGTAAGCTCCACCAGCGGAGCTAGACAGTTTATCGCCTGAGATATACTTGATGAAAGGCGTGATAGAAGATCTTTGATTTGCTACATATGCAACACATGCTGCTTTTTACAAATTTTTTATTTCATCCCACACTCAATAAACTTGGCCTTCTTCATGAGAGGGGCTTTGCGATGTCACATACTTGATCTTTGTTTGAGAAACACGAGCCGAAAGATCTACATTCCCAAGCCTTTCATTTGGTTCACAGAAAATATGAACCTTTCCTGCCCCACAATTTGTCTCCTGTCATCTTTTTCGCTCAGCGCTCCCTAACCAACCTGCTGCTGGATTCTGCGGCTGTGGGAGAGAGATGTCTGAATATGTCTCTTGCTGCGAGAGGGAGGCAGAAGTGGCTTTTTCTTGGCTGTGGGCTCAAAGGAGAGGGCTTATTTTTCCTGCAGTAAGTGATTGTAGTAGACCCGCGGAGTGTAAACACGCTCTGATGTGCTGGGGCGGCCCTGGACGCAGCGGACACTGCGCAGGCCATCTCGGCCCATGAGGCTTGAGGTTTGGCCTGACCGATTGTCCCTTTGTTCTGTTTTTCACTCCCTTAAAATTCCCACCCACTTGCACAAGCTCCTTATTCACCACTGCTGGCGATGTGAAATTGATATTTTACAACACCTTCTGTTTGTCATAAATATGGCAAACTTGTTTTTGTCAGATGGAAACTTGTGGCGTCCAAATGGAAACCCGGAGCCTCAAAGCAAACAGATAGTGCATTCATGTGAGCCTCTCTGCTCGTGAGAAGTGCAGCGAAAAACAACGTGTCGAGTTTATGTTTGGCGTTGTTTGATGCTAACAAGCGCGACAGGCATTACATAACGCTGCGACTGCTGAGAGGCAGCCAGTTGTTTTGCAGACGTGTGTGAAAAAGCTCATGAATGCTGCCTTTCATGTGTCGGTGCCAGGGAGCTATGTTTGCCCCATGACATGTGACCTGCCCGAGCTCTTTCAAATAAAAACCCAAACTGCGAAACCTCCCCCCACCAGCCGTCGTATTTATCTGAGATGAAAAATATGGTCTGAGGTCATCTGTCTTCTCAGATGACCTCTTCTTGCATCATTAGTGTGCATATATATGAATATATCAGAGACTTTGATTGCAGTGGTCCCAGTCTGTGACTTAAAATGAATATGTAAGTTTATGTCTTTATTTGGGTTGACCCTAACTTTAACCCTTGTCTGTGGAAATGTTGCATTTTTTGTCAAATTAACAGATCAGATTGATTCAGTGTGACCAGCTATTTATTGCCTCAGAGGAATTGTGTGACATCTAAGGTTTTTTTTTTCTCTGAATCTTGAATTGTTTTCTGTCTTCAAGGATGTTTTCTCTTTATTTTATATGGAGCATGTGCAGATTCTTGACAAAGGAATGGCTTTTTTTTTTTTTAATACTGGCCAAATGTCATATTTGTTGTTCAAGTCTGCATCTCATCACAGCAACAACAGCTGAGAATGTCCTCACTTGTTCGAGGAAAAATGTGTTTGGTTGAATCACCTCAAAGGGAATGAACTAACACACGCATATATGACATCATCATTGCTACCACACACACACACGCTCACAAGTTTTGCTGCTTAACCTGAGTGTAAAGATTAACTATTCCCTTGTTGGTCACTGGTCAAATGACTGCACAGGAACACTTTGCTAATGCAGGCTCTGAATAGAGAACAGAGGCTTCATGCACGCACACACACACACACACACACACACACACACACAGGTTTGGCAGCCGTCACCTCCTTACTCATCTTCACATCTTTGATGACTCACAGCCATGATTAACCAAGTCTTGCTTCCAGCAATGAGCTCAGTGTGTCTGTTTGACACAACACAGCAGAAAAACAAGGGAAGAATAAGAGAGAAAGAGAAAGAGCGACACATCCACAGCTTTTATATTATGTTGGATTTGGTATTATGTGCATAATCACACAGATGGACTGATATGACAGGATCATGCTGCATTTCTCTGGTGTCTTCTGGGTGTGCCCTCTCACTTTGATACAAGGAATGATGAAATTGAGGTTGTGGCTCTGCAGATGTGACGCCCTCTGCTGCAGCGCTGTGGATACAGCACTCATATGAGTGTTTGCTTTCAGTGGAGCATTGGCAGAGAGATTCTTCCTTGCTTCCTTTTAGATTATTTTTTTCCCCAACGCACACACACATGGTGAGACTGTATATTGTCTGCAATATTGCTTTGATACTAAAAACTGGATGAAATAGCTGCCAAATCCATCTGATAAATAGCTCTCTTCTTTTCCTTTGTCATTATGTCTCAATTTTTTTTTCTTCTGATCCTTCAGCTTTCTTTCAAAAACCGTTTTCCAGATTTGTTTTGCTTTTGCCAAGTTTTAGTCATACCAGGTGTGTGTTGTTTCTAGCTCAAGCTACAGTTGAAGACTTCCAGATCCGACCCCATGCCCTTTTTGTCCACTCCTACAAGGCCCCCACCTTCTGCGACTACTGTGGGGAGATGCTATGGGGTCTGGTCCGGCAGGGGCTTAAATGTGAAGGTTAGAACACACACACACACACACACACACACACACACACACACACACACACACACACACACACACACACACACACACACACACACACATAAACACCTGGGCAAAAAAAAACTACAGAACACACTGTTTCTTTCCCAAGCCTTTAACTCCTCTAAGACCTATTACTGTATCTCAGGGATTAACTCTTAGAAATCCAGCCTGCCTCCCACTGTATCCATACACATGCACTTACAGGCACACAGATGCACAAAGACGCTTCACCTCTGACCTCATGAATGTATTAGAGAGAGATACAAGCAAAAAAGAAAGATTTGGTCAAGGCACTGTAGCCAGTGAAATGCCTGACATTCAGATCCCAATGGAGTTATGGCACGCTGGCTCGCTTTCTATTTTTTTTTTTTTTTTTTTTGTCATAGTTGGATCAGATTTGAATCGTACTTCTTAATGTTCTTGCCATTAGGCTGCCTTTGAAGTCCAGTCTCACAATGGATTAAATTGAATTAGTTGATTTATTTACCAGTGAAACACGGTCGTAAATTCTCTCATATGAGTCTGTTCATCAGTGGGGCCATCTTGTGGCTGATTTGCAAAATAAAATATGTTTTCACCTCACAGGCTGATGGGCTGTTTTCCTGGTTTTTGTGACTGATGTCATCTGTGCTTTGATATTTTAAGGATGTGGGCTGAACTACCACAAGCGCTGCGCCTTTAAGATCCCAAATAACTGCACTGGTGTCAGGAAGAGGCGACTGTCCAATGTCTCACTGCCCGCGCCGTCCCTGTCTGTCCCCCGACCGGTACCTGCTGCTGAGAATGCTGTGGTCGTCCTGGATGAGGTGAGTTCTGATTGGTGGAGGTATGACTTATACACACATGGACTAACCCTAAACTCTGTGAAGTAAAAAACTGTAAAGACATCAGTATCCTCTTATCCTCTGAGTGAAGGAGTCGGGTAATGAGAGGATTTTTGGCTGGACCACAACACTGGGGCCAGCCCTGTAATCACGAATGTCTGCGACTGACTGACTGACTGACTGACTGACTGACTGATAGAGCTGAGATGAGTTTCACCATTGGTCAGCTGAATGCCATGTAACTGAGTTGGAGTTTCCCCAATGACTGTTGAATAATGAATTGGCACAAACTGGTTCTATTGAAGGGTGTTTATAGCCTGTAGTGGGGCCAACTTAGATTTAGACTTGTTAGACTTTTTAACTTTTTACTTTCCAAAAAAGCACCTAGCGATTCATCTAGCAACCTTTTGGACATATCTTGGCTACTTTGAAGAGAGTTGTCAGTACTGCCCCCTTTCCCTGTTCCCAGAGCAGCATTTTGTTACCCAGATGAAGTGTACAAAATAAGAAAGATATTCTATTTCCTCTTTCTCTCTGAGTGATCATTTTACAAGTAAATATAGCCGACATCACGACATCTTTGTCTTTAACTAAAGTGTTCGGTGATTTAGTCAGGTTAATAAAATAAGGATTTTAGCAGCAGCAGAGCAGCTGCTTGGAAATGGCTCGGAAGTTAAGAAGTAGTCTTAATGGGCCATGTTTTATGTCAGTATTTCAAACTTGTTCCGTTGTCTGACAACAGAAACTGAAAAAAATGTAAATGAGAGCTTTTTGGGGAACTTGGCTGTATTGAAATACAGTATCGATTAGCTGGATGCCAACACATGGCAATGATGTCAGTTATTTAAAGCCATTTCACAACAGTTTTCAGCTACGTCCTCAATTTCACACACTGACCATACGTGGTCCTGCCAGACACTAGGTTTTGACCCAGTCTTGTTTATCCTCACGCATACAAGGAACTGGCTGGAGTTTTGACATCATCCTAAATCAGACTGGAAGCCAGGTGAATTGGCTGAGAATGTGAGGCAGTCAATCTGCATGCTGTTAAATGCTGTTTCTAAACTTATCAAATTTGGCTCTTCTCCATGGGTGAATCTCCTGGGCCCTGTTGTAGAACACCACTGATGCAGAAAATTGAATTGAGCTGCAGAGAGCTCTGTGGAGAGATCCTCACTGAGGTCTTATGAAACAGCTTTTGCATAAGCCCACACTCAAAATTCTCCTCTTGTCTGTGTCCCCACGAAAGGTCATCAGGAAATGTAATTATGCTAATGACATTAAAAGTCCATTGAAGTCCAAGTTTACGTATTTGCTCACTTGCTGGCAAAAACGTAGAAAGCCTTTTACCCGTTTCTGTCAGGAGCTTCCAGACAGCCCGATTTATTCATATAAAATAAGCTCGTTTTGACCACTGGGATTGTGTAAACTATGCAAAGTCATGCTAACTCAGTGTGACAGACTTCCTTTTCCAGTGATTTCTTTCTCTTCTTCTACTGCCATGTCATTATTCACTCTGTCTTTCCCTATCACTCAAACACTCCCTTTGAGGCCGCTCTTCCTTTATTTTTCCCTTTGCTTCCTTCGTGCATATGGTTTTTAATTCTTCCTAACATCCCTCCATCTTCCCCCTTTTTTTTCCATCCTTCCAAATCCCACAGCAGAGGTCCCATCAGGAAGCAGGGAAGCGGATCCTGTCCTGGAGCGGCAGGCCCATCTGGATGGAGAAGATGGTGCTGGGACGGGTTAAGGTGCCACACACCTTCGCCATTCACACCTACACTCGGCCCACTATCTGCCAGTTCTGCAAGCGTCTGCTCAAGGGCCTCTTTCGCCAGGGCATGCAGTGTAAAGGTAGGACTGCACATGAAGAGTGTGTTTCAAAGACACTGGGGTTCATTTTGGCAACGTTTCACGATGATTGTGATGCGTTTTTGTTATTTTTTCATTTCATCTGCCAGATTGCAGATTCAACTGCCATAAGCGGTGTGCTTCAAAGGTACCGAGAGACTGTTTAGGGGAGGTGGACTTCAATGGAGGTGAGTTCTACATCCAATTTCTCAGTGACAGTGGTGTATCCCTTAATATCTGTGATTTCAAGTAACTGCATATTTCATGTACATGTATAGAGCCAGCCAGCCCTGGCCCCGATTCAGACACTACCATGGACACCATGGAGGTGGACAGTAGTGATATGGATGGCAGCAGAGGACTGGACGACCCAGAGGAACCCTCGACACCAGATGAGAGGATGTTCGACATGGAATCTCCCTTCTTGGATAGAGAGAAGGACGAAGAGCCCATCAAGACTATTAGGTATGATACTGATGTAATCACAGGTCTTTTCACTTGAACCTCTTTTACTTTTCCTGTTGATGATGTGTAAATCTCTGTAGGTGGCACCAGGACTGAGCAGTTAATCTAATTTTATTTTTGATTACGATTTTGGCTTCTAGTGATTATGAAAACAAGATAATCGAGATAAAACAGTTATTGTGCCACCTTCTGTTTTGCAACACATTTCATCCCCCCCATCCACTTCTGGGTTACATTTCGATGTACGTTAGCAAAGTACCTAGGAGTGCATCATCTTGAGCAGTTTGCCGGTTCAGAGACTTTCTGTATAAGATTGGGAGAGACCATGCCCTGTCTGGCAGTTTTTTTAATTTTTAATTTTTTCTTTTTTGGTAGTGCTTTAGATTAGCTTTACTATCAACATGTGTGCTGCCAGGGTGGATGTGATGTATTTCTTCAGCCCTAGGCATTTCTAAAACATTAAATATAAAAATGCTTTGTCCAGAGTCAATGAGTAATCTTGTTAAATAATCTCGATCTCAGTATTGATCAAAATAATTGTGATTATGATTGTGCCCTAGGTGGCACTGTTTACTTCAGCCATGGTAGCTGTCACTGCTCACACCAGCTACCCAGTTCTGTTTTCATATATTAGTTCAGTAAAGAGTCACAGCAAATAAGGAGACAGGGGAAAGACACGCAGCAAAGGTCACTCTCATGTTTCAAACCGGAGACTTTGCGGTTATGTTTAAAACCACCAGGTCTAACTGCCCAATCCCTGTGTTTATTCTACACCAGCAGTGTTACCACTGCTGCAAACATAAAATGCATCACGTCCTGTGCAGGATTTCTGACAGGAAAGACCCACCAGACACTGGCTGCTTAGAAAAGCAAATAGAAAAGGTTTCATTAACTGACTACAAGTCAGTTAAAATGTAATCTGTTACTGTTTCATTATATTGAGCTCTAAATCTGGGAGTCATTTTTATGTATTTTTATGTGTGTGTGTGTCCGTAGTCCTTCCACTAGCAGCAACATACCTCTGATGCGGGTGGTCCAGTCCATTAAACACACCAAGAGGCGGAGCTCCACTGTAGTGAAGGAGGGCTGGATGGTTCATTATACGAGCAGGGACAACCTGGTAAGACTGATAATCCCAAAAGCTCAGCAGAGGAGCCCAGTCTGAAATGGGCTGTGCTTAGCCTGTGTGCTGGAGAAAACTCCCTCTCCAAAGCTGTTCATGTGCTGAATTCAGCACAGAAGGTATTTTGCTTGAGAGACAACATTTTTAGACTACTGCAATGTTAGCAATATTTTGCCATTTAGGCTAACTTTGGTGTTTGTTTGTTTTGCCCCTTAATCAGAGGAAGAGACATTACTGGAGGCTGGACAGCAAGAGTCTGAGTCTCTTCCAGAATGACACCGGCGCCAAGTTCTACAAAGTGAGCATAAAACTGTCATCTCTGCTTTGTTCTTGGAAAATCATGTCTTGTCCTCAGGATGAAACACAGTAACATTCGTTAAAATGTCAGAAAATTCTAAAGTTAAATACAAATGGATTCAGTTATGAGTCCATTATGGTAATATCTCTCAAGTCCTCATGTAGCTCCTCAACTCTAATCTCCTACAATTCTAACGTAGGGACACTGAAGTCATGTAGGATGGGATACTTTTACATATCCATATTTGAGTATTGTCTGTCTCACTTCTGGGAGGTATATGTAAAGAAAATCTAAGTAGTGCAATCTGTGTGACTCAGCTTTGACGCGCTGGCGTGTTACTACTGTAAACTCATAAGGTCAGTTTGGCTCAGTGAGATTTCCCCTGTGGTTTTTCACCCTGCAGCCTGGTCTCTTCCCTGCATGAAGTGAAAGGACACAGTTACTAACAGTCACTACGTTTAGCCACCGAGTATCAGGTTCGACGGGACATTTGAAGGGGTTTTGAAGAGAGTATCAAAATTCTGACCAGAGGGATCCCCATGTAAAAAACTACGTGCTTATTGAAAAAAACAGGTGTAATTGAAAAATGTAATCTTTCTTAACCCAAACTTCCCTCTGCATTAGGTCATGTGTATATTGCACTACCTTATCTCAAAGTCAGCGGTGGCTGTGAGTGAACCAAACACTGTAATTTCGATGTGTAAAATCAGTTGTGGAGAGTGTGTGACACTTCCCGCTTGGTGCCAGCGCCGTAGTCAGTCATTACACTGCCGCAGGGGCTTAATAGCACAGTAATTACACATTGAGGACCGAGGGAAGGAACTACAGCCTGCGAAGGTAAAGACTTCCACATGTGTGTTGGTGGTTGTTTGTGTGTGTGTGAGCACGTGTGTGTGTGTGTGTGTGTTTGTAGGGTGGGGGGTTGCAATCATTTTATTGTTCATGTTGCTCTGTATGTTATGTATGAGACTTTAACACCTCCTCGAGCTGTGGTCAGAGCTGTGTTGCAGTAGGATGGTGTGTAGGATGCAGTAGAGTTTCCAGGGTGAGAGCCAGCACATTCACTCTGAGTGTGTGTGTTAAATGGGTGGTTTTGTAAGCAGCTGTATCTACAGTACTTCTTTTCTTCTTTCTTAGCATCTCCCTTTTATACTGGTTGTGAAACAAGCCTGAAAAAAAAAGAAAAAGCTTCAGTCCCTCACCCCTCTCTCCCAATTATTCTGTCACACCCTGCGTCCCCTGCCACTAAAGACTTGGAGAGGAAACCTCAGTGGGGACTGACTCCTCAGGGTGTGTTTACAGGCAGCTTTATGTGGTTCTTTATTATCAACTCGGCACTCAGCTTCGTTTAAGACCTCCAGGAGGCTAATTGAAGGCTAGCTGTAAATGCCTTCTTTTTCTGCTCAAAAGTTTGGTCTTTGTTCCATGGCTGTTGCTTCAGAGCAGCAGATTTTTATCCTTGATAGATAATGTGAGATGATTTCCTGTAAGAACAGTAGGAAAAGGTTCTTTCAGGGGTCTCATTTCAGAAACCACAGATTCTCCATATGCTCAGTGTGGATGTGGGGAATCGCCCGTGTTGGGCATTTTCCTTTAATTTCTCTGAAGTTTCTAGCCTGCTGCTGCTCATCAGTGTGTGGCCACTGTCCTCCCCTTTTCTTTATACCTCCAATCTGATTAGTGGTGGTTGTGCGGTGGCTTGCTTGCCAGGCATGGCAGCCATTTTCACCATTTGGAAGCCATAACGGCTCCTCGTTTGAAGATGAGACCCCTGTACTTGTGGCTTTCTCTGAAGAACCTTTTATGGGGTGAGGGGGCTTCTCTCTGTCTCTGCCAGATTGAGTCCTGTCACAATTAAACATTGCACCCACACACACACACACACACACACACACACCAACTCACACACTATACTGTAGAAGAACGGCAGTTGTGCAATGGCTTTCGTTTCAGCGGCTAGCGGTAGCGCCAGCGGCTCGTGCTCAGATGAGGCCTCTGGCTGGCCCTGCCTTGTAATCAGGGAACCAGAGCGCTTCGGCCGCCGCAGGGCCCCGCTCACGTGACCCAGCCCCGCTAACCACAAGCACTTCATCTGATACTCTGTGGTGAGCCACGCGGAGGGGACAGCGTGTGCCTCTGCGAGCCCCCATTGGCTGGAAATTCTGTGTGTTTTTTAATTTTTGACCCTCCCTCCTCTCTTTGATTTGACAGTGAGTTTGAAGGGGAAGGGGGGACTTTTAAAGTGTGCTGCATATGTCCATTCTGTATGTGCTCATAAGAGAGAGAAGAGGGAAGGAGAAAGTTAGAGCTTGGATTATTTAATCAGCACCCAACAACTGAGTGTGTGAGTGTTTATATTGTTTCTGTCAAGTTAATGTGTAGGTTCAGCATTTTTCTGCTCTGACAGAATAGTTTTGGTTTTCATTTCTTTCAATGAGATAATCACCATTTTAAAAAGTGTTGCTACTTTTAAAGTCAATCAGTAACTTTGTGCTTTTTAGAGGCAACAAAGAAACTTGCCAGCTTGGTGAAGTGAGGGAATATGTATTTATATTCGTTTGTTATCATTTTATTCCTTTTAAACCTTCCCTTATCTAGTAAACATTAAATATTATTATCTAATTATCCAATTTAACCAATTCTGTGTTGTGGCTCCTTTTTTTTCAAGGAAATACAACCTGTATAATACATGCATATGTATGTATGCATATTTGTGAATGAGCATGTGTATGTGTGGGTGTGTTTGGTCCCATGTGGGTGTGTAGTGGTTGTCAGTGCAGACAACAGTCAAAGGAGTAAAGAAATACTAAGAAAGAAAGAAAGAAAACTTCCATTCTCTGGATCTTATTTATCACCGCCCCCACAGGAAATCCCTCTGTCCGAGATCCTCCAGGTGGAACAGTCCAGAGACTACAGTAATCTGGCCCAGGGCAGCAACCCTCATTGCTTCGAGATCATCACAGCAACAATGGTCTACTATGTGGGAGAGAACAACGGTAGTCACTACCACAGCCCCGCTCTGGCTGCCTCGGGAGTCGGCATGGAGGTAGCACAGGGCTGGGAGAAGGCCATCAGACAGGCCCTGATGCCCGTCACCCCCCAGCCCAGTGTGGCCAGTGCTGCTGGACAGGGCAAAGATCACAGTAAGTAGAATATATCACAGCTCTCTTGTGCCAAAAGTGTTTTTTTTTTTTTGAGATTTAAGACAACTAATTGCATATTAACTTTCACAATAGGACTTATGGCTTATGGCATTTTGTTATTTTCAAATATATATATAGTCTTTCTTTATGGCTGCAAATGATCAGCCTAAAGTCATGCATGACATATCATACCAGTTTGCATTTCCTTTTTCAGTGATGACTTATGATATTACAGGGTATTTCCTGCCTCAGCGCGAGGCCGAAGCACCCACTAGGGCCACAGCATATGAAAAAGCTTTGATTATGTGTGTTGAAAGTTTGACATTTGTCCAAATCGAAAGAAGGGCAACACATTGGTGACAGTGGTACAAAAAAGCCTTTCAACTTTCAATAGGTAGGGAAAGCCCTGAGTTAGTGTCTATAGGCAAAGGAAGTGAGGCTGTGAAGTAAGTCTCTATTTGACAGTAGTGAAAAATGAACTGGCACACTGAACACACTGAGCCTCACTCAGAGTAGAGGAGTCGGTCTCTCAAATCAAAGACGTTTTAGTTCCTTAACATTAAAGACAGGAATTATTTCTGAGCCTGTGGACTATCATTAGAGGTTCTATGGTTAGAAACCGATTCATAGATTGAAGATCCACATGAGAGTCGTGCCCATTAGCAGCAGAGGATTTTAAGCACAGGCATGACATTAGAAAAAGAGGCAGTCACAACGAGCTGTGGACCTGAAACAGAAATTCATTATGTCATTATCGAAACCACTTCAGTGTTGCGAAATGAATGCACAGCATATAAAACTGTCCATGCTCTGTAGATCTGGATTCATTTATGAAGTGTAGGTAGATGAACTTGTACATGATATTAATATTGAATCCGCAAAGGTCAGTGTAATTAATGTGTTCTTCTCTGTCAGCTGAAGTCAAAGCATTTTTCCAGGATTAAAATGAAATGTCTGCATTAGCTCAACGATCACAGCATCGTGTTTTGTACTTGCTTTGATTTCTGGCTGTCTATTCATTGTGCAGTATTAGCCCCCACCGCTGTCCTTATTCCAAATTATGAAATGCAATGCATACTTGCACCATTCTGTCATACATAGCTTCCCAAATCAATTTTAAAGCCAATTTATTGTGTAATAAAATGCTTCATTATGTGGGGCTGTGACTTATTGCATGCAGCTGCGATAAGAAGGAAAGTTGTGAAAAAAAAAAAAATAGTATGTGAGCAATGTGTGTCTGACTACAGTCACTTAAGGGCTGACTGACTGCTTTATGCACTGGTAAAGTGGTGCTTTTCAGTTGTTGAATGTGGAAACATCATGTGTTTTCCCTTCCAGAAGAGCTGTCCATCAGCATATCTGTGTCCAACTGCCAGATCCAGGAGAATGTGGTGAGCAGGGCTTTCTTTTTTTTCTGAGACTATTGCACAATTTCCCAGCACAGCCTGCACATGCATGCATTCATGTGCTATTAAAGTAGCTGTTGTGGTAACATCAGAAACTGTATCCTACCGTGTCTTTCACTAAACTTCCAGTGGAAGCTTTTTTATGCTCCACAAATGGGGAAGCTGCAGATTCTTTTTTTTTTTTTGTTCAAGGGATTTTTGTCTTAGTTCCACTTCTGCATTGAGTGAAAGTTAAATATTTGGCAATACCAGAAAACATTTTGGAAGAACAGCAGTTTAGCCAGGCTTTAGATGATGTAACTGTTACAGATTGCTAATGACAGCATGGAAAGTTAACTGAATGTTTCCACAAGTAAAAGCAAAATATGATAATGAAGTAACAATGCAAATTATCTGTGTAGGACATTGCCTCGGTGTACCAAATATTTTCTGATGAGGTGCTGGGTTCGGGCCAGTTTGGCATTGTGTATGGAGGTATGTTTTCCTTTCTGATATGGTACTACCTACATTTTATACACTACAGAACCACTGTATTGAATTTGTAAGCTATTTAAAGTTATTCATTTTTACCACGTCCCATCAAATCGTAGGCAAACACAGAAAGAGCGGCAGAGATGTGGCCATCAAGGTTATCGACAAGATGAGATTTCCTACCAAGCAGGAGAGCCAGCTGAGGAACGAGGTGGCCATATTACAGGTAATGACCAGGACCCACCAAACAGCCGAAATGATGAAAAGCATAAAAAACCCTACAAAGGATAGTAAATACTGTAGGTTGTAACTGGAGCTCTTTGTTTGGTCTCTACAGACCATAACATTTCTATAAAAGCAGAAAATTTCAACTTGATGTCATTATCTGCTTTTCTTCAGAATCTGCACCACCCAGGTATCGTCAACTTGGAGTGTATGTTTGAGACGCCAGAGCGGGTCTTTGTTGTCATGGAGAAGCTGCATGGTGACATGCTGGAGATGATCCTGTCCAGCGAGAAGAGCAAACTGCCTGAACGAATCACCAAGTTCCTCGTCACACAGGTCTGTGTTTGTGGAAGTACGCCTCTCTTTGCGCATGTTGCCCTTAACTAGAATGCTCCACAGCCTATTGCTACTATATTCTCTCTGAAAGCAGCTGGTCATGGTCAAATAAACTGTTAATCGATTAGATCTGGAGCATGTGCCATCACCTTTCCTCACCAGACTTTTAAATTCTACTATCCTTCTCTTCTTTGCATTTTTATGTCTTGTCCCTTCATTTTCCATCATAGTTTTCCTTCACTCTCTTCTATCCTCTCTTCTGTTTATTGGGGTTTGCTATCCCACTGTGAGTCTGTGCTCCAGCTCCAGAGCCTGTTTATTCTTGTGGTGAGCTGATTTGTGTGTGTCGGGGTCGGCGGTGGGTGGGGGGATTGTTTATGGGATTGGTCTGCATGGTATCATGGCCTCCTCCCTGGCCGTGGATTACAGCCTGCAGCGCGCTGGTGGCTTTGTGGGCTGATTAGAGGAGCAGCAGGCCCCTGTGCCTCTGCGGATCCCGCGTCCCAAACAGGAGCGGGACCATTAACAACAGCCCCATTAGCTGCGGCGGGCCTGGCTCTGATGTGGCCTGGAGGACTTCTGTCAAAGCCAGGGTCAAGATAGGCGAGCCAGGCGCACTGTGGTTTTGGTACAGGGCCATAGGCAGACATGCGTGCAGCGCTAGCTTATGCCAGCACTCGTGAATATAGATGGGATGATGAGATGAGATCATATGTCTTTATGTGAAGGTACTGGTCAAGATGGAAGTATTTAAGGGCATTAGCATGCTTATACTGCTGTGATTTTTCCACTTGGCAGCACCATAAATTCTGCTGTATGGATTATGAAAACATTACTCTGTTTATACCATATACTATATACATTGAAATATTTAGACGCTAGTCTAAAAAATGTTGAGATATATTGTCATCTGGATTTTTGGAGCTAAATCCTTGCTTTATGGACTTTTCATTGCAACAGATCCTGGTGGCCTTGAGACATCTGCACTTCAAAAACATTGTTCACTGTGACTTGAAGCCTGAGAATGTACTACTGGCCTCTGCAGAGCCCTTTCCTCAGGTAAAAAAAACAACCCAAACAATTATATTTATATATATATATATATATATATATATATATATATATATATATATATATAAACATATATATGTTTCTGCTTTGTCCATATGTGTGTGTATACAATGTTTCTCCATCTTTATCCAGGTGAAGCTGTGTGACTTTGGCTTTGCCCGTATCATCGGTGAGAAGTCCTTCCGGCGGTCTGTAGTGGGCACTCCGGCTTACCTGGCCCCAGAGGTGCTGCGCAGTAAGGGCTACAACCGCTCTTTAGACATGTGGTCAGTGGGAGTCATTGTGTACGTCAGCTTGAGCGGGACATTCCCTTTTAATGAGGACGAGGACATTAATGATCAGATCCAGAACGCTGCCTTCATGTACCCACCTACACCCTGGAAGGACATCTCTACAGAGGGTAATTCTTCTGTTTACTTTCCTTGGAAATATCCAAATATTCACCAGTGCCAAACCCAATCTGACAATTAGTGCATCCTTCACTCTTGTAAGCATTCACTGACCTGGTTGCACCTTTACACTCATGTCAAACTGATACTCAGACATGTAGCCTATCCTCCCCACCTACACGTCTGGGTCGCTTAAACTTTTCTCTGACTTTTCTTTTTCTGCGGTCGAGATGAATCACTTTCAAATCTCCCCTGCTGCCCAAGCTGCCGCTCCTCCCACAGAGAGTGGGAAATATATTTACAAGGTGAAACAAATGATGAAGGTGTTGATGCTAATTTGTAGTAAGCCAGCTACAGCAACCACCGTTCTTGTTGTTGTATACGGCTGATCTTTATCTTTTCCTGTGAACAAGCTAGACTCTCACCTCGTTAGAAGTCACAACCTTTTGTTTGCTGTTGATATCAGATGATATAAGATTAGTTTATTGACACAGTCTACACCTTATTTTCCCCACAGCCACAGATCTGATCAACAATCTTCTCCAAGTCAAGATGAGGAAGAGGTACAGCGTGGACAAGTGTCTCAGTCATCCCTGGTTACAGGTGACATATTGTATTTTTTTTGTTTTTGACCCTTTAAATTGACACAGTTTCACAAATCACAGTCTCACTTATTTTTCACAGTTATCACTGAGTCAAATCTGAACACACACACACACGATACATATGCTGTAGGTGCAGTGTGCCTCACACTTTCCGATATCATCTATCAATATCTTGCCTCCTAATAATTATCTTTGGATGCTGATCGTTTTCTATGTCTCTTTTCCTCAGGACTATCGGACATGGCTGGACCTCCGGGAGTTTGAGACACGGCGAGGTGAGCGCTACATCACCCATGAGAGTGACGATGCACGTTGGGAAGAGTATGCAGATGAGCACAGTCTTGTTTACCCCAAACACTTCATCATGGCCCCCAACCTGGACGACATGGAAGAGGACCCCTAGTGGCACGGGGGACTTCCTACACCACACGTGTTACGGACAGAGATTGTCACAGGGACTTTTTGCATGAAGCTTTGGGAGCGGTGGATTTTCCCTCCAGGACTGTTTGTTGTGGAAACAGAGAGAAGCCGATCAGATGGAGAATCACTCTCCAGAGGCTTTAAAAGTGGGGAAAACCCCGACAGAAATCATAGCATGATGCTCTGCTACAGGCAGCAGGCTGGCGGAGATGCGTGCCACCGAAACGCATTAAAAAACTGTCAGGAGAGAAGAGTGTTTTCTCCTCCTTTTTGCACAAGGTCAAAACATTCCATGGATTTACTCATGAACAATCGCAAGTCAAAATACTCAAAGTGAACTTTTCTAGATGTACACGTAGGTTGGATTCATTTTGAGTAATAATATGGGTCTGTTCCTTATGAGAGAGAGGAGATCAGAGAGAGATCTTACCCCAGGAGTAAAGGGCACTTTTCACAAGGGATTTAAAGCCTGAAAATCAAACACACTTGAGATTGCTCTCATTTACAAACTGTTTGTGAGACTGTCCTTTGGCATGAAACTGGAACCATCACATGTATTTGTATATTTTTAATGTATTTAGTAATTTTGGTAGGTTTTTGCACTATATTACCATTGAACATAGCAACTGAATAGAAACACTATTCGCTGCTACAGAGAGCTAACAGCTTTCGAGTGTCCAGTCTGGGTGCAAAGTGTTGAAGAGTGATGAATGATGATGCAGCTCACACACTATTGGCTGCTGCATCACAAATCCCAGCAGGAATTTTCAACCAACACGCAGTGATAGTGTGATCTGCTTAGTGGCAGCTAATAGTGTGTAAGTTTTATCAACTGTCCCATGGAGAGGGTGACTAACAGATGCTGACCAAACATGTCAACAAAAACTTCATTTCACTGTCTCCAAACTATTTTCCTTAATTAACACTGTTCATTTCTCAAGTGTTACAAGACCCTAACCCTAGACTTTCAGTAAATGCAATAATGGAGCCAATACCTCTGTTCAACATGAGGTTAAAATCAACAATGGACTCTATGTTAGAGCATCATGTTTCCATGTACCCTTTTCTGTACTTTTACAGTATTTTTTGAATGTGACTCCAATTCTGAAATGTGTTTTTTTGTTCTGTAGGTATCTAAAGTGTTGCATTGCCACAAGCGGCCAGCCTAGGTTTTTACATAGAACAAATTATTGGTGTCCATTTTCTTGTTTATTACATTGTCAGGACCATTTCGACAGCCCTTTTGTCTAGACAGTAGACATAGTAGAAATTATGTATAATTGCAGTTCGGTTCACATGGGAGTTTATAGTGCTACAGTTTTGTAGTTTGCTTTATTGGTGTGTTTTGGGAGTACGTTCCTGTTTCCTGTTGTCCTTTCCCTGTCTTTGTTGCCGCTGGATTGGCAGGTGTCAGTGTTTTGTATATTTCAGTTCATACCAATGGAATAAAAACCCAACTTCTTAACTGAGAATCAAAGTTTTCTTCAAGTTCTGACTGTAATAGATTTTGGATTTTAGTGCCTCAGCATGCATGCATGCACAAGCAGCCCTGGCTTATAGTTTTGTGTATGTTGCATCATGATGTGTGACTGAGTATGTGTGTGCGTAGTGGTTTCACATGTCAGATCCCATTCTCAGCAGCTGGATGTGATTGTTGCACCACACCGAGCCAGTCGCTCACCACAAGGGAGTAATGACATAGTTAAAGAGGGTGGTGGTGATGTGGGGGTTTGTGGAAGACTTTGAAATCGCTCAGGATAAATGCTATCATGGAATCCCTTCAAGTATCAAACGTGTGTTCAACTCCAGCCATATGAATGAAATGTCTTATTCTTGGACTACACTTCTGAATGGGCCTATTGTCTGAAGGTACAGTTCACCATAAACTGCAGGGGATAGACAGCTGTCGTTAATTTAGCAAAGTCTTTGAAGTGTGCGTTCCTTGATTCCTTCACCAGTGTTCACTGCATTTACTGTAGATACCGACTGACCACTGTTAGCAATCATGGCTAGCCTTATTGTAGTTCTATCTTCTAATAGCCACTGATGATAAGTTGAAGATACTTTTTCTCTTAAAGATACTCAGTACTGCTCTCCTGTGTCTGTTAGTCTGAATGATTTCAAGATGTGGACCTTCTTAGCAGGCCAGATGACCCCATTAACCCCGCAGACATTTATATTCTCAACAGGCACAAATACAACAGCCCTGTTAGAGTTCACTGAGTTGATCCTGAACAAAACATATTTTGGAGTAGCTGGTGTTAGTCAGGTGTAAGAATACAGGGTAAAAAGAGGTGTAAGTTAAGTAATTTAAAGAAAAGGAAACAAGAGCAAATGTGCTGGGGAAATAAGGTGCAATGTCTCCCTCCTCTGGTTGGATGGAAGTGTAATACTTTTGGAAGTTCATACCTTTCTTAAAATATTGAAATTGATTTTATGCAGTGTTGTTTCATTCAAAACCATATTTCACTTTAGTCGGGAGAACATTTTAAAGTGTAAGTGTGTTTGTCATATTGTCAGTTAACGTGGATGTTTGACCTTCATTGTGCAGAAAGATGTAGGTGCAGAGTTTGACACTAGACACATTCATCTGCTGAAGAGCTAAAGTTTCTCTATGACAGCCTTAAATCTCAATTTAAAATTTGCATAATTTTTCTGACATTACAACTCGTTTAGAACCAGTGGTCCAGTCTGCACCTTACACAATGGTGATGTGGAAACTTGAAGCCTCCAGCACATGGACTATTCCATGTAAGAGGAAACATCATGTATCTAGTAGTTAAAAATGAATGGCAATTGGGGGCAAATGATTTTTTTGTGGGGAAAAAGTGTACCAGACACAAGTGAGTATTAATGAAGACTATTTCTATGTATCCTAAAACATATGTTGCAAGGGACTTTAAACAATAAAAGGTCACAATCAGCCTCGGTACTGTTACTATGTACTACTATGAGTGCTCTCCGATAGCAGGCTTAAATCATTTTGATTATCATGACAAGGCAAATATTCAGTGTGTGACATGTAGCCTATGACATTATGAGCCGACATTATCAGAAGGGAAAAGCAATTTACAGGTCCATGTGCTTCAAGGATTTATATATACTATAAATAAATAAATAGATAAATAAATTATATATATATATATATATATATATATATATATATATATATCTTTACTATATATCAATATAATGTCATGTGGGGACAGTTCATGCACAGCCTCCATGGAGAAAGCAATTCTCTGTGCTGCCAGAGGGTGTCACTCTCTGTAGGTTAATCCACTGAAATCGTGAGGGAGATTGTGAAAGTTTCTCAAACATTAGGTTTGGTGCAACATTTTGCTTTCCTGAGATGGACAAAGATTCATTTTTGCCCCCATATAGAATGTCATCAATGTTATTAATATTAAGTCACACGTGTTGTCCTTCACCACATTTAGTGATGACCTGTGTAAATACCTGAATACCAGAGAGATTCACATGTTTCCAGGGGATACAGAAGAAATCTGCTTTAGAGTGAACCATGAAATATATTTGAGAGTTTGATTTGTAATTTACATGAATTGAGACTGTGCTATCAGATGTGTGTCAGGAATAACATCTGTTGAAGGATCAGAGGCAGTGATCTGTCTCTGTTGCCCTGATCCTGTGGTCTGTGTATATTTGTTGAGCAGCTTTTCCTGGTAGCTTCTCGGCACTTCTCTCGTCACCTCAAGGGGAGGTCTGTGTGTCACGCATCCTTGTCCAGCACCTCCTCTCCTCTCTTCTCTTTCCTCCATGTCCTCCGTCCCTCCGCTTCTCTTCTCTACTCCATGCTGGGTATCTATGGGCTCCAGACCAAACAAGCAAACAAACAGAACAACAGAAAAACCCATCACCCAGACAAGGTTGGTCTGGGCTTGGGGGAGAGATGGGGAGAGATCTTGTTTGCTTTCTGGGCCAGTTCCATTTCACTGTGATGGCAGAGAAGGCCTCCCAGGACACGGCTATCCACACTTCTGTTTGACTTCCAGCGGGGATCGAGGTGGTCCGCAGTCCGCACTGACACATCATCTTCCAACCCAATACACAGCTGGCTGCATCCACAGGCCTGTAGCCTTTACCTAAGCTGATCCTGTTCTCTTAAGCTGTGGGCCTGGCCTTTCTCTGAGGGACTTGTTGGTATGGCATTCAGCTGGTGGCCTTTCATCCTCTCAATGCTGTCTGTCAGTCATGACCAGTAAATAGTGATTCATTTGATGAGTATTATACTACGGTTTCAGCAAATGCTGCCTGGAATTAAGAACTGATAAACAATTTCTCCTGATGTGGTGTTCATTACTAAAACAACAAAAACCTGAACTTTATCAGTTCAGTGCCCTCTGCCTGCAACTAATTGTAACCCACACACTGCCCACACTGTTTTACTTTTTCTTCCTGTGTCCTTGACAAAGGGCAAAAGTCCCAAGAAACGCTATCTCCAATCTCTTAATACAATCTCAGCACACAATGTATTTTCCCTATCTACTTTTTCCACATTAAGACCTGGGTGACAAATGAATGCAACTGCAGAAGGCATTTAGACATTAAATGTGTGTGTTGGAGACAAAAGCAGGATGAGTGGTTGACAAGCTTAGTCTTCAATTCCTCTGCATTTGAATTTCCTAATGGCCAG
The DNA here is from genome assembly GCF_046630095.1 of Trachinotus anak. NCBI lineage: Eukaryota > Metazoa > Chordata > Actinopteri > Carangiformes > Carangidae > Trachinotus > Trachinotus anak. The sequence continues at coordinate 261,858 of NW_027273866.1, read as the reverse complement.
AATCATGGCAGCTGTGTGTGTCCATTTGCAGGGAATATGAGTTGATGAAAAGGCAGGTTATGCTCTAAATTAGGTCTTTGAAGTCAGAGCTTCAGACTGTGTATTGCAGAAAAAAAGGTCAAATGCGTGTGTGTGTGTGTGTGTGTGGTGGCTGGTTGGGACATCAAGTCATTCTTTTGTTGTAAAAGCTGTGGAGAGAGGAAATGAAAGCTGGAAATGGTTTTCTAGTCTGGGAAAATGCAGATGAGCTATATAGGTATGTTTGATTTGCTGACTCCAGCTGTGCCTGGAGAATTCCCCTGACCCATCCCGTGGACCGGTTGCTGTGTGAGGCCATATGTACCCCTGTTGCAAAGCAGGCAGGCGCAATACGCAACCCCCCCCCCCCCCCCTTCCCCCCTGCCCTGCCCTGAAAGGACTGGCCATTGAACTCTCAGGCAAGTGGCAATATTTGCTCACCTGAAATACACACATCTTGCCAATTGGGGTCGGGGTGGGCTCAGGGACTGGGGAAGGACCCCTTGATGCAGCTGTGGCGCGGAGAAAGACCAGACCAGGAAGTTTTGTGGCTAGAGAAGGGTGGGGGCTGTCTTGGCGGGGGGTTGTTTAGCGGTGGCGGCCCTATTGTCTCTTAAAAGAGGCAGGGACCATATTTGTTCGAAGCTGCAGGAGGCTGATGAGGTGCTAATCTGTTGAGTGGCTGTGTCACTGGGCCCCTGTTCCCAATAGCCTGTTAGCTGTCAGGGCCTGTAAAAAAGGCACGATTTACGGGCCCCAGGCCAGGACTCAGCCATCGGTGTCCACGGGTAAGTAAACACAGATTGGACACTTATGTTGTTGCTCTGGGCTGGCTTTACCACCAGGCTTCTGGGATGACACGTAGGCAGCCCCTTTTCAGCCCTCTTCATGAGTTGTCGGCCCCCTCTATGCTCCTCTGTAAACACTACAAATTAGCCATCTGCATATGGATGGGCCCTCAGCCCATACAGGAAGAAGACAACTGCCTGGTAAAAGGTAGAAGATATAGGCTCTTCTCTAATATAGACCAGATAAAACATTTTCCCCTATCAGCTTTTAATTTCTATCCTCACGCATACGAAACAAAGATAGCACATTCAGACACAGGGGTTTTAGATACGCCAGCAGCGTGGCTCAAGAGAGAGTGGGATTTTGTTGCATGGTGCTTTGAAGCATGAGAATAATGAAAGCGCAGGGCTGGCCAGTTGTCTGAGATGGGTTCGGGTCAGCAGTCAGAGGTAATCCCAAACTTGAATTTCCCCATCAGCCTGGAATACAGATAAGACAGCAGCAGATATGAACCTCACTCACTCACTCGCTGAGTGGCTGATGGAAAAAGGAAATGGACCAAAAGCCTCTCTCAGATGTAGAACCGAGATGTGTATGTGTGTGTTTTCTCAAGAGGTCTCTCAGAGGTGGTTGCAACCTCTGCAGCACATTTGAGGAAATTGACCATTGTGACGAGGAGGAGAAGATATTGTATTGAAGACTCTGGATTATTTCATAAAATCTATTCAAAACTAGATCAAAATCGTTGATCAATTAATTTGACTGTCATGGAAAGGATGTTAGTATCTTCATGCCCACGTCTCTTGAGTCAATTAGGATTAGAAAAGACCATTGCTGATACACAACCTTTTAATCATCAGCCCAGGTTTGCCCTCTTGTCTGCGCTGACGGGGATCTGACAGCATGGCAGCCGAGTGTAAACGGCAATAGCTCATCATGGATTATGGCATGGGCTTGATTGTAGTGATATTTAGACACAGAGCTTCCCATGGGAGCCTGGCACTTTAATTACCATAGCACTACTGGCCCCCCTCCTGTTTTAATTGCCTTCAGTCTGTGATTAAATGTGTATTGACTCTGCAGTTGGTCCACTAATGAATAACAATGTGCTGATTTGGTGATATTAAATCTTTTGGCTCTAATACACACCCAATCCATGTTGCTTCGAAAGTTCAGACAGAATTTACAAGGAACCATGGGATGTGAGCAGCTCTACGTCAGAGTTGGGGTATATATACGATACGCAAAATACATCATGTAATCACATAATAATTCGCTTGCTTGAATCTACACCATTACATGCTGAAATGCTTTTAACAACACACAAGATTGGGCACTGCTTCATAATAAGCTGCTGTTTAAAAATGCTTATAGGTTGCACCTAACTCCTTTATAAATTGTTAAAAAAAATGTTTCTAAATTTCGGTTGTCAGGTTGTGAAAAACCTGTTTTGCGGGTGTTTATTAGTTCAGTTTAATGATAATGCAGTTTTAAATATCCGTTAATAAATGCTCATGGATGTCTCTATTTGAAATAAGCCACCAAGTCTTCAGTGACTAATAAATTGTTAAAAATTGGATTTTATCCATATTACTTGGTCTAATGGTCTAACCAGTCAAGGGGAGGTTTCACAACCCCAAAAGCTGGTCTCAATAATAAATTATAATATCTATATATCTATAAAGCATTATTAAATTATTTCTAAATGATTAATAAAGCCATTTGCCTTTATAAAGGGCTTCCAATCAGACAGTGGTACCTTGATTTATTTTAGAAATGTAAAACTTAATATTTCCCCCATCTGAGTGCCTAAAGCCTCTACTTTAATGCACATGCATTCTTTAGTGTCACCTGATCTGTGCACCACTGGGGATCCCACCTTCCTCACTCTCCTCCTGTGGTCCAATAGATAAACTGTCACCTTGTTTGATAAATGAAGGGCAGCAGTCAACATAGGGTCCTTTAACATGACAAGTACTGAATCTGCAGCGCCCTGGATACAGTCAACATAAAACATATCGAATGGCATTCCTCGCCACATTCCTCTCAATATCAAAAGGTGCATATTTGAGGATATCCTTAGTGCGTTTACGCCTGTGTTTGCGCCCTGACCCACTGGGGCCAGTGCAATAACTTTGGACTCCCTCCCACTGCATCTCGCTGCAATGACCACTCTCGGTTTTTATTTAGCTGGGTTGTGTGCCTTCCCAGTCCAGCCGCTTTTCAGATTCATTTCCAGGTAAACACAGTGTGGCCAGCCACAAACCTGCAGCCAACAGGCGTTGTCACAGCTGTGGCAGATAATGGCAAGTCCAAACTCCAGCCCGGCTCTGGAATGTTTACTGTCACCACAGGCAAGTTGGCAGCAAACATTTTTTTTCCAGCACTTTCTAAGAGGAATACTCTCTCGTTATTAATTTTATTTTGATGAATTACCTGCTTAACCCTTTGCCCTGTGCTTTTTTTGTGTGACTTGGTGCATTCAGGGGGATACAAAAGCACAAAAAAAGTGACATTCTTAAGTGAATCTTTAAATTTCGGGTTGAAAAAAAAAAGGCTTACTTTGAAAGTTGAAACTTAAAGTTAACACATTCCTGCCAACAACTCCTGGGTGTTTGAAGGAATGTTCGAAGAGTTCCGCCTTCCTCTCACAGAGCAGAGAGCACCCTGTTTCCATCCCCCTGCCCTGCACCCAAAAAATAAAAAACCTCCCAGACACCCAACAGCATCTGTACCACAAAACTAGGCTTTGTGGTGTCGTTTTAGGGCCTTGCTCATGCAGGTGTTTGCGCTCTCACTTCTTTAACTGACTCATTAAACTTTCATCACCTCATGTTTGCCCTTATCATAACCAGTAAAGGAATGGCACCTGAATGTGTGAAAAGTAGCACGGATCATCAGGGAGCCTAATCAACAAGGGGGGGCAGAGATGTAGGGCACATGCAGCGGCACTGGGGATATGTCAGCTTCACAGGAGTGTTTTTGACTCGCCCCTCTGAACACAAGCAAATGCAATTTTGTTCTTTTTTCCTCTGTATGCACACGGTTGTGAAAGCGCGTGCTGGCAACAGTGTGATCAACAATGACTGGAACAACAGTTTGTGTTGCACATGTTGCTGTGATGCTTGTGAAGCACTTAGTGCTCCAGTTAATGTGTTGAACTATTCAGAGAGACGGATTTCTTAGATCGTATACTGCAGATTCAAATTGAATGAACAGGATAATCAGAAGTTAATAAATGCTTACATTTGACCAGAGGTTTACATGTTCTGCACTGTATTATTAGCAAGCGATTTTCCACTGGCCCAATGTAAAGGTTTCCCATAATGTGACTACAATATAATCATAAGAGGATTTTACTGTGAAGAAACATTTTTCACAAAACATATATCCTGCTTATTAAAGGCTAAATTAAGGCTAAAACAATCCCTTTTTTAAATTACGTCCATTAATGTTTCCTAAAACTGTGACGCTGTTTATTTGACATGCATTTGCATTTCATTACAGTCAATCTCAGAAATGCAACCTTAATATTTCATCCTTCAGTAACGGGCCTAAAAACAGTATGTGTATGTGTTTGTCTCAGTGAAATCATGATATAAGATTTTGAAGTCACTATTTGCCATCCAAATAGGGATTTTACAATTTAGTAGCATATTATAATTGCAAATACAGATAAAGGGAATTTAATACCACTCCCTCTGTGCCCTCTGAACAGACACTTTATTAGTTCATTTCTGTTAAAAAAAGAAATTCAGTTGATCCACGTGACATTAAAAAGTGACAGGAGTGAAAAGGAGCCATGTTTCACTTGTGTAGAGGATGTGACCCATGCAGTGCAGATATTGTCAGAGTGACACTGACTGATGTCCCTCTCCCAGGAGAGATGTTCGAGATGTTGCCCAACTTTCTTGTGCTCCATGTGAAAAGACAATTGTTCTTGCATGACTCCCCTTTCCACCTGTGTATTAGTATTACACCCACACACAAACACACATTACACCGGAGCATGAATAAAAAAATACACACAAACTGGGGTGATAGAGAACATGGAGCCAGCTGAAGTTTTTTGTTTTTAACTAAATCCAAAATGTGACCTTCACCCATGTCAGAGGAGTCCAGCAGGTTGATGATTAACTGTGGAATTAGCAACATGTCTCATTCAGGAACATAATGTCAATCAGGTCAAGGACCATTTTAGAGAACTGTTGATTTGTGTCTGTGTGTTGGAATAACTGCAATGAAATGCTGGTATCCTCAAACATGCACACATAGATTTGGTGACACTTCAGGATTGAAGTTAGCAAACACCGGGAGGTTTTTGGCCAGTTCGCACACTTGTGTAAAAAAGTGTCCTACATTTTTTGACACTGAAAAACCCCATGCTTGTGTAACACTGTGTCTGTCAGTCATAGATGCAATATGCCTAGAACTGATTGTATTAGAACATTTTACATTTTTAAATGTGAAAATCTCATATGCATTATTCATGAGTTTATCTCTATCAGTATTTATCCTTGTTTTATGTGAAGACCTCCATGATCATTACCCTAGATCCATTAGACACAGCTCAACAAATAATAATATATGTAGATGTATAAACAACATCTAAATAAATATTGATTTGTTATTTTTCAATTGTTTTTTCTTTTATTCTGAAATTGTGAATCATTAAAGAAAAAAAAAAAAAAATCAAAATCAAAATGAGTGTTGACTGAGTGAGACCGAGAAAGCGCAGATTTGAGCATCTCCAGCTCCATCGGTACAATCCCCAGCTCCTCAAACACACACGCAGCGTTTTCTCATGATCTCATTTCCAAGTTAAGCAGACTCTGTTAGTCCCTCGTCAACACGACAGGTTTACTCGCCTTTACTAATGGGGCTCTATACTGATAGTTATGCTCTTGCGTAAATATGCAGTCAAATAGATGTACAACCACCGACACGTGGCTGGCACCGCGGACCGCGGCCTCACCTTGATGTTTGTGTCGCACAAATACTGTACAGACAGGCGGAGGAGGCCTCGGCAGCCCGGCACCGTGGCTGTGGACACACTGAAAGTTTCATGATTTAAAGCGCGTCACGAAAACCAGTGTGAACAACGCTGCGTCCTCCCACACCACGGCGCACACTCTGATCTGGCGTCATTACCATTTACATAAACCCCTATATTCTGTTCAGCAAATAAAAAATAAATAAGTGGGTAAATAGTTTTCCGGTTTGACAACCTCTGTACACGGCTGTTTGCTGTGGTTCACATGCATTATTATTATTATTATTATTATTATTATTTTTGCATCTATTTCGTATCCAAAATTCAAAGAAGATCAACACAGATTCGATCGATTCTAAAATGTTTCACGGGAGTTTCATTTCGGAGGACTGAGCTGCTGCTTGTGCCACAGACGCTGGAGTCAGTTGCGGGACAATAACCGAGAGAGGGCGCTCTGAAGCCGCGCCTGCCGCACTCAGCCCTAATTAACACATTTAGTCCAGGTCAGTACAGCGCAACGAAATCTCGCCTTTTTTTTTTTTATTTATTTATTTTTTTTCAAATATTGGTGAAGTTATTCAGTAAAAATCGCGGGCACTTTAATAGTGAAACAGGTGATTTTTTTTTTTTTTTTTTTTTTTCCCCCATTGGAGCTTAATATTCAGACATCTGGGGCAAAGTGATGACAACAGCTGGCCTCTTGGCATCACTATAATATTAACCCATTTTACCAAAAGTGTTGAAAGCATCTGAATGGAGCTCAGGAGGCTTCTCCTGCACAGCATCCACGCAGGCCGCCATCGGCGATCAGTCTGCAAGTTCACACTGCAGGCGTTCAAAAGATATGATGATGTGAGCAGCTGAATATTCCTGGATTTACACAGCAACACAACCCTGCCGGTGTAACACACTCATTAATGAATAGGTGCATTTACCCACCGCGCATTTCTACTGAGCTATAGATGAGTATTTAATTCATAAACTGCCTTGTTGTTGGTGTAAAAATCATTAACAGTTATATACAGTAGGTTAAAGCTATAAATGCCCTGAATGCAATAAAAACGGATTATGACTGCAGCTCGGCTGAAGTGGAATAAGCAGGTTGTGCTTATTGAGGATGTGCGTAATGAAAAGCACACCAAGGAAGCGCGCCAAACATTCCTTTTATAGCTCCTTTTCAGCCGAGCCAAAACACAATAAGATTAGTTTATAATGAAGCTTTTCATATGAAACTGTTCTTTTCAGTCAGCGCAGGTGTACAATTGGGGTGGTGGTGGTGGTGTAGGGAGGGAGAGGAGCGGGGTGGGTGGGGTGGGGGGGGGGGGGAAGCTTGAGGAGTCTCACATCTAGGTGCGAGGAGATTATTCAAATAGGGCCCAAGGCGTAGAAGTAGGGATTGGAGGCTTGCCTAGCGCACAGAGCTATATCACAGCGTTAACAGGCAGCACGGAGCGTCATTTGAACTCCAGTCACTGACAGACGCATTTCACGGCTGGCTCCATAAGACACACATGCGCCAGTCCTTGACGAAGGGACACGCCGACGACCCAAACACACTCAGTGGTCCCCAGTCACCTGCTATTAGAGAGACTTTTGGCTTTTCCTCTGCTGGGAGACGCTTTGTAAAAGTCCTCCATGATGCTTGGAGCAGTTAAAATGGAAGGACACGAACACACCGACTGGAGCACCTACTACGGAGAGCCCGAGGTGGGTACCTTAAATATATATATTTTTTCCGTCTAAAGCCGATCCCATTTTATACAACTCAATATTAGCCCTGAGATAATATTAACTTTGTGATCAAATATTGACTTGAGGCGCCTCCAAATCCTCCCCCATCTCCACGCAGCGCACTATCCTAACAAAGTTGCCTGACATGTAGGGGGGGGGGGGGAAACTTTTCGCTCGGATTATAATTTCAGAAGTCTATACATATCTTTACTGAATCAGATTATTATTATTTTTTTTTTGGGTCATGTTTCCACTCTACAAACACCGGAGCTGTTTGATTTTGTGGAGATTGATTCAAATATTTGTGTTGCAGTCGCTGTGAGCTCAGTCACATTACGTGTCAACAGTTTCATCAGCGGTGTTGTGCGTTTTTAGCGGATAGTTGAATTCCACTGACCCGCTTTAACTGTGGCGTTACACGGGTCCTCTCACTATTTCACGCCAGAGCAAAAAGCCTTTATGGTCATTTCAACCTTCGCCGGCCACTGCATATTTAAAACAAGCCATTGTCTTAATGTGATTATATATAACTGAATTAATAATAATAACGACAATAATCAGGTTTGATTAGTGTTAAAGAAAAACGAACCTCTGTGTTTAGCTATTTCATTCCTCGCTGATGTCTGTGCCAGATGAAACTGATCGGTTCCTCTCTCCCTCGCTGACAGTGTTACACCTCGGTTGGCAACATGAACCCGGGCCTGGGAATGAACTCTATGAACACCTACATGAGCATGTCCGGCATGAGCACCTCTGCCAACATGACGGCCAACTCCATGAACATGTCATACGTCAACACGGGCATGAGCCCCTCCATGACCGGCATGTCACCGGGCACCGGAGCCATGAACGGCATGGGCGCAGGCATGACGGCCATGAGCGCAGCCCTGAGCCCCAGCATGAGCCCCATGACCGCGCAGCCCGCGTCTATGAACGCCCTGACATCCTACAACACCATGAACGCCATGAGCCCTATATACGGACAGTCCAGCATCAACAGGTCCAGAGACCCTAAGACCTACCGCAGGAGCTACACGCACGCCAAACCCCCGTATTCCTACATTTCTCTCATCACCATGGCCATTCAGCAGTCTCCCAGTAAGATGCTGACACTGGCCGAGATCTACCAGTGGATAATGGACCTCTTCCCTTTTTACCGACAGAACCAGCAGCGCTGGCAGAACTCCATTCGCCACTCTTTGTCGTTCAATGACTGTTTCCTCAAAGTGCCCCGGTCGCCGGATAAACCCGGGAAAGGCTCCTTTTGGACTCTCCACCCGGACTCCGGGAACATGTTTGAGAACGGCTGCTACCTGAGGAGGCAGAAGCGCTTCAAGTGCGAGAAGAAGATGACCATGAAGGATACCGGCCGCAAGGGAGGGGACGGCGGCTCCTCCAACAGCAGCTCCGAGAGCTGCAACGGCAACGAGTCCCCGCACTCCAACTCCTCCTCCAGCGACCACAAAAGGTCCCTGTCGGACATGAAGACGAGCCAGGCCCTGAGCCCGGAGCACGCCGCCGCCTCCCCGGTGTCGCAGGGGCAGCACCTCATGTCTCAGCATCACTCGGTCCTTGCCCACGAAGCGCATCTGAAGCCGGAGCACCACTACTCGTTCAACCACCCCTTCTCCATCAATAACCTCATGTCCTCGGAGCAGCAGCATCACAAAATGGACCTAAAGACTTACGAGCAGGTGATGCATTATTCCGGCTATGGCTCCCCCATGACCGGGCCTCTTTCTATGGGCCCCATGGCGGGGAAAGCCGGTCTGGATTCTTCATCCATACCTGACACAACTTATTACCAAGGCGTCTATTCCAGGCCAATCATGAACTCCTCATAAACTCTGCACCCCTCCTTCCGATGTGGACTTTCTTGCCCTTCAATTTGTACATTTGTAAAAAAAAATATAGAGTTTGTGTACAATATGTATTTCAGATATTTTTGTTTCCCACCGTTTTAGTTGTCGAGTTTGTTAGTAGTCTTATTATTTTGAGAAAGGATGTTGATAATAATAATAATAATAATAATTCAAAGTAACGATAATGTGACGAGATCTGTTCAGAAGTCGGCTTCAGGAATGGACCCCAAAGACAAACAAAAACTTGCTGTAAAATAGCCTCCATCTGCATAACTGGATTCCTAAATGAATTTAAATGCCTCGCAGGATTTCTTCAATCATTTGTGTGATTCCTATTTATGGCTTGTATATGTGTATTCTTGTAGTGACAAGAACAGAATCTATATTAAAGTGTTATTGGTTTTGTTTTCTGAATATGATGATGTTTGACCGTTATTATTATTATTATTATTATTATTATTATTATTATTATTATTATTCAACAGTAGTAATAGTCTAGTAGAGGGAACCTCTCCACCATTAAATGTTGTTAGTGTTCCCACTGAGGGTGGGCTGAAGGTTAAATGAATAGAACTGAATTTAAGTTAAGCAAAAATATTACTAATTAAATACAAACATTAACTTTGATTAGTTCACATTAAACGGGCCTATTAAACAATTACATTTGCGAACAGCAAGATACAAATGAAGACAGCATCTTTAATAATTTTATGTTATGATTTATAACAAGCATGATAATATGGGCGCATTCTATATAAATACATTAAATTGATTTGAATTTTACAGTAATTATTATTATTATTAATGTATTTTTTAATGAATTCATTTTTCAATTCTGGCGATAATTCATAGCCACGTCCTGTTATAATAAGGCGCATACATTTTCAGCGGGGATTAATAGCTTTGCTGGACAGCACTGAGCACAATGCTCTCACTCTGCCGTTTAGAAAATGTAAACAAAACAAACTCCATTAATCCCAAACATAAATTGGGATATTTATGGGGAAAACGTTTATGTTTATCCAACACACCAGCCGCTTTGCAATATTGTGAGAGTGATGTCATGAGGAAGTCAAGCCCACAGAAAAGCGGTTTAGACAGAAGAGAGAGAGAGAGAGCCGTAAATCCTGCTCTAAATATGCTGCACTCAATAAAAACGAGTGTTTTCTGCAGAAAGTGGCACGGTGCAAGGACCCGCGAACATCCGTGTGTGCGGCCCACATGCAGTTTGATGAGGCTGGGACTCCCAGCGTGCAGGGGGAGCTGGTCAAACACTACGTTTGTAAATGTATTCAATCAGCCATTTAAATTCCCACACACATACAGTGAGACACATTATGATTCAGACTGTCACTCACACACCCTGCCTGCCAGTCACCCAGGTTGACCCCCCCCCCACCCCCCACCCCCCCCCTCCCACACACACACACACACACACACACATACACACACGTAGTCTCCAGTCTCTCTCTCTCTCTCTCATAAACTGCAAAGTTTAGATCAGTGACTAAGATTAAGTGTCATTGTCACATAAAACAGCGTCCCGGGGCGCAGGAGAATAGTAGCTGGGAAAGGGGGCTGATTTGGGAACAGAGCCGCCTCAGTGCGCTGCTCTAACTTCTATCCCCACAGTCTGGGGGTCCATTGTCTACTCCCTATTTTTAAAGTAGTTGGACCCTCCCCTCTTGTTAGATAAGATAGGCAAGTTGTCGTCCAAATGAATCGAGACCACCACCGCCCCCCCACCCCCTCCTCCCCTGCCTGTTTTTTTCCCTGCTGAGCTCAAATCCAAGGCCAGGGGAGAGTTTGGGGACATTTCTGCTCCCCTCACAACCAAATAACACCCCTTCGCCTTCTGAACACGTAGGGCCTAAAGTGTGCGTTTATTCTCCAGACCCTCTTTACAGATCGTACTTTAAACAGCGTGATCTGCGAATAAACAAAGCCAGTAAACAATAGAGTGGAGGCTATGCCCACATATAGGAAGAGTACACACACAAACCAAATTGCACAAGTGTAAACTTTGAATAGGACGCCGCAGCTCTGTAAATTTACACAGACATTAAATTTCGTTCTATTCATTTTAGACATATAATGCTAAGCTGATTTTTTTTTATAGCACACTGATCGATATCTCTGTAAAATAATCATTTTTTTTAACTAGCGGGGCAGTGAAATCTTTGCTTTGTGCTAAAGTCAACAGTGACAGAGTTTGAGCTCAAATAAATGCCGTGATGTCTGGAGCCCTTTGCAGAAGGCAGAAGGCGAGCTTCTACAATGGGCTCCTGTGTGGCTTGCCAACAACAAGCACCGGCTATTTTGCACAGGTATGAAGCTTTTATTTTCTACAACGCTCTCCTTTTGATTTAGAAATTTTTATCATTTTTTTTTTTTATTGAGAGGGGGAAATGGTCTGATTGCTGTTCCCGGAAATGCATGGGGAGTAGGAGGAGGGGGGGCTGAAGAGGTTGATATCCTAAATTCATGAGAAGGGACACGACATGGTGGTGCAAGGCTTAGGGGGTCTGCAGGTTGTGTGCTAGATGTTGCTGCAAGTTTCTGTGTCTTTGAGCTGCGTGATGGAGAGGGATCCCGCTGCTCTGCAAAACAATTAAAAAAAAAAAGCCAAAACAACTCATTTAGTCTCGTTAGTGGTTCTCGCCTTTTTAAAGTGTAACTTCTAAAATCGATCCAAAAAAAAAAAAAAAAAAAAAAAAAAAATGCATAGGGTTTATTTTCAATGCTAGTGATGTCTCAAAGCTAAAGCCTCTCGCCAGGCGGCCAACACTCCATCAGCATCAAGAAACCGTCACCTCGTCCTAGGAAGCGCGCATTGATTTTACTGGAGAAACTGCAGCGCGTCTGTTCTCCTCGGTGAAAGATGAGGCTCAGTGTGGACCTATGATGACTTGCTGAGATGGATATTTTTTACAGTGTGCGGCTGATTGATATCGTTGCTGCTGCACCGTTGTCATGAAAACGAGCTTCGCTGCAGCCCTGACCCTGCTGCTGCCTTTATATCATACCGGTGTGAAAATCCATATTTTCCCCCAGAGCTTATTTTAGTCAGTTATTGTCAAATATAGTCGTACATAAATCGTTCCCGATTGTGATGGCGAAGTTTTAATAAATGAAGGTGATATTTTCTTATTCAGAAATCGGAACTCTTTATAGCATGCAGATTCGTAATCGAACCATAATCCATTACAAATAACAACAATAATGATGCTAATAATAATAATAATAATAATAATGAATGCTTTTGCAAAATAGTGTTGAAGAGGCCGTGTTTAAATAACTAATTCTTGTAAATCTTAAGTAGATGGAGAGCTCTCCAAAATGTCCACTTGCCAACATTAAACAATTGTATCTGGACGCGGCTCTCCTCCGACCCTTTGAAGGCGGGATAACCCCAGCCAAGCCCTCTCTGGTGCACGCTGAGATGGGAATGGCCTTTTGGAGCTTTGCCGGTTCAAAGGTAACCGACCTCAATCTGTACTGGCGGACAAAAGTTCGCCGAGGCCACATGACTGCACCTTCCCCATCTCTTTAACTTTGTGCAGGCTTTTCCATCAGGGAGGATAGCCTACCTCTGCAGCTCCTGGGCGCGCCATCATAGACGAGCACATCTGTTGTTATAGCAACTGCATAAAGGATGGTCCAGCCTGTTGATCCTTTTTTTTTTTTTTTTTTTTTTTTTTTTTCTTTTTTACTTCGCTAACCTGATTTCTCTGCATTTCTCGTGGACGCATTTGCATATTTCTTGATTAAAGGCCCGGACGTCGGACCGCGCTCTCACAAAGACACAAAGCTCTCAGTCGCGTCTCTGGCAGACAAGTCTGACCGCGGCTGCAGGTCGGTGACGGACAAATCTGCAGCTTTGGAAGATTATTTCAAAAGAAATAATATAGTACAAAAAAAAAAAAAAATGCTATTCATAGTTCAGCTTCTTTTTTCCAATCAGTAGCGTATTGGAATGACAATAAGTAATTTACCTCTTTTGCTGTTCATGCCTTTAAATAGCATCTAATTGTACCAGAGCTCTTAAGTGAGACATTTTCCCTAGGCTACAGCAATGCATTTTAATGCCTAGGCGAGTTAGGGCCTCTATTTTCAATGACTCAGAACCCTATAAGCCATCCACCCATGGGCGTCAACTGATTACAGCGCGGTCATTCCTTGCAACAGTTTTATGCACGAAAGTGAAAAAAAAAAAAAAAAAAAAAAGAAATTAAAAAATGTTAGAAAAATATACGGAAATTCCCATTAGGGCGGCAGCAGCTTGTGAAACGCGTGTCACTGCAGAACAGTCTCCTCCAGTCGGCTCAATAAAGACGCTTGGTTCATCACCAGTGGCTCACCTGGTCAAGCTATAAGTCTGTACATTAAATCAGGTGCAGAGCGACTTCAGGGGGGCAGAGGGGGTGATGTTGGCCTGCAGCAGGGTGTCTGCCGCACCTCCAGGCTCTGCGCTGCAGCCCGCGGACTGGAACACCCAAGTAGATCTGTCTCCATGGCGACGGCGGGACACCGGTCCAACAAGCTGTAATTCTGTCTCAGCCTTTTGCAGGGGAGGGACCGTCCACACTAGCCCGACTTAACTCCTCTTTCACCAGAAATACTCCTAATCCCACATCCTAGCGAGGCAAACTGCCGTCCCTCAGTATATTAAAGGGACCACAAAGTCAAAACTCAAAGCCACCCATGGCTTCTCAGCAGGCGGCCTGTCCCGGTGCGACGCCCCGTCCTCCCGTCCGTCCAGCCACCGCTGCCTGTGTGCCTCCAATTTTCTCCGCGCTTATTCACGGGCCATCAACAGCTATGTTAGCTCGACTTTCAGTTGTTATCATTGTTTAATGAAGAAAAGTGTTTGAGGGGGGGGGGGGGGGGGGGGGGGGGGATAAAAAAGCAGATGATTATTTTATTGTCAAATTTAAGCACAACTTTAGTCTCAGAAGAAAATAGCCTATTTAAAATACAAATGTGTGCTGATCCGGGTTAATTAAAGGAATAGTTATTTTTGGCCTTTATTACAGCTGTAGTAGTGGGTCTACTGTTGGTTTATTATTTTATTCTGTTATTATTTGCTATTTTAGTAATTGGATAGGCTGATTGGGAAATTAGTGCAAAATCAAACTGAATTCAAAGTTTTGACAGCAGCCTGCACAATATAAAAATGTTAGCTGTAACACTGAAATTGAAATAATAAAGTAAGCTTCATTGCTAATTTGTAATTAAAATGCCCTAAAAAATCTTTCTGTTTTCAATAATTAGGCTGAAATTTACATTAGGTTTATATGGTGAAAATATAAATACACTTACAAGCCTGCATTCTGCATTAGTATAGATTATTTCAACATTTCCAGCCAAAACAATGAAGTCAAAAATATGAAGTTAACTACAGTTGGCAATATATTAGTGCATAATTTAGTAATAGAATTCAAACTGTACTATAACATTGTCTTGCTATTGTGGTTTGTGTTTTATTGTGTTTTGGGGCTTCTAGAGGCCTCAAATGCAGAGATACAGCTTAAATCTCCTTCATGTTACATTCTGTCTCTCTAAAAGAAATTGAAACAGTTGAAAAAAATATATAAATTAGATTAAATTAAACTGAAACCTTGGCAGATTTTTAAGTTACAAAGGAACTGTTTGTGATGACCTATTCATGAAATTGAAAAAAAAGAAAGAATTTTCAAATTAAGGTTTTCAGCATTTGTAAATTATGCATATGCAATTGTATATTATAAAATGGTGCAGTTAATATCTACATTTTTGGTTATTATATGGTGTGAAGAAAGGATATTTTGCACAATCTGTAAGAGAGCAGAAACAAACATAGAGAGGTCTGTTCTTCTGCCCACATCCAGAAATATCCTTCTAGAGTATAATCAGGGATTTACAGATGTGCAGCAAAGCCATACATACTCATTTCTTCTCTCCCTTCTCCCTGTTCACACAAAACGCAACTCTTTCCTCCTTTCTGTTTTAGCCTTTTTTCTTTCAGTGGAAAATGTATTTCACAACAAGAGGCAGATTTTTAAATCGTAAGTATCCCCTTCTTATCATTATCAAAAATAACAATTTAACCTTAAAGCACTGACAAGTTTTACAGTCAACATAACTGACTGATGTGGCAGTTATTTTGCAACTCTAGATGTATGAGGGACCGGTTAGGGCTCTGTTATGATGGAAAGGAGGAGGTGTGTGTGTGTTGGAGAGAGATTACGAGAGACAGAAAGCGGGAGAAGGATGGCAGGATAGAAAGGGTGAGAATGCGGCCGATGACTGTGATGTGTCTGCACTCTTCTGACACGACTATGTGACATTCCAGTGCAGGACTCCTTCATGTCCTGAGAGAGGGAAAGAGAGAGAGAGAGTGAGAGAAAGAGAGGTCCGTCAACAATGCCCATTGAGTACTGTGAGGCAGCAGCTGGTGGGACGTGCAGTGACCTAAAGGCGATCTATTCAGGCCAGCACGGGGTGCCTCTCACTACCCTGCTGCTTTTATATGCCTGGAAGTGGATGGATGGTCAGTGTTTATCCTTGTAAAGTATTGCAACAGAGGTCCGTCATCATGCAAATGGAAGGGAAACAGCACCCACCTTACCAAACTAACGGAGGCGTCATTAGGGGAACAACTGAAAATCAAAGGTGATGGAGATCATGTAAATGTCTGATGAGGAAGATAAAGTGGTGATGACAGGCCAAGCTTTTGTACCTCAGGAGTGCTGAAGTGAGACTCAGAGGAGGAGGAGATTATCTTCTCAAGGAGAAACATAAAGCGAACAGAAAAACCCTCCGTGCAAGATAACATATGTGTGATCAATCAGGCAGAAAGATACTATATTGGATGGAGATTAAAGGTGCTCAAAATATGAAGTTAGTTATTGCTTGGGTTGACTGCTGGAAGCATTTGTGTGCATGCACGCACTCATGCTTCTAGTTCCTCTTTGGTAATTCCACAGGCATTTCCCAGCGGGTCTCATGCCTGTCTTTGAGATCAAACCTTGTTGGCAAAGCTACCATAAAGCGATATGTCAGTCAGCTGTGGTAAAGGGATGCCTGCTTGCCTGTGATTGATCTGCCAAGGTTTCTTTATTCCCCTTGAGGCTCGATACCTCCAGGTTTTAGATTCAGCAGTTGCCAGTGGGGATGGCTATCTGGGGCTTCTGCTTTTGGAATAATACCACGTTATATCCTCTTTTTCTGACTCACTTCCACCCTCTGTGGCACATTCAGCAGCACATGGCCATAACATGGAAGCCAACATACCGCAGTATCTCCTCACTTCCCCCTCAGCTCCAGTTCCAGGAAGTGAAGGCAAGGCTTTGCCAACCAATCACAGCGAAGGACACCCAACTCATTAAAAGTTAATGAAACCTATAAACGTGGTGCGCCAGCGATTCATTTAAACCCCCAATCCAATCTCCTCTCCCAGCAAAGGCAAACAAGCCCGTGTGCCCCCAGTGCCGTCCTCGGAATAACAAACTACGGAATATTTTGTCCTGCATATGTTCTTCTATGCAGACATGTGCACTGTGATAGGCTATCTTACAATGGGACTTGTCCAATTTAGTGAATGCCAGGACGGTGTTCTGCAGAGGTGAATTCTGTAATCTGTGTCCGAGCTGAATTTAATGCCTTTACTTTACACCGCACTGCTTGTCGGAAATGGCTGCAATAGATATGCCATTTCAACATTCATGAGAATCACTGACATTCAAATAATGTGCTCATTTTAATACCGTATGAGTGAGGGCCAAATCTCTGTGAAAAACCTGTATTTACTTCCTCATGGCCATGCGAGTGTCAAGAACTATTCTTGATCCATGCAGATAGACAAGGCCAGAAGTGAGGGTAAGCCCTCTTTCCCTTCAGATAAACCCATCTATCTCTGCTCAGCATGGTCTGTCTACTCCTGGACTCTCTCACCTAATAGCATTGCAGCTCTCAATTTGATAACGACCCATCATCAGCAATAAAGTGCCACCTTCCAAGTGTCCAAATCTTAAGTGTGGAACAATATCCCCCCTTGTCTTTAAGACCTCTATTTCAACACAGCCCCAGTGCCCCATAGTGCTTCCCTTGGGGGATTCAAATTAAATTCTCCCCATGTATAGCGCCACTGTCAGCCAGCTAATGAATTCCCATACCCTGACTTGAATCAAATTAATCCCCAATTTAATCCCATATAAATGGCTGTGTTATTTATAATGGAAAGGCTGATGCTCAGTTGAAGGATTGAGGAAAGCTGGGAGATGTCTATAGGGCTGTTGAGCAGATTATGGTGAAGGATGAGGCCTCTATGTTTTCCCCACTGCAGAGTAGTCCCTTGATACACACTATTTAACCCTCGCCTGCTTGACGCTGACAGAAACATCACGGCGTTTGTCACTTAATATCCTTTCAGATTAAGGAGTCAACTGGCATATTTATTGGTCAGAGCAGGGATGCTCTTATCTTGAAGTGCTCAGCAGAGGGACAATGTTGTGTGAAAGGTGTATATATTGTATATCATAAAGTATTTGTGGGGGCCTTGGTTACAGTTAAATTAGCTGTGAGTTCAGACTTGTTACAACCAGTCACTGTTTGAGGTCAAAGTGTCAGAGACAGTTGTTTTCATGTATGGATGCAAATTTCACATTGGCTTCCTTTCATATGCAAACCTTTCATGTGAAGAGAAATTGCATATTTTTTGGGTATAACTCCCTCTCAGTTTTTAGATCGGAGGTCCACTACTTTGAATGGTTGTACTCACCAATGGGTGAATGACAGGTAGTTTGTTAAAGGGCTTATAAATACAAATAGAACAGCATTATGCAGCATGGTAATATATCACCAGTGCTTTTTAGATGCAAATATAATGGTTCACTATGCCGTCAGATGTATTTGAGTAAAGAAAAGCAAAGTCCAGATGGCGCCCTCAGGTTCAGTTATTGATGTGTGGCTCTGAAGACTAGAACTGTTGGACCGCCCGTTCCCGTGTTGTTTTTGGACTGTTCATTTAAGAGTCAACAGAGAATGAAAACAGCATATCCAGATATGCCAGCATGATGATATTTATAAAAACTGCAGCAATTTTCTTATTCAAAAAAAAAAAAAAAAAAAAAAAAAATCTCTGCACAGGATAATTGGGATATTTAAGATTGATACACTAGATTGGAAAGTGTGCTGGCAGCCAAAAGTTAAACAGTATAAACTGTATGATTTTATTCAGTTAGGAACTTTAGTGCAAAGACTGTCATAAAAGTGGGAGTTCAAGATCCTAAAGTTGGGGTTGGGTTGGACTCAGGACTTGCAGACATATATAGCTGTGCAAATCCAAATGTATGATTTACTGTGTATAGTTATTAGGTAAGCAGTGGCATGGGATGGATTTGAGGATGACAGACGGTTCTGGAGTCACTTTGGCAGTTCAGAGGACAGTTTGGAGCCTTTAAAGCTCGGTCCACCAAATGTCTGAACAGCTATGGTTTATTGAGGCATCTGTAAGCTTACTCATTTTATTGCCAAGCTTGGCTCGTGTACCTACTGTGATGGAGAGGGAGAGAAAAAAAAACACACACAAAAGTTTGCTGTTTACCTTCATTCCACCAAATCCTTGACAGCCGTGCTATAGCCCATCACTATTCACACCATTGTGCTGTCACAACAACTAAACACCACATTTGTGTTGCAGAAACTCATCCTGTATGTATCCAATACCAAATGTTTGGCGACTGAGAGAGGCGATGGTGGGTGGGTGGTGGGGGAGGTTGCATAATTTGCTAGGAAACATTTTACCGAACATTTGGTGATAAAAACGCCGGCGTCGGCCCCGAGGCTTAAAGCAATTAATTCAGGATCCTGACATAAACTCTCCAATCCTTTGACAGCTTGGAGCCGAAATAAAAATGCTAGTTCTCCTGGGAACGGCAGGAGATAGCTGGCTCTTTTCTGGACTGTTTGCTCACTGGCCCTGAGAGCAATCTTCCCCAGTCAGAATGAAATGCAAGGACACAAACAATGTACCGGCGAGAGAATGGGAGATGGGGAATGAACAGTTTGGACTATTTGCTCAGCAGAAGGGCAGCCACAATGGCCGGCCCATGGCTTTCCCATGCATCAAGCCTCTTAGTCTTAGGCCTCCCTTTGTTGCCTGGTTTCTTCTTCCCCGGCCAGATAAGAGCCCAGCTGCCCTATACTTTTAATTCCCATTGTACACCATACTGTATGGTCATTTATCTGTCCACATTCTGCCTGCCATGACGGTGTTGTCTAATTGAACGGGTTATCACATGTGTATCTCTGTTCACCTTAGCATGTGTACTCGTTTAGGGATTGAATCGCTTCCACTTTGCTATAAAAGGCAGGGTGGCAGCCGGCGAGGGGGGATAGCGGCTGACCCCTCTTCTCTCCTTAGAGGAGGCAGCACAAGTCAAGCACAGAGTGCGATAACGATACCCAAATGGTTTTTCCCTAAGCTGACACAGAATATCCATTTTACAGCAGTTTGCATCGTTATCGTTTGGGCAGAAAATGAGAAAGTGAGAAATATCAAAGGGTGCATAAAAGGAATAAATGATGAGGTGTCCCATTTGAAGAAGCTGACAAAGATGTACTTTTCCAGCCAAACGCAGAAAGCTTCTGAGGGCTCTTGAGGGAGAAATGAGATGCGGTCATTATATGACCTAATGGCAACTCCAGCTAGAAGAGAGGGCAAACAGAGCAAGTGTAGCGGCTCTGGCTGAGAGAAAGATCCATATTGTGCTCTTTTGTTTTGGTTTGTTGGTTTGTGTTTGCATTTACATTGACCAGTTCTCTGCTGAATGTGTATTCACACTCAATACATGAAATGTTGTCTGTGTGGCAGGAAATGGAAGTGGCGTGCTTCCCTGTTGATGTCTGCTGGGAATAAAATAACAATAGTAAATGTGTCTGAAACAAACAAACACACAAACAAAAAGAGGAGTAGTGGGATGTCACAGGAGAATCAATACACATAAGATGAAGGGGCATATTCATGCATGTGAGCAGACACTCGCCTAAACACAAACACACACAGACACACACACCCATCCCCCTCTGTAAAGGTTGCGGTGTCAGGGACCCCCTGGGTGGTCAGACTGAGGATGATTTCTACACAATATGATGTTGTGAAGAAGAACCTTTGAAAAAAAAAGAGAATGACTGGCAGCGTTTTTTGTTTTTTTTTTGCTGCCAGTCATTATATAACCACGTTAGAAAATACATATGTTACGTATACTTTTTTGCAAGAGTTGTAATGTATTTGAAGAGAGTGACAAGCGGCTTTTACGCCGAAAAGGCAGGGAAACTGTTCTTATTCCACCAGAGTGAAAACACAGCGCATGATGATTCCACAGTGGTTTATTCTAATGGCTAAGCTCTTAATCTGTCAGATCAGATTTCAAAGTGCCAGGGGCTGTGCCAAGACAGGTTCCAGGAAGGAAAACCCTTTTGTTTGGGGCAGAAATTTTTAAATTTAAGACCAGACTTTATTCATGAGGGCCTTAATCACCAAAAAAGGTATATGACATGTTACGGAAGCAATACCTCAAAGAGCAGCATCATTAAGAAACAGTAAGTGCTTGTTTTCACATTCACCCTTGGTGCACCATCAGCATTTTGCCAGCATGTCAGACCTCAGGTATGGCAAGATAAATAGCTGTCTTATTTGTGCCTGTGAGAGCCCGACTCCTTGTGGGGTGGTGCTCTCAGCTTCACGCTCCACCAACGCTGAAATAAAGCTCTGTTCGAGGCATTTCAACACCGCTTAAGGTTGTCCGTGGCTGTGTAATTTATGAGTTGAGAGGACTTCGTTTTTAAGTTCACTACGACCCACAATCTTCCAGCATTCATGGGTGGAGAAAAGAGCTGTGTGAGTCATAGGAAACTTACAACACTCCTCCAATTACCTTAAACAATGGCAGTCTGAATGATACCTGTAGAGTGCTGTTGTGTGGTTCAGTCGCTAAATGATGATATGATGTGACCTAAAGTAATTGGATGTCCAGGCACTTTAACAGGATGGGTGTTTTGTCACCTGTAGGTCAGTATAAAACTGGTAGGACGTAGTTAGAGCTGATCATTTCATGTTCCACAGTTCTCAGTGGGTGGTCATAAGGACAGACAGACAGACAGTATGACATGCTGACTTGTGCTTGCTGGCACTGGTTGCCTCTTTGGCAACCCACAGCAGAAGAAAAGACCTGAGTGGGTGACTGTGACGAGGTTCTTGGCATTTGTAAAGTAACGTAAAACAAAGTGTAATTTAAATACTGCCACATGTATTGTATATGTATGTATTTTGTAAAGTTTATACAAATCAGGCAAAATGTTTCCACATTCAAAAATAATTATATGATCAGTACATTTCTTTTTTCAATATTTAAATACTACACTTATAATGGTACTCTTCATTTCTCATGATAAAAACTTTATAATATTTTTTGATATGTATAATATTAAACAAACAATACTTAACAATTGTCCATCAACAGAAGTCATTTTTTCTGCACTAAAAATTAGACTTAAGAACTACATCAAAAACACAATTTGCTGAAAAATATAGTGGTTGTGAATTATAATGACACTGCTTTGTTGGGGCAAACCGTTAAACATTTATATTTACATATCTTGTGTTTGCCCTTTGCTACCAGATAACTGTGTTTTATTGCTAAGTCATCAAATAAGGGAAATTAAACCACACATTATCTGGTTAGTTTTATCTGAGTAATCATATTTTGTTTATATTCTAACCACATAAACAACTGGTTTTAATGGCTTCGAAAAATTAGAACCTCTGAAAAGGCTGAATTAAAATAATAAGATAATGTTTGTATATTTATAGTAAACAAAAAGGGCCAGTAATTATCTTTTAATTATGATTAAATTAGTTTTATTTAATTGTATGTCAAAAGATAACAAAAACTATTTTTGAAAAAACACATGATTTGCCTGGTTAATATTATTGATTCAACGAATTGCCATTATGGAAATGTATAAATCTGAAAACAATCATCTTATACTGCAATTTATTTCACATATAAAAAGAATTAAAGTTTTTAGAAATATGCAAAATGAACATATAAAACATGGATTATAATATTACATTTAATTATGTGTACACATACATCTGTCATTATCATAATATATTTGAAATAATAAGTGAATTATTTACTGAGAAAAATATAAAGCAGCAACAACAAACTACAACAAAGCAAACAAAAAAAAAATACACAAAAATATTAAAACATGATCTTTATAATGTAGGCCTATATTTCATGATTTATAATTACATGAATTTTAAAAGCACATATTTATTTATCATTATTATTTAGCTGAAAATGCTTCCTTGTTTTGTTACATGAATATTGGATTACATAGAAATAAATTACAGAAGTGTTTTTAATGTCTTCATTTAAATGCCACCGTTCAATCTGGAACATTTTGACAGCGAGTTGTGTTGAACATATTCAGGGCCCAGCTCAGCCAGACATGGCTATACCATTCACATTACCTCTCTGCCAATGTGTGAATGTCAACACCCTGTAAACACCTTTGACACACATGCTTGAATGCGACGGGCAAGTTAACTAAACATTCCTGGGTGTTCCCCATAAAGGTCTCCCACTCATCCGCCAGACTGCAGTGACCCGTCTCCCACGCTTAAAACTGCACTCATGGAAAAAGAGAGTTTTTCTTTTCATACATTTACATTTTTCCCCCCTATTTTATATTTATACAGATAAATATAAAATATAATATAAATATATATAATATAAAAGATATGCAACATAATTGCAGTAATTCACCAGTTTATATCATCTGCCAGTTTTGTTTCTGTGTATGTGTTTTAAAATGCAATGGAACAATGCTCTATAAGGATTTGGGAATTTGGGAGTATAATTCCAGCCCCGTGCTTATCGCCGCACCCAGACTATTTGAGTGTTTTGAGATGCGGGCTCCCTGAGGACGGATCGAAGGCGTCCTAGTAGAACTGCACATCAAATAAATAGGAGGATGGGATTTATATGGAGGCTGTGTCTCTGTCAAACAGGGCTCTGCTGACTGAAGTGATCCCCATGGCCCGAGTGGAGGAGAGGAGGGAGATGAAGCCTCAGAGGGAAGAGGGATAGCTGCGGAAGACCTACACTGATGCACACACACACACACACACACACACACACACACACACACACACACACACACACACACACACACTCAAACACACTCAAACACTCACACAATGTCCCTCTCAGTCCTGGGTTGTGACCGGCCCATGGCATTGGCCAGGTATGTCAGCTATGTTTGCCAAGCCATCCATCACCCATGCACCTTCCCTCCTGAAACAGGAACTTTTGTTTGAAGCATACACTTGTTAAACCCATCCTTTGACTCTGTTTAACCTAATTTATTTCCTTATAGCTGAGACAGAAGATTTACTAGCACCTATGTTTTGTTCTTTATTTTCCTCTTGTTGTGGGGCTGCACAGTACAAATGTGTTGGTAGAAACATGGGCGTGTTGTCATGAAGAGAGATTGCGAGCTACAGTTTGGGGACACCAATGGCCCTTATCATCGGTGACCAGGGTTAGCAAATAAACACACTGCAGTGAAGTCAAGCTGCATGTAAAGAAAGGAAAGATTTACGGCTGCATCATGCTCGCACATGACACAGAGGATATGAAATGTTTTTATTTTCTGGTAGAGTCTCTGCATCAAGCTACATCAAAATCTAAAGAAAATTATGTATGTTTACACTTCTGTTGCTTAAATGATTAAAAATTTCTATTTAAGTTTGGGTTTCACTTATTTTTGTGGGCATGTTATGTCACACAGAAAACTATTTACTTATTCATATACCAGTTATTCATAAAATAAAGAGGAGGTATAAAACAAATATAAGCTGCTATATTTGTTGGTGGAAAGATGGAGGAGTAAAGAAGTTTCCGTAGAATTCAGAAGTGTCATTGAACATAAACCTGGGTCATTTTGCTATTGTTGGCCAGCTTGAGAACATATTGTCTGAGTGAGACATGAGAACGGGCAACAAATGTCTCAAAAGAAACCTACGTGTAGGTTGGTATGTTTGCTAAAGCACCTAAGATGTAGCCTTTCTTCATTCCCTGAAACACAACCTTCATTTATCTTTTGACTTCTACTCCGAGCCAGAGAGCAGATATCACTAAAAGTGCTAGCTACGTTAATGATTGACTCTCTGCGCACCAAGCATCCTGCGTTGAGTGGCCACTTTGCCTGCTCTTGTGCTGCATTTTCGGCTGTAAATGTTTGTGGTCCTACTCTCCTCTCCAAGTCCCATACAGTATTATTAGCACTGGGGGGTTAGGGTGGGGTCGAGACTAACTTTCAATAAAGAACCATTGGCATGCTGAGGTAAATGGAAGATAAGAGTTTGTCTCTGACCCTTTTAGTGCTTTATAAGAATGTGGCTGTGTAAACCTAATCTCCCCTCAAGATAAATTTGGCTCTGCTTTGTGAAAGCAAGTTCATGCATTGCCTTTTTTTTTTTTTCTCCTGTTCTAAAGCCCACTTTGACAGGCGTGAAATGAGTCCTGGACTTTTCATTGACAGTTCAAGATGGAGAGCAAACTGAGATTAGGGCATGTTAATTAATTGTGGGGTTGGTAAAGTGGCCTCCCATCCCATGAAAGACTTGTTCCTTTTTATTGCTGTCCTGCCAAACAATGACAATGGTGTAATCATGAATTTGCCTTTTTTTTTGTGGTAGTATAGGATTTCTTGTGTAATTTACCACACTTATTGAGCTTTTATGTACCACCAGCGTTTATTGACGCTACTCAGCAACTCACTACTACCAGTCAATAGCAGCATTAGAATAACTATATTGTAAAAAACATGAAATGATGTGCAAGATTGACCTGTGTGTTCTCCCTGTCCTCCACAGATGCACATGGCTTTCATTTGAAGGACACTTTTCCATTGCTGCTTACCGTCTACTTTCGTCACCCCACATCAAGCGACCTAAAAGCACTTTCCTGTCGATGTACTTGGCTATATCTACTTCTGACCTGTCTGCCATATGTAATATCAAAGCCTCAGTCAGCGTGGAGCTGAATGGGAACAAAAGAGAGACCTCTATTAATGATTAACTGTTCTAAAAGCCCCGGCTTTTGTATTCCCATGGTGCCCAGGCTATCTGGCCACCATGTGACATGCTCACAGCATTTTTCGAGCAGATTGGGGGAAAGCTAGTGAGCAAACACAGGTGCTTTGGAGCAGCGTTGCCGACGCTGTCAGGGACAACCACAAACAAGAGCAGCTATGCCTGGCTAAATGAATCCCCACCCCTCCCAACACCATCACCACCTCCACCACCCCCCTCTTCTCTGTCGCTAGCTAACTTGTTTGCTAGCTCCCTATAGCTTTCTTCCCGCAAAGCCTTCCTTCTGGACCCCCCCCCCCCCCCCCCCCCCCCCCCCCCCCCCCCCACACACACACACACACACACACACCATAACTCCAATGTCCGCTCCAGCCGTGCTCCACAACTTCTCACACCCTCCAAAGAAACAAACAAATAAAAGTGAGGACGGCCGACCACTTCTTTGAGGTGATGGCATTTGCTGTGGTCATGACTAGTGGGAGAGCAAACAAATTAATGGTGTTCGAGTTTTCACTTTCCAAACCAAACTAAATGTCTTTTAGTTCAAGTGGGGCAATTCCACTGACCCTGGTGTCAAATGCTGTATAAGGGTTGCACACTCTTGCACTTGAAATGCCGAGAGGAGGCCGTAAGAAATTAAACAGGACTTGAGTAGTGGCCTCCATGAGCCTTGTGAGGTGAGACGCCTCAAACTGGCATCTGACAAATAATTCTTTGAATAAACTGTGTGTGTAGTAAACACTGTGCATACTCACGGTTTATTTCTGCTGTCTATGTATTTTGACCACAAACTTTAACAAGAGGTGTGTGGAGCACTTAACCTTTTCATCCAGTCGCTCTGATAGTTCAGAGTGACTGGGGGTGCTGTGTCGCTCAACTTTGATAAGACAATCAGATGATAGGATGGCGTTATCTTAACACGGCTTTCCGGCTGGGAGACAAATGAACAGTGTGCGATAACAAGAACAAAAGCTGGGCTCTTATTGGCTGGCTCCTCCGAAGAAAGGAAAATTATCAGGGTGGAAAATTCACAATAGGTGCAGTTTATTTCATTTTCAATTTTCTACTTAGCAGAGGTCACGGGAACAGCTTTTTTTTTCTTTTTTCTTTTTTTTAATCACTCAAATATTTATATTGTCTCTTGTTGGCATTTTGGTTTCACAGTTTGCAATTACCTGAGCCTATAAAGCAGTTATCGCTGGAGAGATGATAAAAATGTTTTAAAACAAACAATTTAAATCAACAGGAGAGGAAATGAAGTTGTAAAAGCGAGAGAGAAAAAAAAGAGAGGCTGACAAAGAGTGAGCAAAATTACACACTGTAGATATATGTAGAGACAGAGAAAGACATTTAAGGATAGAAAAATAGTGTGTGTACAGGGAAGAAAGAGCACGAAGGAAGAAGGTCAGAAGTAGTTTCCGCAGAGACCTGCTACTGATCAGTAAAACACCACTTCTGTCTGGGTTTTCTGACTTTGCCGGCTAATTCTCAGAGTCAGAGAGAGGTGTGTATACTCAAGGATTCACTCAGAGCTTTGTTTGCTCTAATCCCAAAAAAAATGATTGGAAAAAATATCAGGGCCCTGGCATGAAATGTTAGCACTTTGTCAGAACAAAAAAAAACAAAAAACAAAACAAAAAAAGTGTAAAAATTGCATAAATAAAATATTCTATTTATAATAGAGGGTGTTGTGTGTTATTTGAAATATAAACGACTTTCATTCGAACAGTCTTTTCAATGTACAGTTCCTCAATTTTGCTTAAATTAGCATATTTTAAAGTTGAATTTAACCTGCTTAAGCCATTCCTGCAGGGACCATCAGAAAGGGTTTTAAATGGGCAGAGATATATTCGGAGAAGCTCATCTCATCCCCTGTTCTGCCGCTGGTTCCCTGCAGGGATTTAGCCTCTGCTGGTCGTGAGCTGAGTCTGATCAGAGGAGTTACAAATCCTCACTTTTAGGGGTCTTACTGTAATTCACAGGCCTGTTGGCCACAGTAAAGCGTGGGGGCCCAGCATCTCGAGAGGGATTTGAGACAACATCTTTGTTGCCTCCTCATTGTGTTACGGTGAAAGTCGTCCAGCCCCATTGTCTGACCAAACTCCGCTCAGACCTCGGCTCAATCAAAGAAAAGTTTTCCAGTAATGAGGTAAGACATGAAAGCTCACTGAACACAGCGACATGTTGAAAGGGCCCTTTTGATCTTGTGAGGCACAATGGTAAAATTTGAAAAGAGCAAAGTGTGCTTTAAGCAGCAATGCACTGCATTAACCCCTTGTCTTTTGACAGGCCCACACCTATACAAAGAAGTAATATTCCGCCCTATGGAAAATGTAGTTCATGAGGAATGGCCTCCTTGAGGGGAGGAGACCTTTGTGCTAATTCTACCTACTGCCTTTAGAGGTTGGCTGATCAAGAAACAGGGCTGGCCTCTATTCAAATACAATTTGTCTTAGCAACATTCCTCTGGTGTGTTCTTACTGTATTAGTACTGATTTAAATAACGTGAGGGCTTACAAAGAAGCATCACGATGAGTCAAGTCTTCAAAATTTGTCCAGTCAAGTGATTCAAGATCATAGATTTAGGAGAATGGTAAAAAGGTGAGTGATAAAAACTTAACAGCAGTATGCTGGATCTGACTGATTACCCAGCAGCCAGCTGTGGTGGTCATGGATCAGTGCAGGGAAGACTCTGTTAACTAGAACCAGTCAGACACTGTATTATTTTGTTAATCTTCAACAATGTGTGAGCTCAAGTGACATGATTTTTTTCCCCCTGCACAGCCAGAACCTACGATTTCTCTGCTCACACTCTAATTGTCAATCAACCAGCCACAATGTGGAGCACAGATTTACCAAGTAACAATTCCAATAAAGTTTATTCAAACTAGATGATTTTCTCAGTTTTGACAAAAAGGTGGAAAGGCAGTGTTACTTTATAAAATTCTGTTGTGATGTATGAAGGAAAGTAAGAAGAAAAAAAGGATAATAACACAGGGAGATGCAGACACTCTGGTCTGTCCGTCACAGCAGTCTCAACTCTACAGTTTTAACCACGACATGTGAAATATGACTCCAATAATATTAAAGGAAGCTCTCTACCACATCTAATGGATATTTTGACAGCAGCCACGTTGGAAATCCGACTGCTGAACTGCTCAAACTGCAAGACAGCCAACCAAAATTGTCCGGGAGCCAGATCGTTGATCGTTCAGGTGATTAACTCAAACTGCACCTCAAACAACCACCGAGCAACCACAACCACAATCAGAGCAGTGTCTGCTCGGTTTAAGTGGACCAGCACTATCGCCGCCCATCAGCCAGCCAGTCTAAAGACTCCCTGGAGAACACTGATAAAATATACCTGTCCCCTAGTTTCGAGAGGCTGGTTTATTGTGTCTATTAACTTATGTAAGGTGATTGAATTGATACACCAAAGGCTTTTTAAAGTCTCTAAGTTTAGTGACTTTTGAAGCTGATTTGCAGTGAGTCCATGTCGATGTGACAGGCAGCAGCCCTCACAAAAATCCATTGTCTTCCTATGGCATGACCAGATTCCAGAAACCAAAGAGCAGGTGTTGCTTGCCCTTAACTCGATGTAGATATTCACAAACATTCAACATTGTTCTCGACCCTTGTCCCGCTCCAATAGCACACACACAATCAGTCCTGGTGGATGGGGTGGACCACTCAGGTACACAGTCTGCTCAGGTGGAGGACCTCTGTGCTGCCATTGTCACGCCTGAAGTGCAGTCCACTGACAGACATATAGCCTGACGCCTCTCTCAGAGCAAAAATCACATCGACCAGCCTGCCAGAAGCTTCTGTTCCAATACACCTCTATTCATTGAATTGTCTCCCTGCCTCCTTTATGAATACAGCCCGCGTCCCTCGTGTTCAATTACCTGAGTCAATATGAATGTATTGAACCCCAACATATGAGTCAAATCATAAAGTGTATATACAAGAGCGGGAACGTTGTGGCCACCTCAGAGGGGCAGTGAAAATTACATTGGTGATTTGCAGCCCAGGAAGTAAACAAAGTGGTAATATAAGAGGGTAATAACACACAAGTGTGGTTCCAGTGTGGAGAGCATCTGGGCAGTTGTAGCTTCCCACCAGTTTGACAACACAGAAGATGTGTTAATGCACTTAAAATGATAGAATCCTGTAAACAGACAACTTCAGTTCCACAATAAAATAAAAGTCTATATGCCACAATAATGCCTGTGTGAATGGGTTCACGTGAGACCATGTGTGCATTGCGTGTATGAGACAGCTGCTGCTTTTTGGCACACACACGCATACACAGCACACACACAGCACACATGCATACAGCACACACAGACACACTCAGGTAGCAGCTGAGCAGGCTCACCTGTCATATTAATAAAACCAGACAATCCCTTCCATCAGCAGCACAGCAGCAGCAGCAGAGGCAAAAACAGACAGAGAGACAGAACAAAAGAGCGCTGAGGGGAAGAGACGTGAGGGAGAAAATGAGCAGGGTAAGAGGAGGAGTTGGTAACACTCTGTGATGCCCATATTTATAATATAGTAGCGATACTTTATAGTAAAGGTAAATTACAAAGAATAAGAGAATTGGGTCTTGTATTAGCATCAATGTAGTTTGATGGTTGTGTCCAAACCTGTTTTCATTATATCAGTACACTTAGCTGTCATGACGGCATCATACCACAACCTCCTTTCATTATGATTAAAGAAGGTACAAGGCTGTTCAAAGAGCACACACATACATATATATATATATATATATATATATATATATGTGGTCTTTGAACATCCTTGTATATATATATATATATATATATATATATATATATATGTATTTGTGTGTGTGTGTGTGTGTGTGTGTGTGTGTAGCGACTCCTACAATGTAATTGTTTTCGTAAATTATTCAGATGAACACAATACAGTGACTGCACATCTGGGCGTCATAGAGGGTTTTCTCAAAGTTTCTGTTTTTTAACATTGAAGTTAAATTAATTTGAAAAAAAAAAACAACTGATAAAATAAGGCCAGAATTGAATTTAAAACATATGGCGAAAATTATAAATATGGATTTAAAAAAAAAAAAAGTACGATTATTTATTGATTGATTGGTTTATTTAGTGCCCAGTCCGTTTGAGCCTACAAAACACAAGACGGCAACAAAGATAGTGAATAACATACAGTTCCATAAATCCACAATGAGAACATTTCAAAAGCAAACAGAAATATCCGCTTATTCTAATACGCTTATTCTTATTTCACAACTCCTCCTAACTATAAACCCTACCCTGTTTTTTGGAGTCACTGGGCAGTCAGACAAGAGGATTGGCTCTGGGTGATAGAGCGATGACAATACTGATAAGATAACACAGCCCTTTAGAGACTTTCTGATTGTGTGTGATTGTTCTCTGTCTGTCTTTATGAGTGTGTGTCGATGTGAGGCTGCATGTTGCTGCTTGTTTGTGTGTGTGTTCTCTTGGCATCAGAAAAGGCCTTGGACGGAGTGGAGAGAGGGCCCAGGGGAGAAGGAAAAGAGTGAGTGAGTGAGAGAGAGAGAGAGAGAGAGAGAGAGGGTAGAACAATGAGGGGTGGTGGAAAATGACAGGCCGGGTAAAGGAGGGCTTCCTGAAAGCCCCACATCTAACAGAGGAGGCTGTGCCTTACAGAGAGACCGTCCGCCTCCTCCTCTTCCATTAACCCCTGAAGCTTCGTGGCCCAGGTAGAACTGATTCATTGAAGCCACTGACAGCTGCTCCATGGGTGGGATCCTGTGTGTTTACTTTTACCTGTAGACTCAGAGGACTCATCCTAAAGCCAATGAAAGCTCTAATGTGTCCTAACTGACAGCAAAATGAAAACACTCTCATGGACCCAGAAGATCATCTGACAACCTGGTGAGATTGAAGCTGATTAATCTAAATCTATTTCTGTCAGCAAAAATAAAAATACACTGATTTTTTCCCCCCTCCTTTTTTGCATAAATTAAATTAGTAAAGCATCCATGCTGCACTGTGGCTGAATTGTTGGTATCCAGGCAGCCTCAAAGTCCACAGAGTGTGATTAGGCTGATTACCTACATGGGTGAATTGACAAAACGTGTCCGAGGGAAGAAGTAGGAAATGCTCCATAAAGAATCTTTTGAGACAGACTGACAGGGCCCAGTGAGTGAGCACCGATTTATGGATGAAGGCACAAAAAAGAAAGTTCCCAGTGTTCATCGGAGGCCAGTGAATCCAAAATGAACTCTTTTTATGAGGCTGACTTTGCCTCCGTGATGGCGCTGGCACAAAGCAGCCAACAAAGGGCGGCAGTAAAGGGGGAGTTGTGACAAGATAGCGGCACAAAGAGAGAATCAACTTTCACGTGGCTGAATGCAGACAGGAGCCCGGCCCAGCTGTTTTTAATGACGATGCATTGACAGGAGGGCAGGCTATTTTTAATCGCGTGCACTTCTTTCAGACACACACACACAAAACCCCCCTTTCACCGAGCTTTGTCAGTAACCTGCGGTGACCTGCATTCAAGGCTGCGTCAGGGTCCCCTGCACAAAAGACACTGGAGGAGAGGGGAACAGGGATGTCTGCAGCTGGATGTCCAGTCCAGAGCCTGGAATCTAGACCACCACAGACCACGTCAGACCTCCATGATGGACAAGAAAAGAAAAAAAAAAAAACTGTAGTAAAACTATTAGAATAATTGACACAAGAATGTGTGCAGAGACATGTAAAGCCATACCAAGTTTGCTACATTTCAAGCTAAATACCTGTCTATAATATCTCTGCAAACACACACGCACACACACAAAGAATGTACAAACAAGCTGGAAAACAAAAGGCCCTTGTAACAGGCCTTGGGATCTTGATGAAAAATTCAAACAATATTAAATGGGGAGTGTCAACAGCAGACACACTTCTGCTGAGGGCCCTTCAAACAGACAGAGTAACTCGGCACACACATTACGCCGCCACAGTTCAACCTCTTAGCGTAATGATGATGGTAGCTTTAACTGGGGCACAGCTTTTAAAATCCCTCTCCCGCAAACACTCTCCTGAGGTGGTGGTGGTGGTGGTGGGGAGGTTAAAAGCTGAGGGAGGAGTGAGGAGTCTCTGTGTCCGGGCATGTCACTTCCTACAGATTTACCTGCCGGTGAACGTCATGGGTCACCTGGATTGCCTGCCGCCCCTCCCTCCCTCATCTAGTGACCACTTCATCAGGAGTCGCACTCCTGAAAGACGCAGATTAAGATATCACTGCGGAAGGATTCCAACTGTCCTCCTGCACAAGACGGAGCAGTAATGCCTCCTGACAGGCGAGCTTTAGAGCCCGGCCTCGGATTCTCACATCCATCAGTGATCCCTCATCTCGGCGCGTCGGAAAAAGAAACAACTCACATAAATATGTGGACTTCACTGCACACATGAGGAAAAAGCGCATGAGGGAGGAATGAAGGGCCACTCCACTACAATGTGATGCTTGTGTGTCTGTGTTTGTATTAAAGAGAGAAAGTTTGTATGTGAGGCATTCCATGTACTGACCCGACACGGGACCTCCTGTAGGAGCGTAAAAGACCCTACAACAACCAGGAGACTCTAAATAAGAAAAACTGTTCAGTGTTTTTGGAACAGTTCTTACTGTTTAATTTAATAACTGGATTTTTTGTTTTTATATCTACACTGTGTAAATTTCATCATGTTAATTTTCTTTTTGCTGAAATTTTAATTTCAGTTGATAGCTGATTTATATGTGGGTGTTTTGTGCACAATACATGCTTAATAAGCTTGTTATCCAACATCTAATACTATTATTGTCACCTTGTGTCTTATAATAATATTTAATGGCAATAAAATCCACAGACGTGCATTAAGCAAAGTAAACAAGCACAGACAAACAAACACATTTCAAACAGGCCAGGTACCAGTCATCTATGGTGTGTAGTGACTCACTGAGTGCAGTAAGATACAAATAACTGTTCTGCCAATACTAAGAGTTTATTAGGAAGTAACTCAAGTGGCAGATATAAAGAACACACCTCGTTACAGATATCTGTAACTTTCACCTCCAGTTATGGAGGGTAAAGAATTGTCAAACTGCAGCAGAAGACATGGAGATATCTTAACTTTTAGTCTTAAGTACAGGTCAAGCTGCAAAAACGCTAGGTATTACTTTTCCCATAGCGCAAATAAATAGGTACTTAAATGTGACATCATCATAGTTACTTTTACAGACTTGAGTGAACTGAACTTCATGTGTAAAATTGGTGGACTGCTCCTTTCAGGCAGCATTTGAAATAGTTTACCTGTTCTTAGAAAAGGAAGTGACTTCAAACAGCTAATCCTACAGAAAAAACACAGTCATTATCAGAGCTGTTTGCCATAAGTGTGTGTATCTGGCAGCGCTGGAGGGTCAGTAGCTCCTCCGCCACCTGTAGGCAGACAACCACACTGACTGGGAGGGGCTCGACTAGCTGTGGTCAGACACAGGAAACAGAGACAGCAGGTGCACTGTTATCACCTCCATAGAAAGGTAATGAAGCCACATCACAATCAGCAGGAAATGAAGCAGCACAGCTGAGCCTGATAGCCTACTCTGTAACGCTGAACAACATTTTCGACATGTATGAGGGGCTGCATGTGATCGCACATCAACACTCTTGATAAGGGAAAATTTCCCAACTTCTGTGCCTTGCAGTTGTATCCCTATTGTTCATGAGTGCTCCATGCAGACTCAAAGTGGTGTGACATTTACGGGCGCCTGCTTTGAAGAGAAGCCAACTGCTCTCCGAGCAGTAAAAGGGCCACCTGCTTCGCCTCACCTGCCCTTCTGTGAAGGCTTAGTGAATAAAAACTCCCGAGTTCTAGTGTCAGTTAGACCCTGCCCTGTAGCTCCTGTACAGTGCAGCACACCTTCGAAATCCCCCCCCAATTTTGGCTCTTGCAACAGACAGAAAAAAAGGATATAAAGAGGAGAGCTGTTTTCTTTTCAGTGTCTCCCCTCGGCTAAGTCTGGGGTAAGCCCGCTAATCCTGCTTGGTGTGATGACTCACAACGGGTGTGGCCAATGTGTTCCCAAAGATATCTTTTCCAGAGTCTGAATATCAATAGGAATGTTTATGTTGGCTTTGAGAATCATGTTGTGTGGCATTAATAGTTTCTAATGGCTGCTGAACCTCAATTCTTATGTTTATATTTATATGTCTGAACTAAATAAAAACAGAAAATAAATCATCATTTCTCATTTTTAGTCCATTTTTTTCAGATGGATGTAGTGTTGTACGAGTGTGTATGTTTCTGACACATGTGTGTGTTTGTGTATGTGTGAGAGAGAAGAGGGTGAGGGAGAGAATTGGGCCAGTGTCCCACCTAATTGTTATTGCGTCTGTGTTTGGCCTGGAGACAGTCGATAGGAATCAGCAGAGAGCCTGGGGGTGGGGGGTGGGGGGTGGGGGGGTTATGGAGGGCTGTGTCTCCCACTTCCCAGTGTCTTAGTTGTAATGCATCCCTCCACTAACAGGGATCAAGGTATTAGGGATTCAGGTTATTTGTATTGATTTTATGTGCTGTCATGCCGGGCTCGAGGACGCCCTCATATTTGTGGAAATTGCAAATTCCACCTCGGAAATGTCACCAGCGTTTAATCTCTTCCTGAGTGGTCAATATGGGACCCTCACTCTGGTCCGACCACGTTTATTAAACAGAGACCAAGCGTTCCCCCGGTTACCATGACACCATACAGCGTGGAGCGGGATTGGTCTAGACCATATGGTAACATGGGAGTAAGGAAGTCGAACTTCAACATTAATAACTTTTAATAAGATCTGTGTCAGTGGTTATGAGATTGTACACAGATGAGGACAGATGACTCTGGATTAGGTTCGGCACAGGGAGGATTATTCATAGTTGGATTTATAAATCCCACTGAGAATATAATCAAAGGTCATTCTGAAGGACTGCAAACTTACCTACTGTACTGTAAATCAGAGTAATTTACAACAATGGGCATTTAAAATGGTTTTTATTTCCTGTAAAAATACATATTAAAAGGAGAATTAATTTCCTGCCATTATTGCAAGACCAGGAGCAGCACTAGTACCGTCAGTGTCATTACTCTATGAGGACTCTTCAAGGTCTGCAAAAGCAAACTACTTTGTTGCATCTGCCAACATTTGCATGCTATTATCATCTTTGCTTTATCCATGTCATAGCAAATGTTTCTCTTTCTCCAGTGTTTACAGGAATGGCCAGGCCACCCCTCCTCTCTCCATTCACCACAATCAAATTTACTCTGGCTTGAGTACACGTTTAGTGGGGACCATTTGTTTGAGGCAAACACTTAGGGCCCTCGTATGTCATTGACCAGTGTCCACAAATATAATCCTATCAAGTTCAATCTTAGGATGTTCTAGGCTATTGTTTTCCTAATGCAATAAATGAAAATAATCCTATCCGGCTTGTTTTAATATTGAGCTATCTCCTTTTTTCAGTGCATTATGAACTTCCTCAAGTCCCCCTTCTATTTGTTTGAGTGCTGGACAAACTTGTTGATGATACTGGGATGGTTTCACTGAAATCCTATTGTTGACATCCACCACGCTTGAAGTATTTACAGTACAAGTAGAGGAACGGCACAGCTAACAAACACGAACCTGCCGGGTTGGGCGGCATGCGTGACCGTACCCTTTCTTGCTTGTTGATAAACCCCTGCTTCTTCCAAAAGCCCTCAGTTGACATGTACCTACAGAGAAAGCCTTAGCAAAACAAGCAGGACCCTTGTAAATATGCAGTGTCCAACAGTGGCACACGCAGTGTTGGCTTACATACTGCTAGTGGTGTTTTTCTTTTTACCTCCAAATTTGCTCGGAAAACTAATCATGGTCTGATAAAGCCCATGGTAAATATAGGAGAGATTGACACCCACATGTCAAAGTTTACATAGCCAGACCAAGTGTACATATAGGGCAGGAGAACTGTGGGGTAGAGTGAGGCTGAACTGGTCTGACCTCAGTGAGTCTGTGCTGGTGGAATAGACACTTTGTGAGAGAAGCCACAGAGGAGGAAGATTACTCACAGTCCCCGGCCAAGTAGGAAGACTGTCTGAAGAGAAAGTTTCCGTCTGCACATTGTGGTTTAACCAAAGGAAAAAAAAAAAAATCAAAAGATCAACAGAGTAATGGGTACATATATCGGAATATCAGAAAAAAAGGAGTTTCTTTTTTTTTTTTTTTAATCATTCAATGTGGTTATAATGTTTCTGCTGTTTTTCTTTCCCCCCTCCTTTGAAATACATTAAAATGAAGACTGGATGTCTTTCTTCTTGCCAGTCACTGTCAGCCATCCAATTGCTTGATAATCCACAGCAAAGACACTGCAGCTAACAGAAAAGGTTAACCCCTGACTGATGTGTCTGATGTTAATCTATAGATCAATTAGGGAGAGGCACACTGGGTCAAGCTACAGATATTGCAGTGGCTATTAGTTCCCCTATCTGCCATTATTACACAGTCACATGCTCAAACATTGCGCTGGGTTGGTATGCTAGGCACAGATGCCTAGGGTAAACAGACAGGCCTACAAGGCTTGCACAAAATATTGATCTGACAGCAGATGGGAACCTTGATATCAGCCATTCAGTTTTCCTGTGTCTGCGTATTCTTATGTGTGTGCATGTGTTGGAACATTTGTGGCAAATGTGTTTGGGAAAATATTTAAAAGCACATACTGTGTATTTGTTTTGCCTGACGTTAATCCAGAATATTTCACTTCCAATTTCAGTTTTAGCACATGATGCCATGCTTTGTTCTCCTGTTTGCAATATAGATGAATGCATATGGGCTGACAGTTTACAATTTATTTTTTAAATGTATTATTTACAATTTTTCATGCAAAATGTGTCAGAAAAGAAACATTTTGTATTGTTTATGCTAAAGTAGTTAGTTCATATTTCCGTTCTTCACCTCCAGACTGCTGGCTGTAGCTTCACAGATTTCAGTATTTTCCCAGTCCTAACCCTGAAATGAGTTCACAAAAGTTTAAGTTACAAAATTGACGACACAATGGGTTCTTTAATTTAACTCTAATTTACAAGATAATAGATAAGAGCTGCTACACATAAGATGTAGTCAGGATCAACCGTTCACATCTAATTTTGAGATTTCCATTTGATATGACGTTCTTTGACTTTTTTTCTTTCCAAATTGAACTTTTGCTCTCCTTCACAATAATCCAAACCTAGAGGCATTTTTTTTTCTCTCTCAAAAACACCAAACAAAGCACGAAACACACGAATCAGCTTCTTTTGTTGCATTAAGCTGCGTGTAAAAGAGGGAAGGGTTGTGAGTGAGAAAAGATGGATTGAAATTTTCCATTACTTCACTCAAAGCTTCTCTTTCAGTTTCAGTGAATTAGATGGATGGTAAAATAACTGAGGAGATGAAATGATACCTTGTCTATCAGCTGAATGAAGGAATAAAGTTCTTAAATCCTCTTTCGTTGAGTCTGAACTCTTAGATTTGTTGGGTGACCAGAATGGTTCATGCTGGGAAAAATGTCAAAAGGAACGACCCATTTATTGCCAAGGGATGGTTCTTTCTTTTCCAAAGCTGGCAGTAAGATTGAAGCATCCCATCCTAATGAAGAAATGTATGTGCTCTCAATGGTTATGAATAGGCAATCTCTATATATGAAATTTGGATTTCTAGAGAGGGTTAGGCAAGGTCACATATTTCTTCGGACTATCCCTGAGTGCCACAATGCAGCCAACTTGTCCAAATAGCACTGATGGGTAATCCAACATTCCTCAATCCTAAAATCTCAGGATCATCACAGCAGGGGTATGGAGGCATATTCATGAGTAATTATGTTTCTATATCTGCCTTCTCCGCCTCTCTGTGTTCAGAGCTCCATGGTGTGTTCTGGCCCTGGGGATCAATCACTCTGAGCTGCCTGGCCAAACACCACTGACAAGGCGGACGTAATGCAAAGCCGGTCCAGCGCATCCATGGCATACCACCATTCAATTAGTCTTGGTCAGCAGGAGGCATGATTATTCCAAAATTAGTGATTCTTTCCCTGGGTAAACAGGCCAGATTGGGATGTGTCATCCCTTGTGCGCCTTGCTGGTCACTGGGCCTCCACAAAGGGGGCTGGGGCCTGGAAGAGAGGCCAGGGTACAGAAGACTGCTTCTCCTGAAAGAGCAGCCCACTCCCCCTTCTCATTGCTGGACCTCGCGGCTCGACACAGCCCTCCCTGATAAAGTGGTATTTCCCGCATACAAAGGAGGCATCGGGCTTAATCCTCAGCCAACCCACACCCCCTTCTTTCTTCCCAGCAAGACAGCACAATGAGCGTGGACCTTGTCTTAATCCAAAGGTGGGCTATCACAGTAATCTGATAATACATGCTGATCAAAGTCTATTCAATGCTAATCAGGACAACAGATCAGCATTATGATCTAATTAGGGACACCCGATGTGCCACTGAAGTGAAATACCAGAGCACTGTAAACAGCAGAGGATGGCATTGAAATGATAGACAAGAAGAATAGGCTGAATGTAATGCTGTGGCATAATCCTAGCTCAAACCCACATGAACAAAACAACTAAATAGCAGCAAGTTAGATGAGACAGAATTAAATTAACTTAAGAATCATGCAAGATTTTACAAATCTTTACAATGGTGACTCAGAAAAAAACCCCAAAAAACTGACGATTTGGTTCTTCTCACAGGTTGTATGTCTTTCTTTTTTTTTTTTTTTTTTTGCAGTTTCATGGAAGCAAGAGGCTACTCTTGACATAAAAGATGATGAAAAGGTCAGAGGTCGGTCGTGGTAGTCTCACAACATGTCATATGCTCTACCTCAATCCACAGTAAGAAAAATAACAGAACTTTTTTTTATCAGCTGGAAAAGGGATATTCAATGAGCACTGCGGGTAGTTCTGATTTGTGTAAACCCATTGTGTACTTTTGTTGATTTTGCCACTCACGGTATGCCCAATTAGCCATGAGCTATTAACAAAGCACCAAATCAATTACCCACTTGCCTTTCGGAAGTTGTCGTTCTCCTCTGGGAGGCGCATCAGTCACGCCCTGCCTGCAGAGTCATCCCCTGCAACTCCAGAAATCTGGGTGGCCACGGCTCTTTCAAAACAGCACAATACAGCTTCTACATTTGGACAAACTAAGTCTACTATAACAAGGCTCCTAGCAATGGCTAATCCTATCAAAATGGACTCCTTTTAAAAAAACATTAAAAGCTAGTGCACACTAATGACAGTGATATGTTACGCAAGGAATGCAGCGAAGGCAGAAATCAGCGTGCAATGAAAATTCCTTGTGCGGCGACCAACATCCCTTCCACCTGGGCCTAAAACAACAAAGCTGTTTTCGAATTCAACACTGTTTAGATACTCCTTAGCTACGAAAATAAAGGCCAGATGTGCAGGCAGCAGCCTCATGTGGCTACATGTAGTCTACTTGTGTGTGACGACGAAAGGCAGCCTTGTCGACAGCCATTGCTTTGCAAACTGACTTTCCCTTTCAGACAGTGTACAAAGAAAGGTTTAAACCTTTAGTACTAACAAAATGTACAAACATCACTGGCACCGTGAGAGTTGAACTTGGCAGAACTTCAGTCATGCTGTGTTTATGTGTTTGAAAATATTCTATATCTATTACATTTTTCAAACTACAAAATGTTATGCTCAGTATTTTAAAGGCGGCATGTCCAGACAACAAAGTAGATTAACTGGATTAGTCAATGTACAAATCTGATGACTTTAAAATGAGTCAAAGAGAAAAAAAAGTTAGTCAGATTAAAAGCCAGCCCAACGTTTCACTTTAACCCCTTAGCAGCTTCTAAGTTTCTTGAACTTTATATGTTGTCCTCTGTGGGTCAGCTCAAGGCACTGCCCCCACCCCCATTCGTAGTCCAACTCCCACACACAGGCAAGAACAAAAAGACCCACCTCAGTGTGGCCCTATCAATGTCACCGCTTTGTGTAGCAGTCTTTCAGGGTACATGAAGTGTCTTTAGCCTCAATGAGATCAATAGCGCGGCCAACTGTGCAGCAGCTAGCGGCGGCAGCAGCCGCACAGAGCTGCAAGGCTGAGAAGATAAAGCTGATCAGACTCGACACAATGTCAGATCTCTATCTTTGATCTACTTGTGCACACTCTGCTTTTATTTAGAACTTTTCAGTCCGGTTTGTCTGTTGCGTTTGCTGTGTATATTGATGTGCCATATATCCATTTAGTTGAAAATGTCCCTGAGGACCTTTCAAAGTTTTCTGTGTACTCTGCTGAGCCAGATCTTTCCTGACAGTGACCTCAGTCAGCCTATAGGTACACTGGCTTGGACAGGTCAGTTCCATTGATTTCCCATTCCCTCTTGGCACAATAAAGACTGTCAACGAACCACTGAGATGTGTCCTTGACCAGAGTGTAACCCACGCAGTTTTATCATGTCTACTTTTGAGCTTTTAACTCAGTCAAAGGCTTGTTCATGGTGCAATGATCCATTGAATAAAATGCAGATTTAACTGTCCATTATTGTTACTTTGATCGTTCCCTTCTGTAATCATGTAAACTGTAGATGAATATATCATTATAAATAAATGGGGACCACCAAGTTAGACTTTAGAGGTTTCTCCTCTTTTTCCCAACAGTAAAAAAGCCCAAGCCTAATTTGCCATCATCAGCTTCTTTTGTTCAAACAGGGGCTGGTATTTGAGAATAATCCTCCCTCCATAGATGAAATAGTGCCTCGACAGGCAGCGGCAAGACTCTGTCAAAACCTTTTCCAGAGGCGAATCTTTGTGAGATCTGCAATGTTCAAGGCTGAAATATGTCTTGTTAATGACAAAACAAGTGATGTAAACTTGCCACCTGGCTTTGAGTACAGGAAATGTGCAATTAAAGCCCGGGCAAGCAGTTGGATGTTTGCTTTGTTTGTTGTTGTACTGAATGCTTTCCTCCGCAGTGGAAATTTATTTTATCCTTAAACAAGTGCTTAATGTATTATTAAAGTAAATCTACATGTGTTTCACTAATTTTCCTGTTATTTGGAAACACAATATGAGTTGAACTAATATATGAAAGTGGATCTGTTCCACTTTACTTTATATTCAGCATCTAGTTATCCTTTCAAAATGCCATGTGTAATGTCATGCAATATCTGACAAAATGACCTTAATTTAAAGGGCTGCCATTGATGTCAACACCAGGTAAATACCAAGTTGCAAATGTGCATTGATTGTTTAGATGCTCCAGGTGACACCATGCCAGTAGAGAGAACTTTTGTTTACCGCTCAAATTTCACAGAATGTTGAAGTGGCACTAAAAAATTATCGACATATTGCTAAAGTGTCTGTGCTAAAAGACAGATTGAATGATAAACATTATACATCAAGTTAAAAGTTCTTTTTAAAAATGCTTTTTCAAGTGTAAGAAAAATACAACATAAAACACATGCCCTCGAAAAATAAAATCACTGACAATGTGTTTGGAAAACAACCAAGCTGGCCAGTGTGTGCGGCGCAATTCAATAAGGAAATGAGATGCAAATTACTCCATACATCTACAGCATATTTAAGGAACGTTATTCAGTGTTTTGATCTAGACTATCCTTTGTTAGTTAAAATGTACAAACTATTCAAAAGATTTCTTTTGTTCTTAACCTTTGTTAGAAAGTGGAGAAAATATTTGGAATGCATTAAGTTCTGAAAACCGCCTGTCATGGCCGACAATAAAGGGTAGCCTAATAGATGTTAGCATTGATGGTAAAGAGGACAAAAAGAGGCGGCTCTCTGTTGTGCACAAACTGCCTGGCGCAACTAAAAATGAATCCATTTACTTCAGACTGTTTACTTTGTACTTTTGGCTGTAAAGGCAAAGAAAATAAAAAAACCCCAATTCACGAGGTGCAGGAGCCAAGGCCTCAACTTCTCTTTCACAGGCCACGTTTTTTCAGCTTTTTAAAAACTCACACGCCAAGCGCCCTGGCAGCCAGCGCTGACAAGATGCAGGGGAGAGAGAAAAGACGGAGCGAGGAGACAAAACCAAACACAAAAACAGTAACATCTGCAGGCGCTTCCAGCCAGACAGTTTGATGTGAATAACTCAGCACTTTGTGCCCTGACCTTGGCTAACAAAGGCGGGGTGGGGGGATGCCTCAGGAGCGGAGCGGGATGCCCTGGGAGGCAAGCGCCCAGAGAGCACCCCTGCTCGTTTCGCTGAGTTGGAGTTATTGTCTCCCGGCAGGGCGGAGAGGTGCCACCAGGGCACCCAGGCACTGCATGCCACTTAGACTGTCATAGTTTCAGCACAAAGATGGCCGCTTGTCAAATGAAGCAGAGCGGTGCTGCAGGAATAAAATGTCATTTTCAGACTGGTGCACTGCTGGGATCCCCGCATGCCACATGAATGAAGATCAGGGTCAGGCAAATAACTATAGTGCCTATAGTATAAGTGCCTGATACAGAGATTGGTAAATGTAGAGATAAATCAGTGCACGGGGGAGTGGATGAATATTTATCAATCCTGTCAGAGGACGCTAATACATACACAGATTTATTTCACCTCAGTCCAAAGTTAGAAAAGGCAAATTCCTCCCCATCAAATCAAAGGAAGACACAACAAAGCAACTGTGTACTTCAAGACTTAAATCTTACAAGTTCCTAATCCTTCTGAAGTCCACACGGGACCTTTGGTCTCCATGGCAACGGCAGGGCATTCAACCAAGTGATTGCCTCCAATGAATTTCAGATAAGACAAAATGGAAGTGAATTGATGTGATTTTAATGCAGAAGTGAGCGGTGGAGGGGAGGTCCACTCGGTTCATATTTGAATAAAGCAAACAGAGCAGACAAAAGGCTGACAGCCGTAAATGACATTGTCAGTACAAAAATTATCAGCCAGTTTACAATCTGTTTGCTCATGTAGAACAAACAGAATGTGTGTGGCATCCCCAGGCTTTGTGAACGGCAGGGACGGCAGCCGGCGGCGAGAGAAAAGCAGATATCAGCTCCCCCTGCAGCCCTGCAACAATTAGATAGCAATTTGACAGGCACACTCAAAATGTGAGTTTGTTATTCTCTTCCAAGGGCACCACATCTTTTTTTTTTTTTTTTTTTTTTTTTTCAAATCAAAAAGGAAATACATAATTGAGGTGTTGGGAACAAAGACAAATTGTGTGACCTATGGCCAGAGGACTTGCAGGGTGGGATATCACAAGCGTAGGGAGACACATTCCAAACATAAGACCCTCAGTTACCTAGCAGGGACTCGAATCAAGGTCCCCCTTTTCTGCATTGCCCTCCTTTGGTGGTAGGGGACTAACAGGGAGATCCTGCTTAAAAGACAGCCCCGTTAGGCCCCGTTCACTCCCTGCTGCCCTTTGTTGCATTTTGTCACTTGTTTTGTTTTGAGCTTGTTAACTTCTCTATAGCCGCATGGACAAGCAGCAGCTGGTGAGCTTGCGGTGGGCTGCAAGGCATCAATTTTATCCTGGGACAAGGAGGGAAAACAGGCCAGGCTTGCTTCTGACAGCACCTTGAACCTTCTCACTGTAATGTCATCTGTCCATGTTGCCAAGCAGCCATGAGCCTGGCACAGATCAGTGACTGGTGAGTTGTGCAAAGGTGCTACAGGACCACAAGCAATGTGACCTGTCATTGGTAATGTAACATATTTCCACTGAGTCCAGGGTTGTGAAAAGTGGCCTTTTCAAAATGTTTTTAAATGAATTTGCAGAGAAAAAAACTTGAAACATAAAAACTGGTTTACTGACTGCGCCTACAGGGGTTCACTGACAGTTCAGGTGTGTTCAAGTTATGTTCGGAAAATGCAAAAGAAAAGCAAATGTATTTAAAAGACGTCAGCAGCAGTAAAGGTGTGAATTCAGGTGCGACAAACAAAGCAGCCCTGGAAGAAATTCCAGCTGAAAAGTCAAGTCCAGCTAAGTTGAGTGCTTTCCTGCTGATGAACGATGAGATGTAGTATGCAGCCTTGTGAAGCACAGTTTGCCTGTCAGATCTGGAAGCAGCAGACAAAGTCGGTCGAGTCTTCTTGATACTGTGTCAAACTTCTCATCGCAGAAAAACAGCATGTCAGAGTGTTAATTGATATTCATCCCAAGATTCTCCTCCCTG
Organism: Trachinotus anak; assembly: GCF_046630095.1. Lineage (NCBI taxonomy): Eukaryota > Metazoa > Chordata > Actinopteri > Carangiformes > Carangidae > Trachinotus > Trachinotus anak. The sequence goes on along the minus strand of NW_027273866.1, from coordinate 217,161 downwards.
TGCTGTGAAGCCCTGCTCTGTTCTCTGGTGGTGGAGATGCCGTTTAGTCTTATTAAAAACTTGTTTGATTAGCCGGCCCTGGAATGGAGGCTGTGGAAAGGTCTGGCAGCAGCAGATAAAAGGGGAATGATAAATAGGCGAAAAGCCAGCCGATTGCCAGTCAGCCACTAGAGCATCAAAACACATCCATTTCTCTGCAAAGTTGATCCAATTATTGTCAGCCACTCACAGATAGATACTATGCTTTACTCCTTTCATTCCAGGCTAAATTGCTCTTCCCCTTTTTTGCCGATACGGCAATCGGTCATAAAGGGCCAGCCATCATTAGTGCTGTTTGAATTGGAGCCCTGTAGTGTTTGGTTAAGAGGGTAAATGCAAATTTGATGAAAGAATAAGGCTGCATTTACATATCAGCCTCAGCTCACATGGGTAGGGTAAACATTCTGTTTATCTCAAGTGTCAATTTATGATTTCAGTTGAATATAAAACCGACCTTGGCCCAGTCGGAGCAAAAGACCAAAGAAATTTACTGTTGTTTAAACACTATTTATTCAAGTAGAACTTGTCAACAAATCTTCTATAACTAGGCAAATAAGAGAAGAATATCAGGATGTTTTACTGGAGAAGGATCAGAGAATCCCCATTTTAATGTTCACATCTTAATTGTTCCTCAATTTAATGATTTTTCATCCTAAATAAATGCCCCAATTAGTCATTATGTTCTTATTTAATACCTACAAATGAAATTTTATGTTCAAAGGAAAATGAGATGATGCCATGTTTAAGAACACTTTTAATTTATTGTATAATTGACAAAATCAAACAAATAGGTCATGGTTAAAAATGAAAATATAAAAGCCTCTAAAATAGACCTTTGACACATTTACACATTATATTTTCTTCCGCTCAATAACTGTTACTCAGGGGAATCACTGTGCCACACCTGAAAAAAATCACTCAAATGGTAAAAGTATGAAAAAAATATATGTTCTCATGTTAAGATGTAGAATTTAAAACAGTGAGAAGACATACTCGGTATATGAGGCACTCTTATCAATCTACCGTGTGAAAATCACCATTATTAAGTATTTGATTAATTCAAGAAATTTACCTTAAGTAGTTTAGAGAAGAGTAGATTAAACTGTCAAATAAAAATTTGACAAAATGTACACCCCAACAAAAAAAAAAAAAAAAAAAGTTCACACAAACAATATTTTATTTCTGCATAGCCACAGAGCTGAGTGGGCTGTTAAAAATAAGGCAAAACACTGCCATCTATGGCTATGTTCCTAGGACTGCTGAGGTCCTGTGCACCCAACACAAAGGCAATCAACTATTCTGAGAAAAAAAAAAAAAAAAAATTGTATGGCTTGATATTTGTAAATAAGATTAATAAAATATAATTGTAATCATAAAATTGTAAACATGCCTGACAATTCTCAATCTAGTAAAGTAAAAAAGTGTTTTGGAACAGTGTTCACACCAAAGTTTCTTGCATTGCTCACGAAGCTGACACGTTTTTGGCTTCCGAAATTGACAGACTGAAACCTAGATTTTCATCCAAATGGGCATCTGGTGGCCATATCCTTTAAGCAACACAATTCTGCACAAATCAGGGGTTCTGTCAGAGATTTTCGTACCACCTGCTGTGTATCTTCCCCTCAAAATGATTGAGCCTGCCTTTATTGTTTCATCATAATTTTATCTTTACAGTTTGTTGGCCAAAACACAACACACATTGCACATTTTGTACTTAAATGGGCAATATAATGATGCTTTAAGCGTCATATACAGTGCGCTGGTATAACTTACTGTATATCTTATGGCAGATACTTCATATCAAAGAAATTTATATTGGCAATAAAAACACATTTTAGGACTAAATTTTGACTGTGATTCAAGAGCGCATTAAGGCGCAATAATGAAGCGCATATAGCTGCCAGACTGGGGTAGCAGGTTGGCGGTGAAGCATAGAAGAAAGCCAGATGTCAGGGCTTCTATAGCTTAGGCCTTGACCAGGCCTTCGTCTGCGGCGGCCCTTTATGTAGCTCTCTGTGTGATGCACTGGTCCCCAATGGGAGCCCCAAGGCTTTAGTGGTGATGAGACACGATCTGTCCCGTCTGTCACCTCTCTCCAAGTTATTCATACACCATCCATACAGTCAGTCCTCCAAGGCCTCTAATCCCTGTCTCCCGAGGTGGAGTACAGACAGGGAAGCAGACAGCCAGGCAGGTTGCAAGTCTGCTCATAAGATGTTTAACACGCTGAGCATGACAGAGCATTTCACATTTACAAAATATCAGAATTGGTATCAGCGTGAGGCTGCAAACAGTGGGTTATTCCTGCAAGTGGAAATCCTGATTTGTACAATAATGTGCAAGTGCATGAGCGCTGAGATGCAGACATGGGACGTACACTGGATTTCCCTCCTGACCTTGCAGATACTGTGAGACCTGTTTCAGGGTTAGGAGTGGGGCTGTGCTTCAAATTCTGACTTTTTCTGAAATTTTCAGTAAGTTGTTTTTGATGAGTGGTGGAAAACAGTTTCATATTTTCATATATTGGTCATTGCAGAAAGGTATTATTCTTCATAATTAAAAAAAAATCCAGGAGAGAGCTGGTACATAATGTTTACAAACTCATCTTCAGTTTATGAAAACTGAGTCTAAGTAAAATATCCAAGTGGCAATATGCATTAAAGTCCCTAGTTGTTAGGTGGCATTATGAATTGGAGCTACTTCAGCACCCCCATGACCACACACAAGAGTAAATTTGCTCAGCACGTCATCTCCTGATGTTTACAAACAAATACAGAAAGAGTTTATGTAATGCATTTATTTAAACAAGACCTAAGAAATGAGCAAATAGATCATTCTTAGGGATTCTTTGCTTTGCAAACACACCTATTATAGATTGAAGTTTGACAGTATGCCAAAGTTATCAAGGTAAACTAGAACTGACTGACAACTGAAAGTGGTTTCTCTTTGTTCCAGTGTGTGTGTGTGTGTGTGTTCGTGTGTGAGTGAGTGAGAGAGAGAGAGCGAGAGAGAGTCAGCAAGGAGAACCATGCATGAAGAGGTTCAGCAAGTCTCACTGTGTGGCACTTATTTTACCTCCCTCCTTTCTGGAAGCACCATCAATTTACTGGGGACAACTTGACCACTCCCTTCAAGGATCAGCACAAAAAGACTGACCTGGGACAGACACACTGGGTTCACCTCAGAGCCCATTAATCAAGTGTCATGGTTGTGTGTGGATGAGGTCAGATCCTGGTATGTTGTGTTGCAACTGCTAGGTCATGTGCAGGGCACTGAATTACACCCACAATATCTTAATAATGCCAAAAACGGGTGATTTGTGTTGGTGTTTTCCAGTTGAATATTGATTCACTATGTGTGATCAGGAATGTTTGTCAAACTCAAATAGTATTGTTTTTCCTGCAGAGATTAACCTGTTTAATGCAGAGAGCAATCACCCATTGAGATCGCACTCCGTTGGTAGGTTGTCGACATTTGTGTGTGTACATGTTTGTGTGTGTGTGTGTGTGTGTGTGTGTGTGTGTGTGTGTGTGTGCGCGAGCAAGTGAGTGGGTGTGCGTGTGTGCATGTGTGAGACAAAGACCACCTGTGCAGTGGAGGGAGCCAGTGAATTTGGAGCCAGAGTGCGCTCTGTCAATTGGCATTTGATTTGTCACTCAGCAGACTCAGGCTCAGGCTGAGTCACTTAACAGGCCACACCCGCTTTTCTCCATCTCTCTCTCTCTCTCGCTCTCTCTCTCTCTCTCTCTCTCTCTCTCTCTCTCTCTCTCTCTTTCTGCCTTTCCCTTTTCTTCTCCCTCAACACAAGGTGTATCCAAGAGTTCACTTCCAGGCCAGCACTGTTGACACACATACCTTATTGCGCGTGGCTAACACCCATGTCTTTCAGAGACTTGTGTTAAGCTGCAGCAAGGAAAGAAAAAAATCATCATAGAATATAAACTCTTCATGATCAAGATTTGCTCTTGATTATTTCTTTGAAAGATCCCCAGGAATATTACTGATGCAAGCTCAGGCCAATATTTGAATAATTTGGTGCATTTTTTCCCACGGTGCATGCCAAAGCACCATTTCGTTTTCATTATTTTAAATCATAAAGAGGTTCCCACCGCATTTACAGGACCGCACAGCTCTGTATGTTGCTTTTGACTACGGTGTGACCATCTGCACTCTGAATTGTGGCGGTGGTTACATTGTCCTTAAATCTCATGTGAGAGTGCATGGTCCAAAGCAAGCTTTTATTTTATGCACACCTACCAACGTAAAGGATGTCTGCATGTGAAAGCAGAGCACCATAGTGCAGGTATTAGTGAAAGCCACATCTGAGCAGCAGTGCGGGGATGCAGGTGGCAGACAGTATCACGCTCAGAGAGAGAGCTGAATGGATGCCGCAGCCAAAAAAAGATCACAGATGCACACAGAAGCCTGTTTATTGTACACGCCGTGCCTTAGAGATGGTAACAGAGCTATTAGAGACCCAATTATGTAAAAGTAGTGGTAGGTAACACACTGTATGCTACTTGGATTATTCAAACAGCTAAACCTAAATGTTAATGTGCACTTTTACTTTTAATATTCTTAATTTTAATAAGTAAAAGGTTGAAAATACATTTTCATTTTATCAATCAAAAGCATTCCAGTAGGACAAGACGTTTGTCTGCATGCAACCATGACTGAGATAGCAGCGTAAACATATTAGTCTTGCAGTGAAAACAAAAGAAACGCCTGAAAATTCCTGACTGAAGTCGCATTCTGAAGTTGCTACAACGGGTTCATTCATGAAGGCTTTTAGGGTGTGGAGCTAAATGTGAGGCCAACCACATCAAACACTTGATTAATTGACGATGTGATACTGGAAGAGGTGTAACGTGGACTGTTGCTGCGAAATGTCTCAATCAGTGACTCTCGTTTCTCTGAACTTCATCCCACGCAGTGTTGCACCAAACTTAAATCCGGGTCAGAGTGAAACACTAACAAATAGCCCACCACTCCCTTTAGTAACAAAGCACATCTATCTGTAGCAGAGCCGTCTGACAAAGGGACAAAGCATGTCTGCACTGTACCAATGGGTTTCAGAGATGATCTCTGAATGAGCTGAAACCTCCCAGGTCAGGTGAGAGTAAGTTTCCCATGACAGAGAGGTCTTTGATGACACGTTTGGAGGCTTCAGACAAAAGTGTGAGACTGTTTTGGCTGTTGTATATTTCCTTTATGTGTGTCTTTAAAAAACCAAGTCACCAAGATGAAAAAAAAAGGATAAATATAAGCACAAGCAAGCTGCACACCTGAAAATTTGTGGTTTGGCGAGCCGGTTTAAAAACACCAGGGTCAGTTTTTGCGCCTGTGGAGACAAGCACGAGGGAAGGTCTCCATTGCAGTAAGCAGCTAATTGATATGGTGGCCCAGACAATAGGCGGGTGCCAGCCGGTCACATTCCTCACATGCCAGTCAGTCCGTCAGTGACCCTGAAACGGAGCCCACTTTCCCAATTAGGGTCATTAGTGTGAGCCAGTAAGTGCCCCAGTCACACATGGCTGCAAACCAGGCCCACTTCGGCACTGTGGAAAGACCCAGAGCAAGACAGCACAAAAAAGGGCCAAGCTCAGTGTTTTCACCTCACATGTCCATCAAGGCAATCGGGGGTTATTCAGTGCAGATGCAAGTGAGATTCGTTTCCCAATTGATGGAGTTAAAGTATTATGAGCCACTGAACATTTTGTAAAAGAAGGAAAGCTGCATTAATGATTCAGCGCAGGATGTCAGGCTTGTGAGTTTGTGAATGAGATAGTTGTTGGCAGTTAGAAAGTTGCTCATGGTTGAGTTAAAGGCGCCAGACTGACAGTTGTGGCAGTTGCTACTTTCTCAGTCTTGTAAAAAACAGCAGACCACATGACACAAAATAGTACGGTGTGTTTTCATGGATACAAGCCAGTGAATCACCTCCTAACCACCATTCCTTGTCGGACCATCTGTATGAGCTTTTAGGCCTATTATCATTCTTATGTCATATGGAAATAGATATTGATTCCTTGAATGATATTTTCCTATTCCTCACAATAGTCATCAGAATGATGGAGCCAGTTTAAATCCGGTAATTTGAAAAGAAAAGAGGCATTTGAATCTGCGGTCATATGTTTTTTTTAATTGTGTCTGGAAAATACTGTGACGTTAACGTATAGCAGATGTTGTTGCTCATTTGACTGCTAATTTGGTTAAACACTTTAAATGTAGCTCCGAAAATTCGTTTATGGATATGAGGAAAACGATGCTGATGTGCAAGCATCATCAGAGTTTGTTTGATGTGATTGGCTGTTGTAAGGCAGCTCGGATGCTTTTTGTCTGGCCTTCTCGTATCTAAATATTTGCCCTGAAACATTGAAAGTATAAAATATTTCACTGAGGGAGAAAATGATGAAGGTAAAAGTAATGACATGCTGTAGCATCATCACGCTTATGGTTGGCTGATGCTGCTTGGACTCTGATGCTGCTGCCTCTGCTATCAGCTCTGTGTTGTGATAGTTGTCATGGGGAATTCAATGGGGTTTAGGCTACATACTGACTGCTAAGACTAATTTAGTTTGAATTAGTAAGTAGACTTAATGTTAAGCTTGTTTTCCCTACTCAGGCAGAATTCTTAGCACATTTCTTTAAAGTATATACAGTGTTCTTTAGGTTTATATCCCTGTGGTATAGGGATTTCGTTTCTCCCTGCTACAGTGTGCAATGAACACTAATGTGCACCTGCATTCACTTCAACCATTAAGAGGCACTGGCTTTTATCTTGAGATAAGGTGCGCTGAGAGATTTGGAAGATGGCAAAACACTAACATAGTCAGTCATCAGCTTTCACATTCAAGAAACAATAAAGTGAAATGAGTGAAAGAGAAATCAGAGGAGTGAGAGATTAGTGCTAAAGCTGTTGCCAGGTTTGTTGGTGAAAAGAAGCCTCTCTACTGTGCAGCTGGGAGCTGTGCACATTCATCAGGTGAGATTCAGATAGCAAGTTGAGCCGGCTAGCAAGGTGCTGAAAGGTGTTAAAGCCCATGTAGAAAAGATGGCACCTCCTTATATGCTGTATAAACACAAAGCGTTTCTTAATACGACAGGTGTCAACAGAGGAATAAAGTCAGCAGCTTCTGATCTTTTCAAGTTCTGGGAATAGATGAGAAAAATGCAAAATGCATGTTCCCACCCAGTCCTTGTGTAGTTAAATACTGTGGTGTTTGAGCAAATAGGAAAACATTGTTATTTCATATAATGCACATCACTAACATATATATGTGTAAATGGACATCAGCAGTGTAGTGATTGACTGGAAGCTGTAATATTGTTCTAATGTCAATAAAGGCTCTAATAATACAAATCAGATGGTACAGAGTGAGTGTACTCAGTGCCTTTAGTGTGTTTGTTTGATGAGTTGTCTGGCTTGTAGTGTCTGAAGCCACTCACCTCGCTCTCTGTCATAAAGAGGCTGTTTGCACAGCGATCCTCAGACTTACTGCACATCATGCTGAAAAGTAGAGCACTCAAAAAGCTAGCTGTTGATCTGTTGATCTTGAAGGCATGTTGGTAAATCAAGGCAAAAAATAATAATCAGCCAGGTCTGTTTGTATAACTGCTAAGCCGACCAAGCCACCGCAAGTGAGTGACTATTGTGTACAACTCCAACTGTGAGGCCTTGCAGATAATCTTAGCAAAATGGACAACAGGGAACCATATTTGCTTAATGACAACCAGTCTGTGTTCATATACAGGCTGGTTGCATTAAGCAAATATGTGGTAGCCTGTCATTCTCACCTTCTCTGTTCTTTCTCTTCATATGGAATTCCTGAGGTTTAATTCTAAAAAAAAAAAAAAACAAAAATAAAACACCAATGCTCATTTAAAAAAACCCCCAAATAAATAAATTAGAAAGATGAAAATGATCAAAAAGGCTCCTGTGATAGTGAGCAACACTGCCCCTCAGTGGACATTTTGGCCCATAGGACACATATCTTGCTAGATCTTTTAATGTAAGAAAATATATCTCTCTGCAACTATAAGAAAAAAATCTAAATGACCAGACTTAAATGAACGCAAACAACTGGATTATTCCAACAGCCATCCAAACACACTTTATTATTACTACAGTCATATCCAGTGCTGGCCAGGCTATCACTACATACTCTCTTATTGTCTTATCATTGTTCCGACAGGTGGCCTTACCTAGCTGTGGCTGGGAAGCAGGCAGATATGAAGGGGATGTGTGGGGCAATAAAGCCATAACCGGCTGCTTGTATGGAGGAGACGTTACATACGGAGCACCACCTGCTAGATGTGAGGGCTCTTTATCACCAGCTGGCCAGTGTTTTATTGCACTTCTTTTACAGTGGCTGTGATTAGCAGAAAAGGTCAGGAGGAAAATGGAGAACCTGTCATCATCTGGATGTGTGATACCGAGTTCGTATCTGTTAAAACACTCAATGTGTCAATCAAGCCTTTAGTCTGTATGGGACAACACAGTGAGCTAAGTCTGTTTTCTCAGTGCCTATGCTGGAACAGGAGTGACCACACCTTATTCTGTGGCACCACCTTGTGCTGGATATGGTGTACTGCAATGGTTTATCGTCGTTTCAAACATATTCCTGCACTGTTTAAAATAAGGCTCTAGTCTGTAAAGACCAGTGTAGGCTTACTGTATGTGTGTTTTCTCAGTGACAGTGTCAGTCACACACTAAGAACACACTGCAAGTCAAATCTATAGGCATGTCTAACTGATGATAATGAGCTGTGGGATCCTGATTATGATCTACAGTGTGGATGAAACATTAGCATTTCATTTTTTCAATTATTATCTGCTATATGGATTTTTTTTTTCTTTACAAATGCAAAATAACTAGCGCAAACAAACCTTACGCAAACACAATAAAACATAAAAACTGCTCTGAAACTTTGATTCAGTTGCTGTCAAACGTCACCGCATTTAAATACAAATTCCAATCTACCAGAATCTACTTTTTGTTAATATAACAGAATAAAGAAGAAATTCATAAAGCACTTTTTTTCTTTCAAATAAAGTTACATGCTGACAACACTCAGTCTTAGTGGCATACTACCACAACATGTCAGTGTATTAAACATTTTATTTTGAAATTACCCTGAACACAGCAACAAAAAAACAAATATGAAGAAATATTATAACATCCAGCTCTGGTTCTTCACTCAGGTGTTTTAAATTAATGTGGCTGCTTAGATTTTGCCTCAGGTTATGGTTAAGGTTGAGTCTATAACAGATTTACAGCTTTTACTTTGTTTCATTCAAAAAAACTCAGTTTTATATAAAGAGTTGCTGGGCAGCGGTTTGAAAAAATTCTATTGTCCAAATTTCTTTTTAGAACATTTCTGGTACCAACATTCAAGAAGCAGTGGTTAGAGTTTGGGTTGGTTTTTACTTTCAAGTGCCAGTTTGCTTGCAAAAGAATGCTTATTGTCTTATCATAACTGATCTCTTTTTATATCAGTTTTTAAGTTTTGGTGGCAGATGATATGCACAGTTCTACTCATTAGGGTTGAGTAATGCGCTTTTGATGCCTCTTTCTACAGATCACGTCTAACACTGCTAACCTACTAGGTTCACATTTTCATTTCAGCAAATGTATAAATAATTATAAAATCATATCAATGTTATCAAATTAATCACAAAGCATTTTCAAATTTTCACATTTTGACATGTCAGATTAGGAAAAGTACATGTGTTGATAATTAAACTGAGGATGACTTAGTTATAGCAGCTTGGTTTCAGGGTCCTGGTGTTGTGCATGCAAGCACGCTATCACACTGTTGTGGTTTTGTGCCCTTATTCACCTAGTAATGTTTCTGGAGCACTGCAGAAGGAGGACTTAACAGCATTAAAGGCTGGTTCATAGTCTTCATCCCACACAAAAGGAACAACAAGACCACACAGCACAGAGGAGTTTCTGCAAAAACACTGATAATAACTAGTAGTAGGAGCTGGACAGGACAACAGAGCTGTGACCTTGACATCTACCAGACAGACTTGTCCATGACCAACCTGTTTACCTCGGTAAGTAACAGTGGCCTTAGCAAACTCGCACTTGCCATGATTTAGGGTTAACAACACAACTGCCAGGCTGAGAAGATGATCATCCCAGGTGTCTGAGTACACCACCACATCATCAAGATGGGAGATGGTGAGGCACATCTCCCAACACAAGATGCATCAGGTTCATTCCTCGTGCCAAATGCCCTTACTGTGCACTGCACTTTCCCGTCAAACCACTGCTTCATACAGCTCTGGGAGGAAAAGAGAGCTTCTTTTGCTACTGAGGAGGCACAATGCAGCAGTTCCCTACACTAGGAAAAAAAAATCCAACACATTAGTCCTTTCAGAAGAACCAGACTTGAACTGCTCTTTCAGCATTTTCATAGGGTCACACACATTGTGACTAAACACAATTTCAACAGGACTAGAACCAAGAGACTCCTGTTTAGCTGTTATTTCTTCATCCCAGCTTCTTCCTAAATCGTGTTAGTACTTTCTCAACACTGACTTCAGGGTTTGATGACAACGTTCAAGTGTGCCTTGTGACACTGGGTGGTACGCGCTTGACACCAAATGAAAGTCACCTAAAGCCAGTAAAGTATGTTTCAAACTTTTGGAGAGGAAATTAGGTCTTTGTTTAGTCTGCACAATGTTTGGTAGCCCGAAGGGGGTAAAGAACTTTGTTAGAGCTTTTTTATGAGACTTCTTCTGAGGAACACAGTAGTCAATGATGCATTCAAAAGGCTCATCAAGACGCAGAGGGGCTGTAGGCACTGCTTGGTTTGGCTACCCAACCATTTGATAAGTGTGGCAGGGTTTACAGGACTGGACCACATCAGCTTTCTAACCTGACACCTAGATGACCACACCATAAAGGCTCATGTGCTAGTGCTTGTACATGCTGTCAACAGCCTATCTGGTAAGCAGTACCCCCGTCCTCACCTGCATCATCTGCTGCTTCACGAGACTGTAAAAACCCACCTACGCATCAGTACACCATTATCCACCAAGATCACTTTTCTCGGCACTGATGATTGCCTCTCAGTATTCGTCAGTGTATTGTGGTACTTTTTCCCTTGGATGAAACAGAGGGAAGTGTATTGTGTAAATCTAATAATTACCTGATGATATAATAATTCACCCATCCACTCTCCATATACACATGCATGCAATCCAGGCTTTGAATTGTTGGTTCTCAGCAGAGGCTACTATCTGCTGCAGACACCAGTAGTTTATATAGGATTTACACTGACAGGCTACAGCCTATGATCACAACCTGAAGGACAATATCACCACCTGCAGATATAGTCTATCATACAGGATTCTAACCCTAACCCTAACACTTCTTTCAATCAATCACACACACACACACACACACACACACACACACACACACACACACACACACACACATTGATCGATTCATACTGCTCTGTACAGGTACAAGTAATATGTGTAACCAGTCTCATACAGATTTTCCATACATTACATACAAACAGATAGTTCCATACATTTGACGTAGAGACGCAATGATACAATAGCCAAATGTTTCACAAAACAATCAATCTTTTTCTGCAAGACAAAAATGCTATATGGACATAAACCTATATTTTATGAGAGAATGCCCCCCAGGCACTTCATCCTGGACGTGGCCTGAATGGTTGACAATTAGCTAAAAGTAGCCCATGCTTGAAACCGGTAAAAAAGTAGCTAATATTTAAATTGTAGGGGTGTTGAAGTGGTGACCTACCTGCCACCGGGTCTTTGCCATCCGCATCGGGTGCTGCTAAATTCCCACGGTCACCACCTGACCTGACGTCATCATAATGTTACAGACACAACCAGCAACCCAGTCATATATTGTTATTATTTTCAAATGATTTATATAAAATATAAGATTGAACACACATTATTAGTTTATTTTATTGAATTATGATAATTTAAAGAAAAGCAAATGAGACCACAGTTGGTGGGAGGGGTTGGAGGCCCCCTCGAGGTCGGAGGCCCCACGGGTTAGGGTTAACACAATGGATAATCTGTGGATGCGTCCAGCCATTTTCAGTGACTCAGATCTTTTACCTCTGCTCACCATTAACTTGGCCACTTTGTCTCCTCCTGCTGATTCGTTTAAGTACTGGAGGATATTTCATTTTATGTCATTTTGTAGATAAATAAAAAAAGATTTTAAAAAAATCATGCAATGCTTTGTGATTATTTTCTGCAGTTCAATCTCTTAAATTTACAATCGTTAGGCTATACTGTTAACTATATTATTACTGGAAATAGCTCAGTTGTTTCTACTCTCTAAAACGACAGCAAAGAGTGAACATAAACAGAGTGAACATTGAAATCAGGTCACTCTTTAAAAAGTCTCTGCACACCCGCACAGATCTTCTCACTTTTTCCGACTGAGAGGACCTCTGCACAGGTTGAGCTGTATCCTGCTCAGCAGGTGGATAAAACACAGGTACCAGTGTGATGTCAGTCAAGCGTGCTCTGCACACGCCCACTCAGTCAGGACAAGAGACCTAATCAGGCAACTGAAAACACCTTTGTGGCTGAGCGTGGGTGTGAGACTGAGCTGTTCAATGAGGAAGACTACCTCACTCCCCCTTCTCTTCCCTTCATTATTTCCTCGTTCACACCTCTTTGCTGCTTCATATATAAAAATATTACTTCTAATTCATTTTTCTTCATCTCTCTCCCATGCTGCACCCCCTCCTACTTGATGCAGTCCAAGTGTGGAAATATGGTCACCCTTCCTGCATTGAGTAACAGCCAGAGGTGTTTTTACAGAACCTTATAATGTCACAGTGAAGTTCACCTTTGACCACTTGGATATAAAATGTCACCACTTGATTTTATCCTTATGGACATCTGAGTTAAATTGTGTCATGATTAGTGTATGAATTCGCGAGTTATGGGCAATGTTTTGTGAGGTCACAGTGACCTTGACCTTTGACCTTTGACCACCACCATCTAATCAGTTCATCCTTGCACCCAAATGAATGTTTGTGCCAAATTCGAAGAAGTTTGCTCAAGGCTTTAAGAGAATGGGACAGATGGATTGATGGATGGACAGACGAGCAGATGGGTGGACATGCGTAGGCCTACATACTTACAGATGGATGGACGGACGGACAACCTGAAACCGTAATGCTATCTAACATCATATCTAATATAATTAGATATGAGTCTTAAATAATTAGATATAAATTCTTAATAACCTGTACAAATAAAGCCTGTGGATTTTCAGTGAACTTTGTGTGTATGAATAAACAACAAAAAATGGGAAACAAGACTCATTTATAATGAGATATAAAGAGTCATTTTTAATAGGATGCTGAATTCAGCCCATTTTGTGTTTTTTGGATTGGATTTAAAGAGGCTCTGGAAAGGCCGACCAATGAGTACTAATTTCATCAGAATTCCTTTCATGTAATTCACTTTAGTAACTGAATCACTCTGAATAAAAATACACATCTAAGAATAGTGCCATTTGAACATTGTGAAAAAAAAAAAAACATCTGTGACCCCTGTTTCCAACAGTTGGTGTGAAATATCTCTTGGCTGCTTTAACCATGTGACTGTCTCTCTTTAATGAGAAAACTATGGCCTCCAAGGGTTGATCAGCTGAATGGCAACATCAGATATACTGCATCACCACAGCAGCAACAGACATATAAAAATATCAGTGGAGTGTGGGAATATAATTTTGGTGGTTTACAGAGAAAGCAAACTAAAACTGAACTGGCCATCTTGGTTTGAATCTTTTTTAACTGAGGGAAAAAAAATCAATTTCTTTCAAATAACCTGTGAGTAATTTGGAGATTTTTGCATTTCTGTCTTCATTGTTTCTCCCTCATTATCATGACTAAGCATGCAGTAGTGGTCTACAGTGTATTATGCAACTTCATGTACAATGTATAGTGTTGTTTTCAGCTGCCAAATGAATTCAAGCCAATCATGAGTAAAGGCATCTCAGGTCACTGATGAAATTACCCAGAAATAATATCTTATGTTATTTAAAATGAAGAATTTGAATTTTCTGTTTAATTCCCGCTTGTATTTTGAAGACCACGTTCTGAATTTTTACTAAAAATATGTCTGTTCAAATGTGCCTCTAATCATGTATTAAGGAGCATCTTTGAATTATAATCAGTCAGAGGCAATTAAAAAGCTCTTCGGTTCTCCTCCCCTTGTTTTTTCTGACTCCCATGTTCTGCTAATGGCTTTGGATCATGGCTAAGCCTTACTGCAAATGGCTCTTAATCCAGTGGGCCTGCGTTTGGTTACCTGAGGGAAATACTATCCAGGCTCTGTGCTACCCCCACTGCAAGCCTCCAGATTAGTCCAATATATATTAATCCCCCCATTTATCTTTGTCAACTAAGGGCCAAAAATAATTTGAGAGAGAGTAAATAAAAGCGAGTGCAATAAAAGAGGCATGCCCCAGGCAGAAGGCAGGTGCTTGCCACCTCATACACCTCATCACTGGGATTGGTTCTCTAATGAACCTCTCCGTACGGTAAATATGGCTCTGCTCATTTTGCTCATCAACATTTCATGGGTGAGGTGATTATCCTTTTCAAGCAAACAAGGGATGTTTCAGAGTTTCTAAAATGGAAAATAGTCATCAAAAACACATGACTCTTCCAAGCCCGAGTGTTTGCCCAGGAGATGAAAGGAAAAGAGATTTTTTAAGAAAAGTGATTTTTAGAATAAGATCGGAGCCTGCTCTTGAAGAAAATAGAGGCAAGAGGTTAATCGACAGACTGGAAATAGAAATAACATCACGCCTTTTTTATTAGCTAAACCTTTATGTTGCTTAAACATTCTTCTCATGTGCTTGTACACACTGAGCAGCCCAACCCTGCAGGACGCGTCCAAACTTTGACATTTACTGTTTGGTGGGAGACTAATAAATACAACAGCAGAGTATATCACAGGAGGAATGCGTGTGATGTTTTGCCAAAAGATCCAAATATGATTTCAGCATGATTTCAGAAGGTTATTAGCTGCAGACATATTTTTAAAAGAAGCAGTAAACTTCAGAAGTAGGAGGTTCAGTCATCGGGGTATTTCTTTACAGGAGATTTTTCGGGGACGACTCAGCAGAAATGAAAGTCTCTGATGACTCTGATGCAGGGATGACTTTCTGTCCTGCGAGTGGGACTCATTACAAGTGACATGCCTCTGAGATACACCCACTGAGATGCTGGCACAGCCCCAGTTTTCTGACATGGTGCAGATACACCATCAAAGGTAGGGGTACCTGTGTAAAGGACCTCATGAGGACTGAGTGTGCTGCTGGACTCTGCTTTCAACATTTCATGGGCTTCAGGATTTTACCAGTGATCTTTACTGAAAAACTGGAAATCATTTCTTCTTCGGTAGATGTTTCTTCGTGGCTCACATGGATATGATTGATATGCAATGCAGAAAACTAATAACATCACATAGTGTTACAGATGTGCACCACTTTTCGCCGTGCACCTTTGGTTATGTGACTATTGTTTAACAGATTATTGTCTCAATTTTTTACTTAATTTTCTAAATTTGTATTGTATAAGTACTGTACACCTATTTGATTGCAAATTAGCAGTGAAGAACCCTAAGGCTGCACTTAATAAATGTTTTATATGAACAATAAGTCAGATGATTAGATGAATGTGAAAGTGGCCCTTTTGCGGTGACAAACAAACACAGATATATCTTCTGATTCTGCAGTCTCCCTCAAAGGGCGCTCTAAAGCCTTTAGCACCACTGTACACTTCACTGTTCACTGCCAGCACCAAGTGACTGGTCAACACAGTGGAGCTTAAGAGCCAGAAAAACAGAGCTAAATTCAGGAGGGTGAAAATCGACATTGTCTGGTTGACTCCAAATGAATACTAATAGTGCTCTGTCTCTGGATGTGGTAATTATTTGCTTGTATGTTAACTTTATCACATGAAATGTTTGTGTGTTATTTGTTTTCAGTGTGTGTGTTTTATTGTGGAATTTTGTTTCCTAGTAGCCAAAAAAAAAAAAGAAAAAAAAAAGAGACTGCAGCTTTAAAAATTCATGAAAAAGATTGTTTTTGTTTTAACATGTAACTTAGAAACTGAGATAGAGATATAACAAAAAGAGAATATTTTGCCAAATTTCTTACTAATGATTATAATCAAAGATTTCGACATCTGTCAACACAACAGATTAGTTAGATGAAGTCAAAAACTCCACAAACACCGGCTAAATGTGTTGTAAGTGTGAGTGGGTTAAAAGCCAGATAAGTTCATGAGGTGATCTGTATCTAAAAATGACCGAAACTCAGAAATATGTATTTAAAAATAAATAAATAAACTTTGACTAAATCTTTTCCTGGAATAAAACTACCAGTGGAATTTGCGGTCCCCAAAAAGTAAACAATTTTCCTTTTTTGGCAGAGAGACACCTCCCCAAAACCATCTTTTGTTTTGAAAAGTATTTCTTTTCTGATCCAAGATTTATAAGCTACCATCTGCCTGTGGGCAACGCTCAGCTGGATTATTTACCCAAAGAAAATATAGTGGTGAAAAATTCATGTCTGCATGTCAGTCTGACCCTTGGTCATCTCTTGGCTCCCACCTCTGTGATGAGAAAAGCCTTTCAGTGTTGCTGAGTGATGGGGTTTATAGAGGAGGCGGGCCAGACGGTCGTCTCTCTGCAGCCTGTGACATCCTCTCCTACTCTCCACCCCCCCCCCCCCCCCCACCCCCCCACCCCCCCCACTTTTCACCACATCAGAATACATGGCAGCCGCTGACAACCAAAACCGTACATGTGTTCTTTAAAAGTGCACGAGTGGGAAAAACCATTATAAATAATTTCATGTCTGTTTATCTCCTGTACCATTTAAAGGAGCAAGCAATTATTCTATAAAATAAATTGTGAAAACATTTAGACATCCATAATATCTCACAAAATTTTGATGGTGGCAGTATGGTTATCTGTAACATATATTGTATTACATCCTCTTCACAAATCACATTTCATTTATAACCTCATGACGTAAGTACTGTGTAATATTTGAGTGATTCCTCTGCAGGAAACATAAATGTTGTGCAGTTGATCAAGGAATTCAGGCTCCACCTTCAGGTCTTTAGACATTAACTGATTATCAAGGTGATGCTGTATTTCTGCAGCCTCTGTGTTGATCCACATTTCTCTCCTTGGTGGAGATGTAGGGTTTGATGTCACTCATGTGAGGCCTCAAGACTTCCAACTAGCAATAACTGTCAAGTTCATGAGGAAGTCAAATATTCAGTGTGAGGAGTGAAAAGCAGCCCTGTGCATCTGACTAGCTCAGGGGGGGGTTTCGGCCTGCCAACAGATTAAGTGGTCACTGAAGCCCACATGATGTGTTCTGTGTATTTCATATGAAAGTAGTATTTCCATAATCCTACATCTCTCTGTTAACCACTTGTCTAAATAGACATAAATCACCACTGAATTCCTGCTTTTATTTCGAAGGCACTCGCATCCAGAGCTGCTGTAGGAAATCTACAGTGGGACCAGAAAAAAAAAAAAAAAAATCACCAAATTATCTCCTTTCAAACAAAAACATTTACATTCACTGAACAACAAAACAACCTGTGCTGTTCTGCAGTAAAAGATTGCCCCAAATTACAGAAAATGATTGCCTTGTTTAACATGAACCAGTCCCTCTGCATGTGCACACACACACACACACAAACACCAGAGTTTCTCACCTTTCAGTTCCACAGTAACTGCTAATGTCCTCTGGGAAAGGAAACCAGCCACCAGTTAGAGGAGAAGACTTACTGAGTGAGCCATTCTTCCCTTCCACAGATGAGAAAGTTAATAGGTTATATCCTCGTCCTCAGCTGGGATTGCCATTTCCTCTCCCTGTGACCTCTACATCAGATGGTCGACTCTTACAGGAATCAAGGTGAAGAAGAACAAACATGAAGGCTGGAAACTGGAAGGCTGGACCCTGGCTGAGGTCTGTTTCTGGGGCTGAAAGGGCTGTGGGACTGGGGCCGCCTGCTCTGCTCCACTCCACTTGCCAGCCTGTGAGCGAAGATTGGAAAAGTCATCAGCAGGCCTCAGGCCAGGGCCCTGCTTGAACAGGGGTGGCCACCAACACAATGTCTCCAGACAAATGGCTTTTCATGATGTGATCACTATCTGATGCGCTGCAAGGGAGGGCGAACGCAACATAAATGGCACTTTCCTGTTGAAAGAGAAATCATGGATGATGTAACAGCGCTGTTTGAGGGTGGCCAGAGAAAACAGATATGAACAGGGCTCTGTCTGTCTGCTGCCTGGGCAGGCGGCCTCAGCCTAGGTAGCCTCTCTGTATTCAGAAAGTCAGTCATAAAAATTTGTGTGAGGTGAAAGATAGAAGTGGCTTTGCGGCTGCCTTCATGCTCGCTGAGTAAAGGGGTCAGTCAGTGTGGTGTAAAGGGGAGGAGATGTCTGTCAAGTTAAAGTAACTGCAGCATGCTGCAGAACAACTAAACACATCCTCTGTGCGTTATGTCATTTTGCCATTTGGAGCAAAACAGAACAATTACCAGACTAATTTATGCATTTGGATCATTTGAAATAGAAATGACTCCTGCCAGGAAAATACAGAACAGCTTGACTATGACTGTAATAAATGTTTAGACCTGGCTCCAGTTCAGTTCCCTTCAATATGACCCTTGCTTTGAGACTGACACGATTCCCTACAATAAGCTAACTGTGGAGTTGGCTTTGTGCAACAAATTTTTAGATCATATGATTTGTAGGCAGGGGTTGCCACAGCTTCTGCCCAACATGCCAAATATTGTGTGGTGCAGCATATTTAACCACTGATGTAAACCAGTTCCATATGGCACGGCAACGTGGAGTAAATGCAGAGACCACAAGAGGTCGCAACAGCCACACAACAGATCACATGATCAGCCGGCGGCAGACAGGCCTGCACACTGTCGTCCTTTATAGGGTTGTCTTACATGACATATTCCTCAAGTCAGTGTTCACGGTGTAAAAATATAAAATTTGCAAGGTTATGTCAATGAAGAATACACTGGATGGAGATAATAGATTATCTATATTTTTTCTAACAATCAAGTTTACTGATTTAATTATTAAAAAAAGACGATGTGTATTTTTCCATCTTTGTGAAAGAGAACCCTCCTTTCACCTGCAGCCACATGTTGCCCCCCCTCACCTCCAGCTGAAGCTCCCTATAAAGACATGGCCCTCTGCTTGCTCTTTGTGGTTCACGTCCCTGAACGCTGGTCCTCAGGTCAGACCACCGGTCCCTCAGGAGGAAGGTCCTCACCTCTCTCCCTTTAAAACAACAGCGGTGGCCAGGTCAAAGCTCTGGTTTTTGCTCTTTTTTTTTTTTTTTTTTTTTACTGACATTTCCTCAAGATGGCTACCAGCAGGAACAGCTGCAGGTAGAGGACTAACCACAGCTGGTGCTGAAACATTAACACTGTGATGTGAATGTCCTAAAACATTTGTAAAATCGTAGTTTCTCCTCTCTTAACGTTCAAAAAGGCTTGGCTAAATACACAAATTACAGCCTGTATGGTCAATATAAAAGCTTAATGAGAGGACATAACAGCTCAACTCGAATTTGTAAGTTCTGGTAAGTTGCAAGTTGGTTTTACTATAAAATGCCCATTTGTATTTTTAGGTACCAATGTTACTGGACCAGTATCACTCTCTGTGCACACACACACACCCACCCACAGGCACACACACACACGCAGACGTAGACAAATATGTTCGCCCTGCTCTCTCTTATTTTTGGAGGCGCAGTGAGATCTTTTGCCAAATACAGCTTTATACTGCCTGGCCTCCCATCCAAATGGCTCTATAACAGTTAAGAAACCTCCAGGGCCCACAAAGACCAAAAAGAAACAGAGGAAAAAGTGCAATTGGCAGCCAACCACACATATTCACTGAGCTCATCCCACCAGGCAGCAGTAAATCATTATGAAAGCAAAAGACATAGCGGTTGATGCTATCATCTAAGACCAATAAAGCGCCCATTTGTACGAACAACCTCCTCACATATAACTGTCACTAACTGTCACATCAGTAGACATTTCTACATGTGGCTTTCACGGGATCACGCTGTTTCAGTAATAGGACAAAGGCTGGGGGAATCCTCATGTAACAGACTGAGAAATTTACCGCTTTTGTCTCTTTAATCAGCTTCGCCCTTGTGATGCAGGAGCCAACTGACAGGGACTTGCCTGGAGGGCGTTTACAGCCTGTTCCCACAAGAAACAGGCAAAGAGACGATACATTGGTTACTAATGAATAGGGAGCAGGAGTCCTGATAGTGGAAGCAATCAGCCTTAAGTTTTATCAAAATGGAAATATCATGTTCCTTTTGGTAGAACACAAATGTGGTCTTCAGAGACCTCCTGTAAGAGGCCACTTGGCTTGCTCTTTTCCGTGCTCCTGGGATATTATTCCCCCTTGAAAAGTTTGATGTCCAAACAGCTCAAATAAACAAAATGAGAGGATATGATTAAGAAGCTTTGGTATGTAGGACACCAGAGATTTTTTGGTTCTTAGTTCACAGTATTTCATATCGTTTTCACTTTGATTGCAATTTTGCCTGTAGAATAGGGTTACCAGTTGTTTCAGTAAGTATTATCTGAGCATGTGGTCCCCTCCCGTGATGCACTCTGCCTGATGTCCTATATTAAAGGGAAGAAAACCAAGGGCGTCATCCTGTGACACGGGCGTCAGAAGGCACCTCATTCCCTCTGGGCCTCGCTTTGCCTTCGGCTCCAGAGGGGCGTGAGCGGTTTGTCTTCTGTTTGAAAGATGTGGGGCTCTGCCAAGTTCAACCCAGTGCAGAGACATTGACTACTATTAGCTGGCTTCCTGACCAGGATCGGGGGATTCACAGCGGGACAGGAGGGCCCTGGCGTGATGTTCCTCTCTGCCTCAGGCCTCTGCCCTGTGATCTGGAGGCAAGCTGAGACTGCAGAGCGCTGCCGTTTGACCACAGTTTACTCTGTGAGCGAGGGAAGGGGACGTGGCCATGCAACAGTATTTACTTCATCACTGACTTCATGTGGGTGGTCCCCCCCCCCTTGCTGGAATACAATGGCTGCACCAGACACTGCTCACTCACATACTGTCCTGCCTCATTGGAAAAGCCATAAAACATGAGTCGTCCAGGGCTCCCAGGCTGTGCATGATATATTCTGAGTTTTCTGTTTCCTCACAGATTACCTTACATTTGCTGGTTTTGTGCCAGAAGCCTAAAGGCATTTTTATCAATCTCTGTCTGTCTTTTCCCTGAAATATTTCCACTACAAGAAAATGTGATCTGACAAATTGAGCTCATTATTGTAGCTCATTAATATCATTTATGAAAAACATCCCACCCCTGATGTTTTGAGAAGCCCAGTGGGACATATTTTTTCTCAAGGAAAGAATCAGTCAGGTCCACTTTAGCAACGTGGCCCTTGTCATTAGTCCACTTAGCTGCCATGTGAACCTGAAGACACGGTGACGATACCAAAACCTGACCCACAGAGAGTGTGGGAGAGTATCTGCTGTGATTTTGATGTGTCGATAAGAACAGAGAAGCAGCTTTTGTTGAGCGGTCTGTGTATGACCTTGCTACATGACCTGAGGCAGTGGAAATGAAGCAGACCAGCTTTGTAATTTCTCTGAATTGACATCTGACCAGAGAGGAAATCTAGTCCAGTATGGCTTAAATTAATTCACTTCCATTTTTCATGCCTCACTGGAGATGGGAAGTTGCACTGTAAACCGAGGTCAGATCATCAAAGTGTTGGCTTGTTCACGTTAAACACGAATGAGTAACTGTCACTTGCACATTAGATCAGCAATAAAACAAGGCTGTGTACATGTAACATATTACATCACTGATTTTACCGTTGATAAATTCTTTAGATGATTTGGTAGAATATCAAATATTCCTTCAACAAAAACCTGCTTCAGCACTAAATTTTCACAGGCTTCTTCCCTATTTTCCTTCCTCTTTTTTTTAACAGAACAAACAAGTCAGACATACAAACACAGACACAAACACACATGTACGCGTGCCCACACACACACACACACACACACACACACACACACACACACACATACACACACACACAAACGGTAATGGAGATGTAACTGGAAGAGTTCTTGCAGCATATGGATGCCATTTGTAAGCTGCACTGAGAATGTATAGGTCAGTCTTACCCTTCGGTATCTCTCTATCCATCTGTTTTCACATTACTTGCAAATTATAGTGTCCTCCAGACCCAAATGAACATAAATCAGGCCGGTGAAAGTGCAGAAGTTTTCCCATCTGTCATAAAACAATGATTTAAAGTACGGGTTGTCAAAATATGGCGCTGTGAATTCGCCCCGCTCCCCAGCAGTAGGAACACAAAGCACCATCTCATCGGAGTAATTTATGGCCTCTGAGGGAACGGAGGGTGATTAGGGCTTAGGCCACCAACAGCCAGAAAAACAGTAGGAGCTCCAATAAGGATGGCTGGAAAACCTAGACTGAATTTATCAAACAATTCAGAGAAATCTATTTCTGTTAGGAGAGGAGAGCGAGATATATGGCCTGTTTAGTATACTGGTACATCACTGGAACATTTGGTCATACTGCATTTGTGAGTTTTGGAGATTCTACATTAAATAGTCGTAGCCCAGGACATGTGATGCATTGGTCAGCTGAGGTGCCAGAGGCCAAATCAAATATACAATGGGACGTTCTTGGATTTTAAACAACATATTCGTGTAAATGATGTCACCGAGTCTCTATAAAATTGTTTCTTTTAAAGGTGGAGTTTGAGGGTGAAAGCTGCTGTGTTCAACAGTGGCCGCAGGTTTTTTGGCATCAACAAACAAAAGGACTAGTTAAAAAATGCTTGTCTTAACCGCCTTTACCTTAAATGGCCTTTAAAAACTGAAAGGCGTACATGGTAACTAAAAGGCCACAGTGGGACATGGCTTCCTGTATGGTCAGTTAATATATTATGATTAGCTCAGTACCACAGTCAGTTAGAGGAAATGCAGGGGTACAGCTCCTGGAATAACAGCCAGTTACTGTCGAGGTGAGGTTTGGTGGCTCACAATTAATACTTCTGCTTATTGATACTTTCATGTGTCTCTAAATAAATACAGATTTCCTGTGAACCAGAAACGGGGGCAATAAAACCAGCTTAGGTGGTCACCACAAATCAATATGCTGTTATTCTGTCCACCTCAACGATGAGAGTTTTATAAAGAGAGGTTTGTCCTGCAGGCCTTTCTCCCTTCACGAGTAGTCTGTATGAAAATGAAGACTCGCAGAGATTTGAAGTTCCTTATTTATCTACCCAAACTAAAGACTAGCTCCTCTGCAGTCGTATATCAGATCTACATCATATCAACTCATCACCTGCAGCTTTCTCTACATGGGGGGCGTCTTCCATGACTGGGCAGGTATTGTTTTTGCATCTATTTTTACAACTGCTCTTCTGGGTCCCTGGCCAGTCATCAGCTCTGTGTGGAGGGAGTCATGCCCTCGGCCCCCACACAGCGTACAAAGTTCAGAGCTTTTCCTCGCAGGGCTAAAGGTGTTTTCCTCCAGAAGTTAAACTCTTCTCACTATACTGTCACTATGGGCATTGGTGCACATGCTGTTTATCGCCCTTATTGCCATCATTTTCATGTCATCTCTAATGTGAAATGTAATAAAAACACTGTGTTATGGAAGAGAATGTGAAGCTGAATGATTTGTATGATGAAGTATGGAGAGTAGGACATAGTCTCCTTAATTTGTATACTCAGCAAGGGCCTGACACACATTAAGTAATTCTCCACAAGCTTATTTGGGTTAATTGTGTGGCAGCTTGGCAATCTCCTGAACCACCCAAGCATCAGTTCCCTGGAGGACGTTCTGCATGTCCGCTAACCAATCAGCAGAAGGGTTCTGCATCACCGCCGGCGGTCCACCCTGGGATCCACCCTGGGATCCAAAGGCTGTTCTGGCCAAGCAGTTCCTTATTTCTCAGGAGAACGCCAATGCCCTCGCTGGGACTCTTAAACATCTGAAGCTGAGCGAAGTTCAGGGGCCTTTGCAGCCGCGGCCACACAGGCCCTGCTATCTGTTTAAACAGCAGGTAGTCCCCAGCTCTCCTCTGTTTGTGTCCATGGCTTCCTCCTCCAGTTAGGGGGGATTTTCCCATACAGTCCATCGTTCCGAAGGGGCCCTGTTTTCCAGGATGGAGGTTTATGGAAACAAAAACACACATTCACAATATGTGCCAGAATATTATTATTTTCGTTTATTCTTTGTAGCAGGAATAGTGATGCAGCAGATGTAAATCAGTGAACTGGATTTGGTTGAATGCAACAGGAATGCCATGTTTGTGCACTACAGTTATTTAGTAACACTTTTTGGGCCCAGCATTAAAAATAAAATTAACAAATTTTGAATGCTTTTATAAAGCAAATACTAATCAGAAAAAAAACACTAAAGATCCAATATGTCTGGGAGTAGCTGTGTCCACTGTGCAGCCCAACAGGTCTCCTCCATCAAGGTGGCCTCAGCTGGGTTTCTATTGCATCCCACGTCAACACCACTGACAGCAAAAACCACTTAGGGACCAACAGATCACTTTACCATTCCTTCAGCAGGAAGGGAAGCCACGAGGTGGGCGGTGGGGGGTTGGGAAAGGGGCAAAAGGCCTGCAGCGGTGCACACTGACAGACACTGGCCTGTAGGTGGTAGTATTGATGCTGGTTTAATAGTCGGACCACTGGAGGTACTGAAAATGTGCAGTGAAAAGGCACAGTGACAGTATTCAGAGGAAGACAATCATTTATCTTAAATAACTGCTGCTTATTATTTCATACCATTCACAATCCAGGCCCTGGGAATTTCCTTTCATTTCAATCATTTAATGTGTTGAAATAAAAACTCTAAGATATCTGGGAAGTGCCCTTTATATGAAACTAAGTCTGTGTGGTGCGTTCAGAGCCATCAGGTCAATGTAAAGATTATTATCTCTTTTAAAAAGTAAAAGTAAACGAACAATTTTTTCCCTTTTTTTTGTAAATCTGCCAACATTTTTGCTTCTTTCAAGTTAATAGCTTAATTGCCAACATTATGGGTTGTTCTGGGGCACAAGTGGAAGACATTATTTCATTTCAATGCTTCATTTGCAGCTAGGTAAATATAAAAACACCAGCTGAAATATTTCCGGGCATGTAAGATGTTTTGTCCGTGATACAGTTCTGGTGAAGCTGGGGTTCCCTGAAATGGGACAATTAATAAGAAATTAGTCAGGAAGGGTATAAAAAAGAAAGTAAGATTTGAATTTTGTCCCTAAAGACGAAACGCAACTCTAAAAACCTCTTATCATTTTCCTTCTTACTAAACATAACAGAGCCATTGTATTCAAATGTAAGCAACCTAAACTGATTATTAAGTCAAAAGTAAGAATTTCCTGAACTCTACATACAAATGGGAAGACTCTGAGCCTGTCTCAGCGCTCAGAAAGAAAGATCTTATTTGCGTGTATGCTTTCATCAAGTGGGGTCACCCTCAGTGGATCTCACCAAGCTGTATAATTCAGCCGCGTGTGGCCCAAAGTTTGTGGCCCAGAGCCCACCGCTCCCTCTCTCTGTGGGTTACCAAGGGTGAGCATACTCCCTGTGGTACCGCACACGCATATGCACAAGTGCAACACATGCATTTAAATACGCACAGATAGATCCATTCATGCCAATATATGCAGCACCTCTATAGTACGCCCACACAAATATTTGAAATGAAAGAAATATAGGCAGTTTAATTGTAGCTCTGTCTGTGCACCTTTAATTGAATTTTGTTTCAAATGAGAAGACAAAATTAGTTTTGTAAAATGCTTGCATGCCACATATTAAACACAATATATTTTATAATCATAAATAAACAAACTATGTAACATATACAACATTTTAGGGAATTTGGTATTAAAGCAAACCATCAGACTGGTGGACAAATGGAAAGTATCGAAGTGTTTGTATCTGGCAGCTCTCATATATACAGTAAGAGTGTGTGCCTGGCTGTGGAGCGTGTTGGCTTGACTCT
This sequence comes from Trachinotus anak, assembly GCF_046630095.1. NCBI lineage: Eukaryota > Metazoa > Chordata > Actinopteri > Carangiformes > Carangidae > Trachinotus > Trachinotus anak. The sequence goes on along the minus strand of NW_027273866.1, from coordinate 190,978 downwards.
GGTGAAGTAATGTAGCCAGGTGAGGCCAGGCGCCAGTAGAATTTACACAGTCACACCTCCACTAAGATCGACCCTGAAGATGTCTTTTAACATGGGGAAATGTGGCCATTCACAGCCAGCCAAGCGTTTCAATGAACCACATTAGCAGTTGCGCCATTGTTTTTCAAAAGGCAGCTCAGAACTTGCTTTGATGGCCGGGAAGCTGGTCCGCATTTCACTTTGTCAGTCTGATGAGTCTCTTTTCATTCTAATCCGCTGAGTCTTGCAACCTCCATGATATTGTAACGTGAACCGGGCCAGGATGTGGTTAGCCAAATGTGCTGTAGCCCCTTAAATGAACTTGGCATTCTCACTTTAAATTGTTTAAAAAAATAACTTGTAAATCAGTTCAGTAAATAGTTTAAATACAAAATGTGTGAAAACTGTGTAGCAAAGACGTGATGAATGATAGAAGTCATTCAGCAACTGTAAGATTTAAAGGGCAAGGAGACTGATCTAGTTTCTCACTTTAAGACAATATTTATGTCAGAAATATAATGTTTGATGTTGTCTTGATAGTAAACTGGAGTTTTAGTTGTATATGCTATGGCCGTTGGGTGTGTTCAATGTGTGTGTGTCTCCTGGAATCCTTTGAGCAAAATTAATATTCCACAAAGGGGATGTCAGCCATCTTTCATGTCCTCCGTCACTCATTCACAGCGAGTCATTTGTAAGTCACACTTTGGCTTTAAAGGGAGTCAGGCACTCACTAGAGAGGAATTCCCGTTGAGGGTAAAAATCCTCTGGAAGAGACCTATGATTATATCTATATTAATGGCTCTGTAAGTCTAGAAAGATGTTTTGTCTGCTAGATCGCACAAATAGAGCTTTTTCACAAAGAGGAGGGTCATCTTAAACTGATTAGGTTGCAGAAATATCAGGTTCTTTTTGAAAGCTTGTGCTGTGCCTTTGGTCTTGTTGCGCAGACCCTGATGCCAGATGCAATAAATTATTAGTCTAAATCAGAACAGAATGCCAGCTTTACATCAGGATAGTGATCCATGTCAAGGAAAAGAAAAAGCATGTTTGAAGCAAAGCAACGACCCAGTGTCAGGGTCTATCCCCACTAAGTCCCAGGCTATTATTTACTATTTCACATTGCACATGGATTTGGGTTATTCATGAAAGAGTAAAGAGCTTTGCGGGGACACGAAATGATTTAGTATGTTTTATTCTCAGCAAAAAAAAATATTAAAAGAAACACAGCAATGGTAAATAAAATCACACAGCCAGCTTTGTGGTGGTTTTTTTCAAAAATGCATAAACAATATATATATATATATATATATATATATATATATATATATATATACACACACACACACACACACACACACACACACACACACACACACACACACATATGTGCATATATACATAGATATAGTGGGGTCCAAATGTCTGAAACCATTTCTCCATTCAGACAGTGCTCTCAGACTTTTGGACCCAGACTTACTGAGCACTGGTAAATGATGCCATACAAATTGTTGAGGACAATATGTAAAAAATGAGAAATTCAGCATTTAAATTTTAATCTTTGCAAAGACTAAAAACAATATTCAGTTTCAGCCTTGATCATTTGTGTGTGTAACCCAATAAACATTTTTATCATTTTATAAACATAAAACAAACCAAACTCATATTGTGCAAAGTTATAATCTACATTTTTCTCATTAAAGTTATACTGTCTGGAATAAGATGCAATCTATTGCTCGCTCCCGCAAGGCCACAAAATATCGCTACACTTTAACAGGATATCGTAATCACATGGGTTTCGTGGGCCTTATCTAAAGCAGTGTGTCATTTTCAATATATCTGCAGACCATTTACTACCTCTGCTCTCTTGTTATAGCCACAGCAGCAGAGGGAGGTACCGATGGGAGACTTAGGTTTCTGCTCTATTTAAAAGTTTTATTTAAAATCTGGGCTTGCTTTCATTTGACCATTGCTCTTTGTAGAGGCTTAAAAAGTTTTATCTTCCAAGTTGTAATAACCTTCATATGCCCTGTACAGGCTTGAAAGGAAGTGTACCCAAATCAATTTTACTCCAATGCATTTTCATGTAATTATCACTGAAAATGACTTTGTTCTGAATCTGAAAAAAACCCATTTAGATTTAAATTTACAACTACTAATAGTGGAAAAGTGAGACCATACAATAAATATTCTCAAGAATATTTAGCCAGTGAAGCAAACCATATTGTACAGTGAATTATATACATACACTCAACAGTATATATTGATAGTAATATACCTGCAGTGCAATGGAGTTCCCAGCAGAAGTTACTCATTCAGTGCCAAACACAGTATACCTGTGTGTGTAACACACTCTTCCTACACTGAACTGCCTGTGCAACAGAATACAGTCATGCTGGCGTGGGGCTTAAGAGCCACACCTCTTCCAGAATGATAGACAAACAACTTGACACAGTTCAGTGAAAACCCAACACCCCCTCCCTCTTCTGTGGAGCCGTAAATGACTAAATAGGTCTACACAAACACTACCAAAACAAGTGTCATCTTGGCAAACAGCATCTGTGTCCATGGAGCACAGCAGTCTAGTGCTTCCAGGATGTACCCATGAGCCCCATGGGAGCTGTCAGAAGTCAGTGAGGACTAGGCAGGGGATATATGAACAAGATTTCCAATAAAACAAGGCAACTCTGACCAGCATGCAGGCTGCAAAATCAAAACCAGGTGAGCTGCCCATGTTCAAAACTATCAAATGAACACCAGATCATGATGCAGTTGGGGTGTATATGTTTTTCTTCCTCTCCCTGTGCTACTAAAAGACACAGAAGTGATGGGCTACATTTAGCAAACACTACACCTTGTTAGCATGGTAGAACGATATGTGAGAATGGACCAGAGCCAAAAAGAAAGAATTTTTCTGGGTTAAGCTCAGTCCATTGTCAGTCCAGTCCAGAAGTGAAAACGCTCTCAGTATATTAGCTATACCACACTCCTATTATTTCCTCTTATAGCACATATCATGTTAAGCATTTGGCCTTCAAACATTTTTGTACATTTGAAATGGGTTGGTATCACTTGTCCCAATCAGGAAAAATGTGATTTGAATAAGGCGAGGTGAACTGTTTAAGTGATCATGCATTTGCCATGAAATATGTCCTCATTAAGGATGAAAGATTAGGTTACCTTTTTGCAACAAAAACGGTAAACTGAGTCAAGAAAACACTTGGCTTTCAAATGTTTTCCTGCCAGGACTGTAATGCAATTTTCTGCACTGAAGAGGGCCATATTCAGAAATAAGCCCGGAGACATGCAAAAAGGCACACACAGAAACACTTTGCTCGGGGTCAGGAAGGAAGTACCTTGCCACTGAAAAGTGAGTTAGGAATAATGAAAAATACAAAAACAATCAAATGAAAACTAGTCTATATAAACGTAACAGGAAACTGTTGGGAGTTAGGACACTTTAGGGCTATTTCATTGAGGTTTACTTCCTTTGAACCTCAGATATAAGAAGACAAGAGACTTGTGAGAAAACCAAAGTACCACAGATGTGATGTAATGACACTTTAAATCTCACTCTAAAAATACTAACCGTTAATGTTAAACTGAGTGAGTCAGAGGTTCGGTAGTGTCCGTGGCGATGGTGGTGGTGCTGACAGCTTTTAAGAGTGTTGCCAGCTTGAATGTAGTTCACAGTTAAAGGAATAATACTTGGATTGCTGAATGATTGGCCGTTAGTCAACTTCGCTGCTGCACGCAGAGCATGGATGCTAAAATCATTTGTGTGCCTGGTAGATCATTCTGTTCTGTACATGCTAGCTATGTAGCATGTGCAGTGATAATATGTGACTGGATGGGCAAGAACGTGAGTATTTTAGCAACAAAAAGATTTTATGGAGGCTCATTAAATGCTCTGGAAGTATATTATAACTAAGCTTAAAGCTACTATATCCTATATTACCAAATAGCACCTGCAAATCCACAAATGTCCTCTCCTGTTGTTTGGAAACTTCACTTTGAGCTGTATTAAGTTTCAAAAGCTTTTCAGTCAATTATATGTTATTCCTGCATTTGTGTTATGAAATGAAATGTGATTGGCTAATAGCAGTGGTTGGAAGTTATTCAAAACAGAATATTTTTATGCCATATTACATGTGTATTTCAGGAATATCCACCACAAGATTTCCAAACCAGGCTAATGTGTGTCATTATGTGACACTGAGCTGTGTATACGCTGAACATAATGTTGAGATAATGCTAGTTCTCTACTATGATTCAGTGCAGTCTATGAATGCATTACTTAATGGGCAAAGCCTGTTTCCCAAAATATTAAAGCTGCACTAATCAATATTTTAATATCACCAATGAGTTAAATGACTATGTGTAATGTGAAACAGGTCACACTGAACTCTGCAGTTCTGTAGCTCTACGGAGAGTTTTGTCCTCTTTCAGCTAATTAGTTTTACTGCCCACAACTTTAATGTTTTGGTTCACTCCTCCCATTGTTATCAGTATAGTGTTACAGTGAAAAAGCTCTCACAACCCCAGTGGATGATACCTGTCCAGCAAATAGCAGACAAAGTCAGTAACTAGCTGGTGAACATTGTGGAGTATTTAGCATTTAGCAGCTAAAGAGCCAGATATTTCCCTTTGGAGTTGATGGAGCTAAAAGAGGAGTGACTATTAGACCTACAGTTGTCAGGTGGCCACAAACATGACTCTGAATAAATACCAATGTTGCTCTGTGTCTGTTGTGTTAATAGACAACTGTTTGTCTGTACATTTGCCGTTATAACTTCTAACTAATAATTTTATACCAGCTAGTGGTGTTAAATCAATAGGGTACATGGTAATGTCTTCATTTGCCTTGGATAACACCCTCAGTAAATACAAGATGCATCACCTGCCATTGCTGAGCCTGTGCGTGCACCTCTTTATAGGGACATCTTTGTATAACTGAATTGCCTTTCTGACAGGATGTAGGAGAAGTGCCCTAAAGCAAGGCGAAAAAAGAGCAATCAGATTAGGACGTAGTGACATCATCATCAAAACAGTTTTTCATGGCTATCATCGTGTGGAGCGACACAAAGCATTTGAGTGGAGGACATGAAAGGCCTGTGACAGCATTTTCTCATTTGAAGTAACTTAAGCTAAACTTTCACCTCTCGGTTGTGCTATTGGCTCTACAAAAATACCTGTTGTGAGAAGTCTGGCACGGTCTGTTTGTGGTTAAGTCGGCCATGGGTACCCCTGAGGCCATTTCATGTATTTCCTTCACACTTCGGTCAAAGCTCGTAATATGTGACAGATTATACCCCCAAAGAAGGACTGGAAGGAAAAGTACAACTGCACCAAATTTAGTGTAAAGTGTGTGTTGCGTGTACACCCTGCTGTTAGCATTAGTGGCAGTCATATACAGTATGTAAGATAAGGTTAGTGCATCAGAAAGCTGTAGTAAATGATAACGTATTTTATAATGTGAAAATGACTGATCGCTTTTGCCTTTTGAATCCCTAACCACAGTTTTTTAGTATTTGTATGAGTTCTGAATACTAATTCAAAAGACTATCTGGCAGTTTTAAATCTTAATAGCCCTCCCCCCACCCCCAGTTTCGACTCTCTACCCTTCCTTTTATATCTGTACATGTTCAGTCAAACCTTCTACTCTGTGTTTAAACAATGTCTATTTCTTTTGATATGGCATTGATAAAAATAAACAAATCTTTTAAATAATTTATGCAATTACTTTGACTACGACACTACATCTCTGTGACCCACATGTTGGTACTAAAGTAAACTATGCAAGTAACTGGGTAGTTTATGTAAACAGAGTGAAAATGGCTGCTTAGCCCAGTAGCAGCAGCAAATCCCTAAGTACTGGAGCCTATGATTAGACCCACTCAACCTTTGGAATAATAAACTTCAGCTTCTGGTCGTCCTTAATCAGACATTTAATCTCTTTTTTTTTCTAGATCAGAGTTGGTTCAAAAGCTCCTAACTGTCCTTTAATGCCCTTTAAGTGCTGCAGCTGAGTAGCCCAGTTTCATGTGCAAAAGCTTTTGCCAGCTATTCATAGTTTAAGATAGGGGTTGGATGAAGCAACTTGTCGTTGAGTTAGTTAGTTTCAGTACTGATGCCAGTTCATTGAGTCCGTTTTTCTGTCAGTGTCAGCTGCGTTTGTGCCTTAGCTACAAGGCTGTGATTGCCAAAATAAGAGCATTGTTAACAACACCGTCAATGTTATTAAAATCTAGTCTGCTTTTCGTGTGTGGCACAGTCAGAAAGTTCCCAAAGAGAGAATATCTTCAGCAGAACTGCACCTTAAAGGCCCCACTCTATCATTTCCAGCAGCTGCACACCATCGTAATGATAATTAGCTATATTGAAATGGGTGCACCTCAGCATTTTTTTGTTGATTTTAGATAGTAAATTGGTCGCTGTGTTTGTTTGCTCCACTAACAACTGAAGAAATAGCTGCTGTCCCAGTCTGGAGTAATCAGGGTGTATTCTGTTTGGCATGCATGAGTGCTCCTGAAGTCCACTGGGTGAAGGGGAACTACACTGGATTTCAGCCCAGCTGGAAAACTGTCCTGTGAGAAGCTCTTCAGCTGTGAAATGGACAGTCTGCATTTGATACAGCAAACAGTATGAGCTCAGATGAAATGACGAGACAGTGACTGAAAACCTGAAATCGATCCTTATAGAGGCAACTCGAAGCCTTTTGAATGTAAAGCAAAGACAAAAATCTTTGAGTGAAGCAGTGAAGTTTTGTTCCATTCATATCATGTTTGTTTACACAGTGATCAATTGGTTGCAAGGGCAGCAGTCAGCTACAAATTATGTGCGAGCACGAGTGCTTACCACGCCGCACTCACACTCAGCTGGTTTTGATGCAGGGATGGGATCATGGGACAAGTCTTGGACGGCTGTGAAAGGGCTGCGGACTCTGGCGGTGTGCTGCAATTCTCTGTGGGTGGGAACACACACCAGTGTGTCCTCAGCAACCCAAAAGCAGCCCTACAGTGCTGGAATAAGTAGGCTCGACCCCATGGCCCACGACGCAGTGGTCCAACGGCGCCTGTCGGCTGAGCCCAAAACACCATTTCTTCACCAGATGTATTTCTAAGATTTGGTAGTACAACAACTTCAAAGTCCAACTTGATTGTTTTTGATTGTATGATTATTCAATGCTGCCGTCTTTTTCTTTTATTTCTGGGGGGAAAAGATATTATCATTCAACCACACTTATTTAATTGCAGCAATTGGAGCCACTCTAATTGAGCCTTGCCTTTCATCTGTAATGGTAATGATTATGAGATTGTGTTTGTGCTGAGCAGTCTAGTCTGATGAGTAAGGGAGGAATGATACGACTGCTTTAGCTGAGATTTCATCTGCTTCTTGAATATTGCATTTTCGCGTCCCACGCAGTAAACTAAGCTACAGACGATCTGATTTAATACAACACTTATTTATGTTTTTGCAGATATCAAACAAATCCAAATCAGACGTGCACTCACATTGTTCTTCATCTTGGCATTTGTAGCTGATTGAATCTTTGTAATGGAGGTCTTGAATAAGTAAACAGTGAATGCCTGTTCACAATGTCAGCGTGCTTTGTCAGAGCCACGCAGACATTTAAAGAGCATCTTATCATGTTGATTTAAGCAATTAAACATGAAGTTGCCCTCTGCAAGCTCCGACTGACTGTATCATCTTAATTATTATCTACAGAACCTTATCCTCAAAGCGTTTTCTGTGGCCCGATAAAGAGAACTTATCACAGTGATTACGTGGTTAAATGTCTGGCTATTTGAAAAAAAAAAGTTTGAAATTGGGAAATGTAAGGCACAGTCCAACTTAGCCTTTAATGTGTTTGGGTATAGTGGTTTACAAATGCTTTCAGGGTGCATGTATGTCAAACAAAGTAATTAATCCTTAAACGATACCTCATACTCTAATTGTTGTGTGTGACAAGCACGTTTCGATTAAAGGAGCAGAAACAGACGGCGCTTTGACCCAGGAAATTGTTAGTGGGGTCTGAAAAGTAGGCAGATTACCTATCATGCTTTATGAAACAAGGTTTCATAAAGCACAGTGATTCAGGATTAAGCTTTAAGGGTTTGAGATCAATTTTAATATCAGAGGTATCTTCCTCTTTTTCCATCCAGTGGTGAAGATACAACTCTGCAGCTACAGTTGTGCATTTACTCACTAATATTCATCCTATGTGATTGCAGTCTTTTGCCCCTAAGTCAACCACATCCAGATCATGATCTAATCAAATGTGACAAAGCTTTTCAGGGAAAGATGGGCAGCGATCTGGACTCTACCCACGCCAGTACAGGAGCTGTTTTGACAAGGATTATCACTTTCATCGCCAGGTAATTTATAACAACCCCCAGCTTCTACAGACCTCATATCTCTCCTAAAGAACTGTGCTTACAAATACGAGAGCAATGCTGGTAGCTTGGTTTCTCACCTTCTGCTGAAGTAGGAGGGGGAAAGAAACCAAAACATTCAAACATCACGTTATCTTTGGCCCATATTGCAGGCTGACTCTTGCACAGCAGTCCGGGCTGTGAGCGTCTTGGCAGAACAATCACCTGCATGGTGACGCAAAAGCCGAAGAATTTATCCAGAAATCTTCATAAATCATCTCTTTATGTTAAAATAAACTCTGCCCATGCAGCTGTGATGGGCAGCAGATAGATTCTGGATGTTCTAAAGTTACGTAATTTTTGAAATCTTGTTTAATTCTTTTTCCAACAGTTTCTGTCATGTTCTCAGAATATTCACACAGTTCCTGCTGCAGTCCTGACAGGCACAGTAGCAAAGACATCATCACACGCATGGGCAAAGAAGTACGACATATGTAATGTTGATCATTCACAAACACAGCAAGTCCTGTCTTGACTATCACAAAAAAATATAATGTACAGACTCTCATACAACAACAGTGGGCTAACCTGAACTCCAAATCCAGACAAAGGTTTCGAGAATGTTTGTGATGTAAGCATGCCATCTATTCATTATGGACAAGGCAAATGTTTTCACAGTGCAGCGCTATCATAACAGCATCTGAAACAAGCACCTCCACCCCTTCCTTCAACATTAACAAAACCCTATTACACACAGGTAAGTACAATTAGACTGCGGCGCCAGTGGTCTGCCGAGTATTTTGAGTATTTTATATATTTGAGTATTTTAAAGCACTGCTGTAATGTACATTTTTACAATTATATCTTCACAGCATATTTTGCTATTTATATTTCCAATGTATCAGGTAGAAAACAGAGATCAGTGGGATGTTGGTAGATAACTAGTGTTAAAGCTCCATGATTTTATTCCAGAAACTATTAACAGCTATGTGTTACCACGGTTCTGGCAGATTTTCTTCAATTTCTCAATAGACTATCTTTAAATGTTAGCATTTGCAAGATGTCGACTACATTTCAGATCTACTCACCACAGAGTAATGAGACTCAGTCCGATGGGATCCTTGCAGGAATGTATGTTAACATATAATATAAGAAAAAAAAATATCAAAGACAGAGAGGCAACCAGAGAAACCATCCACCAATGTCCTACTCATGTTCTTGTCAGTCTGCCTGCTCTGCTTAAAAAGCACTGAAAGGACACTGTGCTCAAGCATTATGAGGGATTTCCTACACACGTTTGTTGTGCATCAAGTTGAAAATTATCACACAGAATTAGCAAAGACAGGGATAGACAATGCAAAGAAAGCCAAAAATGTGGCAGCACGAGATTTCCCTCATTGCTTTTTTGTGTGTGTGTGTGTGTGTGCTTAAAGTACAGTTCCAAAAAGCCACCCACACTTCACCACGTAGGGAGAAACCAGTCTCAAACTGGCACCTATTTATGGACTGCTACTGCCAGACAGAAATTCCTCCTACAGCGAAAAAAGCCCATTGACTGTGTAGCTCATCCATCATTCCAAAGCCATTGGCTTTGAAACAGAGGCAGCAAGGCTATGATTTGGTAACACACTTTGCTTTGAATGGTTTCCCCACTTATGCTTTTGACTTCCCTTTTAACTTTTTTTTCTTTCAAATAAAACCCTTCTCCTCTAAAGCACCTCGCTAGCTGAATGCTCTACATTTCGGCTGGTTCCCTCCATGGCTGAGTTTACGACCTTCAAATATGTGCAGTATGTGAACGCAGAGGTTCGTCCTGTGTCGTGTGAACTCCTCACTGGTGTGACAGGTTGGGGAGCTGATGTCATGAACTCAACTTCACCTGCGCAGGCGGCTGCTCGTGCAAAGAAAGATGTCGTGGCCCCTGCCATACCTTCTTTGATGCCAATTAACTAATCTTCTCACCAGTTCAGTCCAGGTATGCAAACATTGTCGCGCTATCTGTGTGAAAATCAGTCCACTAGTCAAAATGACGTTTATTCAGCACACTCTAAACCAAAACAGACGAAGCATTCCTCCCGGCGTCAGGGTGAGCTTCGAATGCCGGTGTGATATCCATTCACCCTGTTATTTTTGATCAATTAAGCCGTTGTTGATGCTGTGACAGTTGACAGTTCGACTTTGGCAGCTATATTGTTATTACAGTCATTTATCCAGTTGCAATCAAGTGTATGCTGGTAAGCTTTACATAGGGGTGGGAATCTTTCATTGTTTATTAGAGTAATGAAATGAATAGTGGCTGCCTAGAAAAGGCTATTTGAACATAACAGCTGAGGATAGCTAAAACAGACCTGTTAGCTGTAGTTAGGGATATAAATGTATTTCTGTTTGGGGCCGTCTGGCCTATTTTTATATTTCATTTCCTTCTGGCACAAGCCAGGTCTCTCAGCTACTGTAAGTCACTGCTCAGTTTAGCTGACAAAAAAATGTATGGGCTTTGATGCTGACCACTTCAGTGTGCTGGAAACAGGGACGACAACAACATGCAAACATGAAGGGTTTGGCACCGGTGGCCGCAGTAAAGTTTCTGCCCTGATTCTTCTAGAGATCACGTCAGTCAGAGAAGATGGCCAGTGTGCTTAGAACTGCACAGGCAGCATGAGGCAAAGCAGCCAGTCGGTATGCATGTCATATAGATAAAGGGTGAGAAACATGGGAGATCTTAGTGATATGGTGACAACAGCAAGCTGAGCTTCAACTTTACACACAAGTGCAGGAGTGCTGTGTCATGACGGCCAGTTACAAGATATATTCACCTCGTTCTTTTGCAATAAAACTTATTTTGACTTTCCAGCGGCCTCCTCCTTTCATTGAAAAATGCAGGAAAAATCTTTTTGTGGCCATAGACTATATTTTTTTGTACATAATGTGTTTACATAATCTATTTACAGGAACAATAGAAAAAAAAATAAAGCAAGGCAGAACATTTCAGAGATTAGGAATCTCTGGTGAGGATTGTCACAGAAATGGTGATGATTATATAAACAAAAATAAAAAGCATCACATGGGGCAAAGCATGAAGTTATTCAGTGCTTTTATTCACAATTTATCTCTACCAATAATACTTATGGTTTCAGTGCTTCCTGAAAACTCTACGCTAAGAGACAAGTGACAGCAGGCACATTAGAGTGGCAGAGTCAGGGCCTTACAACACTTAAAGAGTAAAAATCAGGCAGTGCGGTGCACTGTTGCACACTGACGATATTGTCCAGTAGAGAATTAACAATTAAGAAGAATCACTAATTGATGCACCCGGGCCTTTAAATTGAGCAAATAGTTATATCCAATAGTTAATATTAGCAATAGTTAATCCAGGTCGGTCAGCTCGCTGAGGCCGGAGCTTGGACAGCTACCAGCGGGGTCTCTTTCCTCCAGTTCACAGCTTTAACAAGTCTGATTTTGAGTGACCTGGGGAAACGGTTTAATGGCTGTTTCTTGACTGTGTTTCAACACAGTGTGGGTGGGTGGTCTGACGCGACTGGGCAGGGACGGCACTCTGATGTACAGAGCACTAAATGGAAGTTAGATGTTAAATGCAGAACAACAAACACTTTTCTCTTCACCATCCCAGGAAAGTACCAGATTACGTCACACTGTGTATTTATATGATGGTTCTAAATTGTTTGTTTTCTGAAAGAGGTTAGTCCAGTGATTTCCCACAGATAAGGTTTTGTGTCACATTATTTTTGATACTTTTAATCATACTTCAACTCTGTTTCTTCAATTTCTCTTCTCCTCACACATTTTTTTTGCCATAAGGTGAACCTGGGCTTGAAGGAAAATCAATTGAGAGTCTAGAGACAGATGACCCCCCCCCCCCCCATTATGCCAACCTGCAGGATGTCCTGTGAAGATACTGTAATACCTTTTCACAAGCCGAGTCTTAATAAACATCACAGACTTTTATAGGAGGCCCAGTGCCACATCTCTCTAGTTAGCTGTGCACTTTGAGAACATTTCCTTTCAGCCCAGTGTCTGCGTGTCAATTGTTTCATCTGCAATCAATTAATCATCATGTTTGTTAGGTTCACCTCCGCATCCCTCCCCACAGCTCCCGCCACGTTTACGGTCAATACAGCGCAGACAACAGGGTTCAAAGAAATTCTGCCGCTCAACATACTGTTTGACTTTTTATTCCCCTGTAATATCTTTATAGACAGATGACTGAGAAAATGTCCTTTTTTTTCCCTTTTTCGATGAGATATTTAAATACAACATGCAATTTTTTTTTACATAAGACAAAAATTAATTTCAGTAGATCAGTATGTAATATTCTAATATTAACAATATATCAAATGATTGCATGTAAGTACCCTGCAGCTCCTCTCGGCTCAGTGGCATGTCTTAGTTTCATTGTTTTGGTTTTATGCAAGGCAACTTTAATCTTTTGCTCTCATCAGTATTGTTTTCAGCTACAGCAGGTAGCTTATTTCTGTAAAAAAAAAAAAAAAGCCACACTTTACTAGCACCCATTACCAAACTACAGACAGAGTTAAAGTTATTGACTAGTTGGTGCATCATTTAGCAGTGAAAGAAACAGATATTTAAGGCACGAGTTGGTGGAGACAAAATCAGAGCTAAAAGGATGAATATAATATTAGAATATGAAAGGTGAATATTTTGACCATGTGGACAGAAACATGCAGGTTTAAATTTAATCTGACAATTTAAAACCATCACAATAACTTTATTTTCTCAAGCATTATTTGCCTGAACCACCACCTGAAATTCACAGAGGACAAAAAAAAAAAACAACAAAAAAACAAAAAACAAAAAAAACGTGTGCAGTTACACGTCAGCTTCTCAACCAAAGCCATGTTAATTTATTTTTACTTCCCTAATGGAAAAATATTCCCCCTAATTACGGTAAACAGAAAGTTGCTATTTCATATGGAATCATTCATGTTTGATGCCTGACTCTGATAAGACACTTTTGAAGTTTCACTGTATATGTTGTAAATTGTTTCTTTGAGCTTGCTCAAGTACCAAAATCACCCCTGCTTCACCCATGGGAATAGAGAGCAGAGCGGGTACCACTCCAGCACTTGGAATCTGGGCCAAAAGTTTCCAAACATCTTTTCCTGGTGCCTAAAATTAGCAGCATAATGAGGTAGTGGCTTCCTTTTCTCTGAACTAATACCCCATCCCTGAGGGACAGCATGATGTGGACTAACACTCAAGATCAACAGAAAAATCTCACACCGACACTTAAGACCCCAGGACAGAACATTTAAAACTGAAGAGAAGGAATTTAACTTGACTGCCTCCGATTCGGAGAGAGCTGTAGCACAAATATAAAATAGAAATATAACGCAAAGGCATAAACACATCAAGTGTTGCCAAATACAGGGTTCATATCCTCTTTCTTCTAAGCTGCAGTATTTAAAGGTTGCAAACAGGACCCAGAGCAGTTAAAGCTTTCTCTGCAGTCTCTGCAGTTCACCTTCCCTAAAAAAGAGTTTTATGTGAGCTCCAGGACGGCTGGGGAGAATGGAAAAGACATGCTTAAGTAGACTCCACTTCATTATTAAACCTATAGGTCACATTTAATTGCACTTGCATTAATCTGTTTTATTTCAACTAATGAGTACTGCCATAAATTTAACTGAAGGTGAGGAATTTTTATGACCTTCAGCAAACTTTTGATCAGGTGCTGAAACTGTTCAGGGGAAAACGAGTTGGAGAATCTTTACTGTGTACAGTACAGTGTCCGATTACACAACGGTTTGATTTTCAGCTCTCATTAGGAATTCTCCATCACACATAATGGATGCCCTTTGGGTTTTAGTAGACTGCTTTCTTTGAGGGCAAACTAAGGTAGGGACAGGTAATCTTACAAAAACAGGCTGCATAAGATTTGCACCTTATATTCTCAAACATAGAGTAGGAAAAGGCATTCTGGCACCATGCTTATACTACTTCTGTTAGGTTTTGTTATGGCAGTTAATTTTTTCCCACGTCTCTATTTTGATACAGGGATATGTGATGCAGTTCGAACACACATAGAAAATAAAAAGAATAATTTTAGTGTTAACTAAGGTTTTCTTTATGGTACGGACTTGAGGACAGAACAGTAGCAAAGCTTAGTTAGGTTTACATGACAAGGACATAACTTTATTTTAAGAATGTAGCTGCCTGGATAAAAGTCTGCATTCAGAGTAAAATTTCCACCCACAGAAGGTGATGAATCACAAGCTCATTGCTGAACCCCACCATTAAACAGAAACTGGACAAACCAAAACTAGAGTTTTGGGCTCTCCAGTCCTTTGGGTGTCCTGTAATATAAAATGAGTACAGCACCGATTGCTGTGATACACAAGTGTGCTGTGTGTGATTTACAAACATCATGTTCACAGTACAAGTTAAAATTGCTTCAGTGCCATTTGGGGCCTTTCCACAGGAAAAAGCCAAAGGCAGCTTTGATGTTAATGTGACGATTACTTAAAGTTACTTAGAGATCATGTCAGTCAGTAGTTTTTAATTCCCTATATTTGCACAGTTTGTCACGTAAAAAAAACAAACATTATTTTTTCCTTCATTCTTCTTCTCTAAGTGAAGTATGTTGAAAAGATATTGCTCTTCTGGAGAATGAACAGCTACTTCAAAGCTGCAATAACATACTGTTACACGTTAACATATCATCAACAACATAAGCTTTTATTTGGACCCATGTTTCTAGCCTCATGATGAATGTTGATCCAATATTGCTCCTACCTTTTAGCTTTGGTTTGGTCTCCACAAACTTTTGCTCCTTAATGATCCTGTCCATGTCATCCAGCTAGTCACCAACTCTGTCTGCTGTTTGGTGTCATGCAGGTGCTGTTTCTGGAAAGGGTGCTGATGACAGATATGAGATTGAACCTGAAACAGTAAAGCTGGGAATTGTAAAACCAAAACAATGAACTGAAACATGCTGAAACACTCTGTAGAGCTGAGAGGAAATCCAGAGTCAGATGATAATTCTGTGTAATTTTGCTGTTACGAGTGACCTCTTTCACATTACACAAAGTGGTTTGATCATTTGTTGTTATAAAGATATTAACAGAGCTTTGGACTTGAATCTCCTTTTCTGAGTCAGTTTGGCAGGACACTGTCCTGTGAAACCCATAGGTCGTCTGTGGAAGCAGCTTATTACGACCCATAGTTAAGTTTTATTGGTAGGCGAACTCTAGCGGCTTCAGTAATTATTATGGGAGCAAAGGAGGAAGTTAAATGATGCACTGTGTTATAAAGAGTGACAAAGTCTGCATGACGACGAGGTGGATAGATGGTTCCACAAAAACTGGAGACTGCTGTTCCTTTCCTTGTTTCTTTTAACCACGACTATTCCTTAACCTTAACTGCATGTGTATTATAGTATCATGACAACAAAGGTCCACTGACCTTAAGGAAGTAGTTATTTAAAGAAGCTATATGTAGGTTTTCTCTGCTTCCAAACATGAGTTCTTGCCAGGAGCAGATGTTGGTGGTGGTGATAATAGTAGCTTGCCAAGAGCTCCAGCCATTGTTGCATTTACATGACTAGAGCAGAGAATACACCCCTACTACTTCTTCATCCTCACATACTGAACTGAAAGCAGACTGGACGCTACAGTGACTCACTATCTCATAGTGGTATTATATGATGGGATGGGGCTAGCTGGTTAGCATGCTAACTTCAGTAGAAGAAAGAGCAAGAGTTAAAAATGATGTTGCTTTCCTCCACTGGAGACAGCTCTTGGCAAGTTAAGGAGTGAAGTTTGATGCTGAACTTGCAACATCTCTTTAAGAGTGGTGAGTGACCAGCTGTTTATGCTAACGTTGGCTATGTAGCAATAGCTAAAACTTTATCGCATCTTTAAACTCAGACCACAATATTTCCCTAAACAGTTTTTTGTGCTTAAACCTAACCAAACAGTGACCATTCCATAAGCTTAACAACATGTTAATTATTGTAACCATGGTGATAAATGTCCGCCGTAGGGGCACTATTTTACGAAACACTCCTATGGGTTGTTTCAGAGCGTAGGGACAAATATCCCGTATGGTCGGTTAGGTTGGAGGACTTGTTGTAAGAGGGCATGAAGAACTTTTTGTTTCCATGAACCTGTGAATATAAGTTGCCTTGCTCATTGAAGGAGAAGACAGAAATGAAAGGAAGAAATAAATTGTAAGAAAAATTATGTAATTTCAGTATGGATGGATCATCCAGTAAGCCATAATATTATCTGACGCCCAGACACGTAGCATCTCTCTGTGAACCCTAGACTTCCTTCAGTCCATTGACTCCAGGACGTCTCTACAAGAACTGAGCATGTTCTCAAAACAAACAGCGCAACCTGTACAGGAGTCCAGACCCGGACCTAAAGAGCCAGACACTGGGATTGCCTCTGACAGCTGTTTCCTGTTATGTAACTACACACAGCTGCTATTTCTAAGAGAGGGCATCTTAGAGTTGTAGACATTTCCAAGGGTCAAGAGGAAGAAAAATAATGCAGCTTTAATAGTGACCAACAATGGACCACCAAGGTTTCCTCCTCTGGCATGCAATGTTCTGAGTCACCAAATATGTCAACCTTCTTCAAGCATCAGGAACCAACTCATTTAATAAAGTTGTGGTTAGTGACAGTCAGCTTATGGCAACTCCAGATGATTACTTGCTTATATTGGTGGTGTATGCTGTAATTGTTCTTTCATATGAACGCTTTTGAGCAAGAATGAGACTGGGAGAATGAGACAGATGTCTTAATGGTTTACCGTTAGTGATCCACACGCAATATGTTGTTCCACAGAATGTAATTGTTCTTTTTCATCTTTTATTTCTTTTTTTTAGTTGTGAATGACACTGTACTGCTTCAGTACTGTAAAAGTGGCTGTCTAAGTATTTGCAATTGATTGTTGTTACCTCTTGCAAAGCATATAAAGTGAAAGCAGTTTGAGCACTTCCTCCTTTCTCTTAATTTTGCATCTAATATTAAAATAATAAATAGTTTCATACCATTAAAATGCACACTAAAGGCAATATATACAGTAATATTTATGTAAGGCTTTGTGAGTTAGTGTGATTAGGCTTCTTACAGGAGTTTGATATAATCTTCTAAACCCTTCTTCTTTGTCTTCATAGTAGCAGTAGCAAGAACAGCTGCAGAATTATAGTGACATTAATTATTGCACAATATCCTGATAATGTGCAGACGTGCTGTATTCTAAGACCGGCAAATACATCAGGGAAAGGATTTTTTTTTTTTTTTTTTTTTACAGTGATTCTGTGAGATATGTAAAAATAATACAGAGAAAATGTTATAGTGTCCTTAAGGCTTCAGGCACATTAGTTTCCTTGTTGACATTTTGCTCAAGAGAATAGAAGATAAATGAGGGAGCAGTAATGTCTGGGAAAAAGGCAGAATATTTGGCTGCCATTCTCTGTAAATATTGGTTCAGTTTGTTTGAGGTCCCTCCACAAAATAAACATTTTACATATTGAATAGATTATCATACTTATCCGACCTGCATACTGTATGATAGCATGTGAACGTGTCTTTAACCTCCATGCATGGCAGACAAAGAGAGACCACCCTTAGACAGAGAGGAGTGGAAGTCACTCTATGTGGAAGTTTGTGTCCTTTGAAATGCACCATTTGTGGCAGCTATCAGATGCAGCTCAGTGAGCATCACAGTCCAATCTTCACTTAGGACTTCCCAGTGAGCCTGGTGTACTTGGCTACTATTACTTCCTAAATCTCATAACTAATTAAAACAAACATTTGACATGTACATTATGGCAGACAAACCTCTAGCCTAAAAAAAGAAAAGAAAAAATTATTCCACATTAACCCAAGTGAATCAAGCAAGAGATTCAGGACATGAATACAAGTCAAGCCTTGCACGTCAGACAGAAGACAAAAGAGCACCAATTGAGTCAGACACACCAACATGGAAATGCCACGTTTCATGGGACCAGTCCTGGTTTCAAAGCCAATGGAAAACCGAAGACATGTCGCAATAAATCACAAGAGGACATGTAAATCTCTCCTTACAGATGTTTGTGGAAAGATTAGAACGGCAAGGCGATAGGTCATAACTTAGTAGCAGACCTTGTAACGGGAGGCAGATTGTAGCAGCTCACACACTGCTCCCACGGGAGCTGGCAGTGTGTGTAAGCTAAGCTGTTACTTTACCCAGTGAGTTTTTAAAGCATCACTGTTTCTTGAACACCTATGCCCATGATGACACGAAAAGAGGCTTTACACATCTATATTGTAAACCTTGCAGTTTAGTCAGGTGTTGACCAGCTAGCCAAGTCAGTCTGGCATGCTACAAAAAAAAGGCCTCGATCACATGCTGGAATGTCTTCATGGGTCAGGGGTATTTACTGATGACATCTGTTCTAGGTTAAAGGGCCACAGAAGGTACAAGTACATATGGAAGTCTCTTTTCACATTAGAGGGGGCTTTTCCTCCATGACTGCGGATGTCCAGGGTGTGTGTCCCCTGCTCCAGCCTTCCCCTTCAGCTCTCTGCACATGTCAAGTGACAGCCGTCCACGGAGATTCATCAGGACAAGATTTATGTTTTTAGCAGCCAGCTCTCATTTCTTAGTAGCCGTGCACACTGCAGGCAGTGTTTTTCTTCCTGCACATTCTTATTAGTTTAGTTTATTACAGCAGCACGTCTGGTGAGGTCATTTATGGCCAACCATGGTGGTATGACAAACTCGTTTATAATGGTGAGGCTTCAGCACGTTGGATGAGATCACTTGTGCCTTCCTCTCTCTCCTTCGCTGCCCAGACACCAAGCTCCGTAGGTAATGAAATCATCTGTTTATCTGTATATTTGTGCAGGAATACGATGGGCCGGGGATCACTGTTGTTGGTGTGCGATCGCTGGCTGGGGGGCCATTTTACACACTGCTGACTTTCTTCTCTCAGAGTTGCTAGACACCATTGAGATGATAAGAGAGAGGTGGCAGGTTGGGATGACATGCTGTTGCTGTAGATCAAAAACAGACTTTGTGAGAAGCTGAAAGCAGCAGTGACAGAAAACACTGCCCTTTTTTTTCTTGAACTTTTTATGCATGAAAATGTTGATCTAAGCTGTGTGTCCCTTGAATTTGAGAGATTTGATTGCTGCATATTTTCTTTTACCTGCGTGATTGTGTGAGTGTGTACATGAAGACAGATTTTTTTCTTTACTTATTTGTTGTTTTTATAAGTAAAATACAATCAATCTTATGTGTATAAGTAGAAGGTGAAGAGATGTTGAAGGATAATTAGCAGGTCAACAGCATGTGTTCGTCTTAGCGCAGGTTCCCCGCTGGTATTGAACTTCTGACCCTGGTCCCTGAGGGGGATGTTCAGACAAAGATAGAGGGCAGCAGAGAGATTTAGACGTGCTTATGGAACCTGTGTGGTCTCCAGATATGCAATGTGCAGTCCAACACACACATTCAGGCCTTGGCTGAAACTTAGACCTGATTCATACTGAGTATCCATCTGGTAGAATACCCAGCAGTGTTGCACCCAGCTCTCTGCAGTTCCCATTTCAGAGGAGAAAGCACGCCGACAGAAGGAAGCACAAAGGAATAAAGCTGTCCAAATGTCCAAATCCCAAATGATGAAGATGCCACATAATTTGCTTATTTTGAAAAGGAAGTGCTTGCTTCAATAGATGTGTATATTTAACACTTTCAGAATGAAAAATGACGGCAAAACAGGCATCATGAGTCAAGACTGGAACTTTTCCACTTAAAACACAGGGAACTCTACATTTTTCACATTAATATTTGAAATATATTTCTTCAGTTCAACACACAACTCAAACCTTGTGTCCATCCAGTTGTTGTACATACTGTATGTAGTAGTTAAACACTTAATACAGTGGGGTCCAAAAAGTCTGAGACCACTTTGGTCTATTTTCTGTATAAATATTGTATATAATTCAATAAAAAGATTCCATGAAGATGTGGCATTTCATCTGTTTTTCTTTTGCTTTCTCCATCACACAACACTTCATATCCATTTGTTAGAAACAACTTAAATGTTTGTTTTATTAAGAGAGAGAGATTAAATTGCATCGCATGCCTTGTATTTTGAAAGGCAGTGGAAATTTAGCTATTGTGAAAGTGGAGATGGTGAGTTTTTCTCATGAAGACTGTGCAGCACAATTGCTATCCTTCAATTGAGGAATGTAATGAGAGTTGTATCTGCGGCAACAACTTCTCACAGTGCGGCAAGGGGCGCGAGTGACAATAAGGAAATGTTACTCATCATTTCATAAAAGTGGATCATACCCAGACTCTTAACAGATATTTATGTTTTATGAAAACCAGTCTTGCAATTTCACCAGCAGAGTCGGTGCCGGGGCGTCTTTTACCAACTCTGAATGAAGGCAGCTGAAGTGGATTAGGCTAAATGTCCTTGGAAAAAAGGGCTCACCACAAGAGCGAAGGAAAAAATTTACAGCACAACACTGACCGCTTGGTTTATTCCAACAGATATGAATACTAAGTCTGGTCATTGTATCTTGCACGCAGAAATACTGAATAAAAATTGAGCAATTATATATAATCGTTCAACTGGATGATCAAGATTAGCTCAAGAGTGTTAAATCAATTCAGTTGACTTTTATTGGTTTTGACAGTATTTTAGTTACTGGACACAGTTTTGGGCTTGACTTTAAAGTATTAGCTATCTTGCATTACGGTACTGACACACAAAACTTCACAGTTTACTGTAGTAAAGTCAACTGCAGGTGAACTAGTGCGGTATGTGCCTGACAATGTTGGCTCCTACAAGTTTAATCAGGTTATCTAACATGAGAAAAATCCTCTGCTGGAGTAGAGAAGATGATATCAGGTAAGGAGATAAGTGCTAACAAGCCTCCTCTGTCACCTCTGGAGGGCAGCTGTCAGAAACATACACTTTCCATCTGTTTCAGCCTTGCAGCAGGGGTCAGTGGCTTGAAATAGGCAGACTATTGTGCTTCCCTATGGAGACAGATGTCAAGGTCAGTGTTAATGTACAGCTGCATTGTCTGCAGCTGGAGAGAGCTGAGGAGCAATCACAGCTATCCTAGAGTTGTGAATGCTGCAAAGACATTAGATGATTGCTGAAAGGCAAAATTATGCATCATCAGAGTTATGTCTTGAGTACAAATCAGTTTTTGCATTGTTGCCTTCAGCTTGTTTATCTTTGAGCATGCAAAAAAGCAAGCATGGATACCATTTCTATTTTCTTCTTTTACCACCCATGTGGATGTCTCCTAGATTGAGATACCTCCCTCCATTGCACACAGTCAATGTGCCCTCATGTAGGACAAACCCTACACAATCAGTTGGACCACAGCCTATGCAGATTTGTTGAGATTGGAGAAAGCACATTTTGTCAGTTTTGCACTGGCTGAGTAAAAGAATGATGCTGACGGTAATGAGGATAAAATGCGTGTTTGCTCTTGCATGGGTGACATTTTTCTACTGCAGTTTTTAATTGGTATGCAAAACACAATATTTCCTTTGAAGTGCTTGACAGACTTGCTGATGGCCCTTGAAAAGATTGCAAATAAAAGTATGATAGGTGCAGTAAAAATAGCAGTGAGTGACAAGGTTTTACAGTTCGTATCACATAGATGAGGAAGGAATGTTTGAATATCTGAGATAGAAAAACTCCAACTTTCTCCCAGCTGTTCCAAAAAACACTAGCTGAGCCCATGAGAGATCATGTTGTACAAGTTTGTGGGGATGTGCGCAGGACTTTTTGAAAATCATCAGCAATCATCTTAGCCACATCCATCCAAACCAGTGGAAAATAAATGATATGAGGACGTGCTGACATGTTGAAGTTTACTCTAATTCTCATTTTGGCTCATGCACCGTTGCTCTAGCCACAGAGGAGGATCTTCGCTCCCAACTGGCTTACTGTGCAGCACTGAAGTGCAGGCCAGCACAGTTGGGTCATTACAGAACTAAATCCAACTCACAACGGTAATTGCTGAATGGGTAATATTGGAGTTAAGCCCTTAACTGGATTCAGGAGGCTGACTCACTTATGATGCACAAGGACTTAAAATGAAATTAGAGGGGTTGTCACATTTTTAAACAACTTTATGAGACATTTTTATATTAGATTACATATTTGAACTCGTGTATATGTCTACATTTCTCATAAACTAAATATAGAACATTTTTATTGTATGTTTTTCTCTTGAATTTTTATGGGTCTACCTGAGGGGATGGGACTCCCTCCCACCTACATGCAGTGCTGATCTTCTAATCCCCTGGATCTGAAGGTAAACAGACAGACTCTCGGATGTAAAGAGGGACACTCACAATATTTAGTTAAGAGATTTCAGGCTGGAGGAGGGTTACTCACCTGAGCACTGGGAATGGCTTTTGTGTGGCTGGACAGGTCAACAACATATCCATTTTCACTAGCGGATGGGAATGTGTTTGCTCAGCCCTATCTCCGGTCTCATGGAAGCCCAAGGTGTTTCATCCTGAATGGATAATCTATCTGTGATGGTATCTTCAACCAATTTTTCACCTTGATTATCCAAAAATGGACCTGTTTGGTTTTAAAATATTTCAGTTAATGTGGTGTCTATTTTAGCTGTTTTGAACTACCATGAGCATCACGAGACAAACTCGGATCTTTGGATTTAATTTTAGCCTTACATATTTAACCAAAACCTCATTAGCTGTACAAACAGAGGTGAGAAGACTATTCCTTACCTGTTTAGGACAGGTCAGCACCTGTCACACCTGGTAAAGCTCTTCTCTCAGCAGCATATCATCTCCTGCTTTATCTGGTCTTTACTCAGATAAGCCAGTCTTTAATGGACATATGAGAAACTTAATATTACCATTGTACCAAGCAAAATGAGAGAAAGAAACTGAACTGAAGTGAACTGACAAAGTGTATGTCCGATTGTTCATTGCAATGCTGAAATGACTAAGGCACAATGACCTAACTTTCAGCCATGCTAGTGTGAAGGAAGGAATAATGTGTATTCCTAGTCTTGAGGTCTTGAGCCAGACCCAGCGGTAGAGTGAGATATAAATGGGATGCGAGCATTTTCATGTTACTCAGTATTATAATCTTACTGTTAATTGCAGCAGCTGGAGCACAGTATTTATTTATTTTTTTAAAAATGTTTTCTCATATCTTAAATTGGCGTCATCCTAACAACAACGGTCTTAGAGTATAAGTAAAGACCCGGAAGTCTCCAGCAGGGGGAGCGCAGAGCTGTTGAGCTGTGTGAAGGGGAACATCACTTCCTCCTTTCTGTCATCACACACATGAACTGAAAACAGTTTGCCAAATATCCCTCTTTTCAGGTAAGAGTTCCGTCACGATAACGGTTCATTTTTGTGAGTGTGTTAGATAAATGTGTACACATGCAGAGGGAGGTGTTTTTGTCCGACTATGTTGGCGCTTTGCGGAGTAACGAAGTAAATTATCTGACGACGATCAGGCTAGCTAACTTAAGCTAACCCCTTGCAACGCTAACCGTAAGCGTGTTGAAGCGTGTAACCTATTTTGTAGTTATGTTGCAGAAATGTCTGTATCACTGTATGAATGCACTGTTAAGAGTTGTATTTTTGAAATATGATTTTAAGTTCGTAAGCATATTAGATACAAGCTGCTTTAGCATATGTTTCAAACTGCTGTGCTGGTTATTTTACATGGCTTATTACTGATGTTTGTTCTGGGTCAGTGCTGTGGAGGTTTGGTGGGATGGCTGTGCATAGAGATACATGTACTGACATTTGTGGTTGTTGTATGTGGCTGTTGTGACAATTCAGTCATTATACACATGAGCTGAAGAAAATTTGTGCTTGTCATCTTTTACTGAAATATCCCCCTTTTCAGGGCTTTTACACTATACCAGCAGGGCTCCTGGGGTTGAAATGTTGGTCTGTCATGCTCAAATGTTAGCCACAGCTTTGATCAGGACAGAAATATCTCAGCAACTATTGGATGGATTACCATGAAATTGTGTGCAGACAGTCATAAGTCTCAGATGATGAATACTGATGACACTGGTGATCATCTGTCTTTCCTTTAGCACCACTAGCAGGTTGACATTTTTTGTTTTTGCCAACATGTCTTCAAAAATTTTGGATGGCTCACCGTGAAATTTGGTGCAAACATAAATTTTCTCCTCATGATAAATTGTCCAATGTTGGGGTTCATTGATCAAATGTCTGCAAAACTAATGATGTTCCCATCAGCCTTAGCTGTGCTTAGTATTTAGTGCTGTTTAGCAAATGTTAGTATGCTAACACACTAAATTAAGATGGTGAATAGGTTAAACATTACACCTGAAAAATATCAGCCGATTTCTTTGTAACTGTCATTGTTAGTATGCTAACGTCAGCATTTAGTTCAAAAAGCCCCACTGTGTCTAAGTACCAGTGCTGATCGGTGTTGTGTGATGTGAACATGACACCCGTGTGAACATGCTAATTTTTGCCCCTTTTTTGTGCTGTGATATCTTTCAGAGTTAACAGACACTGCAGACAGACCTGTCACCTGCCCAGCACAGTGCTGATAAACCAGTAAGTTTCAAAAACACACAATCACCAACCAAAGCGTCTCACAGTCTGCACAGCGGCTAGCAGCACAGTCACATCTTGGTCACTGGCAGTTTAAAACTTGGGCAAAGGATATAAATCCTTACACTTTTCCAGTATTGATATGCTACATGTCGTTAGCTCAGATAGATTCTCCACAATTCAACTGTGCAGTTCATTTTACAGAAAACATGACAACAAAGGTATAATTAATTCAGGTTTACCGCCATCATAAACCAGCAAGATGGCAAAATGTTGGTGACTCCTTACCTCTGAAGCGAGCATGAAGTCTGATTATCTGTCTACTCCTTGATTATTTATATTTCTTTTGTTTGTTTTTCACAAAAAATATTCCAAGTTGTGAATATTGTCATGGGAAGTTGTTGTTTTTGTCCTGTCACCTCGCCATTTGTACTGTGACTGCTGTCTGATCTGTTAGCTTAAAACCCTCATGAGATAGTTCTGGCCTTGAGCATTCATGAAGGCCTAGGCCTATGAAATCAAAATTTGATGTGGTTATGAAATCCTGACCAATGTGTGAGCTAACTAACCTTTTCTCTGGCTATGAAAAAATCAAAATCTGACTGGATAATTCTATTTTCATGGGTTTCAGGCAGTACCAGGCTAAAGGATGCTCTAAAAATCTATTCCATGGACGCAAAAAATTGCTATGTGTCTGGAATAAAAATATCTATCTAATCTAAAACTCCAGTCACATATTACAAAATTTCAAATGCAAACAGAAAAAGATGCCCACAAAGTAATCCTTTAATTTTACAAACATCGGGTACTGGGCTGATATTTTCACTTAAAATTATAGCTGCTTAAAGTAGATTTACTTGGCATGATTGATTGCAGTGATGACAGCATCTGCCATGATTACAGTAATAAGTCATTTTGGCTCAATTCATTACACCCTTTTTTTAGGGTCAGCTTAGGTTAGAAATTAGAAAACAGAGCCCTGGGTGTTGCTAAGAACACAGTATTATGGTTGACAGCTTGTCAAAGTGGGACCGACTAATTACAGTTCTCATCTAGCCTAGGGGAAGAGCAGTTTGTTCATGTTATTCATGTCTAATTATTATGACATGACAGGATGAGCAATTCCACAAATATCAGTCAAGTATGACAGCAGACACCCACTGACTGATGCCTTGACTTTTCTCTTGTTTTTTTTTTTTTTTCTTCGAGAAAATGTCTCTGCTACTGCTTATCAAAGACCACAAACCTACATTATGAAGCTTAACTGGGCCTCAACAGCTATTAAACCTCATTTGCAGTATCAGCATAGTATTTTGCAAATTATACACAGTCTACTCTGGATCTTGCAGACGATAAGGACTCTCCCTGGAGATTGCGGAAATGGCTCAATTTGGGCCTTTCAGACGCACTCACAGGGAGCTGTGCTTGTGCATCCAGTCGCCAGCCTAGCTGTACAGTATCTCTACCTGAGATCAGAACGCTCCAACAAAGAGTCAGCATTCACATCGAAAGATAGATCCCGGGGCTGGGAGGGGGCCCATGGTGTTCAGACTTGGAGTTGTTGAGTTGGGCAAGAATGCCTCACTGGTGCCAAGTTTTATTTTGGTGTAGGTCCATTGCAAGAGCAATCTCTGAGTGTGTGGCATTATGGAGGACATCCAAATGGTTAAGATGGAATTCCCTGATTGTTATTGAGACCTGAACCCCACTGTTCCTGAAATGATCTCTATCAGCCAGCACTCCTTGAAGCACACAGCTATTCATTAAAGATGGTTATCGGTAGGTCTGAGGCGAGAGAAGGGTTTTCAGGGGCAGTCAACGAGGCGAGATCATTGGGTAGCATCTAAGATCGGCTTGCTTGACATTTTTCTACATGCTCTTTCACAATTAACACAACTTCAAACAGTCTCACAGGTATCCTTTTGCCTCCTTAGATGTCACAGAGAGAAAAAAGGGCCTAATGAGTTTGTACTCATAAAACGTGCTCACAAGGATACAAAATTGCCTGACGTCCCATAACAAATAAACATAAAATACCTCTGAGATGCAACAAAAGATCAAGGCAGCGCTGCGAGGAATTAGCCATGCTGAACTCCCTTTGGACTCAGTGTAGCGTGAAGCTGCTATTATCTCTGTGAATGTCATATCTAGACCCTATTTTTTTCCATTACTGAGTAGTCTGTCTATCTTGCAGCTGGAAATCTGCAAGATTTGTTCATACAGCAGCTCATGCGTCAGTGTGGTTGAGTTGGAGCTGATCTTTGCTGGTTACTTTCATGGTCCAGTGATTGCATGTTTAAGTTAGAAAGCAAGGTCATTTATTTCTTAGGCATACATTACCAAGTCTGGATGTGTTTTCAGTCTGTCAGTGTTATGTCTTTTTTGACCTTTGTAGATTGATTCATAGTTTTTTTGTATGTGTGTGTGTAAAATCTCTAATCTCTGAGCAGCTTGTGCACTCTTACTGACCTAATGAAGCAGCAAACACTTCCTGGTTTATTACTACATGCTGTAACACAGAGCAGAGTGTGTGTTTAGGACTGTATGGTGTCTTGACTCAGCAGTAGAGGGCTCCCTTTTCCCTCTGAGCTCCTAATTTGACAGTGGTCACCTACAAAGGAGAGATCCCACAAACAACAGTATATAAGCTTTGACTTATCAAACTATAATGAGAATTTTAACTCTTGGAGAGTATCATGATCATGTTTTTTACAGCTTAAAGTGTGTAATGTTTGTGTAGTGTTTACTCTTAACACTATAAACACTAAATACAGGATCAACATATGTTTATACAGAATTTTTCTTACAATAACATTATTATTTTTCTACTTATGAATAACGCATTCCACAGATATGCTCCCATGCAAAGTAAAGCAACATGTCTGTGCTTCTACTCCGTATTTCAGAACAGTTTCTCATCCCAAGCTATCTGTTTTGACGGAGTGGGATGTTTGCCAGAGAGGAGTTCCCCTGCCATTAATCTTACTGTGGCTCTGAGTGACAGACCGAATTATCAACTAAAACTTTCAGCCACTTGAGACTGCTACTGATGTTTGGCTTTCAAGAAGAAGAAAGAGTGGGAAACCATTCTTCTGGTGGAAAAGAGCAGACGCCTGTGTAACTTAAGCATTGTGGAACCCCTCAGCAGCCCCGTAGCATTATCTGGACAAACTAATATTTACTCCAAGACAGAGCAAACACACTCTGGCTTTATTCAGTGCTCTGGCATTGTTGATGGATTAACTCTAAGGATGAAATCTAACTTATCTTCTCAGTTTGATCTAAAGGCTGCACTTCTTAGAGGGCTGCGCAGCATTCACTTACAAGTGAAATGACTAGAAACAGTTTTTCACAAAGAAGTTGACAACAAAAGACAATTATTGGTTAATACAGACTAGCTGATGTCAAATAAAAGTCTACATATGAAAAAGTGACAGATTGAGACAGAGATCTTTGCTTTACAAATTACTGATCAGCTGCTTCACCATCAATGTGCACATTATTAAGAACACAGCCTCCCACAAGGATGAAAACAAAATCAACAACAGTCTGTTTCTTTTTTTCAGCTGTGTTCAGAGGGATGGGAGATTTGCAGCAGTCTGAACATGAAACAGGCAAGTAACGAGTTGGTCTGAAGTCTGACCACAGTGCGGTGAATCTCCGTTTGAGTCAGGTCTGCTTTGAATAAAGACTGATTTGCCTCCCCCCCTAAATTTAGCCTCCAAAATTACACACCCTTCAGAGCATTGTCGGAATGCACGAGACTTGAAGGTCCTCCTTTCTCACCAGAGTGTAATGAGAAACTGCTTGTAGGGAACGCTGCTCATAAAGGCAAACACCTGCGATGATGAGACTGAGGGAATCAATCTTCCTTCACCCCCTTCCATCAACACCAAATAGAGAAACTAGATTCTCCTGACCTACCCATTCGCTTCGTGTGATGAAAGTAGAGACAACTGCTTTGCTGCTTGAGCCTGGAGGATGGATGGATGTGGGGAGAGCCTAATACCTGAAAATCCTCCACCATAAATACCAAAGAAAAATACAAAATAGCACATGCAAAATCCATGAATGACGCAGAGATCATTTGCTATTTTTTTTCCAGTTTGCCTGATCAAAGTTTCAGGATTCTGCTCCCTTGGTTTGCACCAAGGGAGCAGCGCTCAAATTTCGTTGTACTATGTATAATGACAATAAAGGCGATTCTGATTCTGATTCTGATTCACCATTGATTCATGTAGTTAACCAGTTATCCAGGCATGAACAAAAGTGACTAATATGTCATGTTTGTGTAGAATTGAGGCAGAATTTCAGTATTTATAGTGATGATATCTATGTATAAATGTTTGATATTTACTGGCAACTTGTTTGTAATTTTTTGAACCATGCCTTCCTTAACATGCACATTTTAAAATCCCCATACTTTCATAGCAACATCAAACTGACTCTTAATTAATTAATAATTGGAGAAAGGGTGTTTGAGATCATGCGGATCCTTGATTTAAGCAAATGTAGTAAAAGAAGAATTTAGAAATACTGCAATACAATTAAAACTCCTTAAACTGACAAAATGTACTTCAAGTATCAAAAGTAAAAGTACTTGTTCTGCAGAAAACTGTCAGATGTTTCATTACATGATCGGACTGTTAATACTGATGCATCAATTCATGTAGCATTTGACTGTTTATAGCTTGTCGAGGTGGAGCTAGTTATAATACAGTCAGGTAGTTTGGTTCAGTGGTTGCCAGCCTTGGAATAGGGCCTCCTCCAAAATACAGTTGAGTGAGGTATAAAGTAACATAAAATGGAAATAAGCAAAGTACAAATATCTCAGAATTTGAGTAAAAATACTTTCCACCAATTGATGATTTTTCTTAATGTAAATTATCTTAAAAGCTGCTTTTTAGTTTTCCATATAAATTCTTGTGTTCAAACGTTTCTTGGAAGTGGTCTGATCTAAGCTGCTGCACTGTGAATTCACCTTGCTTTTCTCAACATGTTTTCATCGGGTCAACCAGCCAGTCTGGCAGGACTGACTTTTCTTTGGGGGAAATGTCAGCCTTCCTACAAGAATTCCCCTGTTTACATTTGCAGGTGGACCCAAGATGGCATGATGGTGTATCCATGTACTGTCTTGTTTTTAATGGACAAAGCCTCAGCATTCTTTGGCACATATCGGCCCCCGAGTGAAACCTCGACGAATTCATGTGTGTGTTTATTTGTTTTTTCTTCCTTGTGACAGACAGACACACAGCCTTGGATTTCACTTACAGAGCAGCCGAGACCTTGTTAACTCAGTAATGGATAGCCTTGGTGTATGCAGAGACATCCTCTTCATTCTTGTGCCACTGAGAGCAGGAAGAGAAGACGAGCACTTCCTCTATCACTCTGACACTCACCTTTTGTCTGTCTCTGCGAGCGTCGCACAGAGAGCTGGTGTCTGTGCAGTGGAGGTGGTTAATGGCTTTCCTTTGGCTTTTCCCATGAAGAACCAGATGCAGGAAATATTTTTGCTTCATGCGAGTTGTGTGTGATGGTACTGATAAACAAGACTGCACTGGCGAGTTACACCACACACAGTACGCCGTATATAGGCAATATTATATACACTTATATATGATGTGTTAGAAAATTTCAACCTTTCTATTTTTTGTAAGTGATATTACATGACATTATTTGTTAATTTACATGATGGGAATAGAGTTTGAATGTTGATCATGTTTATCAGCATGGATGCAGTTGTTGGGATTAAACCTCCAAAGAGTCCATATAACTTCAACATGAAGAAGCACTTGAGCTGCATTCAATGCAGTTTGCCAAAGTACACACACTTTCTTTACTAAGCTACTAAAATGCTCCTCAACCAGAGAATAAAAAAAAAACGATTGTGTTTCTCATTAGGGTTTCACATCATGACAGACAGAATATTGGAGCTGAAAGACAGAGAGCTCACTAGACAATTGAATGCAGTTTAAGCATTTCTGCAGAGGCCCACCTTGCTATTGTGGCTTGGAAGTGTGACTGGTGGTCGACTCAGTCTGCAGTGGAGGGTGATGACTGAGAGGATCTCCAGTGTGGAGGAGCCACCCACATAGCTTTGTATCTTGTCTGCAGATGAGGCCGATACATTTCTTAACAAAAAATTACACCAGATTTTTTTTTTTTTTTTTTGCTTTACTGCATTTCAGCAATTGTTTCTCCACTAAAGCAGATGTATGTACTTATGTCATTACTTGTGTGCAAGAAGATTTGGCATCATAAAGGTGTTTGTTTGGCTTTGAATGAGGAATTACTTTCAAAAATCTAAATAGTTTAAGTAAGGCAGTGAAGCATTTTTATATTGTATTTATTTATTTATTGTCAGGATTGTCATCAGCTCGTTTAACATACACCTAACAACATTAAAACCTTTGATTTTTTTTTTTAATACATATTTTTTTATTTTGTGATAGTAACATTATCAGCTGAACAAACTACAATTTGTCTTTACAAAACAGGGTGGTGTAGTTTTATTGTTTTAATATGTAGAACATTTCTACTGTGTTGACAACAGCCATATATTCAATAAATAAGAAGGTAAAATGTTTACTGACTGACTTTGACTGTACATTTCAATTTAAGATATATATCATTCACGATACCTTTGCAGCAGTGGCAACTAAGTACATTTACTGTATTACAGGACAATTGAATGTGGAACAATTTTGACATTTACTTCATATCATTTTATGCTACTTTATATTTTACTCCCATATATTTCAGAGGCAAATATTGTACTTTTATACCCATCTACATTCAGTTTTGTGATGTCCCTCACTTGTATGTAGCTTTGAATAAAAACATCTGCCAAATGTAAATGTAAATTTAAATCTATATTTAACAGACACTTGTAGGTACCAGTGTCTTTGCAGATTAACATTTTGAATGCAAAATAGGAACAGTTTATGATAGCATGATATAAATATGAGGATTAAACTACCCAATAAATGGTGTTAAAATTATCTCCACTTAGACCAACTGCAACAGATAAATGCTGCTCATACATTAACATATCAGTAAATATAATATTGAAGGGGCCATTCTGCATAATGAGTACTTTCACTTTTGATACTTTTATAGTATCAAATATAACTTGACTTCATAATAACTAAAAACTGTATCTCTAGCGCTGAGCATATTTCAAAATCACCAGATAGAAATTTTCCCTAAATTTCCTTTTCCTCTTGCGTGCGCACCATGTCATGTTGTCTTTTGGTTATTTTGATATTGGTGTGATGTAATTAGGTCTGTCCTGTGGAGCCCTGCTCTCTTCCCAGTGGAGTGGCTATATCAGACCCTTCGTTCAGTTTAAACCCATGTTTTCGCCATGCCAAATTAACAGCCACCCTTTGGGTCAATGCTGCGTGCGAGTGCTGAGATGGGAGAGGCGTGTTTGAGTGAAAAGCGCCAGTAAGAGCAACATGCATGGTTCTCCACAACTGGCTGCACTCCGTACTCTTCAAAGGGCCTTCCTTCTCTCTGTGTCTCTTTTGCACTGTGAGCTTGTTTATAGCTGCACTCAACTGCGCAAGAGATCAGGCTTCCTGGGCCTCGCTGCTCACGAACACACCTAATAACCTGATGACAGTGTCAATATGGGAAAGGTCAGGCAGTTATTTATATGTTTTATTTCATCCTGGATGTTGCTAGAGTCAGTGGTAAGTTTGTGTTGATTTAGACATGAGCCTTTCTTGGTTATCAGCCAACAAGTTCCTTAAAATATGACAACTCATAGGGGCTGGCAGCTCTGACTGGCGCCATTGTCACGAACCCCTAGGGAGTGGCAGCAGCAGCAGGGCATGGTCAGAAGGTTGATTAATGACAGTCATTGTTGTTTGCTTCTCACCTTTTGTTGCATTATCTCTTCAGCTCTACATGGTGACACGTTTACTGCTGGTCTTGCTATTCACATATATACACACACTAGTATTCAACACCAGAGCAACAGGCTCTGCGTGCTTCAGGCCTGTACCACAGAACAACAAGCTCCAGTTCCTGATATCTGAATACAGAGGAGATGCGCACACACGGCTCACAAACCACAAACTGGGTCATCATTTCCTTATAATGAACTGACCTTTGTTTTGACCCTGGTCAGAGATGCAGTGAACTGAGTTAGCAACATGATGAGTGAGCCTCAAGCAAACGGCCAGTTTTGGTCTCATAAAAGCATTTTGAATTTGTTAGTTCAGCTTTATTTGTTCATGAAGTCCCATTAACATCAAGATCTCTTGAAGAGTGCCAAATTACACTTATACAAGATTAGTATACATCCGATATACAAGATTTAGGAGGACATTTATTATTAAGTGTATATTTGTGGCCCATGTTTATGTCTTCAGTAGGAACACATTTGGGCTGAGAGCCACTGAGGGTAGGAAGGTCACAAAATAGTAAGACACTTTGTTGGTTTTGGTCCTTTTATGGGATTTGTTGACAAAAACAGAAGTATAGAATAATATCAGGTCTAACATTGAATAAGAATACCCTTATTTTGTTACTAAGCATATTCCAGTGCATCAAGGTACAACGTCCAGAAACATCTTTTCAATCATTCCAAAGCTCCAACTGAGCTTCAGGCAGGATTTTCCCTCCATAAACCAACAGACAGTATGGTGGTTTACCACTCACATATTTGGGAGAAGAGTCATCATCTTATTATCACCTAATACGAATTTGAGCCAAAAATGAACTTGAAGGCAACACTTAAATCCAACGCCTTATAGGTTTTTTTTTTTTTTTTTTTTTTTTTTTTTTAGCTGGTAGCATTTGGCATGTGTGTAGCAGCATTTAGCACAGTATATGTCTCGGCTCACTTTAAATAAATCACAGATGGGCAGTCGGGCAGAACATTAATTCTATAGTCTCCACAAATTAGAGAGGATCCTGAGGACTGTCTCTGTCTTTGCCCAGAACGTCACTAAAATAGCCTTCCACTACAAAACTGCTGACAAATTTCCATTATGACAGTCTGTATTTTGACTTTCCAGTAGAAGACTACACACTCTTCTAGACGCTGATATTTACATACCGATTACTGACAATACACACAAATTACAAGCACTCCTCCAGTTTGACAAAAAATATGCTTGCTTTCAGGGGCAGTGCTTTCAAAGAGTTCATTTTAATTGTGTTTGCAAACATAATTTCATGCTCTTTTAGTCATCTGTATGTAATAATCAAAGCTGGGCTCTGAAATCCAATGTGATCCTGTGGTTATTCTCTTTATTGCTGTGTTGCTGTATCCTCCGAGGACCAAAAGCGGCAGAATCTCCTGAGAGCAAATGTGAAATGATACGTTTTCATTTAGAAAGCCAAATGTCATCATCATGTCTCTGTCCCTTTTGCTTTTAGAGCCTCTGGTTGATGTGGTGAGCTGGCGGAGCAAGTAAGAACATGGGAGGGAGACATTTATCATCCTCTAGACTACAGAGCTGTAACTCTGCCTGCTTGGAAATCCTGTGGACAGTCAATGGGGGAAAAAAACAGTCAATGGTGATTGCATTACAAGGATGACATCGTCATGGACCCGTTGCTTTGGTGTTTTAGTTTTGGGTGGTAAAAACATAAATGCGTCACTTACAAATTCAACTAATAACAAAATGTCACTATGGATCTGTATAGTCTTTGAGCCTGTATAACTTGCTGCTTTACATTCTCTGTCTTTTCACTAAATGCATCAAATGCTGTCACACAGTGTAAACATTATGCTGGCAGCTACGAGCAGAATTTTCATTTATGACTTATTTTCTCACATGCTTGTCAAAAAATTACACCCAGCTTGTCAAAGAGCGTGGCAGGTACATGTTCCAGCATTGTCCATGTTTGCATTCACTGCGTTTCCATGGCAAGTCAATTCATTTGAAATTTTAGACATGAGAACTGCAGGCACTGGCCCTCTTTTCAAAACGTGATACTTTGCCAACTTGCCACTCTCTTTTTAAAAGGTTTCTTGCGTATCTTTCTTTGCTTTTTTCAAGACCTGTCTGGCCTGCCGTGTCGCCTGTCCTGAGATGCTCTCTTGTTGATTTTCAGTGGTGCAGAGGCAGAGTGAACGAATGACTCCTGGCCAACCTGGGGTATTTCCCCCCTTCATCACAAAAAGCAGAGATAATGTAAAATGTCTTAAATCATACCCAGCAAAGTGTCAAAGACATAAACTGAACTTTGGTCTGTAAAGAACACTCAATCCCTCCTGTACACATGGCAGACATTGATGAATTGTTGCAGATGAAGATAGCAGCGCCTGTTGTTGCTTTTTAAGGAATCTCTGTCACCATTTCACTGCTGCTTGGATTATGAATGGTGCTTAATATCATATCCATTAGGATCAAGGAGGCCATGTCCCCATCCATCTCTCCAAGTATCTGTTTAAGCTTGTGGTATCTGAGAATCCTTTCAAGTTTAAGTTGCAGAGGTAACACACTTAAGGATCAGAGCACTGTACAGGGTTTAAATCTGGGCATCTGCACACTTGTGTTTTCAGTCGTACTCAAAAGGGAGAAATTGTATGTTTTTAAAAATATGTGATTACAAATCTAATAATTTCACGTAAGTAAGGTAAATAGCTTTAACTCCAAATAAGCATCCATAACTCTGCACACCAGAGTGTAAAAACAACAAATTGTAGGTAAATAGTTTTATAGAGACATTCAAAAATTGAAATAGACATATATATAGATGGTTCCACGACAGGAGTTTTACCTTGTGAATAGTAATTAAATGATGCGTCAGTGGGAACTATTTGAACAATATTTAAAAAACACTGAAATTCTAATTGTATTGGTGATGCTGAAAAGTGGCACGTTGTCTCGTAGCACCTATCTCAAAGTATTTACGCTAAAAATTAAATAAATATTAAGTTTTGTGTCCTGTACAAATAGGAAATATTTATTTAGAAGCAGCCCACCTGCTGCCCTTCCAACACAGAGGGTCTGCAGAAGACACGGTGGGGGGTATCACTTGCTGCCCTGATTGATGACCATAGGTCCCGCAGGAAGTAACCCCGTCACCATGAAGGAGTGTTTTCTGAACCCCAAGTAGTATCCGGGAAAACATGAACGACTCCAGTCAGGGAGCGCGTGTACTCATAGGCCATCTCAATGTTTGGATACACTCAGTCTTTTGGGATTTTACTGCAAAAGGGGAAAGGAATCAGAGACTGCAAAATAGAGTTCAGAGGGCATCCAAATTCCAGGGTGTTCTCCATAACTTGCTATTAAACCTGATCAGTGTCACAGCTCAGTGCTGTGTGTTTGGGACCTTGTTTAAAGGACTTTAGCTGTGTAACTGTTTGAGGATAATGTCTCAGAAATGGCAGATAAACATAAATAATTTTCTGTACATATCAGGCAGCATGATATTAGACAGATGCACACTTTAAAGATATTGCTACAGACCTCTAAACGCTGGTCATTGCCATACATTTAATATCAAATTACTGGCATACGTGGAGGGTTAAATCCATTTATCTTTACATTTTTGATCCACAAAATTTCAATGTATTACAGTAAATGTTACAGTATTGCCTCATTAAGAATTGCATATTTTCTGGTTTTGGGCTGGTTCAAGTTGAGTTGGAGCTTATTTCTGTTTCCATAGCCAGAATGAAGAAAACAGAACCCCACTACAAGTGAGTCCAAAGATTGTCAGTGGGAGTAGTTTCAAATGTAGGGGTTTTTTTCTTCATTTATTTAAAAGGAAGTGGATTTGAAATCACCAGCGTTAACTTGAAATCAACCTACAGACCAGCAATAAAACTATAAATATTATTCAAATGCAGAGGTTATATTATTACCCTCAAAACTGACCCTTCCTCCAGTCTCAGGGCGACTCACTGCTAAACTGTAACTCTCATTATATTAAATATCATTCAGTCAATCACCTTTTGCTTTTAGATAGTGTCAGAAAGCCTGAATCTGATTTCGGTGATCACTTAAACAGATATAATCAACGTTGGGTGACCTTCATCTCAGTTCAGTGAAAACCCAGTCAAGCTATTTCTTGATGAACCCAATGAAAATTACTGGATAAAACTGTGTGTTTTTGTGGTTATGAAGAAAACAGTAGGAAAACTACATTTTCATCAAACATTACATAATGAGTCATTCTAAGTTATAAAAATAGCATCATAAAATACTTCTCCCTAAATCGCATTCACACTGACTGTGCTGTTAAAAACCACAGAAATGCTGAGGCTCGCTCAGCCACGCTCAACTGGGCCTGTCACTAAACCTACTGTATCACACACATCCCCCCTGCATCAGTGAGAGAGAGCAGAGATAGCAGCTGTGTGCAGGACTTACAAAGTTCATTCAAGTTGTTAGAGTTCAAAGCTGCCCAGACAAATGGGCTAATAAACTACTGAAAAAATCATAAAAACTTTTTTTTTTAAACTTAGATTATCAAAGTTCAATTGTGATTTTGATTCACAATCAGGATAGAAATAAAACGTTACAAGGGAGCTTTAGATTTAAGGCAAACTCAACATGTTATTTTATGTTTTGGGCCGCTGCTGTTAATTAGAAGAAAATCTAATTTTGTTAATTCAATTTTTGCTAATTCTACATGATGAAACTAAATCTTTTTTCACATAGGTCTGACCTCAAAGATAAACAAATGTAAGGTCAATAAAACGTAAGGCAACACAACACCTTAAACTTACTGTGTATGGCCTCTACTGGGTTAAACCAATATTGTCAAAATAACGGCAGGTTACAATAATAACATTATAATACCTAATATGAAAAGATCTATGCATTGTGCAAAGCGATGTAATTATACACAATATTTTAGGTAGGCTGGCATTATTGGATAAAACCATCACAGGGTCGAATGGGCACCATAACAAAAGCACCAGGCTTATTACAGAAATGCGCACAAACAGAGGCGACATCAGAAAATGTGATCACACAGCAGAAAGCGGTGAGGAGGCTTTTCCTCAGAGTAAACAAAATATACAGGACACCGGAATAAAAAGTTTAGAGGGGGTGAGTAGAGCTCATGGGCCTCTATGGGAACATTTCTGGTCCTTTCTATGCGGGAGAAGATTCCCCGGGAGGCAACATGTGGGTGGATTTGCACCGTCAGCTGCTCCCCTTCATTAGCGCTGTGATCAGCCCTCAGATTCCCATCACGGCAGGTATCAGTTACAGCTCCGATAGCATCAGTGGACGCAGCCCCCCTGCGGAGACCACTGCGGGGCAAAGAAACCACGTTTCCCACCAAGTGGAGGTGTAGTGACACATCGGCGTGTCGCTCTGATAGTCGACATCGGGAGATAAGTCCAATTACGAAACCCTTTTTCATTTGAGACAGGCTTAGATTTGGTTCATAAGCTTAATTATATGATTGGGCAAAACTTGTTTTAGGCCATTTAAAGCCTCGGGGGAAACAAATCGTCGCTGCCAGTGCCCAGATTAAACTTCCACGCAGAGAAAGTCATGTTTCCATCGTCCCCAGCAGGAAGAAGGGCCATGGAATAAACTGCAGGTGTGGAGAGCTAAATTCCAGGCGATCAACAAGCGTAAAGATCAGAAATAAGGCGAGGTGATTCTAGGATGAGGCCTTCACTGGTTGCAGTACAACCGAAAAGCACTTGAGTGAGCACACAACTTGAATTTCCAGTATTCCTCCATCTTTAAACTCGTATCTCATCAACACTGGACTTTGATGAATAGACACAAGCAACGAATTTCGGTTCTACCATGCAGGAGCCAAACCGTGCACCTCTGCTGAAATAATGTGGGCTGCGAGACCATAGGATGGCATTTAAGAAAGCCTTTATTTTTGAATATTTACAATGAAATTATAAAAATATATAATTAAAGCTTTGGCAAATATTTTACATTTAGACAATTTCTTTCTTTGTTCACATCGTTGAGTCACTGTAGGATCGAGATCATGGCCACAAATTAATAGAATATATGGCGGGTTACAGAATTGCCCTTGGTTTTATAATAAAACATCGATGACAGACTGGACGGGCAGAAGTGTTTTTTTTAATCCTGCAGTCTCCATAAGACAATATACAGTCTAGAAACAAGAAGAATTTCAATGGAGGAAAAAAAAAAAAACTACCAACCAATGAGGGGAGACACCGATACATCCATGCAAGCTTACATTCATATGGCCTTGAAGGCCGATAAAGCTATACTGTATTCATAATGCATGTGAAAAGGCCTGTGTTTGACTGTAAGCTACAAAACACCCGGGGGAACAAGCCGTTAGTGTTCAGACTTACTGTTGGGGTTGTTGAAATGAGTTCAGTTAAATGGGTCTGGTAATTAAGGTGGTATAAGTCCCGGTTATGATGATGAGGTAGGGAGACTGAGTCCATGCACACTGTTCAAGTCTTCATGTTGCTGCTGCTGCTGCTTGCTCAGGGGGCTGGGGGGTTTTCTGTCTCCTGCACAACACAGAGAAGACACAGAGTCGTGGGTCCGTGCAACCTCTCATCCAAATGATTATTTACTCCTCAAGATAAACGCACCTAACGTCAATCATTTCACCTACAAGTTGCAGCAGGTCTGACCTGCATTTAACGACCAGAATATTCAGAGATGCAAACTTACTAACAAGCTGTTTTATTTATTTATTTATTTATTTTTTTATGAAGCTTATTTCCCTTTGTTTTACATGCGTAAAATGTCCTCGGACCACCTGGCAGACCGCCGGCCAAGTCTGGAAGGTCAATATTTAATAATTGACATATAATTAGACTTCATTTGGGATTTGGTAAATGTTTAC
The DNA here is from genome assembly GCF_046630095.1 of Trachinotus anak. NCBI lineage: Eukaryota > Metazoa > Chordata > Actinopteri > Carangiformes > Carangidae > Trachinotus > Trachinotus anak. Next base: position 151,214 of record NW_027273866.1, on the reverse strand, counting down.
ACTCGTCGCGGTCAGTGCTTATTGCAAAAGTGTGTGTGCGTGAGAAAGGAACGGGGGAGGGAGAGAGACAGCTCGCCCCGGATCTCAGTTGATATGATAGGCCTACAAGAGACCTCGATTATAATATTAATGATAGTGATAATTATTATTATCTCTGTGGAAAAAAAAAACCTAATAAAAAGCAACTGCAGCCCAGAGAGAATACATTTTTTAAAACATCTGTTTTCACATTTAGCTGTGGTCCTCTCTACCTTCTCGGGCCTGCTGGTGCTTGAAGGCCATCGGCGAGTGGATCTCCCCTGCGTGCATCCCCATCCCGCCACCTGGGTGGGACAGGGCCGGGCTCTGCGGCTGCCAGTGGTGGTGGCCCGGGGCCACGTAGCCGCCCGCTGACCCGCTGTACACCCCGTACTGGTTGGTGGGAGAGTAAGCACACGCCGAGACGTAACTGGACAATGTCGAGGAAGGCTGCGGGCAAACGGATGAGACAAAATAAGCACAACCCCCCCCAAACGCACAGCACCTCTAACTGCGTGTGACAGCGGCGTATGGCTGCAGCAGTGGGTCTTACAGATTGGCGTCTGAGGAGCAGAGGGAAGCAAACTGAGGAATACATGAGCCTCACTATCATTTATTTTTCCATAAATAAAACAAGTTGGTTCACAGAAGAAGGTTTCCCCCTCTCTGTCACAGGGACACATTTAATCACAAGTAAAAAACACTGAGACTCTCAGGGGTAAAATCTTATCAAGCAGCAGCCTGTGGCCTTATGTGGCTCGGTCTGAGGGCTCCTGATATACGGAAACGTTTCACAGCTCTGCCACAGGCCTTTGTAGCGAGAGCACTCATTTACTTGTGGCCTCTGCCCATTTTGGCACTAAACATTTGGACTGTTTCCTGTAAAGACAGCAAAATAACGCAGATGTAGAGTAGCCTACACACTGTGCACGCTTGTGCAGTCTTGGTGTAGAAACCTCACAGGCTGTACAGATATATACACATATACATTTTTTTTTTTTACCTGAGCATATTTTATGTCGGCGTCAATGGCTGACTTGTCAATCCCGTTGACCGTGTGAGCCGCTGGGAAAGCTGCTCTGTTGACGCTACTCCACTCCTCCATTTTTGGTGGATATCCCTCCGTCCCAGCAATGGCTGATTTAGAAACAGTAACTTCATGTCAAAGATATATAAAAGGCAAAATAGCTAAAATGTGAGATAAATAAGATTTAAAAAATCAGTGCAGTCATATTTTTAGGTTCATAATTAATTATAGAAATTGTAGCCATTTCCAAAAATACTTTGCGTATTAGCCTGTCTGGGCTATGATTTAATTTTCAAAATCCTGGGCCTTTCTAAAATACTTTTTAAGGTAGGGCTACTAAAACAAATATGTTATTATAGTTATATTATATTATAATTATTATAATTATTTAGGTGCGTAATTGTTTGTGATACTTGTGCATTATAAACTTAGGCCTGACATTAAACTTCATGAAAAAAAAAATTGAAATAAAACAGCAGCATTGTTTTATATTATTATAACAGCATATATATTATATAATATTCCTCTTTCATGTAATAATGTATATTAATAATTGTATCGGCTTAGCCTACTATCGCCAATAAAACCCTATATTTTTATTATCATATGTTTGCGTAAAAGACGCAGTAAGTCATTCTGGTTTTTAAGGATAACAGTATCGAGCTATTTCAATTAGAAATATATATATTATTTTTTAAATTACATATTAATATGTAATTGTACATACATGCCTTTAATTAAATGTAAAATATTATTTGGCCATTGTGGCACAAAAATGCACTGGTCCAGGGCCATTTAACACTGAATGAAAACACTGGCTGAAGGACAGGCGGGGAAAAAAAATGGCTGTAATGACTACTTGAAGGATTAGAGGGGATATAGCAGGTGAGCAAGGTGTTTGCAAATGCATCATCCCATGAAAAGGCCTATTGAGACTGGCCTTACTGCCTTCTGGCTGAATGTTGAAACGGAGGCCTGTACGACTTCTAATGGACACACTGTCCCGCCTGCTGCCGGAGCAGGTTGTGCGGAGTGAGGTGGTAATTCATCACAGAGAATAACACGCTAATAACCAGCCGCACAGCTTTATTCAGCTCCTACTTGACAACAGTGGGAGCTACAGGGCTCAAGTGTGTGGCACTGAGACGCAGAGGCCTAGGATTTGTCACAGAGCAGAAAGCGGCTCCTCACCTGCAGGATCCATGAAGGCTCGTATGCCGAGGATGTTGCTGACGGTGTGTGCAGAAGGCCAGGCCCTGGATATGCTCACATGCCCCGCCGTCACCGGTACTCCAGGAGGGCTGCTCATTTTAGGCGACATGGTGTTGGGGTAGGAGTAAGGGTATATGTGGTTGTATGAGAGCCCGGCCTGCGCGGAGGCTTGCTTACTGCTCTCATACTGGTTGGGCTGGGACAGATTTCCAATCTTGTTGCGTAAAATCCTGCTGATCGAACTAACCGACGGGACATTGTACTTGTCACAAACTCCATCTGCCAAAAGCCTGTCCCGAATCTCCCAGGCAAAGATCCCGGGGTCGTTTTGTTTGTATTCCCTGATATTTTTCACCACGTTCGGCGTCGTGACCCGCGGTTTGCTTCCACCGATGGCACCGGGTAAGATGGAGCCCGTCTCGTTGTACCTCGCTAAAATCTTGCTCACGCAGCCGTGGGAGACTCGCAGTTGCCGGCTTATGTCGCAGGGTCTGATCCCGAGCTGAGCCAGCTCCACTATTCTCAACCGTATGGCGTTGGGCAGGGGTCGCCCATTGACGAACACGCCGCCTAACTGGTTCACCTCTCCATAGGTTTGCTCTGCAGGAGAATAGAGACACACACGTTACATATTTACACAGAGGTGCGCCACTGTCTGACTAACACAGCCAGCGAGAAGAGAATTTCCATAAGTGAGCAATGTAAATCCCTTGTGGCCAGCCGCAAAATATATATTCACATTGATCACTCAGTAACGGACAGGGCAACCTCAGAATACACAGCGTGCACCGGGCTGACACAGGCCAGCTCCTGTAGTTCACGCCGTAAATTGAGGTTATGAAGTTGTATCACAAGTGTCAGCCTACACGGGCTGGTAACCACTGGCTGGTAACCGCTATTTTGCAACTTTACAAAAAGTGGCTGTGCTTTACCCTGCACCATCCCTGCGTGTACACACACACACACAAGACAAAAAAAAAAAAAAACACAACATCAAAAATGGCGAGCTTGAGGAATAGACATCAGGAGCTCTTCAAAGAAACGCTCCTCATAGGGTAATTGGTGGTGTGTTTCCATTTAAGATTTAAAGCTTTAAGCAGACAGCAGTGTCTGCTGGATAGAGCTGGTAAAATCCACCATGAAATAAACTTGACTCGCTGTCGCCAAAAGACCTTCTTCATTTTGCACATAATGTGAACTTGGAGAAAAAAAAAAAAAAAAAACCCCAAATGCTTATTTCTGTCTTTACGCAGGCGTGCTGAGTGCGGACACGCTTCCATAAGCCCCCCTGCCACTGAAGCATGCAGATGGTAACGCAGCCTTACCCATTTGCCTATATGTCTGGAGATGCTGGGAAATGTAGGTGCCCTTTCAAATGGCTGAACGCGTCCGAGCGAAGGCAGAGGAGGACGGGGAGCTTGAGGAATGAGCACCAGCGGAGGGAAAAGAGACCTCTTTAAACTCTCCTCCGGCTGCAGCGTGCCCCCTTCTCTTTTTTTTTTTTTTTTGGAAGCAAGTGACTGCAAGGGACAACGGCGCCAAAGTGATCTTCATCCGATAAAAGCAAATTGAAGTTATCCCGGGGAGTCCGGAGTTTGCTGGAATTAATTTGACGCGTTCTCCACGTCAAACTTCGCTGTTATACGCCGAGACCTCTGCTCTGGTTTCATTGGTCGTCCTGTGCTGGAAACGCTGTCAGCCAATGCAAACCCCATCCGGTTGGAGCCGTGCGCCCTCCTTGAATATTTTGCATAGGGGAAGTGGCAGAAAGGGAAACGTTTCATCCAACATGCAGCCTTCTGCTGAGGACTTATCCATGATAGGAGTTATACACAAGCATGACAGCGGAGCTCAGTCCTTCCTGAACTGGTTACCAATGTTTTCAGCTCTGAAATAAAGTTCAACCACTTTTTTTTTACAGCTCCCATAAATACTGGTAACATATATGGTTAGTGTGCTTCACGGGGAGTAATATTAATGTATGAATTATTAAAGGAGAGGGCGTAATTAAGATCCAGTTGTATAAGTCACTTTATTTGATAGCCATGCTTGCAAGTGAGGCTTTAAATCTCTTTTACTTCAGAGGATTCGTATGAAATATGGATGAAGTTGTGGTCTGTGGTGTGTTGGGGGATTCACTTAAACAGTTATGTGCAAGTTGGTAAATTTAAAACCATGAGTGAATGACGCAGGCTTTTTTAAAGGCAATCTCTTCCTTGAAAATAACACCAATAAATGCAACAGAAATGATGTGGAAGGCAGTACCATCCTGACTCAGTAGTTTACATGCCAGTCCTACAAAAACAACATTTATACATTTTCCATAAATGGCTTTTTTTTTTTTTTTTTTTTACAAAATAAAATAGTGCTGTTTGGTCATTGTGCTGTATTGCATTTATTTTTCTGGTGTGGATCCTTCACAGGCCAGTCGCTGCAGCATCAGAGCGGAGGGAGACTTGCACCCCAGCAGCCGGGGTCTTTTTATAAGCCGGTGTCAGAGCATCAAACATGGGAAGGGGCTCATGTAATCGATACCTCTGTAGATCGCAGCGCTCCCAGACTATGGGATATCGACTGGATTCCTCAGACATACATTATCACAGCATGTTTTCGGAGTTTCCTGTGCAAGTTTAGAAGGTATCGTTTATAAGCTCGCAAAACGTTACTTGTAAAACTTAACAGTCGACCCAATGGTAACAAGGTGCAGTGTCCTTACCCCCCCCCCCCCCCCCCCCCCCCCCCTCACCACCACCACCACCCACACCCCCTCACCACCCCACCCCTCTCCTCTCCTCTCCTCTGTGTCTCCTGGCCACTTCACCATCCACAGATCTGGGAGCGGGACACATGGAAAGCATCAGGTTTGGGTCAGAGGAGCTCTAGGTTCGCTTTAAAGTGAGATACCGGTGATGGACTTTTTTTTTTTTTTTTTTTTCCCTTTTCTTTGTGGGCTTTCAGTTTGTCTGAATTTCCAGAGAGTAAACATCCTGATTTGCATGCTGCATTTGCATTCGCGTTGCAGGCTGCTGACACACGGGGCACTGGAGGAAACTTCAGAGAAATGATTGTTTGAATAACCGGTGTTTCGGATCTTCCTCCGCCTCTCTCTCTCTCTCTCTGTGCCTGTGTCACTGTCGCTCTCTCACCCCTCTGCTCTCCGTGTCTCTCCGTGTCTCCTCTCCCCCGCTCGGCTGGCAGGACTCCCCTCGTCTGGACAACACGGGAACTACACGGTTTCATCAGCACGAAGTCTCACCTCTCTGACTTGTGCATTGCTCCCGGGGTAGGTGAAACCCGTGTCGCCGTGTTTCAATAGAAAATAAAAGTCTGACATTTTCCTTGCATTTAACACGTTTAGCTTTTTAAACTGAGAGGAGGTTATTTAGGCTTCAGCCATGTCCCCGCTTTATTGTTTAGAGGCATTAGGCTGATCATAAATTGCGTTACTGCTTGTGCGTTTTTCTGTATTATGGCTCCGCAGCTCTGGGACACGAAGCTTTCCTTTAACCGTGTTCTCTCCATGTTAATGCATCAATTGTAGTGACGAGCCAATAATCGTTTTCTGACATAATGTGACAGTCTTTATAAAACTGGAAGAGCAGAAACATCAACACAAATATTCTTGCAGGTATTTATCACAGCAGTGGAGCAGAACTAGCATGAGGCCTTCACAGCAGTTATTTCGTTTTTGGTTTTTTTTTTTTTCTTTATTTTATTCTTTATTTTTTCTGTACGAGGCTGGTAGAAATCCTGCGTGTTTTTATTTCAGATGGTTTAAGTGATATCAAAGGCAAACGTGCGTGAAACAGATCGGTTGTTCCACAGTGGGATTTCAGGCCGTGGGTTAGAGAAACAACAGGAGTTCATACAAAAACCCAAGGTCTGCTGCGCGGCCGTTCTCTGCGAAATAATTATCTTTATGTTGTGTTTGGCTTCATCCGGATGTGAAGGTTGAAATGAAGGCTGCAGAAACGTATGGACACATAAAGGGAATACAAAATAAATCTCCACCTCCTGGAAGAGGCTGCAGCCCTTGGCGCAGTTGTGCGGATGCTGCGTGGGCCTATCAGGTGTGCGGCTTTGCAAACCGTCTGCTTAGGTTTGTCATGTGTGACCAAACAAAAACAACCTCGAACGGCTGCCCCTCGTTTATCGGGATGCAAAGTGTACTCATACAATATGTGCCCACATGAATATGCTGCAGCATAAACACAGACACCAATTGCACAGGTCCAGGTATTTCATGTTAAATGGGGATGGCTGGTGACTCACATGTGCCACACGCCTGCGCCGCTGAAGCGACGTGCGACGCCTCTGAGGTGCAGTTTTAGAGGCTCAGGTGACTCAACAGTCTCTAGCCATGTTTTTATTTTTCTGTTCATCCTGTGGGCCGACCTGGAACTTTAGAAACTAAAAAAAATCAGTGTGTAAAGTGATGGGCACATATTTTAAGGATGGGAGTGAACATTTATTTATCAATTTCCTGCCTAATAGATCCACAGCTTTCATTTCCACTAGGCTGCTGTTACGCTGAAATATTAGTGCGGGGGAGAATCTTTTCATTCTCATTTCCACTTTTAAACAAGCAGACTTTTTTTAAAAATACATAAATAATATTAATAGGCTATTAATTAGACTGTGTTCCCAGAAAATATGAGGGTTAATTCATATGCATGTTTTCTATTCTTCGGGTCAGTCTTAATGTTTGTCTTGTAATTCAAGCACAATGCGCCTTAATGTGTATTTCTTGGGACAAGATTACATTTATATTAAGTAGCTAACGCTAAGAAAAATCTACTTTCACTGGCGTAAAGAAAATATGCTTCATTTCGTCCAGGCCCGTTTTGGCTGCAAACATTTTTCTTTTCTTTCTTTCTTATTATTATGTTATTATTATTATTATTTATTCAGTTGAATGACTTAACTAACATCCCACAAATAGAAGTCTTCAAAGTGTGAAATCTCCTCCCTGATTGCCTTTACATCTCGCACACACACACACACACACACACACACGTTAACTCATCCGACCGACACCTGACACTCGCAAGGTGCAACGACCCCCGTCGGTAAATATTGATGTTGGTTTTAAGTGTCATCAAAGGATTCACTTCCTCCAGTGTGCTTTGTCTTTAAGGTCTTACGGCGAATTTAAAGTTCTGTTTTTCATTGTCCGACAGTGTAAGTGAGTCTGACTGTGGAACTGTGTGTGTGTGTGTGTGTGTGTGCTGGACATGATCTTTCAGCTGCAGTTACTCTGATGTTGCTTCATAAATTGCTTTGTAAATGTTAAAAGAGCTGAAATAAATAAAGGACACAAGGATATGCTTGCATCATTCGTGTTTGTGTGTGTGTGTGTGTGTGTGTGTGTGTGTGTGTGTGTGTGTGTGCAGATCTAATACAACTAAGGCCTCATTGGTTTCTTGGCATGAGAAAAATTTGCCAAGTATCTGGTAGCACTGATTCCATTAGTCCTGATAGTGTGCAGCATTTTGAACACTGGCTTCTCATCTCTCATCAGGTAAACACCAGAACCATGTTCAGATAAATGTGTCTTTCCCATTACAAGAAAAAAAAAAACTATATATATTTCTTGACATGGTTTCAATTTTCTCTCCACAACTGGATGAACCATGGCGTTTTATTGAAGAGCTTTTTTTTGTGCTCTAGTGTTTGTGAGTTTAGTGATCTCACTGCTCAGTATGGAAATTATTAGACAGGGTCCAGATTGAGTGTATTTAGCACACCAGGACCAAAATGAGGCTTTAAGTTTAAAACAAAGTGTGTTGGAGAAAAACCTCCTACTCCTTATATTTTCATGAGAACCAAAAAGATGCAGGCAAAAGCAAAATTCATGCACTTATTACAGAGGCTGCTCTTATTTGTTTGCTCTGATGGAAACAAATGTAACAACCGAAAGCCTGCAACAGCCACTCTGGCCCAGCCTATTTGAAAATATCACTTTTTGTAATGTGAAAACCAACGCATTAAAAAAGTTTCACATGTCGTCTGAAGGCTAATAAACCTTTGTTGCTCATTATTAGGAAGGAGAGGGGAATCACTGTTTATCCCGTTGACAGCCAACCAAGCCCAACCTGTAAAGAAACACACCGATCCCTCAGTTAAGCAGCCCCCCCTCACCCACACCCCTCCTCCTCTACAAAAAAAGGTTTGTCCGCTCCTATCTGATCCAGAGGTGGTGATGTGTAGTTTCTTTGTGCTCCTGCTGCTGAGGTTCTGCTAAAAGGAGGCTTGGAAGGCAGTGAGCTCAGTTCTTTTATAGCCACAGGACCCACTCTGAGCTGCAGAACACGCCTAATGAGGGCGTGCGGCGGTGCCATGTGAGACATGCCAGCTTTTACCAGGCTGGGTAATTGCTTGTGACCTTCACTAAACACGTCTCATGTGTCTTCATGTTCCGAGCACACCTCTAATTGTTACAGTAAGGGAGACACCTGAGGATTATGCAGAAGCTGAAAAAGACAGATAATTAACCCCTTCTACCTCTTTGTTCAGACAGGAAGTATTTGTCTTTTTGTTTTGTTTTGTATGTAATTGCATATAAAATAAAATAGTTTTTTGACATCTCATATTACAGCAATACAATATGAACTACAATAAGCACTATAAAAAGACATTTCTCTGTCACTGACCTGGTACATTAGTATGCCATCTGACAGAAAGTCCATCTGAAGTGGGAGGTTTCCCTTCATTTTAATTTCATACCATTGACTGTCCTTGGGAATCCATGACATACTTGTTGTGTGTTAGGGATGAATCTGGTTCTCATTTAAAGTGGAAACATGTTTGGAGGATTCAAAGCACTTTTTCCTCTCTGTTGCTGTGTTTCAAAAAACTGTCATCACAAAATATGAACAGACTCGAGTGCTAGCATTCAGACTCATCTCTGTTGCGGTACTATGACATCTGTTAATGGATTTTACTGACAGAGTCAGTGAGTTTTCAACACAGACATAGTTCTTCTTGAAAACAAGTAAAAATTTCACTTTGGATGTGCATTTTCACTTTTTTGCTGTAAACATCAGAGCATCAATAGTCAAGCTTCAGTCAGAACTGACATTCAAGTTTTCCTCTTAGCTTTCTTCATCAATAAATGCAATACTTCAAAAGTGTTGGGGGATACAAATCCGAACAGAAATGCCACCTCAATATGCACGGACAATGACGTGTAAAGCTGAAGGCATTGTGAAATTGTGGTTCTTAGTCTTCAGAGGAAGTGTTACATGCACAATGCAGCTTCTCTGTCTTACAGGCACGTGTGAAAACAACCGGATGCCCCATTCAAAAAGAAAGACCCAAGTGAAACATTAAAATTGCTGAGATGACATATCTGATGAAGAGAATAGGCAGTAAAAATATCTCTTGAATCTTAAACCGACATTTTTCCTGCACCTCTTCTATAGTGGCAGCACCAGGTGAGTTTGACACTGAGCTCTTCAAAGAAGGTGACACTTAAAACTAGAAACACTGACACTGTTTCTCATTTACAATCTGTCTATGTTAGTGCCAGATTACATGTGAGAATTCTCACAAGTGTAAACACTGAATAAGGTCAAACTATAAGACTTTCACTCTTGCATTACAGTTGCTATTTCTTCAATGAATGCACAATAGTAAGTTCTATGGCCGAAAAAAGAGGCTGCACTTATCATGATGCACTTAATTGAGATCAAACATGTGAAGTCTAAATGGAAGCAGCACCTATAATTTCAGTTGGATGACAACCTGTTCTGGAAAAGATAACTTTAAACACGTTTTACTGATAAGTATACACATGTTAAGCATCTGCTATCAGACTAATAAAGATTCAAGGTGTGACCAGTCTCTTTATCAGACATGGATTTAATTTACCATCACTATCTAGATAAAGAGCGGGAGGTCACGCACATTACACCGAGCTGAAAAATGATTAGTTCCTATAGATTAAAATCCAAAGGAAAAAATGGTGTAATATACAACCAGCCTGATTTACAGATTGCAAGCTGAATTATTTCCATTTCTTTGCAAAGCATTCAGCTGTAATACACGTCCTTGTCTCATCTCTTTTCTCAAGTAGGCTACATTTCCATTATCAACAGTCACTGACAGACAGTGTTGGCTAGACAGAAGCACAACAGAAAAACAGTGCTTTGTGTCAGTTATCATGTGGAGTTTTTGCTTTGTATTTTTTGCAATGACCGAAAAGACGAACAGAATTTTTAATTTTTTTTATTTTTGATGTTTTTGTTACGTTTTTAACTTGTCACATGAGAATTAGAAATAAAACCAAGACCACAGTGATCCTCGGGGCTGAATAATAATAGAGCAGTGTGAAAGCATTATGAAGAGCTCCCCCTGTGGCTATAAGCAGAACATGCAGAAGAAGTGTAAATGTAAATGTGCTGCTGCAGTTTGATATTATTATTTGAAGACCAAGCGAAGGAGCACTCAGTATGTCCCAAGGGGTCATGATGATTGTAAACATTCTTCTTGTCTTCATGTCTGATGATGGGGTTGGTTCAAATATTTTAGAGGGTTGGAAATAGACCGCAACACCTGCAGTTGGGACTGAATCATATAAACTTCAGAAAATATTGAAAAAAAGCTTCTTCTTTTTTTTTTAATGAGGTTTACATTCTGACAGGACTGCATAACTACTCATTTGTTTTGTTACTACATCATTAACACTCAGTGCTCATAGTTTATCCAGTCTGTTCAGCCAGAGAGATTTTCTGGGCTCATTATTAAATGCACCTTTTTATACTCCCATGCTTGGTTGTTGTTTGGCAGTGGGGCTTCGCTGGGCTGGGTCTGTTGTCAATTAAGAGGAGGAACCTTAATTACTTTTGGAGCACTTCAGACTCCATCCACGGCTGCTGCTGATTCATGCCTGCCCTACTTGGAAATCAGCCCAGGGAGTCGAAAAAACACTGGGTCACATGTGGAAAATGACATTAACCTTGTATTTTCAATGCACAATTCTGCTGTCATGTTTATGGTTAACGTCTCACTCTTAGCTTCAGTGCTCTTTATTTCAGTCATTGCATTGTCTCTCAGATGAAACCTTACTTCAATTAGTTTCTTCACTTACGTGGAGCTGTAAGACACCTGTAATAATAATGTGCAGGGATTCCTCAAATGAGCCTCTTTGAGCTGTAAATCCAGTCGTGTGTCATGACTTTGCAGTTGTGGTATAATTCTTTGCTTCTAAGCTTAAGAATGCCAGATCCATAATGGAAAAGTCTGCAAAGGGACATTCAAGGCCTTCTATCGGAGGCAGTGTGATATCGTTTTCCGCCAAACCAGAAATCAAGGCCTTGGACAGGCCTTTTTTATGTCAGGCATAGGGGTACTGTATGTTTTCTGACAGTTGCTCCTTTTAAGATTAATGGGCTTATGAAAACCGTGTGTCTCCGTCCAAAAGCCAAGCTCAATATCAGTCAGTGTTACCAGCATAATCGTGCTGTCCTGACAAAGAAATCCCAAAGACAGATTGAATATTGATGTCACAACACAGGACAATCAGAATCAGTGATTTTATGTGTGTGTGCGTGCACAGGACGACGACGACGGCTGGCAGCCATTCTGGATTTGATTTCTTACTTATGGGACAGAAAGCATGCAATCTAATTAATGTGATGCAGCTTTTGCGCAGAGACTTTTATATTTATGATGCTACAAATTATAATGGATCTAACACAGCTAAAATAGAAGTTCATGGGTTTCGAAATGAGGCAGAAAACCAGATGATCTGGCTCTTCTTCGTCTGGAGTATGTAGAGGTGCAGGGATCTATCCTTGTACTCTATCAGTGCACTGACCTCACTGAACCACAGCCAGATGCTCATAAATACATTCCCTTATTTCTACCCTTGTGTGGATGCCAGTTGGGCCGGGAAGTGGGTTTGTTTTGGGTGTTCTCAGTATATTCCAGCCAGAGCTACGCTTTCACGTTTCTCATAAGAGAGCTGTGCTGACTCCCTGAAATGCATATTTATTCCTGCTTGTGGTCGTCTGTCATGGCGGTGATCTGTTGAAAGCTGCATAACTCGGGTCCAGTGTCTGCATAGTGGAGACTTGTTTGTCCCGACACCTGTGGATTAATCAACTGGATGTCTCTCCTCCGTGAATTGTAGTGCCGTACTGTTGGAGTCCAGGTTCAAGAGTGTAAGCGTGAAAGCCGACTCCACGTTCTGGTTAAGTGAGCAGTTAAACCTGCCTCGGCCGATGTCAGAAACTCAACCCACATGATTATTTTTTGGTCACATCTGTACACATTGCCTTTCAGCTCTCAAACTATGCATATGTGTTATGCAGCTTGCAGATATTTCAGGAATCCTTCGTGTCTCTCATCGGCTTTCCGTTTTTAGAAAGAATAAGCATATGCCTTTTAAAAGCTAATTATGTAGAATTAACAAGCTCACCACGCTGAGCACAAATCAGGCTTATAGCATCGGGTAGAGACCACTTCAACCTACAGCAAAGGAATGGGGGACCTTAGCTCACTCATACTGGTGGTGAAATGTCTGACATGTTTGCGCTGAGTAGGGACAGACAGGCCTGCAACCAAGCCTGGACTTGCCGGCCAAGAAAAAGCCCCTCATAGCTCCCCCATTTTCCTCAGCATGGCCCTTCCTGAGTGAATGTACTGCATAACCCCACACACTCAGTCACCGGGTTTACAATAAAGGGCAAGTGTGTGAACCCACGTCACTACTGTATGTATCTGTGTGTTGCTTTGTTAATGCTGCCGCCTGTATAGGAATGACTGTAAATACAGAGGGAAGTTGTTAAGTTGAATAGAATAGAAAGCAGGCAGCAGGAAATACTCTGTGTAAAACAGGCAGATGAACACAGTGGAAGTGAAAGAACAGGGAAGGTGAAGTGGGGTCAGACTGAAAGCACATGAGAGCATGTGTGATGAAACTGTAGAGACTGAGAGACTGTACTTGAAATGAAAGAACAGAACAAACCGTTTCAACATTTGCCTCCTGTCTTTTGTCATTATTATTGTTTACTGTATCGAGTTTCCTTGAATGCAGCCCAGAGAGAGAGTGTGCCCTACGTAATCCATGAGATCTGTTCTGCATAAAAAGTACCAGCTCATCTTTAGCCTATACTCATCCATTTTTTTTCTTCTTAATTTCTTTTTGAGTGTTTTGTGTTGGTTGTCTGTGTACTCTTATTGAATTGGAGCTTGGTTGTTTTTCCTTTTTGCTGCAGCTGCCTGTGTCTTTTATTGTTATCAATAAAAGAGTTCATACCAAAAAAGAGCCAACTCATTTGATCCTTTCATTCTAGCAAAAGCTGCAAGTAACAATTAATTTACATTTAACTTTGCATCTTCAAAGTGCTTGTTTTGTGCCACCAACACTCCAAAACCTATAGATATTGAACACACAGTGACATTATGCCTACTTAATCTTCTTATTGATCGATTAAACCAGCTAATTGCCTTAGTTCTAACACTATTAGAGTATTATCATTAATATAATAATAATAATGCAATGCAATTGCTAAAAAAATATTGATAATAATATAATTTAATTTACAGAACATTAGAGTACTTAATCATTAGTAGAGGGAGACATAATTGATTTGTGCATTATCTATAAGAACCTGCATTAGTTATTCTTGTAATGGGTATTTGGATTCTAACTATTTAGAATATTGTGTATTCAGTTACTAGTGTTTATTGTACACAGTGTCATTTACCCTTAGGATTAATGTAATATTATCCCAGAGGACACACTCTACTGTGCCCATGAGGACAAAACCAAATATACAAACAAGATTGTGATTCATGTCAAATATTGTTGATGTCAGTTGTAATAATGATGGTGTAAGTGGTGGAGCCCACATGTGATGATGTTATCTGTTGGAACAACTTTGTGAAATGTAAAGAGACAAACCATGATTGCTCAATGTCATTGTTGCTGTAACCATATTTGAACTGTGTACACCCATATTACAGCTAATTATGGGTTTGGTCAAAGGTCTCAGTGAGCTTCACAGAAAACTCACAGTGTTATAGGATGTCAAGGAGAGCCGGTGTAATTAGAGGACGTTCAGAGTCACAGCTGAACTTTGCAACATGAGGAAATTATTCTCTCACCAACTTGTTGGGACTATCCTTTGATTAACTCATGCCCCAAAGACAATTTGTCTAAGATGATGAGTTAACTATCATTTCATGCAGTTTAGTGTTATTTTAACAGGTTTTGGTTATTGCATCAGATTTGTCAATGGAAAGTCTGAATGGGTGGAAACTTGTTGTCAACAACTGTGTTGATAAATCAAAGCCTCCCGGGTCTAATTCAAAGTACAATTATCTCAAAGGAAAGGCTTCTGTGGAGGTTTTAAAGTGAGCCCATATGCTGCAGACCACAACCTGCCGCCACATCTCCAGAAACATCTACAGAGATGGAACTCTGCGCTCAAGTGTTTCCTCCCAGAGAAAAACATGTCCCAGGCCTCCTGTCCAAGACAGAGAAACAATTACAACATCAAATAGAGAGAGCGCGGCACACTTCCCAGGATCAGAGGGTTGAGTCTTTCCTTGGCAGTGAGCAGTGATACTGGCTGAGAGCCCCTTTCACTCAAAGACATGGCACAGATTTCCCCATGACATAGTGAGCAGGATACTTACCCAAGAAGAGGAGGACAGAAAACTCAGGCTTTCCTGCACTTTGTCATTGTAATGATGCTGATTGTGATGTGATGATAATTCATGCATTTTGTCTTGGCCCCTTTGTTTTGTCCCTGGTATTTGGAGATTATATAAACCAGCGGAGTGGGATTTTGTTGTTGGGTTTTCCAGATTATATATATTATTTTGGCAAAACTTTTGCATTTTTTGATGGAAATATGGGTGAACAAATTAAATTTGGAGGTGGAAAATCATACCGGATGACATTGGAATCTGTGTCAAAGTGATCAGTCAATATTTTCCATTTAAATACTGAAGATCAAAGCCAGCAGTATGTTTTCCTCTCTCTCAATACTTTACAACTTCCCAGCCCTGTCTGAGGTGCTCAGCTCCAAGTTCAGTGGCTCCCACTGAAGATGTAAATCTTCAAAAGCAGGTAATGAATATAAACTATTATTATATGAATTATTTTTTAAAAAGGGGAAGTCATTTCCTAAAACAGCTGGGCATTGTAGTTTTAAGCTAACTTTACTCAAACAGGAGTAGATAGCCTGTTTGTTGGGGACTATTTTCAACCATGAAACACACATCTGGTACTGTAGTGAGTATTTACAGTGACAAGGCAGTGTTTGTGGGATTGACTCAAAATGAACCACAGTGCTGATGTTCAATAAAGAAACATGTCAGCCAGTGCAACTGTGGCTAACTGATGTGTTTTTAATAGTTTTTGGACAACAACAGTGGAGCTCTATGGCACACAGGAATTAGCTATATCAGGCTTTGGATCACAGAAAATACTTGTTATTAATTCTTTGTTGGTTTTGGTCTGTTCATGGAATTTATTGACGATAAGAAAAATGTAGACTCTCACCAGACATTTCCTTTAAACTCACAACAAGGTCGAGGATAAATGAGTCCACAACCTTCTAGTACAGCCATTGTTCCTGTGAGCTGCCGTTTCAAGTCTGCAGACACTACAGATGAGTCACAGTATGTAACTAGCAGTGAAAAATATTAGAGGCCCTTGTTGTTATATGCACCAGGAAGGAGTGAGCTTCACATTCAAGGAAAAACCAACATGTTCTCCAAACAGCTTCAGTGCTGCTTGGCTTACACTCTGCTGGAGGGAGGAAACACCATTCTCTCAAAACTCATTCCCTCATTTGGTGTTTTGATGATGGAGGTGGACAGTCGATTCAAAATCTCCCATATGGGTGAAGATGCCATAACATATGACTCAGATTATCTTCACAGTGATATGTTTCTTCACTCATTTATTCAGGGTTTTTCTATAATTTGTCACTTTTTAGATTTCTACCATTCCCCCTATATAAGATCAAATAAGGGAAAACTGCTTCTTGAGCAACTAAGGTTTTTTTTTCCAGATGTCTCATTGCGTTGAAAATATGGTTTATATTCAAAGGTGCTAAGACCATCTGATCTATATTTTGAAGTGCAGATAATCCACCGTCAGCTTCTGTAGGCTCTCGTGACTTTACACTGCGGTATGAAGTGTTAATGCTTGGGGAGTTAAGTCGTCGGTGTCAGTGGTATTTCTTCAGCAGTGCTGTGACCTGTCAACAAAGAAGGAACTGTCTGAAAGTGATACTCACTCTTCAGAGACCGTTTGACTAAACCAAGCGAGACGTTATTAGCATTCTGCAGCTAAAATGTTTGAGTTAAAGCTAAAAATGGATTTGTCACTGTCTCCTTGTCTTCGGATGATTCATTCTCAGCCATTCTTTGCCCTCTTTCTCTTTTTCTGAACTTGAGCCTAGACAAGTGCAAGCAAGTCCTGGAGCACAGGTTTGATGGGCTACTTTTAATCGTTTTCTTTTCTCAGCATTCACATCATGGAAAGAAAACAAACCTTTTTCCACCTGAATTGAGGATAAATGTCTTTTAATTAAATGAAAGGGGCATGATTTATTATCAAAATGTTGTTTTATGGTTATGGTTTTAGTTTAAAAATAAAAAATTACTCTTGTAGATTAAGCACAATAGGCCTAAGTTAATAGAGATGGGGCACCTTTAAACACAGTAGCGTAGAACATTTATTGGGCGGCCGTGCACTGTGAACGGAGGACCAGCAGTGAAACCCACCAGCACTTTGAACTGTGCCCTTAATTCTCGTACATACAGACATTCCTCCCACTCTTTTTCTTCACTTCATAGCACTCTGGGTCATATCAAGTTCTCAGGGAGAATGCAGATAGTTGTGATAGCATCGACAAGATGGTGCAAAGTGATGACACGTTTGCAGAATCAGCCTGTCTAACAAGGCGTGGGGGTGACTGAGAACAGGTAGTTGGTAGGTCATGTCATCATTTTTACGCTTTGCGGAGACTAAGGCATAGGCAGATGTTTTTCTCTTGAAAAAAATTACAAAATGCAGACTGAAGTGTTGGAGGCAGAGCTGCACTGAAAGCACCATCTCACTGATTAAAGCTCAATAGATGGAGCCAAAGAGCCACATTTATTTCTAGGAATGTCAGTAATATCAGACTGAAGCTGAATGAAGAGTTTTCAAGCAGTAACTGAATAAACAGCTTGTGTTTTGATAATATTCTTCCTGCTTACTGAACAAATGCTTTACAAGTCATCCAGGTTACCCTATCTGGACTTTTATAGTCAAACTAGTTAGACTGGTTGCGTGGCTGAGCTACTAATCTAGCAAGATTAAAAACGTCAGGAGTGGGAAGACCAAAAATCACAGCCACACATCTGTGTTGCTTCTTTCTTTGCCTTTAAAGTGTCCCACTTGAATACCTTATGTGCCATTAACATATCTTTAACTCCCGCCATTTGTATTAAACTCAACTTCAGACTTGCAGCTGGATCTCAGAAATGCTTTTACCAAACCTAAACATTAGCAGTCAAACTCAAAGATTCGATCATTTCTCCTTGTCCATTCTTCATGTTTGAACTTTCTCACTGATCCCTGGAGTTTACAGGAAACAGAAAATTGGTCCTTTTCCAATTATGTGACAACCCTGAATTACCATAGGATACTTTAGGTTTTCTGTTTTTAAAGAGAGGGTTTACTGTCAAAGTTTTTTTCTTTGGTGAAAAGATTTTATAAAGATTTACAGACTTATATTAACTTACAGGTTTGTTACATCACTGTAGAAAAAGTCATGGAAAACAAAATGCGTATCAGCTCATGGCGCACCCTGTTCAATTTGTTTTCATTTTCCAGACTGTTCCTGCCTCTTCACACGACACACAGAGATAGATGGTGAAGTATTATGAAAGACACAGAGAGACAACGAGAAAGAGATGGGGGGCAAAGAGGGGGGAAAGAGAGCATGACCGAGCTTTATTGCCAGATTGACAGAACAGAGACCTTGGAGTGAACTGCCTCTCTTTTGAGAGAGTTTATATGTAAACACCTTCAACATGCAGGTGGAAATAGGGGTCTGTAGGGGTAAATAAATAGTCCTGGTCTGGAGTTCTGAGCATTTTGCAAGCAATGGAATTTTTTCAGATAAACTTGGACTTGGAAAACTTGGAAAAAGTCAAGAAATTTTGCAGCTTCATCACTAAAAGAACTGATGAGAAAGTGATTACTTTTACATGATCAAATCAGAAACAGGCATCTGAAATCTCCCTTTTCCCTGCGGCAGCGCACTTAACTCAACCCTCTGTCATAAATGATTTAATCAAGCTCCATATCAGAGCTGAAAGGCTGTAGAATCACCGTCCGTTGAAACACCTCTGATTCCTCCAGAGCTGCATTACCTGGTGCGAACACACCACCATCTGGCCTAAAGTGGGAGTTGTTCACTTGACCTTTTTACTTGCGAGTGTTACCTTGTTATATTTTAATGGTAACAACCTCACAGTGTGAGTTTTCCTCTCACTCAGCAAATAATCAGGTAACTTTTCATCTTAGAAGGAAGAAATTATGATTGAAATTGTGATTAAATGTGTGAATCTCAGTGGTGATCCCAACTGCATGAGGAGTTCATTGTGTTAACACTGGGGAATGAGGGGAACGGGTTTCAGAGTGATAATAATATCATATAATAATATGGAAAATACTCAGGTTTGTGGGCTTTTTTTTTAATAACAATGTCTTGCTGGTCAGAGAATTTAAGTGCTGCTCAGTTTCCTCAGAGGCTGGCCTCATCTCAAATTACACACCATCATTTCATCATATCATCCACTAGATGGCAGCATAGGCTCATAGAAAAGGGTGTTCATCTGCTCCCTAAGAACAAGTCTCCCATAGCACATTTTCCTCTGTCCCTTTGGACTTATCTTTTATTTCTTTTTAATTCAACTAATTTCTAAGAATATTCAAACCCTTTTGATAAGCGTTGTTTACGTAGCCTAATGCTTTTGAAGCATGAGTTAAAAATGTGTTAGGATAACCCCAAACCATTCAGAGAACGAAAGGTGGGGAGCACGGTCTGTGATGTTGCCAGTGGGTGGCAGTCTTTACCCACGATTCTCAGAGTGGGTTTTACATCTTTAATCACCATCTCTTTATGGGATGAGAAAGGAGAAAACAATGACTCAAAACAGCAGGCGTCTTCTCTCGAGAGCTGAACTGTAATAATCTACCACTTTTATGATTTAGATATTGTGTCAGTTACCTCAGTTTTCATTTGAAAACGAATTTTTCTAAGCCTTGTGTGTGTGTTTCTCACACTATGCATCTTTTTTATGTTTGCATCATAAAAAAGGTGGTCAAAATATTTCTATAGAGTTTATATTTAATTTCTAAGCCTTTTAAATTGTACAGCATTTGAGTTTACTTTTTTATGATTAGGAACATATCAGTCACAGAGAAGGCTCATTCTGCCAAGGCCCTTCTCTGATTAGAATATGCGATGGAAAAAATTTTGACCCCACATTGTCATTGTTAATCACCACAACTGCTTTCATGAAAACGCCTCAGATGCTGGACAAAAAGATACAGAGACCAACACATTTAGCTGACTTCAGGGAATGTAATATCTCCATTATGAATGTCTGCACACAACTGCACCGAGAAGTTGAAAAGACACCTCTGATTGATGTGACACTGTATGAAAAAAAATATTGACAGCTAAGCCCACATTCCTCATCGGGTTCAGCAGTGTCAGCTTCCTTTTCTCTCCATCCTTCATCCGCTCAGCCCCGTCCCCTCCACGATGAAAGTCGAACAAATCTGCTGACATTGATCCTGTCTCCTCGGCTGGCCTAATTTCATTTCAGCCTGAGAGAGACGGCTATCTCCAAAGATCTAGACAGACAATTGTATTTACTATTTTCTTTTCACAAGCCAATAAAGGGGGAGCAGTTATTGCATCAGATTATATGAAAAAACGTTTAATGATTCCAATTTATAACTCTAGACTGAATAATGATACAGTTAAGAGCTGACAGGCCATGATAAATGAAGGCTCATATAAAACATATTTAGTGTGAAGAATGGCTGGAGATGAATTGCACAGTGATACAAACTCATGATAAAGAACAGTAAGAGCCACTAGAAGACTTAATAATGTGCTATTCATTTTGAAGTGATTTTGCTGGTTAATAAAAGAGCACAAATTAAAAATATATTTATTGTAGAAAGATGTCTGGGAATATTGCCCCCATGTCTCCAAAGCACCCACCCTCACCCAATCTAATCGCTCCCCATCTCCTTAGATTGAACCTATCAAGTCCTCAGTTTCTCTCTCCATCACTGCTGACTCTCAGTGCGTTTCGCTGTCTGCAAGTTGCTTGATTTAGTGCACATATATGATTTTTCTCCCACAGCATATATTACCAGCTCGTTCTCTGAGGGGATTCGCAGCAGCGTTTGCGCTCCTGCTTGGACGGCACTGCTGGAATATAAACCCATGACACTGACAGCCAAAGCAAAGCTAAATTACCCGCAGGGTGACGTATCACTGAGACTTTATTGTACAAAAGTAAATGATTTTGTAAATGAATATGGCTGTGGTTTTATATACATGCCTTATTGTTGCAGCATTCTTGGCATGTAGTGGTTAAAAGCATATAGTATATATGTTTTGTCTTAAGAAAAGAACCAGTGTGCATTCACTGACACTGAATGTGGTGAAAAATCATGGTCAAGTGTTGAACCTTTTAAATCTATGGTCAAGGACTAGAGTCTATATGCTGGTAATCGACCAGAGAATGTGTTGGGCTCTTTTCACTGAGAAATAGGACATTCAAGTTCCCAGATACAATGTCCATGGCAGTGTCTACATTAGGACACCACTCTGATGTCACCAGTGCTTTTCTTGAAAAGGGTTATACAGGTGTTTTGTGTTATTTATATAGAAGGGAAGGCCATAGTCATCCTTTTTATTTGTGGTGTGAAGCACTGTAAATGCGATATATACAGGAGGTCTAAAGGCAAAGCAGTCACACAAGGAATCCATTATTTTCCACCTGAAACCAAGGGAAGGCTACCTCCATCCTCAGGTAGCTTAAGAGACATATACAGGGCCCTCAGACACTGCCCATTGCCTATTTGTTGCTAAGGGTGATGCACATGGAGAGCAAGGGCGACAACCTCACCCATCCATCCACCCATCCATCCGTTTTGCTCGACAACATACAAATTTGAATAATAAAAGTGCGGAGCTAATGAGAAAATGTAAATTAGACCAAGGACAAGCAGACACTGGCCTTCATTTGATGAACAAGAAATGAGGAGCGAGGTAAATTATCCCAGGATCATGTTCACATTGACACCTGGGAGACAGATGAAGTAGAGGCCATTGTTTTTCCCTGAATGCAGATAGAGAGGGGACAGAGGATGGTGAGAGGAAGCGCATCAGAATAGGTGACCCACCCAGCTCTGTTTGTTGCCAGAAGAAGAGCTGCATCAAACACGGGGTCCGGGGGGTTGAGCAGGCTGTTGTGTCTACATGAGCTCTCCCTTTGACACTGACACAGATTGACACAGACCATGCACTCATAGATGAATATTACCTAAAGTACCATTCAGGACAATACTAATAGTTTTGGCATGTGTTGCAATTATATGGTTTTAACAACTAGGCTACCAGGTTTTTGTATAGTTTTGGTGTATAATGATGCTCACTTAATATCCAAGGTCTCTTGTAACAGTTTATATAAATGCCATCCAGTGAAGCTAGGCTGATCACAGAAATTATTTAGTTCATTTTCAAAATGAAGTCTTGGCCATGGCACCCTTGCTTTGACACTAATATATTATAATAGATATTTGAGATTATATCATGTTTTTTTCTTTGGGATCCAGTTTAGATGACAATACCATTTTGTTGGTCGGTCCACCACTTTGGTCCAATTTCTAAAATCTGAAGAATTAATGGATGAATTGCCATGAAATTTTGTACAGGCATTTATGGTCCCCAGGTGATCTATTCTAAAGATTTTGGATCCTCCTAACTTTACCTTTAGAGCCACCATGATGTTGGCATTTCTGGTCCAAATGGTTTAGATTATGTGTTTGGTCATATTCTAAACACAGAGCTACTAGCATGGCTGTAGAGTTGAATTCTGAGTCCCTGATTAATCTCAACCATAACCACTTCACTACCTCCTAAACTTCATGATCTCAGTGTCTGTTTGAGGAACCACAGTTTGGAGAAACATACAGTATTGTAGCCATCTGACCACCTCTACTCTATATGTACATGGTGTAACATTTTGGAAACGTTCAGCAGGTCTTAGTTTTGGATCCACGTTTCTAAAACTCTTGCAGTTGTAGTGATTTTAAAACTGAATACATTTGTTTTTACCAGAATTATCTCAAAAAACCTTTAGCACTTACCTCCTATTAAAGGCAAAGCCCCAGTTTTGCTGTTGAAAAATGATTGAGAAACAATGATGATTGAAATGTATATAGAAGTAGACTGGCGAGCTAAAGAGCACATAATAATAAAAAACGACAGTGTACTCAGTGATGTATTTGATCCAAAGTCAAAGTATCTAATTTGTTATAGAAACCACTCAGTCTACAGTATACTCAGAGAGGGTGAGCGACAGAGAACGGAAGGAAGTGAGTAATAAGGGCAGCAAAGCAAACCAGATAGAGGCCTATAAAAATACAGCGTCTTCCTCTCAACAGCCCCCTCCTTGAGATGCAGATCATCCGTGATCACCTGATAGTTCTGGACGCAGGGAGGGCTAAGCTCTCATCGACCTCTCAGAGACAGCCTAGCAACACCCTCTGCCCTTATCCCTCCGGACACCCACACACAGCCTCTCTCTTCTCCGCCACCTCCCCCAGGCCTCCCACCCAGACCCTCAGTCCTTAGAGAAGACCCCAGGCCAACAGCGAACAAGGGGCTCCTGAATGGGCCCTGAACTGCCCTTTGTCTGGCCCTACTGCAGAGTCCCTTTTATTTACACAGTCTTTAACGCTGTATGTTTTCTTGTCTCTTAATTGCATTGGCCTTTGCTGCCCCTTGGTCAATCAATACCATCTCTCAAATGACATCAGCAACTCTATTCAGGAGGACCTATCCAGGTGATGGGTGTTTCGTGGGAGAGCTTGTGGGAATGAGTCTTGCAAATGTAGACTCACAGCTTTTCTTGCCCCCCCCCCCCTCCCATCACTGACTCTGTCTATACATATATATCTGCCCACATATCACCCGAATAGCCGACTGTGGCAGTGTACAATATCTGTCTCTATATGTGGGTTTCTATGTGTCTATCTACAACCCTCTATGCCTTTGTTAATTTCCAACTGCTGCACTCATGCAGACATGGTGGCTTTTGGGAAGAGGGCGTGTCTTCTTCAGCTGCATGTCAGCTGGCTGGCTCTGCACTCCGGAGTCCGTGGGTGAGCTGACTGCATGATAAGTCTGGCTGATGCGACAATCATGGCCATCAAAACAATTTTGCTGACCCTTGACTCTGGAGGAGAGCGGGAGAGAGAGAGGGAGTTGACATGCCTTTACCACTCCTGAGTGTGTGTGACCAAGCACATTAATCATAAGAGGTCTAACCCTCTCCTGTGTCCAATTCAGCGATGATTCTCTAGTGCAGCACCATGGCAATGTTTAGACAGAGCTGGACATAATTATCTTTTTGTGTACTTTAATAAGGTGACATCCGAGTGTGCCGATGACTGAGGCGCACACGCTAAAAAACTGCCTTACAGTGATATTATCCCCTTCATTCTGTGTAATTAAAACATAAATAATTAAAAGCCACTAACTAACGTAACTGGTATGCAAATTTGATGATTTAGTGAGTTGAAGAACACAGGGATTTTTTTTTGCCAAATGGGGACCATTTAAAGTTGACCTTTGGAAATGTTATTTTGAATGCAATGTGATGGTGCTGTTTAATTTGAAGAGGTACTTATCTCAAAGTCAACATCTTACTTCTGTTTTCCTGACGCACACTCAGTCACCATATATTAGGCAGTAGCCTGGCAACCACAAGAGTAGAGCTGTACCAAATGGATATGTTTGCAATATGACAGGCCCAGTGTGCTCCTTACCGCTGACCTCGCCTGCCATTTTGTTTCTGTCCTGTGAAGGTGTCAGTGATAAACGTTACCTTGTCTCAGCAGGTGTGCCTGGATGGAGGGCCCTGCCGCACGGAGGGGGTCACCAACCCCACAGTGTTTCCCCCATTTATTTGAATAATGGGCCATTAGGACGGCTGGATATCCAATGTTAAAGTAGCTGTATGTGTCTCCTAGATAAAAGACATAATTACCTGAGAGAGGGAGGATGTGTTGGTGCACACTTTTCCTCAGCTGGGCTCCAGAGCTCAGAATAACACTCACTCCTACCATTAGGTGGCGACAGAGAGAGGTCTAGGAGAGGAGGGCCCTGGCCATGGCTTACACACAAACATCACCACAAATGCTGGATAAACAAACCATTAGTGCACAGCCAAATTGATTCAGAAAGTAAGTTTCTAAAAAGACAGCCTTGGAAATTCAGAGGCAACTCTGACATATTAGCACAACTTTGAGGTAATCACATAGTGTATTTTGGATTTCCAACATGGTTTAGACATCATCCCAGCTTGTCCTGTCTCTGCCAGGATGTACTTACTCAAACAGGTGACAGGAAAGTCATTCGGTTCCCGAATGAAGGTTTCCCTAAAACTACATGATGCATCTTTTAAACAATTTTCAGGCAATTACAGTTCTCATTGAACTGCATAATATCATGGTGAACAGATAGTGGGCAATTTGTATACCTTTGGCTTGCTCAGAGATAGAGTTGTGCTTTTTGGTCAGCATTGTGACTCCTTTCGCCTTTCATAATTCTAGTTCAAGAGAGACTTGCCATGCAGTCAATGAAAATGTGGATAGGAAATTTGGAGTGGTATTTATACGAACCAAAAAGATTGCCAATTAAAGATGAGTTCTTTATCATTTATTTGCCCTTGGGGTTTTATTCCTCAATTGCTATAACCTTATAAAAGCATCCTTTTAGCGCGAAGAATAGAGGCCCATTTTTGTGACCCCCTCAAATGCATTTCCATCCATCTTCACTGCCTCGAAAAAAGTTTTCACCTCTCCACAAAACATGTTAATTGCCATCGTGGGCCCAGTATAAAGAAGATATCTACACGTTAATTATCCAAATATGGTGGCAACCCATCTGCAGAAAGCCATTGAAATGACTAAATTGTGTTTTCTCCCTTTCGTCTTTCATTTTGGACACATTGTTAATCAAAAGGCTTCAGAAATGTGCAGATGGGTAATTCTTGTGTCTGCAAGGAGCAGCCTGGTTCAAGGTGAGTGTTTCATACCCCTAAGCCCTTCTGTTTCTCTCCATTGTGTTGTTTAGGTTACATATCCTGATGGGACGTTCACTCAAATACTGTACTCAAATAGGGACTTTCCCTGCACACATGCAGACACACAAACACACAGAGAGAAACTCGTGCAGCCGCAAACATGGATGCACACGAACACTGTTCCACATTCAACTCTGCACACACCTACTCTCAGCAAAGCTTGGCCTTCAGTGTGTGATGACTGGCCATTATTTTGTAATAACTGATTCAAAGCAAAGAAACGTTTTCCTGCTCAGTATAGTGGAACCAAAGCTAATGTTACACCTTTAACACTGTCTTTTATATCTAATTCCAAATGCTGTCTTTAAATCTGTTATTAAATATCTTAGCAGATGTGACTTCAGTACAGCACTGAAGTAAATGGCAGTTTCACAGAGACAGCTAAGTTAAAGTGTGCATGTACACCCACATGATATTCAGCTCATCGGCCATGACAGTTCTCCAGTTCAAGTAGCTGTGCAGCAAAACCTCACTGAACATCGCAGGCTCTTCCTCTACACTGATGATTCCTGCTTGTTATTTCTGTTACTCTGAGAAACATTCATATACAAACATTACTGTCTGTGGAGTAAGTCAGATTGTAAAGCTTCCTGAATAGAGTATGCTTGAGGGATATTAAATACAATATGTATCTTTCAGCAAGAGGCATCTGTGAGAAAAAAAATTGACCTTGAGACATCCCCCCTCTGATTCAACATGTTTTGTCCATCCTAAACTATTCAAATATGAGAATTATACTTTTCCTTCTTTACTTCACTGTGGACCCACTGCTGAAGGAAACAGTCGATATCCTTGCAAAGCTTTTGAATCTTTGCTCCAGAGCTGTTCTGTGCAGCTGGAGTGAAGGCCAGGACACACTCACCCACCTTGCAATGATATGTCCTTGACTCATGTTATGATTTATTGTCTCAAAAAAAAATGGTGGCAGTTTCGGAAGACTAAAGCATCCTGATTGTTGCTCTCTGTGTTTCTTAGTCAATATGGCTCTGCAGATTAACACAGTGTGGCTACCTTGAGAGACTGTTGCCGCCCCTCCATTTGAAGGTGTACTGCTCCTCAGTGCTAGGTTTTATTCACCACATGATTTGGTTCTCAACCCGTTTGAAAAACCTCTCCAGCAGGGAAAGACCTTATTGTTGAGGTGGTCAGAACTGTGATTTGATACCGCTCCTCCACTTTCACCTTGGTAGATTGCAGTTGTCCACAATGTTGGAAGTGACCCTCTCAATTGACCTTCTTGTTTAATACACTGACATACTATGTCTACTTCTACAACAGCGTAATGCTCCCTCCACACATTCAGCCGCTGAGGAAAGCAGCCTCGCAGTCATACACCTGGTCCATGCTTCATGTGTGAGGGATACGACCAGTTTCTTCATTTATGCCCCAGCTTTCACATCAGTGGCTATAACATCCACATTAGCTGACCTTTCTGATGGTGCCTGACTCAGTCGACATAAGTGAAAATTTTGATTGGATCAATTTTTCATTATTATTTGAAGCTCAAAGCTTTTCAAGCGACTGACCTTGACTGGGACATTTGTTTTGTACCCACATGCCACAGGGGCGAAAATGCTCACAGAATGTGTCAGCTAAGTAGTGTGTTTCTGGCCCTTAGCCTCAGCAGCAGGATTTACAAACAGCTATATGGCTCTCCAAGGCCAAGCACTGGCCTTGCACCAGATGCTTAGCACTGGAAAAGTGGTATTCAAGCCTAAAGTTATTCATGTCAAGTAATGCCCACAGAACCCTTCCATGCAACCCATAAATCTGATATTTTGATGGAAATAACAAACATTTCATGAGCGCTTGAAAGCAACTTTTTTTTTTTTTTTTGTTCACTCAGATAACACTTTGACACGACTCACCACTTTCACACTATTTGTTCCCGCCCTTCTCTTCCTCTCCAGCAGGGCAAAAATGTTAAGACCGATCACCCTACATTCCACACCTCCTCAAATTCACAATGCACTGTTGTCATTTAAGAAATGGTAATATTCATCGGTGAGTAGCCCTGGACACTTTGTTGGAAAACAACTCATCTCCTCTACTTTGCCTCACATCTCTCGAGGGGCTAAAAACACCCATTCACTCGCCTTAACACTGAGAGCTTGGTGATCAAATGCTAAACCTTTCTAAGTGCATGCATTTGTGAAGAAAAATTGCTAAGCCTCTCAAACTGATAGGACTGGCTATCATCATGTATGAGCCTCCGCCGTACAAGTGAGCCCTCAGGTTTAATTAAACTTTTTTTAAAAGTGTATCTTCCATGAAAATCAGCCCCGTCTCCCTGGCATTTGTGTGTCGAGAAGCTCTCCCTCTTTTGGTTCTCCTCGAGTGGTCGATACATTAAAACTTGAACTGATTGATTTCAGAATGCCGTGCCATCAGTGTCCTTACGCAGCCGTTAACTACATCTGAAGTATCTTAGTCATCAAGCTTTAGGCCAGGGATTGATAATAGCTTGACCAGCAGGGCCTATCTTACCCATCCTTTTGCAGGAGGTCTTGTATTTAGCACCCAGAGCACTTGTGGCAAATCTCAAACAGCACAAGGGTATTCACAGAGTGGCTGAGTGGGAAGCTTTTTCTCATTCGTCTGAACCTCATGAATACATTCCAACTCTAACTAACTACTTTGCCTTAATGTGGAATTTCAAACAAGGTATGAGGCCAATTTATTTATTTGTATTCTCTACGTCTTAGTGATACTCTTGAACACAGTGATGGCAGGGAGGATAATCTCTGTCTTTCATCAGCAAAGTGGCCCCGCACAAAACCCATCAGTAATGTATTCTCTATTGATTGATGGTCGCTCCTGCTCTACTAGGCAACACTATTATTATCATGCATAGATTCCAGGCTGCCCACAATAAAATCATTGTCTTGATTTAAGTTATCCAACCCTCCGAGGTGTCATAATAGCACAACTGGTGTTTGCCTCATATTGCTTTCTTCCTCAACAATTACTGGCATTCCCTGTCATCATCCTTACACCAACCAGATTACAACCTTTGATACAGGAGAGGGGGTTTTCTATACAGGGAAATGTTGCCAGTGTACGTGCAACAGGTGTAAATACATGTGCTGAAGAGATTTTATGAAAGCAGGTCTACAGAAGAATAAAGTGTGTAATATTGCTCTTCCTCTCTGTTAACAGTTGTGTTTAAGGCAGGTGGTGCAACATGACGCCGAAGTGGAGAAGAAGAAATTCTCAATTTTTCACTCACCTCTCTACAAACACACTTTACTCATATATCATTACCTACATAGCTTCTTATGATATCTTCTTATGTAGTCATATTGCCACACAATGGATACTATATTATTATTATAGTGTTATAGTATTATATATTAATATATATATTTACTTATACAAATAAGTAAGTGATTATGTGTATGTGTGTGTGTGTGTGTGTGTGTGTGTGTGTGTGTGTGTGTGTGTTATTTATTTCATTTAATGATCCAAGTAAGCATGAAGCTTAGCCTATTAGCCTGTAGTTTATTTATTTTTTTATTCTTTTTTTTAACTCTATATTTTACACGAAGTGTCAAAGTGTATTAAAGGGTAGAAATAATATGCTAAAGAGCAGACATAAAATATTTTGTATTGGCCTATTATTATTATTATTATTATTATTATTATTATTATTATTATTATTATTATTAGTAGTAGTAGTAGTAGTAGTAGTGGTAGTAGTAGTAGTAGTAGTATCTGTACGAATGTGGGTTCTTTTTGCGCCCTTTTAAAGTGGCCTATGTCTGCAGCTGTTTAGAACTCTGCCTGTGCGTTGATAATGACATTTTCCTCTCCTCGTTTGCGGCTTTAACTCACACAGTTGCGGGTGTTTTCCGTGTCGACACATGTGGATCTATGTGGCAAACATTATGTGTTAGTCGCCTGCCTCATGGGAGATGCCCGGGTCCCGAATCATTGTGAATTACTGTGACCTTGGCTATCAATCATTGTATCAGGGTATCTAATGTAAACGCAACTGTGGCGTGGATAACATGCCACATCTGCTCTTTGGCCAGGGCTGCTTCTTGGTTACCAAGCGATTTATTAGAGCGCCCTGTGTGAGGAATAATAGGTCGCAGTATAAAGATCAGCCAGCAGCTCTTCCACAGGCGCACAATTATCTCCTAAACAGCCTGTTGTGACATTATCACTCACCTAAGTTTCACACCAGATAGTTTCGTGTCCCAAAAACATCCCAAAGAGAGAAAACTAGTTGCATGGGTTAAAAGCACCGTCCTCAGGGAGCTGTGTTTGCGCTCAAGACCAATTTATTGCCGATGAACATATGGCCAATATTTTGTCTCACGTCATAGCAAGGGGAAAACAAACACCAAGCAATGTTAGCGAGTCAGCAAGAGCAGAGCCACTTGGCCAGCCATGCAAACGCTCTTGGACAATATGAGAGAAGGAGCACTTGCTTTCTGGGTATATAAACCACATCAGGCTTATCTCTGCACGCACTCCTGACTCCCATTTGGAGATATTTCATTAACTCTGCGCGCTGTCTTAACGCTGGCAACACATTCAGCCCCCTCTCCAGTCTAGGTAAGGATGCTCCAGTCAGTCTGCATACAGTATTTTCTGTTTTTTTCTTTTCTCTTTTCTTTTTCTTTTTTTTAACTGCTCAATAGAGACTGCTTATTTCCTTTTGCTGCAGTTGTATGCGCAGCCGAATGCGCTCACCTCATGGTCTTTGAATGCAGAATGACCCTGATCTCAGTGCTTTTCTTTTTAGATTGTTTAAAATAAGATGGTTATTCAAAGTGCGGCCCTGCGCGTTTAGTTGGTGGTCGTTACACACTGACGTGGGCAGTCCAGGCTTGGTTGAACATTATCTCCGCGCAGGCACATCGTGAGTGGCCTGCACCCTCATGTCCGAGCTCAGCCAGGAGAATGAATACCTACATTGCTTGGAAATAAGGGAAAGCAATATTATAAAAGTGTGTTTAGTCTGAGAAGTTGTTTTCATGTAAAAAAAAAAAAAAAAAAAAAAATTACCTGCCAGGAAAAAAAAATACACACATTATAAATAATGCACTGCAACATCTTCCATAAATATTGCGCTCACTTACTGCCTCATTAACTGAAGAACATCTGTGTATCTTCTAGTGGACACTGATGAGGATAATGTGTGTTTGCTTGCAGCTGAAGTATCAAAAAAGAATACTTACTAGTCCTTATATCATATAACTATCTGATTCCTCTGCTTATTCTCATCAGTATTGGTTATTAGAAGTTGTCTAATTGGCTGCACACAATGAGCACCCCCTGTTGTTTCTTAAATGTGCCGGTAGAGACCGCTAGAGCTCTACAGATGTCAACAGCTGTTAATGTTATTACTGCACTTACACACAGGCTGACTAACAAGGAGGACAAGTTGTCTGTACTTGTGCCATCTAGAGCGGGCCAGATCAGGTGCTCCTGGAGAGGATGACTTATTTATTTATTTAGTATTTTATTTATTTTGTTATTCAAGAAACATTAATAAGTCTTAACACATTTACGAATAATAGTTGTCTCTTTTGATTTATGTGAAGAAGTTCCAGAGATTCAGACCATCTCTCCCTCCTCCCTGCCAATGTCAGTGCGATACAGAAAAGGGAAGTGATTAAAAAATAATAACCCCTTTTTAGCAATTCGTCTTACACAGAAAAAAGATTAAGGCGAATGGCACAGCGTGGCATGAAATTCACCGTTACAAATAAACTGGTGGTTTAACAAATGAAGGCATCTCCTCGGGGCATGGGCGCACTGCTATAATCTCGCCCTGACATGTTTAATCATTAGAGGAAAGGAGACGAATAAAGACTTTTTGCCTGGGAGGGAAAGGTGACTGGATTTCTGTAAAATAAAATTTAAAAAAAAAAGAATTAAAAAAAACGAAAGAAAGAAAGAAAGACAGAAAATCAAACGGGCTCCAAAATGATTTCTACCCTCAAGCCAAGTCTCCCCGGGCCATGGCTTAGCCCCATAAATAAACCGGACCCGGCTTTACCTGCATATTATATATAGGCTTTTAATCATAGAGGGAGGAAATCGGTCTTGTCACTCTGTACATTTATCATGGACACCCTGAGGCAGGCGGGGTTACCTTTATCAAAGACTAACTCCCTGCCTGAGGCGTCCAAACACGCTGAAATTCAGCGATTAAAGGGAAGCAATGATCAACATTATTATGGATTCTCCTGCGGCATTCTTATTTGTGCATTCAATCGAAAGATTTATTTAATCAAGGATATAAAAAGCTCTTTCTTCACTTATTTGGGGACAATCGTGGGCATGCATTTTTAGGAGGGAATTATAATTAATCAGACGGGGCCCGTTTTTTTTGGGGTTCATCCGAAAAATTAATTGTTTTCAGACGAGTCCATTCTGCTGTACGTTTGATTGCAAAGCTGGGATCAGAAAAATGTAACGAGCTTTAATAATGAGCCAGTCAGCTCCGTTGCTTATAATATTAAAATGGAAGCTCTGGTGAAACTGGTGATAGCCTAATTACAGCTGCAATGATCAAATAAAAAGGTTGGTCTTGTGTATGTGTAGTGTGGAGTTTTACGCACAGTGAGAAATACTATTAGAAAGTCTGGTTATAGTGTCACATCTGAAGATTCAGTGTCAACTGGACTCAAATGAGCGGGTGATGGGAAGCAGCGGCTCTGCGCCCCGTATTGTCCTTTAAATCCTGATGCATCTGCAGCTCTGAGGCCCTTCTTTGCTACATCTTCCCTCGGTTTAACACCTCCCAACACACACACACACACACACGCACACACACACGCGCACACACACACACACACACACACACACACACACACACACACACACGTACGCACACAAACATTTCACAAAAGACACAATCCAGACTGAGGACGGAAAGGGAAAACCAGTGGTGTCCAAACATATTTGCAACAGTTAAAAACAGGATAAACTGGACAGTTCATGACTTACAAATTACGTTCCTGATAATGACAAAAAATATTGAAAAACAATAATAATAACAATAATAATAATAATGACAACAACAACAATAATAACAATGATAATAATAATAATAATAATGATAATAGTAATAATAATAATAATAATACTTCATCCCGCTGGAACAAAAACAAAGTCTCAAAACCCACCACGTCTTTTTTACACTAGATTAATTTTGTACATAAACGCAGCCTGAACGCATCCTGGGCTGATTCACTGAACTGTGAACATTTTCCGGTGTTGGTCCAGTTAACTCGTCCCGCTCTGCAAAACCCAGTCTGCATACTGGCCACTGTCAGAGTGAAAAGGCAAGCGGCCTGTTTGAACTACCTGAGAAAGTAAACAGGTAAACACAGAGCGATAGGCTCTCCAAGTGGAGTGCGTCCACTTAGCCTGTGCACATTTACCTCTTCTTGCCGAAACCCTCGGCTCAATTGATCAAATAGTACATCCCCAGCAACTGGCCACAGTCTGCAGCCCAGTGCGCTCCCGTGCACCGTCACCAAACCCACTGTGACTCCCCCCTTGTCACTGTGCCACACACAGGCAAAGGCAAAGCAGCATGACACGAGTGATAAGCCTGCGTGCTCTAACATATCCTGATTTGGCTCCACACACTTTTGAGGCACTAAATAAGTCTCAGTGAAATAATGTCCTGCATGGGCCAAGTGAGGGTCCCGATGAGATGCGCACAGAGGCTGCAGCCTGGGCCATTCCTCCGTGGTGCGTAAAGCTCTCTGGGTGTCTGCTGCGGGCTGGATGTCCCTTCACGGGCTGGATGTCCCTTCACATGTCGGATTTAGTGGATCAGGTCAGTAACCTCTCTCTCCCTTATAGAGGCTCAGGCGCAGCTCCAGTTTGTCCATATAGCCCCGATCTGCTCAATGGAGCCTTTGTGGGATGTTGAGACTTGTGATTAATTCGGCCTGTCCGGGGAAATATTTAACTCAGGCCTGTGTGTCAGGTGCACTTGTATATGCACCAAAAATCTCTCACATTGTTCTCCAGAAAGTTCATCACATCAAACCTGTACAGATAATCAC